>NC_079504.1:11568059-12235430 GCF_030052815.1 Hevea brasiliensis
GTTGGTTTTATATTCCAATGAGCTAATCCTTAAGGCTTTTCTTTTTTTTGTTTTGACCTTGCTTTTTTTTAGCTGTCACTATCTTTTAATATACTGAATATATTATTGTGGAAGTATTTAACATTTTTCTTTTATTTTAAATACTATTTTTATTTTTATTAATTTAATCATTAACTTTAATATTTATTGTATTTTTATTATATAAACTATTTAATAAGTAAAAGTATACAAAATCGTTAATATAATGTTTTTTTGTCACGATAAAATTATATTTTTTTAATAAAATTTTTATTTTGAAATTAAATATTATTTTCAACTTTAAATAATTTTAAATATAAGTAACTTAAAATTAGTATCTAAATCTACAGTAAATATTATTATTAAAAATAAATTCATTTCAAATTCAATTACATGCCATTCAAACACATACAAATTGAATATTTTTAGTCTTTTTCTTCTCTAAGATTTTTCTTATTTATAAATGTTAGAAAAGAAAGCCTTGTTCTGAAATTTCAATGCCATTGAGGAGTTTCTAGACGACGTACCCTTGAGGAGAAAGCAAAAGCAAAAATATTTACTTGACCAATAATTTTCTTTCTTTAATCTTCTATAATTTTCGTAATTACAAAAATATTATCATATTCATCTATTTTTATCCATCATTTTTTTAAAATTATTTTATTTAAAATTATCTATCACTTTAAAAAATAAATAAGTTGCATTAAGTATTTTTTTTTTAATTTTATTTTTATCTCTACTAATTATATTAATTATTTTTATAATTTTTTATAACTCATCTTACCACTTTTTTCTCTCTCTCTTAATTAAATAAATATTTTATAATCGTACCTATCACACCTCTCTCTCTTTATCTATCTATCTATAATTTTACTCTAAAAATTTAAACTCTGAAATTCTAAAACCTATAAACCCTAACAATTTAAATTAATTTTAAAAATCTAAACTCTAAAACCTAATATTCTAAATCCAAATATTTTAAATTCAAAATTCTAAATCCTAAACTCTTAAAGTTTTAAGTTTTAAAATTTTAAACTTTAAATCATAAACTCTAAATTTTGAATTTTAATTTTAAAATGATTAAATCTAAACCTAAATATTTTTCTAAAAAAAAAAATAAAATAGGGTTAAAACATATATAATTAGATAATTTAGCATCTTTAATTTCTTAATTATTACACAAAAACCTTAACAATAGATAAAAGATGATGATGATAGTGAATTGATCAATAAACTTTAATTTAACAATGGTGAATAATCTCAAAAATATCTTCCCTAAGGATGAGAAGAATACCTTAATTAACGCAATATTTAATGAAATGTTTGAAAATTATATGAGCCTTTAAGATAGTTACCAAATCCTCTGGCAATCTAACGACTTTTCACGTACTTAAAACAAAATTAAAGCATTGCATGCATCTATGCGACAATTAATTAATGTGTTCCCTACTCGACAAGCTAAGTACACGTTTATTCCTATTGAATTATTGAAATTTTTTTGGCCAACTGTAAGAGTTGAAACTTGGGATTTTGATTTTTGTCTTGAGCAGGGTGCAAATGACTGAATTATTTTATTTTAATGGATTCTACTCTTTTTTTAATGTGCTGAACTTCAACTTAATTTTAAAATTTATTCAATAAACAATTTAAATTTATAAATTCATTTTTTGTTGAAATTTACAAGCTGACTTATTTATAATATCATAAACAAATTTAATGATAAAATTTTAAGTTGACTCATTTAAACAAACTTGTAAATTGACTCATAAACTTAACTTGTTTATCAGTTTGTTTACAAAGCTTAACATATTATATTGAAATTCTGATGATTTATAATAATTTTTATGATTCATAATATTGTAAATAAGTTAATTTTAGCTATGATTATTTTATAAGATAATATATCATTAATTATTATTTAAATTTTTAATATAATTAAATTATTTAAATTATAATTAGAAAATTGAAAGTATAATTATATATAGCTATCTTTTTAATTAACTGTTTATATTATAATTTATTGGATCCGTTATTAAATAATTAATATGATTATAATTTTTTAATAATTTAATAAATTGAAATTGAGCTCAAATTTTATAAGCATAAGCTTACGAATTAAATTTAAATCAAGCTTACGAGCTTAATAATGGATTTAAATGTAAAATGAGCTAAAAAAACTCAATAAATAAATTATATGTGAACCAAGCTCACAAATTTGATAAATAAGCTAGACGCGTATCAAGTTCAAACTCCAACTTAGTTTGAGCTTAATAAAATCTAAATGAATTGAACTCAAACTTTAAATCCAAGTTTGAGTTCGATCTCAAGTTCAGTAAAAATTTTACAAGTCAAATTTAAACTCTTCAAAATTTCACTTGATTTAACTCATTTACATTCTTTAACCATAATTTAAAAAAACATTTTATTTTTATTTTTTATTCCTTTCCCAAGTTTTTTTCTTTGTATATTATTATCATTATTTTTTATTTTTTAGAGAATATTTTTAATTAAAAAAATATTTTTTATTAACTTAAGTGTTCCAAACACTAAAATAATGTGAAAATATTTTTCGGTATCTTAATATATAAATGAAATTGCATCTAAGATACGTTCATGTAGACATGATCGTAATACTCGTATTTTATGATTGGATTTGGTTCTGTTAATTTGTTTTATGGATTTTGAGTTTTTTTTTTTCATAAGAATTATATATATATATATATATATATATATATATATTGATTTAATCTATTACAAACATCTTTTTGCTAATCATGGACAGGGTATTAGTTCTTGATAAATTGTGACAGTTTGCTTTATTTAATTTGAGGTGGAGTGAATTTGTAAAAATAATACCTTAAATTGTCTAGAATGCTATTGATATAAATTATATATATATATATATATATATATATATATATATATATATATATATATATATATATATATATATATTTACATTTAGAATGCTATTGTCGCTTGAAGGTCGGAAATGACACAATCATTTGAAAACATTGATGAGAACATCTATATTAAAATGTGGTCATGGTCGGAGTCGACACGAAATGGAGGGTCTATGGTATTGGCTCTCAATCATCAACAATTTATTCTTGTATTGATTCATCTTCTATAATGATGGTGGCATTTCATCAGCCGATTTATAGAATGCTGCTTTACTGTGACTAATTATGGAATTGTAGTAATAGATTGAAAATGAGCGACGAAAGAGGATAGAGATGAGGAATGAGATCGATGAGCTCAAGACTTCCGTGATGAAGTAGGTAGCCAGATTAGTCAGTGACCTACCAACTCCTCCACCACCACATAATTGATTTTATGTGTATTGTTTATAATTTTATAGTATAAGAGATTTCATAAATAGATATTTAATTAAATATATTTGTAGTACAAAGATATTTTAACTGGATTTCATGAGATATGGCATTGAAAGTTGAAACATTTTCAGAGATATCCTTTAATTAGTACTAAAGGGAAAGCAGCATTGTCTAGAAAAGAATCTCCTTTATTTTTCAAACAGTATTCTTGCATTATTGGCATTCATCATCCACTAAAAAAGTGATGAATTTACATTAAATATTGATGTTTATTTTTTTAAAATGGTAAATTTTATTTTTTAAATTTTCTTACTTTTTATAATTACAATATAATTAAAAATTTTAATAATTACATCCAGTATTTTATACAATAGAGCATTTTCACTCCATCATTAATGACTCTCTTTATCACTAACAGAAATGTCCAAAAAATAATGTAGCAGCAATTTAGATTCCCTCCTCAAGCTATTTAAGAAAAGAAAATTTCATATATTTTTATATAAATAAATATAATAAAATGAATCTCAAAATAAAGTTCATTAAAATGTGATAAGCGGTACTTTATTAGAATTTTTTTCTTTTAATCATACATTTTATCCTTATTTCAATTTTTTTTCAAAATTATGCATTTCGTCCCTATACCAGAAAATTTTTCTTGAGAAAGCCAACATAGTAATAGAGTTATTATTGCAATTCATCCACTCATCTTTATAAAATAAAATAAAATAAAATATCACATTATCTATAAAAATTATTTGGAGGGGCTTATAATTAAAATAAAATAGGTATATATATATATATGAAGAAGTTTGAGGAGGGTTGGGGTGCCATGCCTGTTAGTATTATGCCCTAGAGCATATCATTTAGTATGTATCTTGTACATATTTTTATTAATAAAAGGCATTTCCACTTTTCCGTTTACATAATATATTTATGTGTAATAGAAAAGGTCCATTGATATTTTGTTAGAAATATTATTCTTAAGTTGTTAAGAATATGAGTGACAATATTTCTAGCACAAAGTATCATAAATAGGTTTACAATCGAGGATACTTCATAATAAGGACATGACTTATCCAGAAAGATTGTATTCATGTTTGTTCCCAAGTTATTTATATGAGATATAAATAAGATGGAATGGTGAGTCTCATGTCATATAACAAACATGATAGGCACTTATAAATGATAAGTAGGCCGAACCAGTGACACTTATGACAAGCACATGGAGTTTACTCTTGTCAATGTTTTGTCATAAATCATATCAGTGCATATAATCTTTAGACCTGAGATAGCACAGTTATCTTGTATATAGGTAGTTTGAGTTTGATACTGCTTTCATACTTGTACTGTGTATGGGTATATGGGTATGTGTTGGCTCCTACTAGTTATATATGAAGGTAGGTGTTGATCAAGATGGAATATGTTCCTCTAAGTAAATAGAGATAAAATCCTATGTTCATTTAATTGTTCTTGATGTTTCAAGTTCCTGGCCAGGATAGATAGATTTATTTAGAAAAGAGTTTCCGATGAGAAAATCTTTTTAATCAAGAACTGGAATTAAAAGAGAACATAATATTCATAGCAAATGGAGTTTGACATAAACCATGACTCCAGCTTGAGTTGGGATTTTGTAACAGAGAGATTCTAATGCATGGTAACATATGATTATAGGTTCATTTAAGGTAAACCTTATTACTAATTGGGTGGCTATGGCATGCTATGCTAGGTGTTAACCATGGTCTATGAGGTTCATAAAATGATTTAGAGAAATCATTTATGGTAAGAAAGAGTTCTGATGATATTAAGAGTTGATATCATGTCTCATTGCCAATTAGTGATGAGCTTAGTAAGTCACACACATACACAAGTTATCACCTAATTAAATATGATTTAATTAATTAATTAAAGAGTTTAATTGATTAATTAAATAAGTTTGGTTTGCAATTAGTTTGCAAAGTCCCTAGCATGACTTGAAACCAAATCTAGATTGTTGGATGTATAATATAAGTTAAATTTATATTTAAAGTGTTTAAATATGAATTTAATTAATGAGAAATTAATTAATAGAGATTAATTAATTAATTTATATTTGTTATAAATTAATTAGAAGAAGAAAATAATTATTTTGGGTTAAGAACTCAAAATTAAGGCACAGGGGCATTTTGGTCATTTTGCACTGTGACATGTGGCACCATGAGATGGTGACACATGGCATAACACATAAGCTTGCCAAATGTTTTTTAATCATGTAAGATGATTAAAATCAATATTAAATATAGGTTTGACACTTGGCACAATGTGATTGGGTCACTTAAACCTAGAGCTAATCAAAGGGTGACATCTGGCAAGGGTTTAATGTGTTAACCTAGCTATTTAAGTGTTGTTATGAGAAAATAAAACACAACCAGCAGCCACACTCCTTTGTCACGCCACTTTGAGGGTTTTTATCTCTTCTTCTTCATCTCTCATCAATTCAAAGAGATTAACCATCAATCTCTTGAATTAAGAACACTAGAAATTGTTTCTAGTGTCCTATTTACATCTCTAATCTCTTAAAATGCAGAACTTGAATTTCTAATTAATAGAAAAGGCTTTAGAAGCTGTTCAAGGGCTGCCATAGGTGTTCTTGGTGTGGACAAGCTAGAGGGACAACATCCGTGTCCTCAAGATGAATCTCAAAGCGCAGACATATTGCGATTGCATCAAGAGGTTAGTGTAATCGTTCTTGATTTAATCTAGGGTTCTAAAATTAATCTGATTAATTTTAAAATCTTAAATGACAAATACAGATCCAAAAACATATTAAAAGAGTTTTAATATGTTGTTTATCATTGAAATCAAATAGATAAAAATAAATCTTGCATGATGCATGTGACCCTAGGTGAAAATTTTTGAATTCAATGGTATAAACTTGTGTTTTTCACGCTTCCGTTCCTTCAATTTGTATCAGAGCCACTATATTTGCCATTTAGATTGTTGATTATATGATTTAATTGTGTGTTTGATCATGAGATCAAAAGTTCATTGCTGGTTGCAAAGCAAGTTGGCGGCATACTTGAAAAAAACACCATCAATGGTGCACATGGTTTGGCTTCCATGGTGGTTTAAGGTTTGGCTTTTAATTCTGCAATTGTTGTATGATCTAAGGCCTATTCTTTGACTAATTAAAATGTTTAATTAGTAGTTTTTATCACACAATTAAATTATGATTCAAATCAGAATTTTAAAAATTGTTTGAATGTGATTCAAATCTGAATTTTAAAAGTTGTTTGAATGTGATTCAAATCTGAATTTTTAAAGTTGTTTGAATCATATTTAAATCTGATTTTTTAAAATTGATTGAATAAAATTCAGATCTGATTTTTAAAAAATGTTTGAATGTGATTCAAATCTGATTTTTTAAAAAATGTTTGAATGTGATTCAAATCTGAATTTTTGAAGTTGTTTGAATGTGATTCAAATCTGAATTTTTAAATTTGTTTGAATGAGATTCAAATCTGAATTTTTAAATTTATTTGAATCATATTCAAATATGGATTTTTAAGTTGAATATGAGATATTCAATTTAATTTAAGTATGTATGTTTTATTTAATTGTTAAATAGTGATATGCATGATGGATGATCATGGACTATAAAAGACCAATGTGATTGGATTTATTTCTTTTATGTTTCTTTGGGATTGTAAATTAATTAATTTATTTTAATTTATTTTGGGCATGTATTATTAAGTTTGTAATAATTTTTGGGTTGTAATTTCATTTATTTAAGTTCTTGTAAATTCGCCTTGGTATGCCAAGGATTACTATGTAATATTGGATTGCAAGAAGTTCAAGGAGGTCAAGAGCATTGGTGGGACCAGTGGGAGGAATTCAAGATCAAGTGTTGATTATGTACTCCTTCAGCAACTCTTATAAAATGAATGAATGAAATGCACCTAGGAATGCCCTGATTCAATTCTTGGTGGCTCAGAATTGAATCCCTTAGAAAGTCCATGATCATACCATATTTAATGCTTATCCATGAATGCATGAGATGTATGCAATTATATGATATATGCATGCTAAATGAATAATGTGCAAAGTGAGACCTTAATAGTAAATAGAATGACCATAAAATCTTCCAAACAAATGATTAAGTTGGAAATGCTATAATTAAAGTAATTATAACATAGGCCCTCCATTGGGGCAATTATTTTAAGAAATTTTAAATAGTTGCATAAGATGCAATTTATTTAAGAGATTTTCTTAAGAATAATTGTTAAGCATGAGATGTTGTAAATATGTAAATGGTTTAGTGGCCAACATTGGATGTACCTGAGGACATTAAAATTATTTGCATAATTACTGGCTCAATGGGATCAACTTAACTAATGCAAGATAAGTCAATAATTGATGTACCTGAGATTTTGAGCATTAGGGGCTAGGTAAAGGATTGAACCTCACATGAGATGTGATGGGCAAAGAGTTGCTCACTTATAGTTTATTGTAATTCCAATAATGGATGTACCTGAGGATGATCAATAGAATTATAAGAATTCAATCACCCACTAGAAATCCATCCAACTAGGATTTCTGTTTTCTACTTTGGAAGTGTAGGATTCGCTAAGTTAGTGGGAGGACCAATTTGATTAAAAGACCATAATCATTTTGGTTAATTACATGATACATTTACTAATTAATCTGGTTATTTTCTGCAATTAATTTTTACGATAAAAATGAGCACAAAACAACTACCACCATCCAATATCCTTGCAAGCATACTTGATCACAACAGTTGACAGACCTAATCATGCGATTGGCTAAGAAATTTGAAACTTGTCCTGAACCTTGAACATATAGGATATGTTTTAGATTCAAATGTTCCTGGTCCCTTACCTCCAGAGGCCACACAAGAGGAACATGAAACTTTGGACAAGTGGAAGGAGCATGATATGAGAGCTAAGTGTTACATGCTTGCTTCCATGAGTAATGAGTTACAGAAGCAACATGAGAACATGCAGAGTGCGAGTGAGATCCTCCTTCACCTACAAGAGTTGTATGGTGAGCACAGCAGGAATGCTAGGTATGAGATATCTAGACAGCTATTCCGTATGAGGATGTCTGAGGGACAGAATGTTGGGGATTATGTCCACAAGATGATTCGGCTGATTGAGCAGTTGGAACATCTTGACTTCAACATGGATTTCCAACTACAGACGGATTTGATCCTTCAGTCCCTTCCTGAGTCTTTTGGGAATTTTGTGACAAATTTCCATATGACTAAACAGGAATGCACCTTAGCTGGTTTACTCAACATGCTGGTTATTGCCCAAAAGAATATGCCAGGCAATAAAGGGAAAGATGTAGCTTTGGTTGCATCTTCTTCTGCTGGAAAGTCCAACAAGAAGAAGGGCAATAAGAAAAAGAAATCTCATATTCCTGGTCCTTCTAAGAAAATAGCTAAACAGAAAAACAAAGATCAAAGCTGACAAAGGCAAAGAAAAGTGTTTCCATTACCAACAGGAAAGTGTTTCCATTGCCAGTAAGAAAGTGTTTCCACTGCCCAGAGTATAGCAATCTAAATTAATGCAATGCCATATGAAAACCAACTCAAGTTCAAAATATATTTGGCACTTAAGGTTATGTCATGTTGCAGAAGATAGGATTGCAAAATTGGAGAAAATGGGGATTCTATCCTCATTGGGCTCTGAGCCTACTCCAACTTGTGAATCTTGCCTTCAGGGTAAAATGACTAGATCACTCTTTGTTGGACAAGGGCTAAGAGTTGAAAATATTTTGGAGCTAATACATAGTGATGTATGTGGTCCATTTAAAGAAATGGCTAGAGGGGGTTTTCATTATTTTATTACCTTTATTGATGATAAATCAAGGTTTGGATATTTGTATTTGATGAAATACAAACATGAATCTTTTGAAAAGTTCAAAGAATTTAAATCTGAAGTAGAAAATCAAACAGGAAAGAATATTAAAGCTCTTCGATCAGATCGTGGAGGTGAATATTTGAGTACTGAATTTGATGAATACTTGAGAGAGCATGGCATTGTTTCTCGGTGACTCCTCCAGAACGCCATACGGTGAATGGTGTATCTGAGAGGAGAAATCGTACCCTATTGGATATGGTACGTAGTATGATGAGCTATACTGATATGTCAATCTCCTTTTGGGGATTTGCATTAGAATCAACTTTGTATATTCTGAATAGGATTCCATCAAAATCAGTTTCTTCCACACCTTATGAGATATGGCATGGAAGAAAACCAAGTCTTAAGCATGTTAAGATTTGGGGTTGTCCAGCTTATATCAAAAAAACTGAACACTGATAAATTGGAGACCAGATCAGAAAAATGTCGATTTGTTGGATATCCAAAAGATAGTTTTGGATATTATTTTTATTTGCCTACTTCACAAAAAGGTTGTGATAAGTAGAGATGCCACATTTCTTGAACAACAGTTTGTTCAAGAAGGAGGCAAAGGAAGGCAAATAGAGTTAGAATTGGAGAATTCTGACCAACCAACAGATCAGATGGATATAGATCCATCTAGTCAACCAATACCCGTTGATGAAACATCTACAGCTGTTCCTCGTAGAACAACCAGGGTATCTCACCTACCAGTGAGATATGGTTTTCTTCATGAAGAAGAACAAGAGTTGTCTACTCATGAAGAAGTAGATCATGGAGATGATCCACTTACCTATGAAGAAGCTATATCAGATATAGACTCTTCAAAATGGATTGAAGCTATGAAATCAAGATTGATTCCATGTATAAGAATCAAGTTTGGGATCTTGTTGACCCACCAAGGTATTATACCTATAGGGAACAAATGGGTTTTCAAGAAGAAAATTGGTTACGATGGAAAGGTAGAGACCTATAAGGCAAGGCTAGTAGTGAAAGGGTTTCGCCAAAGGCAAGGAATCGACTATGAGGAGACTTTCTGCTTTGTTGCCATGCTTAAATCAATTAGGATTTTATTAGCAATAGTTGCGTACTATGATTATGAGATTTGGCAGATGGATGTCAAAACAGCTTTTCTCAATGGATACATTGAAGAAAACATTTTCATGGAACAACCTAGGGGATTTGAATCCCAAGATGGTTCCAAGGTATGCAAGCTAAAGCGATCCATTTATGGGTTGAAACAAGCTTCGAGGAGTTGGAACATCCGTTTTGATGAAGCCATTAAATCCTTTGGTTTTATCAAAAATGAGGATGAGCCATGTGTATATAAGAAGGTTAGTGACAGTGCTATCACTTTCCTTGTCTTATATGTGGATGACATACTGTTGATGGGTAATGACACAGGTATGTTGACGACTATAAAGGTATGGTTGTCAAATACATTCTCCATGAAAGACTTAGGGGAGGCAACCTATATTCTTGGGATTCGCATCTATAGAGATAGAGCGAAAAGAATAATTGGTTTATCCCAAAGTTTATACTTGGAAAAGGTGTTAAAGAGGTTTAACATGCTTGATTCCAAGAGAGGATTGTTACCAGTGAGACATGGTATCCATCTTTCTAAAGAAATATCTCCAAAGACACCTGAAGAAAGAAATAAAATGGCCAGGATTCCATATGCTTCGGCTATTGGAAGTTTAATGTGTGCAATATTGTGTACTAGGCCAGATATCGCATATGCTGTTAGTTTGACTAGTAGGTATCAATCCAATCCAGGTTTGGAACACTGGATAGCTGTCAAGAATATTCTTAAGTACTTGAGAAGAACTAAGGATATATTCTTGATTTATGGAGGTGGAGACTTGCAATTGGATGGTTATCGATTCGATTTCCAATCGGATATCGATGATAGAAAGTCTACCTCTGGATATGTGTTCATTTGTAATGGAGGTGCGATCGGTTGGAAGAGTTCCAAAGCGAGCACGATTGCAGATTCCACTACGTAGGTGAGTATATTCGCATCGATGTCGCAAAGGAAGTCGCTTGGATAAAGAAGTTCGTGATGTAACTTACGGTAGTTCCTTCCATTGAGTCAGCGGTTCCACTACACTGTGACAATAATGGAGCGATCATACTGAGCTAAGGAACCAAGGTCTCACGAAATCCAAACACATATAAAGGCGCTACCACATTAACAGATAAATATTAGGGCGAGCCCATGTAGACATCCAGAAAATAGCATCAGCTGAAAATCCAGCTGATCCATTCACTAAGCCTATGTCACAGACTCAGATAGACCGACATCTTGAGAAGATAGGTCTAAGATATTGTAATGAATGGCTCTAGTGCTAGTGGGAGATTGTTAGTAGTATGCCCTAGAGCATATCATTTAGTATGTATCTTGTACATATTTTTATCATTTCCACTTTTTCGTTTACATAATATATTTATGTGTAATAGAAAAGGTCCATTGATATTTTGTTAGAAATATTATTCTTAAGTTGTTAAGAATATAAGTGACAATATTTCTAGTACGAAGTATCATAAATAGGTTCACAATCGAGGATACTTCATAATAAGGACATGACTTATCCAGAAAGATTGTATTCATGTTTGTTCCCAAGTTATTTATATGAGATATAAATAAGATGGAATGGTGAGTCTCATGTCATATAACAAACATGATAGGCACTTATAAATGATAAGTAGGCCGAACCAGTGACACTTATGACAAGCACATGGAGTTTACTCTTGTCAATGTTTTGTCATAAATCATATCAGTGCATATAATCTTTAGACCTGAGATAGCAAAGTTATCTTGTATATAGGTAGTTTGAGTTTGATACTGCTTTCATACTTGTACTGTGTATGGGTATATGGGTATGTGTTGGCTCCTACTAGTTATATATGGAGGTAGGTGTTGATCAAGATGGAATATGTTCCTCTAAGTAAATAGAGATAAAATCCTATGTTCATTTAATTGTTCTTGATGTTTCAAGTTCTTGATGTTTCAAGTTCCTGGCCAGGACAGATAGATTTATTTAGAAAAGAGTTTCTGATAAGAAAATCTTTTTAATCAAGAACTGGAATTAAAAGAGAACATAATATTCATAGCAAATGGAGTTTGACATAAACCATGACTCCAGCTTGAGTTGGAATTTTGTAACAGAGAGATTCTAGTGCATGGTAACATATGATTATAGGTTCATTTAAGGTAAACCTTATTACTAATTGGGTGGCTACAGCATGCTATGCTAGGTGTTAACCATGGTCTATGAGGTTCATAAAATGATTTAGAGAAATCATTTATGGTAAGAAAGAGTTCTGATGATATTAAGAGTTGATATCATGTCTCATTGCCAATTAGTGATGAGCCTAGTAAGTCACACACATACACAAGTTATCACCTAATTAAATATGATTTAATTAATTAATTAAAGAGTTTAATTGATTAATTAAATAGGTTTGGTTTGCAATTAGTTTGCAAAGTCCCTAGCATGACTTGAAACCAAATCTAGATTGTTGGATGTATAATATAAGTTAAATTTATATTTAAAGTGTTTAAATATGAATTTAATTAATGAGAAATTAATGAATAGAGATTAATTAATTAATTTATATTTGATATAAATTAATTAGAAGAAGAAAATAATTATTTTGGGTTAAGAACTCAAAATTAAGACACAGGGGCATTTTGGTCATTTTGCAGTGTGACACGTGGCACCATGAGATGGTGACACATGGCATAACACATAAGCTTGCCAAATATTTTTAATCATGTAAGATGATTAAAATCAAGATTAAATATAGGTTTGACACTTGGCACAATGTGATTGGGTCACTTAAACCTAGAGCTAATCAAAGGGTGACATGTGGCAAGGGTTTAATGTGTTAACCTAGCTATTTAAGTGTTGTTATGAGAAAATAAAACACAACCAGTAGCCACACTCCTTTGTCATGCCACTTTGAGGGTTTTTATCTCTTCTTCTTCATCTCTCATCAATTCAAAGAGATTAGCCATCAATCTCTTGAATTAAGAATACTAGAAATTGTTTCTAGTGTCCTGTTTACATCTCTAATCTCTTAAAAGGCAGAACTTGAATTTCTAATTAATAGAAAAGGCTTTAGAAGCTGTTCAAGGGCTGCCATAGGTGTTCTTGGTGTGGACAAGCTAGAGGGACAACATCCGTGTCCTCGTCCTCAGGCAATTTCAAGACGACACAGCATGATTGCATCAAGAGGTTAGTGTAATCGTTCTTGATTTAATCTAGGGTTCTAAAATTAATCTGATTAATTTTAAAATCTTAAATGGCAAATACAGATCCAAAAACATATTAAAAGAGTTTTAATATGTTGTTTATCATTGAAATCAAGTAGATAAAAATAAATCTTGCATGATGCATGTGACCCTAGGTGAAAATTTTTGAATTCAATGGTATAAACTTGTGTTTTTCACGCTTCCGTTCCTTCAATGCCCCCACTAGCTTCTCTCCTCTCTGCCCCTGTGTTCAATCAATATTTTCTCTTAAACCTTTTAAATGATATTTTAGTAACTAATACATTAGAAAAAGATGATATACAATTTATATAAATATCACTAAGATAATATTCATTTTATGAGACTTTATTTATTTACATTTTATAAGTATATATCTTATTATTTATTCTTTACATTTTTTTTAATTTATATCATTTTCATATTTATTTTTTTTATATTTTAACAATCATTTTACAAGTTTTTTTTTAATATTTTAAATAAATTAAACATGGATATATAGAAAAAGTTATATAACCATATCTTTATTTATCTAAATAATATACCAATAGTGATTATATCGGAGTAAGGTGCAATCAGAGGCTTGATTTAAAATATATGGGAGAAAAAAGAGTCTTGAATTGATAGAGAAAAAATAGGAATGACAATGAATAAGGTATTCGTGAAAATCACACTATCTGAACTTGAACCTGGTTAACATTCTTAAAATCCAATACATCCCAAACTCGATTAAAATTTATTTCTAAATATCCAAATCAGTCCCAAACTCAAATATTATTATCCAAAAAATACTTGAATCTGTTTAAGTTTATATATTTTAATTAATAATCTATATAAAAAATTATTTTTATTAATAATTTATGCTTTAAAAAATTAATAATTTCATAAAATATTTAAATTCTATTTTATTTAAAATAAAACATATAAAATATATAAATATTATTATAAAAATATATTTTATATTTAATTAAATATTTATATAAACGTGTTTAAGTAATGAATACTAAAATTTGAACCCAACGCAAATCTGTCACGAGTATTATTTTTTATATTAAAATCTATTCCAAACCCTATTATATAATACATAAATCTATTTTATTAGAATTTTATCATTCTAAATCCTATTATATACTATCAAAATCATTTTATTAGGATTTGATCATCGAATACTCCCAAAACTTCATTCCATTGCCATCGGAATGTAGTTACAGAGTAATTATAACAAGATGAATAAAAGAGAAAGCTATCGGCTTCAAGAATCTTTTGGCCAAAAAAGCTTCAACAACTGGTGGGAAAGAACCGCCGGGACCATTAAGATGGTGTTCAGCATAGACAAAGGTGATAGGTCAATGTACTCAATTTCAAGACCATTCACTAACTCCTTGCGTAATTACATTATTTCAATGAAACTCTAACCGCATCAAATTATATAAAAAAACGCACCCCAAAAATCGAATAGAAAATCTCAAATCACAATTAGTTTATGTAAAAAGCATCGAACTCCCAACTCACTGATGCAGGAGAACTCAAAACATCTAGAACAGATACAGAGAAAGAGAGAGGGGTGATAGGTAACGACATGAAGAAGACCATAGTTATAGCCTTATAGGAGGCTTTGCGAAGAGAGATAGAAGAAGCAGCGACTTTGATGACTGGGTTTGCTGCCAGAGATGCCTTTATATTTCTGATTCTTTGTTGTGCAGTGGTGGTATTTCTGTGAAGGATTTTTTTGTTCATTTAGATCTGGTTTATTGTGGATGTGAAGGATTTTTTTGTTCACTTAGATCTGGTTTATTGTGGATCTAAGATATAAAATATTTGATGAAATATCATATATTTTGTGTCTTAAGTTTATAGTGGATTCAGTTTAGGTAAAAATTTTTCATAATTATTTACGAAACTGTTAATGTAATAATTAAAATTTTTAATTTAGAGTGTAATTATAAAAAAGTAGAAAAGCTTAAATTTTTTTATTATTTAAAAAATAAAAATAATGAGTTAAATTTAGGTAATTAAGGAAAGTTTAGATTTAAATTGCAGAATTAAAATTGTAAAAAGGAGCATAATAGAGTGAAATCCAAAAAAGGAATTTTCTTTTTAAAGTGTTGGGTTCAACGCAAAATTAAAATTAAAATTTTTGCATGCCTTTGTTGCTGTGAATATCGAAATCGGAATTAATATAAAAATTGAAAAAATAAAATGTATAAATATATATTAATTATTAAAATTTTATTATATCATAAATAATTTTATTTTTATTTTAGAATCAATATATTTTTAGAAAATTATATATATTATTCACAATATGAAATTTATAAAAATATATTTCTATTAATGGTTAAAAAATAATTTTTATTATTAGTTTTATAACCTTCCAAGTATCCAGTCACTTAATTCAATTTATTGCAAAATCCAAACTTTGCTCATTTTATTCAAATTTTTAATTTTAAATAATTAAATCAAATCTTTCAAAATTGAAGAAATTTTATTTAACATCTAAAATTTATCTTCTAAATTACCACACAGTCTCTGCAATTTAACAAAATTTACAATTTATTCACTGTATTTTCAAATCAAATAATTTAGTCATTAAAATTTAATAAAATTTATAATTTAATTTTTTTATTTTATTAATTATTAATTATAATAAAAATGATCAAAATATTTTTAACCCTATTAATTTTTATAAAAAAAAAATGAAAAGTCGTGAGTTTTTCTACCCTAATCTAATCATCACAGATTGTGATTGAATCAGGACCTGCCTCTGTTCACCCTAGACAACCCATTACTGCTGAAAACAAGAAGATTGAAGCTACAGGGAGCAGGTCGAATCGCATCTCATAAATCCAACATGATTTAATCTTTGTTTTTGCAAAAATTTATTTTATTTTATTTTATTTTAAGAAATTAAAATTTTATTAATTAAAATTTAAAAAATATATATTAGAAAAACTTAAGAAAAATTTTAAAATAATTATAGAAAATTCTTAATAGGAAGAAGAATTCATTTTGGAAAGAATAATACATTTATTATACTCTTTAACTATATGTTTAAATTAAGAGACTAAGTTTTAGATATTATTAAATTTCATATACTAAATTACTTAGTTTTAAAAATATAAAAACTAAGTTATAAGATTTTTCTGAATTTCAGAGACTAAATTACCTAAAATTAAAAAGTTTGATAAAATGAGTAACAAATGCAAAGTGTTTAGATTTTTTGACAAATAAGTGGATTGAGAGATGGATTAAATTTATTTGAAAATGTTATATGACATGTCTGCTTAGCTATGCAGGTGTTCAGAGTTAAAATTTCAAAATTAACATTTAGATTTTGAATAAAATTTATTTAATTTTAAAATTTATAAATAAATTGTCTAAAATTTAAAATTTTGAATAAAATAAATAATACACACAAAAAATTTAGATTTGTTTTATCAATTAGCCTTTAAAATAAATTTATTTTTTCCTCAATTTACTTGAATTTCATTTCTTTATAAATATATTAAAATTTAATGATTGTCATATCAAACTTATAAAAATATCATAGACTTAAGTTCATAAAAAGATTATAAAATTAAATAATATAGATTGTTATTAAGGTGAAATATGCTTTTAGCTGAATATAATGAAATTTTTTAAATTAAGAAAATTATTATTATACTTTATATAAATAATTTTTTTTTAATATTTTATATAAAATTGTAGTAGTGTGAGCTTTTGTATATTATATTTATATTATATTCTTATTTAATAAAAAAATATTGAACTTAAATTTTTTTATTTTAAAATAATTTTTTTATAATTTTAATAAAATTTGACTTCTACGTCAATATGGATCCTGCACACGGGTGGGATATGAGTGGTAGCATATCATAATTTTGTGATCCGTGGCCGCTTCTGTGACCTGAGTGCGCGTTTCATTATATAACAACAACGAAAAGAAAAATGGATAAAATTTGACTTCATTCTCTGTTGCTATGGATCTTCAGCTCCAATATTTCGCTCGCTTACTGCAATCTCTTAACACCCACCGTTCAATCCACCTAGGAAAACAGCTCCACCTTCTCTTCTTCAAAAAGGGTTTCATAAATTCCAATCTTTCACTGGCAAATCGCCTTCTGCAGATGTACGCCCGGTGTGGCTGCATGGGCGATGCACATAACTTGTTCTATGAAATGCGCCATAGAAACTACTTTTCTTGGAACACCATGATAGAGGGCTACATGAAGTTTGGAAACAAAGAAAATTCGCTAGAGCTGTTTGATTTGATGCCCCACAAAGATGATTATTCGTGGAATGTGGTCATTTCGGGGTTTGTGAAAGCTTGTGAGTTCGACATTGCTAGGAGGTTGTTTAATGAGATGCCTAGGAGAAATGGGTTTGCGTGGAATTCGATGATTCATGGTTATGCTCGGAATGGGTATTCAAGAGAAGCTGTTAGGCTGTTTAAGGATTTGAATTTGAGACCGTCGGAAAAATCATGTGGTGATACGTTTGTATTCGCTACTGTTATTGGTGCTTGTACTGATTTGGAAGCTATCGAATGTGGTAAGCAAATCCATGCCCGGATTCTAATTGATGACATGGAATTTGACTCAGTATTGGCTAGTTCACTGATTAATTTTTATGGAAAGTGCGGTGATTTAGATAGTGCAAATTATGTTTTGAATATGATGAAGGAGGTGGATGACTTTTCTTTGTCAGCTCTCATCACTGGCTATGCAAATTATGGTAGAATGAATGATGCTAGAAGAATATTTGATAGAAAAAGTAATCCATGTATTGTGGTATGGAATTCATTGATTTCTGGATATGTTAACAATAATGAAGAAATGAAAGCATTTGCACTCTTCAATGAGATGCAGAAAAATGGAATTCGGGTAGACTCCTCCACAATAGCAATTATCTTGAGTTCCTGCAATACCCTTGGGAATTCACAACACGGTAAACAAATGCATGCCTATGCTTGTAAAGTTGGATTAGTTGATGACATTATTGTTGCTTCTGCTTTTATTGATGCATATTCCAAGTGTGGAAGTCCTCATGATGCTTGCAAGTTATTCAGTGAGCTCAAAGCCAATGATACAATCTTACTCAACTCTATGATCACAGTGTACAGCAATTGTGGTAGAATTGAAGATGCAAAACAGATCTTTAAAACAATGCCAAGTAAAAGCCTGATATCATGGAATTCAATGGTTGTTGGTCTTGCCCAAAATGGTTGTGCAGTTGAAGCATTGGATCTTTTTTGCAAAATGAATAAACTGGATTTGAGGATTGAGAAGTTTAGCCTTGCTAGTGTGATCAGTGCCTGTGCTGGTATGCCTTCACTTGAACTGGGTGAACAGGTTTTTGCAAGGGCAATTATCGTTGGGCTTGAATCTGATCAGGTTGTTTCCACCTCCCTTGTTGATTATTACTGCAAATGTGGTTTGGTTGAAAATGGAAGAAAGCTATTTGATACAATCATCAAATCTGATGAAGTCTCTTGGAATTCAATGTTGATGGGATATGCTACAAATGGTTATGGATTGGAAGCACTAACACTGTTCAATAAAATGAAGCATGCTGGTGTGAAACCAACTGATATTACATTTACTGCGGTTTTATCTGCCTGTAACCATTGTGGCTTGGTTGAGGAGGGACAGAAATGGTTTAAGATTATGAAATATGACTATCACATTGATCCAGGAATTGAGCACTATTCAT
The DNA here is from genome assembly GCF_030052815.1 of Hevea brasiliensis. Classification (NCBI taxonomy): domain Eukaryota; kingdom Viridiplantae; phylum Streptophyta; class Magnoliopsida; order Malpighiales; family Euphorbiaceae; genus Hevea; species Hevea brasiliensis. The sequence goes on from NC_079504.1 coordinate 11,587,301, forward strand.
GCATGATTGATCTTTTTGCTCGTGCTGGTTACCTTCAGGAAGCAAATAATCTTATTGAGAATATGCCCTTTGTTGCAGATGCCAGCATGTGGTCATCTTTGTTGAGGGGTTGTGTGGCTCATGGAGATAAGGAACTTGGAGAAAAGGTGGCACGGCGAATCATTGTGCTTGATCCTGAGAGCTCCAATGCATATGTGCAACTATCTGGCTTATTTGCTACCTCTGGGGACTGGGAAAGCTCAGCCCTTGTTAGAAAGGTAATGATAGAAAAGCAAGTAAAAAAGCATCCTGGTTTCAGTTGGGCTGATTGAACAAGATATTTGGAAGGTGAGCAATTACAGGACTTGGATCTTCATGAGGAGAAATCATGTTTTTCCTTCCAGTTTTTGCTGATATCTCTATGGGTTTGATCACAGTCCATCAAATTTAAATTTCAAGAGATTATGCCATTTTTGGGTACACATAGTTCTGCAGTTGCTCCTTCATCATGTCAAGATTCCTCAACAAAGCTTGGTATTATGATGCAGACCTCTTAATTCTCCTTCCTCCCTCGTGCCTTTTTTTCCTCCTTTTTTACCTGTGTTTATGTTACTCCTATGTATGCATGTTTAAGGTATTGCATTTGGGGACAAGTGGGGCTTTCTTTCAGTGATTAGGTACATCCGAGAATTCCGAATGATAGCTTACTACTTTAGGCTAATTGGAGATTCTACCGTCCTTCCAACCATTGAGTAATGTTTATATTCAGTGGTTGAACAACTTCACTATTTTAGGTTTCATGTGATGAAACTCCTTATGCTTTTTGTCATGTCAGGAGTAGTTGAATCTCCTGTCCGCCATCTCATGTGGGTTGTGCCTGGTATTCTTTTTGTTATTAGGAGAATAGAAATGGTATCTGATCACAACTACTTTAGTTGGCAGTAGGAACTCTCAAATCGGACTACTCATGTCTATTCAGATTGGAAAAGTATGACACGTGTATGCATCTTGAAGGCCGCTTTATTTTGGACCATATCACCATGATTATGGGGTTGACTCACGATGGTAGAGTACTTGAAACCCTGGACTTTTTTAAGGACCCGCTAAGTAGAGGCCCACCAGCCAATCGAATAACACTAGCTGGGGTTTTATAGCTTGCAGCTATGGGGGTTTTTGTTGAATGAAAGACTATATTTTCATCAATGCAAGAAAGCTTTGGAGTTGCTTCTGGCATTGAACATTATGCTTGCATTGTGGACTTTATGTGTCATGCTCATAGGCTTGATGAAGCAATGAATATAACAGAAGCAATTCCTTATGAACCCAATACTTTAATTTGGAGATCGATACTTTATGCTTGTGCAACTCATCTCTACCTTACTTGGTATTGGCTTGGATATACGAGACAAGGGGCCAATGGGAAGGCATGGCTAAAGTCAATAAAACCATGAAAAGGAAAAAGGTGAAGACAGTGATCGGATACAGTTGGATTGGATTAAAAAATCATGTATGCTTTCAGGGCCGACGAGTTACAACATCATGGAGGCCAAGACATTTTTATCTCATTAAGATTGCTGAATTGGGAAATAGCATTATAAAGTGAGTGTTGAGGAGAGTACTCTTCCATGGTGTTTTATAAGATTATGGAATGGCAGATAATACACGTTCATCATATAGAATTGTGTGCCTCCGCCATCTTACTTAACTACTAGCTCAAGATCAATTCTTTTGGATTTCTGGTATTAATTAAACTTGCAGTCGCTGCAGTAATCTATTACCTGTTGGCATTTTGTTGGATGCAAGATAAAACCAATACCTGTAATTACATGATATTGTTGTGTCCTAACTGATCTCAATGATTCATTTCTGCACAGGTATTACTGCCAATTCCTTTTTTGGTAATTTAGTTTGATTTATGTGAATCACAGATTAAACTTGATTGTTGTCCTGATAATGATCTTCTAACGCATCATTAACTGTGGGTTTGGAAAACTTGATAGTGACAGCTCTTCAGGAACTGCTTTGTTTTCTGCCAGATTGCTTCAATTCCAAAATGCTTTCATCGGTGAAACCTGGAATGAACCAGAATCTACTTACTGGTCAAATTCATATAAAGGCCAGGATTTGGCATATTTCAACTGCTGGATTTTCAATTCAATTGCAGGCTTATCTGATATTAATATCAGTCCCAACAAGAAAATTTCACAGGTAAAAGTTAATGAAGGATGCTCTTTGCATTTGCTTGTCCAAACTTTTAATGTATAATTGTGTATCCCTCCAAATTTTCTTGCACAGATTTTAGTTTTAGGAGAATTATATTGAGTGCCTCAAATTCCTTCCTGAGAATTCTGTTGGACCACATTTGATGGCTGTCAGCGTCTTCGCTTTGAGGCTAGTAAGATTGTTTGGAATGTTTTCCCTACCCAATTATTTTTCCCTGAAGTGTCGATAAAATAGATTACTACTCAATGTTCATTGATCTTAAAACATGGATATGCACATATAAATTATTTTAAAAGGGAGTTCAAGATTTGAAATTTACACCTTTTGATTAGTGAAATTTCAGTATCACCTCAATACAAGGTTTTAGTTCTGTACTTCTGTTGTTTCTTCCCTCTTTTCTTCTCTCAATCAAACTGCTCGCCTTGGACTCCTTTGAACTTGGTTATCTCGCTCTCTTCTTCTATGTGCTTGTGCTCTTTGTTAGGTGCTGGAATGCCTTGCCAAAATTCGCCTCAATGCTTGATTGCTTTAGTTATGAAGTTTAATTTTGATTTGGCTCTAAAAAAAAAAAATAATAAAAAATTGCCTTAATTTTGATCTCTTTGATTTTTGGATAATCTTGTGTATGATTTTTTATTTTCATTTATTAATTTGTGATGATTATTATAATTAATTTGTCATAACTGGAATTTAATATTAGTACTTGTAATGCTGTAAGCCATTTAATGTTAGATGTAACTGATAACTTATAGTTGTCGCTATTAGTGATAACGGATAGTTTATAGTTGATTGTAACTTATTTATGTTAAGTGTTTGATAAATTATATCTAGCTATTGCTTTTAATATATAAAATGACTGATAAAAGTATATTTTATAATTTATTTTATTATTAAAATAAATAAATAAAAAATAATATTAAAAACGTAATTTAATAACTTAAAAAGAAATAAAAAAATAAATGTTAAAAAAATAAAATTTGAGTGATAAATTAAAAATAAGAAAAATGAATTTTAATAATATCAAATAAAATCATTTCATCTTTACTGACATAAAAATTTTGTAAAAGACTGAAAAATAAAAGAATATATATATATATATATATATACACACACACTTACTTCAGATGTGCTTTGCACTATTTCAAGTTTTCAAAATTTTTATAATGATGTTTCTGAGAGAGAAAATAGGAGAAAATTGTATTTATAGATAGAGCTAATAGAAAAAAGTAGTTGATGAGTAAATAGTCGATAACTATTTTTGTTTAACTATTTGATTGCCTATCAGTAATATTCGACCACTGAACTAAGTATCTCGCATTCATTGACTTCTTTTTTTATTGTTCTTTCACTATTCCCACTCGACTTCTTTTTCTATTGTTCTTTAACTATACCTACTTAAGGTTGCGTTTGCATTCTAGAATTTAAATTTGAAATTTAGATTTCAATTACTTAATTAGAATTCAAAATTTATAAATTTAAAAATTTTTTATTTAACTAATAAGTCTTTTCATAAAAATTTTTAAAAATTGTGATATCATGTAAAAATGATATATGTAATTATAGCGGGATAAATTTGAAATAATAAATTAAAAGTAGTTATTTTAAATTTTTCATTTTCGAATTTATTATAAATGAATAGAATTTAAATTAAATTTAAATTTATTTTCATTTAAAATATTCAAATAATTTATTTACTCCAAGTCCAAATTCATCCGAATATGAGAGTGGGGATTAATGATTCGTCCGATGTAGGATTGGAGAAAAAAAAAAAAATTGCTGTGTCACATCCAACAAAGCCAAACCAAGCCAAGCCATGCAAATCTCCAATTCCTTTGGGATTTTCTAGCTCTATCTTCTAAATAAAAGATGCCTAATTACGTGTGGGACACCAACAACACTAAATCACATACACATAATTCGTTACTCCAACCATCCACCACCATCACCACCGCCTCCTCCTCCTCCTCCTCCTCCTCCTCCTCCTCCTGAATTTCTTATTTTCTACTGTGGCATTTCGGTTCACAAGATCAACAACCATTACGTACCATATAAAGAGAAAGTTGGGTTTCATGGGAATTCTCAACCATGATTCTTCCACCAATTATTCTTTCGAATCTATTTCTTCTTCTTCGTCAAGAATCCCAGTTGTTGAGAATTCTGCAATTTCACGCTACTCATCAGCTTTCCCTTTATTGGTTCAGTGATTCAAATCCACCAAAGCCGCAGGCCAACTCCATCAGTTGAACTCTAGTGGTGTTGAAAAGAGTCAGGTAACTCTAACCAGCCCTTCAAGTCATTGTCCTTTTATTTTCCTATTAATTATTTCAAATTTTTTTTTCTTTTTCGATCTTTTATACTGAGAACATATAACAATATTTTAAATTTAAAAAATAATTTTGTTCAAAAAATTGGATAAGAGAACCTACTTAAATTTAAATTTTTAAAGCAAAGCTTTTTCTACATAACATTGACCTCAGCTTGACCGGTTATGGGTGGGTTCAGGTTGCATGTTTTGGGGGACCGATATGGGCTTGACCTTTGAGATAGAACTCATCTCTACTCTAACCTTGTATATATAATATATTTACGTGGATTTTGAAATATATAACTTTTGCGGCCCAATGATCACAGTTATGATAATCTTTTTGTCGTTTTGTCAGGCCTTGGATTATCCTGGAGGGAAGGTTACATTATTTTCTGAGATGAGATTCATTTCTCAATCAAATGAGAAGAGATTACCCCGTTATCGACTACTTGATGACAATGGAGAACTAATAGAAAGCAGCGATTTTGATCAGGTAGCTCTCTCCATCGTCTGCAAGAATTGTACAATCATATATTAATTCTATATGGCGAAAACTACAGTTGAAGTGTGTTGAATTCTTGAGCCTTGACATTTTCTGAAATATATATATATATATATATATATATTCAATTTCCAGGCCATAGGTGAATTTTTGAACACTTAGCATTTGGTTTTATCGTCTCAACTTGATTAATAATCACTAGGTATTCAATTTTATTTACGAAAACAAGGATCTCGCAGTAAAGATGTACGCTAAAATGGTCACCCTTCAAAGGATGGATACCATATTCTATGAAGCATAGAGGCAAGGAAGAATTTCCTTCCATCTCGCATCTGCAGGTGAAGAAGCAATAAATATAGCATCAGCAGCAGCACTTGGCGCAGATGATGTTGTCCTGACCCAGGTGATTCTTTTTCTTTTTTTGGTACAATTGGCTATTTGAACTCGAATTTGATGTTTTTGAAGATGACTTTTAATACCACTAAGCTAAAACTCATTGATGGTGATTTTTTTTCCCTTTTTTTATATATATGCTAGGACTAGCATTCCAGTTCTAGGCCAAACCATGGGTTGCTTAACGGAGTCATCTAATGAAATTTCAGTATCGGGAGCCTGGAGTTCTGTTATGGCGTGGTTTCACTCTTGAAGAATTTGCAAATCAGTGCTTTGGAAACAAGGCTGATTATGGAAAACGCAGGCAGATGCCAATCCATTATGTAACACCCCCATACTAAGTAGTCTATACATTCTACTGTTCCGGTGATTAGTATCCGTTCGGACAGTCAAAATGTGTAGAATCATATTTATATCACCTAGAAAAGTTATAAATAAAAACTAATAGAAATTATATGAAAGTAAAATGAGAATAAGAAAAACAAAGCATAATTAGTTAAATGAGTTGAGGTCTCAGTGATGGGTGACCGAACTGATAAGTGACTGCGAGTTTAGTTACTGCCCTAATTTCGTGTGGAACACTAGGACACCCAGGCCTAAGGATAATTGCGAAGCTAATGATATTATGAAAACTACAAAAAAAAGAATAGAGAACAAGCTTAAATAATTGAATCAAAGTTTAGGAAGTAACTTAATGCTATTAAAAAAATTGATCAGATCGATAAGGGGTAATTTGGTCAATTCATCCTTAGAGCTGACTCTTGGCCTAAATGTCCGTTAAAATGTAGGAAATTAAAATTATGAAAAATAAAATAAAAAGTGAAGAGGTGAATGGAAGAAAGGAAAAAGGAAAAGAAAAATTCAAATTAAATGTTTTATGACATCATCAATGCCGCAATAAAAATTTATAATTTTTAAATTTTAAAAATTTGGGGATAATGATATAATTAAAAGAAAAGAAAATTGGGTCTTCTTCCTCTTGTTTGGCCATCCCACTCTCTCTCAAAATCTCTCTCTAAATTTCTCCATTAATAAGCCAATTCAAGCTTCCAAAGCTTAATTTCTTATCATAAACCCTAACCATAAATCATAGAAAACTCATAATTGACCCTAGAAGAGAAGAATTGAATCAAGAAATTTGGGAGAAAAGTGAAAGAATAGAAGTTGAGAAAAGCATCTTTGAGGTGAGTTCTCTCTCTACTTAACAATTGTATATGCATGAATATAAGTGGAAATTGATAAAATTATGTAAAGAAACATGAAAATCATGCATGTGGGGAGAGATGAAATTTCGGCCAGCCATGGTTTACTAGGGTTTTAATGTGTTTTAGTTTAATTGGATGTGAATTGGAACTTAGATGAAGTGGTATATGTGTTTAGTGAAGAGAAATTTTATGAAATTGCATGGATTAGTAAGATGGCAAATTAAGGTTTATGGAAATTGAGGATTTTGAAAATTATTGACCAATTGATGTGTATGATGCTCAATTTTGGTCATTTAGGGTGTTTTGAATTGTGAATTGATGATTGGAATTGAGTTGAGTTATGGATATGGAATTGTGGAATTCTGGGCTAATGAGTCCAGCTAGGTTAACAAGCCATAAATTGAATTGTGTTGCTCCAATTGGTGTGAGGCCAATTGGAGATGAAATTATGGTCATAATGCTATATTTTTTTATTGAGAAACCTTGCCTAAAAACTGACTATAAGTTGGTCTAAAATTAATTTGAATCCGGAATTGGTGCCCTGATTCTGGGCAGAATTGATCAATTGAACAATACATGTTCAAATGGTCATAACTTTGTGTAAAAATGTCCAAATGACGTGATTTTTAAACCATTGGAAAGCTTAGACATAGTAGAACAACTTTCGTGGAGAATAAAAACCCAAATTTGGACCATAACCTAGTGAAATTGCTAACCAAAATTAGGTCATCAAAACTACCAGAACCAAAAACTTGTCCAGAAAATCTGAAAATAACCAATCCGGCCAGTTATGGTAAAAATGCCATAACTTGAGCCACAAAACTCTAAATGGAGTGATTCGAAAAGAAAATTAAACTAGACATATTAAGGAACAACTTTGGTGAAGAAAGTTTAGTCAAATTTCTACTGCAGATTAGTCCAATGGAACAGTAAACCTAAATGATCAAATATGAAATTTTAGAATTTCATCTAATAGGCCTTGAATAGTAATTGGCAATCAATACCAATAAATTTGTGATCTAAAATATGGTATGACTATGTGTTTCGAAATGGTATACCAATTAATTATTTAAAAGTAAAAAATTTTCATGAATAGTAATGTGAATGTAACCACAATATTATCAAATACAAAGAACTCAACCCTTAGGAGAACTTATAAGTAAAATTAAGTATGCAAAATTTAATGGTTGGATTAATTAGTAGAAATGAATTGGATGGATATTGAAACACTTTAAATTATGTGTTTCAGTTGAAAAGATGCCCTCCAAGGAAGGAGGAAGAGTGGACTAAGTCAAAGCAACATAAGAGGTTTGTGCACAACAAACTTAAAATTCTTTGTTTCTACTTGACAATTCTTGAAATAAATGTTGTGAATAATTTTGATTGTTATGGATTTGAAAATCTTATTTAAAAAATAGTGTGTTGCCTACTTTGTAAATGAAAAATTTGAAATGAAATATGATTTGTGAATTGTATGAAATATTTGAATGATTTGGTTTTGAATTTGACTTTGAAATCATATTTGGCATGGCAATATTATTGTGTTCCTCCTCCATCTATGAAGTTGAGATTGATTATATTCTTTCCTCTCTGGCTTGTCAGTTGAGGTTGAGATCGGATGAGTACTCATATAGCTAGTTAGCCACCTCCCTCATTAATTTCGGTTAGTGAGGTTATAGATTGCTTTGTCATGATGTACAACACGGCATTGATCGTGAAATTTTGTGTCATGACCTAAGTTTTGTATTAATTGGCAACACCATTGTTTACAATTTATTTTGATAAATTGTTACTAAAAATCTTGACATTAACTTTGTGAACTATGATTGTGAAAATTTTTAAATTCCTATTATCAATGAATGATTATATTTTTGATGATTTTTGAAATTATTGTTGTACACCACTGAGTAAATTACTCAGCGATGGCTTTTTCTTGCCGTCACAGATAAGAAAAAGGATAAAGCAGTAGAGTGAGCTACTATAGCTACAGGGAAAATCTATTTTTGGATCTTTTACGGGTATAATATTTTATACCCTTGTAAATTTCTTTTGATGTAAATTATTGTTCATATGTATCTACAAAACTAGTTGAGTAGTTGTATAATCAAACTTGTAATATTAATATTTTATTCTCTTTTCTGGAATTGCAAAGTTTTATATTTAAGTTGAATCGAATGAAATGCTATAACAATTGCTTGAATTTGTGTTGATTGACTCAGATTGTGTTGACCATAAATGGAGTTATGGGTATTATATACATATTGAAAGTGTTTTAACAGGTTTTGAAGAATTGTTTTCTCAATTTATAGTCGGCATTCTGCCGAAATTTCTGTAAAATTTTTGAAATTCCAAATAAATCAAAATTTTATCCTATGACATAACCTTAATTAAAGGCTTTTATTAATTGTTCATCATTACTCTACACTTTAAAAATGAATAGAAATTGGTTTAAAATCCCTTGTAGTATATTTTATGGATTATCGGTAGGCGAAGTTTGGTAATTCATTAGGTATACTACAGGATCATGTTATGCCTTACAGAGGGATAAGGTGTGACATGTTTTAGTGGTATCAGAGCAATGTTTTGAAATGAGTTTTGAACTATGAATTGAAATATTTTTTTAATTAGTACAACTGCTCAAGTGTCCTTAATTGATATAGATGATGCATTTACATCATGAATATGAACTAATGGGTATAATTCTCCTTGTGTTGGTTGCCAGGGAGTAGAATTTTTGTAAACTGAAATAGAAGAAGGAGATCGCTTAGTTGAGCAATCAATTGAGGCTGAGGCACAAGAGGAAGTCTTACCTTTTCAAAATGTTAGTGGGTCAGCTACATCAACCCCACCCATGCCGCAATTTCCTGTTCAGTTTGCTCAGCAGATGGCTGTCTTATTCCAATAGATGGCTAGAAACATGCCAATACAAGCCCCAACCCAAGCACCAGTAGTGCAACCACAGCCTCCAGCCAGGCAGTATGATAAGCTGATGAAATTTGGGGCTATTGAATTTAAGGGTGCTGTAGATCCATTAGAGGCAGAGTAGTGCATTGAAATAATAAAAAGGGTATTTAAAAAGCTACACTGCATGGAAGAACTAAAGTTTAAATACTTAGTTTCTCTGCTACAAGGGGATGCGTATGAGTAGTGAAAGACCATCTCACATAGTTTAGTAGAGCCCCCAGTCTTAACATGGTCAGATTTTCTGAGAGAGTTCAGACAGAAATGGGTCTCTAATACATATGTCGACATGAAACAACAAGAATTTCTGAGTCTGAAGGAAGGGGACAGAACAATAGCAAAATATGAGAGGGATTTCTCCAAGTTGAGCCACTATGTTGAAAGCCTACTTACCACTGCTAGAGACAGATGTAAACGCTTTGAGGTGGGGTTAAGGCCTAGTTTGAGAATGCAAGTTATGGAGTTCAGACATCAGAACTTTTCAGAGCTGATTTCACAAGCGTTGGAGCTGGAGAGAATTGAAATGGAAGGGGCACTAAAAAAGGGATCACAGGAAAAGGAGAAGGGTGGAAAGGCTACTAGTCAAGCTTCTGATAGTGAATCAGGAAAGAGGAAAAATTTTGAAGGATCCAGATCTCGCAAGTCTGGTAAAGGTAGATCCTCAGGACAGAGGCCATCTAGGTCTACCCAACAGACATCCAAGGGGACATTGTCAATCCGCACCTGTGAAACATGTGGAAAGGTGCATGGTGGGATATGCTACAAAGCCATAGGGGCATGTTATAATTGTGGCGGCAATAGTCATTTTGCCAAGGATTATACAAGTGCACGCCATTATGGACCACCTACTATTTCAGAGGGATCAGCCCAAGTTTTTACTCCCAGAAGTTCACTCTCAGTTGACAGAGGTAGAGGCAGAGATAGGGATAGTACACCTAGTAGTCAGAGTACAGTAAATTAGCCAGAGCCAAGTGGTGCACCAGCCAGAGTGCACACTATGCAGTAGAGAGAGGAGGCAGAGGTATCTGATATTGTAGCTGGTACATTCTCTATCTTTGAACAAGATGTACTTGTGCTATTTGATCTCGGGTCTACTCACTTCTATGTTAGTGCTAGCATTACTTATTCTATTGTAGTTCCTTATGTGAAAATGGATTTTGAAGTGTTAGTGACTAGCCCATTAGGACAAGAAGTTAGGGTCAACAGAATGTATAAGGATTGTCCTTTGGTGATCCAAGGACATATTTTCCTATCTGGTTTGATTGAAATGCCCTTCAGAGATTATGACATCATCTTGGGCATGGATTGGTTAGCCAGGCATCATGCTATGATTGACTATAGACTAAAAACAGTTACTTTTGGTCTCTCTCAGTATGGTGATGTGGTAATATATGGGGAGAGACAGTTATTACCATCAAATCTCATTTCAGCTGCACTTGCTAGAAAAATGATCCGGAAGGGGTGTGAAGTATATCTGGCCCACGTGATAGACACCAAGTAGGGAGTCCAACATTGAGGGATATTCCTACAGTATATGACTTCCTAAATGTGTTTCTTGAATAATTATCAGGGTTACCTCCGGAAAGAGAAGTGCAGTTTGAAATAGAGGTTATACCTGGTGTGGACCCAATCTCCATTACACCTTATAGAATAGCACCTGCTGAGTTGAAGAAGTTGAAAGTGCAGTTGTAAGAATTGCTTGACAAGGGCTTCATTCGCCCTAGTGTGTCAACTTGGGGAGCACTAGTTATGTTTGTCAAGAAGAAAGATGGTACTCTCTGTCTGTGTATCGATTATAGATAGTTGAATAAGGTGACTATAATGAATAGATATCCGCTGCCTCGCATAGATGACTTGTTTGATCAGTTGAAGGGTGCAGCTGTGTTCTCCAAAATTGATTTAAGATTGGGCTATTATCAGTTGAAAGTGCAAGAGTAGAGTATTCCAAAAACTACTTTCAGAACTCAATATGGCCACTATGAGTTTCTGGTTATGCCATTCAGGTTAATTAGTACTCCAACTACTTTTAAGGACCTGATAAACACTATATTCAGACCATATTTAGATTAGTTTGTTGTGGTGTTTATTGAAGACATCTTGGTGTATTCAAAGAATGCAGAGGAGCATGATAGACACTTGAGGATTGTACTATAGACTTAAGGGAGAAACAGCTGTATGTCAAGTTGTCAAAGTGTGAATTTTGGCTGCAGAAATTTTCTTTCTTGGGGCTCATTGTATCAGTTGAAGGCATTAAGGTAGATCTTAGCAAGGTAGAAGCTATCCTTAATTGAAAGCCACCCAGAAATGTTACAGAAGTTCACAGTTTTCTTGGTTTAGCTAGTTACTATTGTCATTTTGTAAAGGGATTTTCTATGTTAGCATCTTCACTGACCAAGCTGCTTCAGAAAGATGTAAAATTTCAAGGGACTAAAAAATGCCAGCAGAGCTTTGATGAGTTGAAGAAATATTTGACTGAAGCTTCAGTCCTGACTTTACCTACATCGGGTAAAGAATATACTATTTATAGTGATGCTTTTCATAATAGGCTAGGCTGTGTACTGATGCAAGACCAAAATATCATTACTTATACATCTAGTCAGCTGAAAACCCATGAGAGAAACTATTCTACACATCACTTAGAGCTTGATGCCATTGTATTTGCTCTGAAGATCTGAAGACACTATTTGTATAAGGAGAAATGCTATATCTATACAGATCATAAGAGCTTGAAGTATTTGGGCACACAGAAAGAGCTGAATTTGAGGCAGAGGAGATGGTTAGAACTGATTAAAGACTACGATTGCTTAATAGATTATAAGCCAGGGAAAGCAAATGTAGTAGCTGATGCCTTAAGTCATAAGACTATGTTTAGTTTAAGGGTTTCTCCTTTATCCATGGTACACAAGTTGAGGGCATTGCATGCTAATCTGGAGATAGATAATGAGGGACAAATGATAGCTACTTGGCAAGTGAAGCCAATGTTGACTGATCAGATAAAAATGGCAGCATTGAATGATGAAAAGTATGTGAGATTGATGGAGGAAGCTCGGGATGGCAAGAAAACTGGATTTTCAGTGAATGATGATGGCTTATTGTTACACCAAGGCAGAGTGTGCGTTCCAAATGATGAGGAATTGAGGCAAATCATTATGAAGGAAGCATATGACTCTCCTTTTATTATGCACCATGGTGAGACTAAAATGTATAGAACGGTAAAAGAGCACTATTGGTGGATGGGTATGAAGAAAGGTATAGCTGAGTATGTATCCAAATGCCTAACTTGTCAGCAAGTAAAGGCTAAACACCAAGTGCCAGCTGGTTTGCTATAGCCATTGCCAATTCCTGAGTAGAAATAGGAATAGACCATGATGGACTTTGTGATGGGACTTGCTAGAATACAGAAGAATCATGATGCAATATGGGTCATTGTGGACAGATTAACCAAGTCTGCTCACTTTCTGCCAGTGAGAATGGATTATAGCTTGGACAGATTGGCTAAACTATACATTGATGAGATAATGAAACTCCATGGAGTGCCAGTATCGATTGTGTCAAACAGATATCCAAGGTTCACTTCTAAATTATGGGGTAGTCTGCAAAAAGCCCTAGGAACTAGATTGAACTTTAGCACTGCATTTCATCCACAGACAGACAGCTAGTCTGAAAGGGTAATTCAAAATTTGGAGGAAATGCTACGGGCTTATGTGATTGAGTTTGAAGGTAGTTGAGATACACACTTACCTTTGATTAAATTTTCTTATAATAATAGCTATCAATCAAGCATTGGGATGCCTCCATATGAAGCTTTGTATGGCAAGAAGTGCATAACTCCTTTGTGTTGGGATGAAGTGGGTGAAAGAAAATTTATTGGCCTAGAAATTGTTCAACAGATAGAGGAAAAGATTAAGCTCATCAGAGATATACTCAAGACTGCATCAGACCGTTAAAAGTCATATATTGTTCTAAAAAGAAGAGATATTGAGTATGCAGAGGGTGACAAGGTATTCCTCAAGGTTTCTCCTTAGAAGAAAATTATGAGATTTGGCAGAAAGGGGAAATTGAGTCCTCGCTTTATTGGGCCGTATGAGGTTCTGGAAAGAGTGGGTCCTCTGGCATATAGACTGGCACTACTTCCAGAGTTAGAAAGGATACAAAATGTCTTTCATATTTCTATGTTGAGGAGGTATAGATCCGACCTATCTCATGTTCTACCAGTAGAAGAAATTAAGGTGAATCCAGACCTCACTTATGAGGAAGAGCCTATAGAGATTCTGGCATATGAGGTGAAACAGCTGAGGAACAAGCAGATACCACTGGTTAAGGTGATGTGGAACCATCATTCAGGCCAGGAGGCTACTTGGGAGCGTAAGGAGGATATAAGGAGACAGCACCCACAGCTATTCAGAGATTAAAATCAGGTAAAATTTCGAGACAAAATTTATTTAAGGGGGGAGGGGGGGGGGGGAGAATTGTATATATACATTCTACTGTTCTGGTGACTAGTGTCCGTCCGGACAATCAGGATGTGTAGAACCATATTTATGTCACCTAGAAAAGCTATATATAAAAATTAATAGAAATTATATGAAGGTAAAATGGGAATAAGAAAAATAAAGCATAATTAGTTAAATGAGCCGAGGTCCCAGCGATGGGTGACCGAACTGAGAAGTGACTGCGAGCTCAGTTGCTGTCCTAATTTCGTATGGAACCCTAGGACACCCCAGGCCTAAGGATAATTACAAAGCTAATGGTATTATGAAAACCACAGAAAATAATAGAGAACAAGCTCAAATAATTGAATCAAAGTTTAGGAAGTAACTCAATGCTATTAGAAAAATTGATCAGACCGATAAGGGGCAATTTGATCAATTTACCCTTAGAGGTGACTCTTGGCCTAAATGTCCATTAAAATGTAGAAAATTAAAATTATGAAAAATAAAATAAAATAAAAAGTGAAGAGGTGAATTGAAGAAAGGAAAAAGGAAAAGAAAAATTCAAATTAAATGCTTTATGACATCATCAATGACACAATAAAAATTTATAATTTTTAAATTTTAAAAATTTGGGGATAATGATATAATAAAAAGAAAAACATTAAAAGAAAAGAAAATTGGGTCTTCTTCCTCTTGTTTGGCCGCCCCACTCTGTAACACCCCTCACCCGTCTACAATGTAGTTGAGTAAGGCGTGCTACATTCGTTGCCGGAGCACCTTGTACTATTTTGTCGTGTACAATGTTAATTTAATTATCTATTTAATTATATTATCTTATATGTAATTTTTTTTTTATTTTTTCATTTTTATGGGAATCCAGACAGAGTCTACTCTGTTTTATTAGTCCGTTACGAGTTTTTTTATTTACCTGTTAAAAACAATTTATATCCAGTTCATACATCATCTCATAGCAATTTTTCATACATCATATCATACCATTGCTCATAATTTTTTTTTTTTATAGAAAACCTATTTCATTTCATTCATAAAAACTTTATACACAATTATTTACAATTTATATACAATCCAAAATGATTTACAGTGTTTACTTATATACAATAACAAAATGGAAAATCTAACTATACATGAGCCCTACCAAAATGACTGATGAGGTGAGAATCTACATTGTAGTAGATTTGCTCAAGTCATGTCTAGGCACTACTGCTGCTGCTGTGGGTCTCCTGTACCTACGTGATGGAAAAACCAACGCGCTAAGCATAACACTTAGTGGTGCATAAACAAGGAAAAATAACTAAACAATTTAAAATAATTATTTTAAGTATAACCTTATAAAGTAACATAAAATTATATGAATTTACACTCTTTTTTTTACTTGTTTATCAAACTTTGGAAGCAATTAAATTAATCAGGATCTTTTTATTCATGTAATTTATATTAAGTCTTATATAATTTATATTAATGGTTCTCTCGTGTACTTGTTTGAATTTAAAATTTTATTTCTCATAACTGTGCCTAAATAACCTATGATAGACTATAAAAACTGGATACACAGGAGTATACTAGTTAGACATCCGTATGTCTACCCAATATACAACAGTCATGTCAGGCACAAGGCCAGCGGGTAGGCATAAGCCAATAATAATGAAAATTGACAATATGGCTATCAGGCAAGCATAAAGCTAGTAGAACAATTATCTTAGACATATGTTGTCTGTCAATGATTATCTCTGTGGGCAGTACTGCAATCCGTAGTCTCTAATTTATATACCAATTGATTCAAGCTATATAAATGAGTCAAGGTGTACTTTGGGCAAACTAATATTATTAAGTATTTATAATTTCATTAATTCATGTTATTTTTATGTTTAACAATTTATTCTAATTCATTTCATCTCATATACTCAGTTATTTTATGGACCTTTCTCAAGGTCCAGATTTAGTGTTTTCAATTCATCTAACCAATTGGCCAAGATGTGGCCACTGTTTGGCGATACTTCCTTCATGGAAGTTGTCCCTCTATGTCTTGTCTTTATTTTTCTTTTTGAATAATATCATTTAAAGTTTTAAAACTCAAGTTATGGTCAAATAACCATAACTGGTTCACTGTATCTTTCTGGGTCTAGAATTAGATAGATTCTAGAGTCTGTCTTGGTCTAATTAATTGGACATGTTACAATCATTTTTAGGCCTAATGTTCTTCATAAAAGTTATTACCCTATGTCTTATGGTCACTCAGAAATTTTAATTACAATTTTTCAAATTTTATAGAATTAGTTATGGCCAAATCACTGGCCTGGACTCAGGTACCCTGTGTATTCAGGGTCCAGGTTCAAGTCAGTAGCTTTGACCTCCATTTTAGGGTTCTTATGTTCATAAATTGAGGACCATGTCTAAAACAAAGTTAGAGCCCTATTTCTTAGGGTTCCAGATCAGTATGGCTCATCCTAATTGAAGTTTTCTAGTTGTAGATATGACTAAATGAGTGTTCTGGGGTCAAATGGTCACTTAGGTAATTTTCAGAATTCATATACTGACTTAACCTAGTAAATTGACCTAGTTTCCTTGGTTTCTAGGTTTTGGTCAAATCATCAATGTTGTAGATCTATGTCTTGTGGAAATTTTGCCACTGGATTCATTAGATTTGGGATTTTATAGACCAAGTTATGGCCATTTTGCTAAAACTGGTCAGGTAGGCTTATGTCCAGAAAATTCTAGGCAGAATGGATTCTGGTCAGTTTGGTGACCTCACTTGGGCCAGCAATTTCATTTGGTTAGAGGCATTTCTGTGCTTGGTGTTTTTAATGAGAGTTGTAGTCCTATGTCTAAGCTTTCCAATGGTATAAAATTCAGGTCATTTAGACCTGTTTAGAGGGAGTTATGACTAATGTTTATTTGGTCATTTTTTTCAGGGTTCAGTGTATGGATATCCAGATTGGGACAGTAAATTGGTCAATTTATGGACAGAATTTGGGCAAGATTTCTTCATGAAAAATGGGGTATTTTGAGTATAATTTCACCTTCAATTGGCCTCATACCAATTGGAGTCATACAATTTCAGTTATAGCTCAAACAAAATACTGGACTCATAGGTCCGAATTTCCTGCAAAGAACATGCACTCCCTATATTCATTCCTCCTTACTCCCTGTTATGGAAAGTCAATCATTATATTATTTCTGTGTATATTCTGTATTCTGTATTCCTATTTAGGATTTCTTATTTAGGATTTCTTCCTAATTAGTATAACACAATTATAGGAATCAATTGTATATAAATACCCATGTACAGATTAATTGAAATATATGAGAATCATCTCTTTCTACATGGTATCAGAGCAGGTCATCTATCTAGGGTGATTATTTGTTCTCACCACCAGCTCAGGAGAGACCTTGGCCGTCGACCGGCCGTTTCGTCTCCGATCAACATTGCCAGCGTCGCCTCAATCCCCTCATTCCACCACTGTGTACTGTTACCTGATCCAGTACACCATTAAAGGACTTCTGAGGTTTGGCTCTCAAATCCTATTTCGGTATTTGCTTGATTTGTGATTTTGGATTATTTTGTTGCTGTCAGCACTTTGGATTAGCGTTTCGGTTAGTTTTCTTTGTCTCAACAAATGGCAGACAATAAGAATGTTATTTCTGATGTGATTCCGATGATGACTAAAATCACGGAACACAAACTTAATGGTTCGAATTATCTGGAGTGGAGTAAGACTGTTAGGGTCTATTTGCGTAGCATTGATAAGGATGATCACCTTACTAAAGATCCACCTACTGATGATACACAACAAACTTGGCTAAGGGAGGATGCTCGGTTGTTTTTGCAGCTTCGGAACTCGATTCACAGTGAGGTAATTAGTTTAATTAATCACTGTGAATTTGTTAAGGAATTGATGGATTACTTAGATTTTCTCAGATTCGTAAAGGGAATATCTCCCATATTTATGATGTTTGTAAGGCATTCTACCGTGAAAGAGAATAAGTCTCTCACGGCTTATTTTATGGATTTTAAACGGTATATGAGGAACTTAATGTATTGTTGCCTTTTAGTTACGATGTGAAAGTTCAAGAGCCCAACGGAGCAAGCTGGTTATGAGTTTTCTTGCGTGCCTTCCTTGAGTATGAGATCGCTAAATCTCGATTCTTTCCAGATTCGAGATTTCCTCTTTGCATGAAACATTCACACGGGTCCTTCGTGCAGAGTACCCAATCTTCACAAGAGTGCTCTTATTAGCCGTAATCCAAATGGACAACAGGTAATAGAAGAGGAAGTAGAGGAGGAATTACAGCAATGTAATCGTAATGGAGAGGCTAGTTCTAATCAGACTCAAGAGGAGTCATTTGTTATTATTGTCATGAGCACAGCCATACAAAATATAATTGTCCGCAACTTCGGAAGAAAATCAGCGATCACGGATGGCAAATATGGCGTGAGGATTCTCTGATATCTTCCTCTGAGAAAGCTGTTTTGGTATCCGCAGAGGATTTTGCAGTTTTCCCGAGATCGTGCATCTCTAAAGCCTACCGGTTCCCCTATCATCTGCGATCAAGTCGAGTAAATCCACTACATGCCTTGTGTCTTCCTCATCCAAATGGGTTATTGATTCTGGTGCAACAGATCACATGACAGGTAATTCTAGTCTTCTATCTACTTTTCAGTCTAATCCCACTTCCTCTACTGTTACTTTAGCTGATGGTTCTACTTCTTGTGTCATGGGTTCTGGAACTGCGAATCCGACTTCGTCAATTTCTTTGTCATCTGTTTTGTGTCTACCAAATTTCTCTTTTAATCTACTTTCTGTTAGTAAACTTACTCGTACCTTAAATTGTTCTATTTCTTTTTTTTCTGATCAGTGTTTGTTTCAGGATCTTACGACGAAGCAGATTATTGGTAGAGGACGTGAGTCAGGTGGTCTCTACATTCTGGAAAATCATGTACCGCGATCGCTTGTTTGCTCCAGTACCTTAACACCTCTTGAAGCTCATTGTAGATTGGGTCATCCTTCTTTGTCTACCATGAAGAAGTTGTGTCCTCGATTTACTTTATCGATTACTAGAATGTGAGTCGTGTCGGTTGCAAAACATCATCGTTTGCCTTACGTGTCTAGAGTCAATAAACGGACTTCATCCCCTTTTGAGTTAGTTCATTCGATGTTTGGGGTCCTTGTTCTTACTTCTAAAGCTGGATTTCGTTATTTTGTTACTTTTGTTGATGATTACTCGTGTTACCTGGTTATATTTAATGAAGAATCGTTCTGAGTTGTTTTCTATCTTTTGTGCCTTTTGTAATGAAATCAAAACTCAATTTAATATTTCTATGCGCATATTAAGAAGTGACAATGCTAAAGAATATTTTTCAGCACAATTTCAGTCTTATATGACACAAAATGGCATTCTTCATCAGTCTTCCTGTGTGGATACCCCATCCCAAAATGGCGTGGCCGAAAGAAAAAATCGGCATCTTCTTGAGGTAACTCGTGCTCTTCTTTTTCAGATGAAAGTTCCTAAACACTTTTGGACGGATGCAGTTTCTACG
Organism: Hevea brasiliensis; assembly: GCF_030052815.1. NCBI lineage: Eukaryota > Viridiplantae > Streptophyta > Magnoliopsida > Malpighiales > Euphorbiaceae > Hevea > Hevea brasiliensis. The sequence continues at coordinate 11,606,859 of NC_079504.1, forward strand.
GCATATTTTTTGATCAATCGTATGCCTTCTTACATCCTTAATGGGGATATTCCTTATCGCTTTGTTCCCTACAAAATCTTTGTTTCCGTTGAACCTGTATTTTTGGTTGTACTTGTTTTGTACGTGATGTTCGTCCAAGAGTTACTAAATTGGATCCAAAGTCTCTCAAATGTGTCTTCCTTGGGTACTCCCGGATCCAAAAAGGGTACCGTTGTTTCTCTCCTACTCTTAATCGTTATCTTGTTTCTGCAGATGTCACATTTTTTGAGTCCACTCCATTTTTTTCTCAATCATCTGTATATGAGAGTCAGGGGGAGGAAGATGATATCTTAATATATCTTGTCAACCAATGTCTAGTCCTCTCTCACACCTATTTCTTCCGTCTCTAGACCTACTCGGCCTCCGTTGTTCATGTTTATTCCAAGAGATTGGAGATTCCCGACTCGGATCCTCCACCGGCTACTTCGTTGGGAGATCCTGCACTTCATCGATCATGATTCGATCTAGACTTACCCATTGCTCTTCGTAAAGGTAAACGCGTTCATGTACTTACCCTATCTCTTCTTTTGTTTCTTATAATCAATTGTCTTCTTGTTCTCGGTGTTTTGTTACTTCTTTAGACTCTATTCCCATCCCTAATCTGGTGAGGCCTTTGTCTCATCCTGGTGGTGTCTTTGCTATGAAAGAGGAAATGGAGGCTTTAGATGCTAATGGTACATGGGAAGCTGTTGCCTTTGCCCACCGGTAAGAAAGCTATTGGTTGCAAATGGGTATTCTGATGAAAGGTAAATCTGATGGTTACGTGGCTAGATTAAAAGCACGCCTTGTAGCAAAGGATATGCTCGGACATATGGGGTTGATTACTCGATACTTTTTCTCCTGTAGCTAAACTTACTTACATTCGCTTGTTTATCTCTTTAGCACTACATATGATTGGCCCTGCACCAATTGGATATCAAGAATGCCTTCCTTCATTGTGATCTTCATGAGGAGGTGTATATGGAGCAACCACATGGGTTTGTTGCTCATGTGGTGTTGGGTAAAGTTTGTAGGCTTCGGAAGTGTCTTTATGGCTTGAAACAAATTCCTAAGGCCTGGTTTGGGAGATTCAGTGAAGCGATCAGAATTTGGTATGCAAAAGAGTAAGTGTGATCACTCGATTTTATAAGCAACTGAGGCTGGTCTAATTCTCCAGTAGTCTATGTGGATGACATTATCATCACCGGGAGTGACTCTGCAGTATTTCATCTCTTAAAACCTTCCTCCAAACCCAGTTTCAGACCAAAGACTTGGGATTATTAAAGTATTTTTTGGGTATTGAAGTTATGAGAAGTAAGAAGGGTATTTTCTTGTATCAAAGAAAATATGTCCTTGATCTATTGACAGAGACAGAAAAATTAGGTGCTAAGCTTTGTAGTGCACCAATGACTCCAAATTTACAAATCATAGCGGGGATAGTGAGTTGTTTGAAGATCCGAGAGATACAGGAGATTGGTAGGAAAATTGAACTACCTTCATGTCACTCGTCCGACATTGCTTATGCCGTTAGTGTGGTAAGTCGGTTTATGTCTTCCCCAAGCTGTTGCTCATTGGGAAGCCTTGGGACAAATCTTGTGCTATTTGAAGGAGCTCCGGGAAGAGGTTTGTTATATGGTAATCATGGGCATATAAATGTAGAATGTTTTTCAGATGCCGATCATGGATCTAAAGTTGATAGGAGGTCAACTCTTTGGATATTGCGTTTTTGTTGGAGGAAATTTGGTGTCTTGGAAAAGCAAGAAGCGAGTGTAGTTTCTCGATCTAGTCTTGAATCCGAATCTGAGCCATGGCACAATCAGTATGTGAGGTAATGTGGATATTTCAATTACTAGATGAGACAGGTTTTAAGACCCCCCTGCCTGCAAAATTGTGGTGTGATAATCAAGCTGCTCTCCATATTGCTTCTAATCCGGTATTTCATGAGCGGACCAAACATATTGAGATTGATTGTCACTTTGTTCGTGAAAAGATTCAACAACAGATCATCTCAACAGGACATATCAAAACTGGAGAGCAGTTAGGAGATATTTTCACAAAAGCTCTGAATGGAGCTAGGATTGACTACATTTGTAACAAGCTGGGCATGATTAACATCTATGCTCCAACTTGAGGGGGAGTGTTATGGAAAGTCAATCATTATATTATTTCTGTGTATATTCTGTATTTAGGATTTCTTATTTAGGATTTCTTATTTAGGATTTCTTCCTAATTAGTATAACACAATTATAGGAATCAATTGTATATAAATACCCATGTACAGATTAATTGAAATATATGAGAATCATCTCTTTCTACACTCCCAAACTACAATTTGTCATTCATAGCACTTCTAAATATCATCAATCAATCTCAATTAGGTCAATTTCAAACAAGTTCACAAAATCCTCAAATAATTAGGTCAACCATACTCAATCCATACAACTTTCAATACATAATAACTCATTAAACAACATCACTAAACTAGTTTACATCCACAAAAAGCATCAAACTCCAATTAACCCATAGCTGCCGAAATTTAAAGTCCTATGTATCCAAGGTTTTCTTTTCAATTTCATAAAAATTCGACTTAGTTTGAGTGTTACTAACTATAAAAGAAAGGAGGAAAGGCTTATAGTGCACTAACCTCTTTGTAGCTTAATTTTAAGCCAACAAAACTTCAATCCTTTCTTTTCTTTTTGCTACAATTAGCTTCTCCAAGATGTAAGGAAAAGTTTTGGTGAAGATAAGTTAGGGTTTTATGGGAGAAAACTTAGGGAAAATCAAGGTAGAAAATAAAAATATGAAGAGAGCATGGGAGAAGAGGGAAGTCGGCCATGGAGAGAAAACATGAGGAAGATGACTCTTTTTTTTATGAATTTTGTCTCATTTAAATCCTTTTCTTATCTCTTAATGTGTTTGTTAAATTCCCATTAGGCAAGCTTTTTAATTGATGTCATTATGACATATTATATATATATATATATATATATATATATATATATATATATATATATATATATATATATATATATCTTATTTCTTTTCTTTTCTTTTCTTTCATTTCTTTTCTTTTTCTCTTTTTCCATTAAATTTTTTTAGAAATATTTTATTTATATTTTATGTCATATTATTCACTTACTTAATTGAACAAGTTGGTTAAAAATTATCTCTGAAAGTGAAATGACCAAAATGTCATTCGTTTAGCTTAATGTGCTAAAATTATCTGTACCAATTGTTTTAATTCTCTTTGTGTTTTCTGAACAATTTATTGTCATTGAACCCTCAATAACTCTTCATCGGAGTCCCAGGAATTATTTCACAGGATTCTCCACAGGTTTAGGGTTGCTAACTGTCTTTATAGTAGCTTTTCGGTGAGGTCACCCATCACTGTGACCCCGGCTCGTTTAGCTTATTTTTAATTCATTTCTTTTATTTTTTCTGAATTTTTCTTGGTCTTTATTCAGTCAATTTATGCCTCCTCACTCTAGTTTGACTATAGTTTCAGACATTTTGGCTCTCCGAACAGACATTAGTCGTCGGAACAGTAGAATGTATAGACTACCTAAGGTAAGGGCGTTACACACTCTCTCTCAAAATATCTCTCTAAATTTCTCCATTAATAAGCCAATTCAAGCTTCCAAAGCTTGATTTCTTATCATAAACCCGAACCATAAACCATAGAAAACTCCTAATTGACCCTAGAAGAAAAGAATTGAATCAAGAAATTTGGGAGAAAAGTGAAAGAATAGAAGTTGAGAAGAGCATCTTTGAGGTGAGTTCTCTCTCTACTTAACTAAGTGTATATGCATGGATATAAGTGGAAATTGATGAAATTATGTAAAGAAACATGAAAATCATGCATGTGAGGAGAGATGAAATTTCGGCTAGCCATGTTTTACTAGGGTTTTAATGTGTTTTAATTTAATTGGATGTGAATTGGGACTTAGATGAAGTGGTATATTGTTTAGTGAAGAGAAATTTCATGAAATTGTATGGATTAGTAAGATGGCAAATTAAGGTTTATGGAAATTGGGAATTTTGAAAATTATTGACCAATTAATGTGTATGATGCTCAATTTTGGTCATTTAGGGTATTTTGAATTGTGAATTGATAATTGGAATTGAGTTGAGTTGTGGATATGGAATTGTGGAATTCTGGACTAATGAGTCCAGCTAGATTAACAAGCCATAAATTGAATTGTGTTGCTCTAATTGGTGTGAGGCTAATTGAAGATGAAATTAGAGTCATAATGCTACATTTTTTATGAAGAAACCTTGCCTAAAAACTGATCATAACTTAGTCTAAAATTAGGTTGAATCCAGAATTGGTGCCCTGATTTTGGGCAGAATTGACCAATTGAACAGTACATGTTCAAATGGTCATAACTTTGTGTAGAGAGGTCCAAATGATTTGATTTTTAAACCATTGAAAAGCTTAGACATAGTAGAACAACTTTCATGAAGAACAGAAACCCGAATTCGAACCATAATCTAGTTAAATTGCTAACCAAAGTTAGGTCACCAAAACTGTCAGAACCAAAAACTTGCCCAGAAAATCTGAAAATGACCAATCCGGCTAGTTATGGTAAAAATGCCATAACTTGAGCTACAAAACTCTAAATGGAGTGATTCAAAAAGTGAATTAAACTAGACACATTAAGGAACAACTTTGATGAAGAAAGTTTAGACAAATTTCCACTGTAGTTTAGTCCAATGGAATAGTAATCCTAAGTGACCAAATTTGAAATTTTGGAATTTCATCTAATAGGCCTTGAATTGTAATTGGCAATCAATGCCAAAAAATTTGTGATCCAAAATGTGTTATGACCATGTGTTTAGAAATGGTATACCAATTAATTATGAAAAAGTCAAAAATTTTCATGAATAGTAATATAAATAGTAACCACAATAGTATCAAATACAAAGAACTCAACCCTTAGGAGAACTTATAAGTAAAATTAAGTATGCAAAATTTAATGGTTGGATTAATTAGTAGAAATGAATTGGATGGATATTGAAACACTTTAAATTATATGTTTCAGTTGGAAAGGAGCCCTCCAAGGAAGGAGGAAAAGTGGACTAAGTCAAAGCAACATAAGAGGTTTGTGCACAACAAACTTAAAATTCTTTATTTCTACTTGACAATTTTTGAAATAAATGTTGTGAATAATTTTGATTATTATGGCTTTGAAAATCTTATTTAAAAAATAGTGTATTGCCTACTTTGTAAATGAAAAATTTGGAATGAAATATGATTTGTGAATTGTATGAAATATTTGAATGATTTGGTTTTGAATTGGACTTTGAAATCACACTTGACATGGCAATATTATTATGTTCCTCCTTCGTCTATGGAGTTGAGATTGATAATATTCTTCTATCTCTGGGTTGCCAGTTGAGGTTGAGATCGAATGAGTACTCATATAGTTAGCTAGCCACCTCCCTCATTAATTTCGGTTATTGAGGTTGTAGATTACTTTGTCATGGTGTACAACACAGCATTGATCGTGAAATTTTGTGTCATGACCTAAATTTTGTATTAATTGGCAACACCATTGTTTACAATTTATTTTGATAAATTGTTATTAAAAATCTTGATATCAACTTTGTGAACTGTGATTGTGAAAATTTTTAAATTCCTATTATCAATAAATGATTATATTTTTGATGATTTTAGAAATTATTGTTGTGCACCACAAAGTAAATTACTCAGCAATGGCTTTTTCTTGCTGTCGCAGATAAGGAGAAGGATAAAGCAATAGAGTGAGCTACTATAGCTACAAAGGAAATCTATTTTTGGATCTTTTACGGGTATAATATTGTATACCCTTGTAAATTTCTTTTGATGTAAATTATTGTTCATATGTATCTATAGAACTAGTTGAGTAGTTGTACAATCAAACTTGTAATATTAATATTTTGTTTTCTTTTCTGGAATTGCAAAGTTTTATATTTAAGTTGAATCGAATGAAATATTATTAAAATTGCTTGAATTTGTGTTGATTGACTTGGATTGTGTTGACCATAAATGGAGTTATGGGTATTATATACATATTTGAAGTGTTTTAACATGTTTTTAAAAAACTGTTTTCTCAATTTATAGCGGGTATTTTGCCGAAATTTCTGTAAAATTTTCAAAATTCAAAATAAGTCAAAATTTTATCCTGTGACATAAACCTTAATTAAAGGCTTTTATTAATTGTTCATCATTATCCTACACTTTAAAAATGAATAGAAATTAGTTTAAAATCCCTTAGAGTATATTTAATAGATTATTTGTAGGCGAAATTCGTTAATTCATTAGGTATACTACGAGATCATATTATGCCTTACAGAGAGGTAAGGTGTGACACATTATGGGTCTAAAAAACTCAATTCCTTCACTGTTTCCTCGCCTATAGCGTATGTAATAAAACCTTTTTATATCTGCATTACCATTTGCATCTCACTACTCAACTTCTCATTGCCATTTATTCTTCTCAGTACTCAACTCCCTAAGCTGTGGGTGCTGCTTATTCTCTTAAAATGGATAAAAAAGACACTTGTGTAGTCACATAAATTGGGGATGATGGTACCAGTGAGGTCATGGCACCATAATCTCTCCATTGTCTTCTCCCAGTAAATTTTTGAGTTTTTCACATCCTATTTCTGATTGGAAACTAATGTTCGAGGGAGATTTTCATGCTGCTCTGGACTTTGCAGCAGTAATGGAAGTCCCTGTCATTTTTATCTGTCGCAACAATGGCTGGGCCATAAGTACCCATATATCAGAGCAATTTCGAAGTACAATTTTGATCCCTCGTCTGATTCATCCTTTCTTTTCCAAATTGAAAACCAAGATCAAGTTTCTTCTCACCCAAAAATAAATGGGCATGCAGCGTATTTTCTGATATTAATAACACAGGTCTATGTTTGGCAGGTGATGGCATTGTTGTTAAGGGTCAAGCTTATGGAATCCAAAGCATCCGGTTAGATGGAAATGATGCTCTTGCTGTTTATAGAACGATTCGTGCAGCTCGTGAAATTGCTGTAAGTGAAAAAAGGCCTATATTAGTTGAGGTGAGATTGAACTTCCTGAAACTCCTGACTTATTTGGCAGTATGAAACCCTACTAAGTTTAATAATCAGTATTTCCCACTTTCAGGCCCTCACATATAGAGTAGGACACCACTCCACATCTGATGATTCCACCAAGTATCGGCCCGCAGATGAAATTGAATACTGGAAATTGGCACGAAACCCTGTAAATAGATTTAGAAAATGGGTTGAAAGAAATGACTGGTGGAGTGACAAAGAGGAATCAGAGCTCACAAGCAGCATCAGGAAGCAGGTGAAAGTCCAGCAAAACGTCATTATATAAACATCATCTGAAATCCGAACTTTTATCAAATCTTTTCTTCTAAATTAAAAAAATAAAATGTTCCTGCAGCTATTGCAAGCGATTCAAGTAGCAGAAAAAACAGAGAAACCTCCACTAGGAGACTTGTTCTCTGATGTCTATGATCTTCCACCATCAAATCTTCGCGAGCAAGAGGATCAGCTCAGAGAAACAATCAACAGACTTCCGCAAGACTACCCATCTGATGTTCCTCTGCAGACTGTGTTAGCCAGTAGCATGGAGGTAGGATTTAGCTTCCTCGGACCATAATAATGGTGTAACACAGCGATACAATAAGAACATTTTAAAGAAAATAAAGCATCTGGAAAGTTTGAAAACTTTTGTTACACAGTAACGTAAATAATTTATCCCTTTTAAAATATGTTTAATTTGCCTTTTCCTTTAAAATAATATATATATATATATATATATATATATATAAAGGTATAATTTAATTAAAATAATAATTAGTACATGAAATTTCATTTAAAAATTTTATATAAGGAAAAATACATTTTCTTGTAATATATATAAATGATACATCTATTAAATTATTATATTAAAATTATTTTAATTTTTTGTAAAAAAGGGTGAATATAAGTCAATTTACTTATAATTTCTAATAAAACTACAAAATGCATATATCTTATTATATTTATACTTATTTAATTTGTTTTGAATAATTGTTTAAATGTAATTATTTAACTATTTTTTTTATCTTAATTTCTTTTTTAATGTGAAAATATATCATTTTTCTCTAATTTATTGTGTTACAAAATTATTTTTAGAAGAAAATTACTCATTAAATTTATTAGACTTATTTTAATAATTTATTTATAAAATACATGGTTATTAATTTTGACATAATTTATTGGTGTATTCTAATTTAGTGTATATTAATTTATAAAAATATTAATTATATAATATTTATTATACCGATGAATTCTAATTTATCTAAAACTTTAACCTGTTTGCTTTAGCTATTGAATGCAGTTAATAACTATTAGCCGGTAATTGTTACCGTTAGTAAGTAGTTAATAATAATTAATTTATGTTAAGTATTTGATAAAATTATATTTAATTATTGATATTGTTATGTAAAATAACTAATAAAACTATACATCATATAATTTATTTTATTATTTAAATAAATATATAAATTTATTATATTATATTATTTATTTTATTATTTAATTAAATATATAATTATTTATTTAATATATTATATCATTTATTATACTATTAAAATAAATATATAATTATTAATTTATTTTATTATTAAAATAAAAAATAATTAAATAACTTAAAAATGTAATTATAAAATAATAAAATAATTATTATGATTGATAAAGAAAAAATTATATAATTAATTTTAAATTTTTAGGTATAAAAAAATTTATTTTTTATAATAAATAAATATTTTATATTATTAATAAAAATTATTTTAATAAAATTATAATACGTTAATTAAAATATTAAAATTATAAATAAAAAAAATAAATAATATAAATAATATTAATTTTTAAATTACATAAAAAAATAATATAGTCTAAAAATTAAACTAAATTAATATAAATTATGATTAATAGATATTATATCAATTATTTATTAATTTTATTTATTTATTTATTAAATATTTTATTTATTTATTTATTTATGTGTCTATTGCACCTAAAAAGTAAACCAGACACACCCTTGAACTCTTAATAATCATTATCTCTGTCTTTGCTCTCGCTTAGCAGATGATCGGAATCATATGAAAACTTTTTCCGTAAGATGCAAGAAGGGTGTTCCGCGAATATTTTTTTTTTTAAATTAATAAGTTAAAAATATAAATTGAAAATATAATTTTAATAATATATAGTTAAAATTATGATATTTTACAATTTAAATATATAAAAATAAGATATTTAAAAAACAAATAATAGTATAACATTATCAAGACTAGTTTTGGGAATTTGGGAAAAGACTTTTCTCCCTCTCTCTGCAATATCAAGAGCGGGACAGGCTGAAAAATTTGCTGTGACGTGGGTTGGGGGATGGGTTAGATCCAGGCAGGATTTGAAAACTTTAGACTCAGAACACACAGGAAAAAAGAGTTCATAAGCCCCTGAGGAAACTGACCCTCCAAACATCAGCTTTGTCTTCATGTCCTTGTCACTCTTCTCATTGTTACTATCTTCGACGGTTGTTCTTTTCCCGCCAGACGTTTGTACCCTATCAGAGTATATTCAAAGGATAATTCCCCTCATATTCTTCGAATCTGCTCTCACTTTCCTCGAATAACTCAACTACACATTGTTTCACTCTCGATAACACACAATGTCATTGGATGGGCAATCCCAATCATGCCTCTTCTGCATGCACCATCTTCTCTGCGATGCCTTTCTTTATAACGCTTTCGCAGTGCCAGGAACCTTTGGCAACACTAACATCATCTTATTTCGGCATTTTCTTTTTCCTTTGAGGAGGTGGGGCGAGGCTTGAAGTTTAGTTTCTTCTCGCATGGAGAATCCTCATTCATCCTCTCATGTTGTTATCGTTTATGATGCCACTAAGGATCGTGGTGTGCACGAGCTTAAACGCACCATTGATGAAGTTAGAATGAGGGGTGACATTCTTCATGGAGGTGATAAGCTTATTGTTCTTGGAGTTCTTCATAAAGTGCCTAATCCCAGTAAGTTTTTAATTTATTGTCTCTGTTTAATGATTCCTGGGCTTTTCAGTTCTTTCCATTGTTATTGTTATTGTTCTTGTTGTCGTCTTCTGATGACTTGTCAACGGGGTTTCGGAATATTTTTATATCTATGTGCATAAAGATAGACTGGTTTTCCACCATTTGATGATAAGTTAAACATTATCTGTTGTTTTGAGCATGAAACAAAAGCATGTAGCCAGCATATTCTTACCATTTCTTTCAGTACAGCTACATTTACTATAATTCTGAATCTGACGTGGCCATACCAAATAGTGGTAGGATTCCATTGTTATTGGCCGAATGCTGGTTAACAGGTTACTGAACAAGCCCACAATTAAGTTCTTAGGTCAACTATTATCAAATTCATTGATATATACAAAATCCCAACACAATTTCATTATTTTGACCCTTTCACAATAATGTATGCAGCAAGTGCTTTAATTGTGACACATTGCAAGTAGAAAAGATATACCAGCAAAATGCTAATGTTTGCCAAATCTTAACTGTGACATAACTAGCTAGCTAGTGTATAATAGCATAACATGAGCTAAGAAAGGAGAGAACCAACTTAATTTGTAGTGGGTTATTAAATCAAAGCATCCCCTGATTCCTTCTGTGTTTATATGTGGGTTGGCATAGTGGGTTATATGAAAGTATGCCCTGATTCTTTTGGTGGAGCAAGCGCTCGTGTCGTGGAAGAGGAAGTTACAAAGAAAATTGATGTGTATGTAAACATGCTTCTGCAAAGTGCTGACGTTTGCGAAGATGAAGGGGTAATTAATACATGCTTTCTATCTTTTGTACACCTAGACATCCTCTTTCTCTTTTGCATGGATATCATGTTCTTCTCTTTATGAAAAAACAAAAACTGCTTTTTATATTGGATTAGCATTTAACTTTGATAAAAGAACTTGGCGCACTTTTTAAAAATATTTTGCAATTTTTGTACTACATCAACATATGAAATGCTTGTGCTTATATAAAGGAAGTCAAACCCAAATACTGTAGAACAGAATGATGAATGCATGCGAAACCTAGGACTAGACCTGTATCTACTTGTCAACTTATGAAAGTGCATCCCACCATGTTCAACCTAAAAGGTTTCTTGCTTATCGGTCCTGGGATTCATGCTAGATTCATAACACATTCAAGAGGGATTACCTTGTGAACTTGGAATATCTTCTTCCTAAGGCATCTGGTTTATTCACAAGAGCACATTCCATTCACTCCCTTCCTCAAATATTTTGCATACAGATCAAGAAGCAAAAGGGGATTATATATTCTAGAAAATGCCCAATAATCTGGAATTCTGGATTCCAGACCTTACGAAATCTCCAAATTCGATTACTTAAGAGCAATTGAAATTCTAGAAAATCCTAAATAAAAATTAAACTTAGGTGCAGAAAAAACAAACTAAAGACTACTTTTATTAATAACAAAAGCTTTCTTGGCCTCTGCACAGTCTCTATCAGGAAGCCTTCGTATCTTTTTTTTTGCATTCACCCCTGGGGTTACTAATTAATTACTATACTTGATGTCAGTCCTACTAAGAGTATGTAGTATGTGTTCAAATTTCTAGCAGCTTCCTGAGTCACCCCTGGATGTATAAAGTATGACATTTATTGCTTATTATACATTTTTCATAATAAAAATGAAACTTAAGGTGAGGGACCTTAGAAGCTAGAAGTGTAAAAAAGCAAATCTGCTCTTATCTTTCAACCAAAGTACAATGAAATATGATGTTGTTAGACACTTTTCACGCGGTATTTGTATGTTTTATGCTACAGAACTACTTTCATTCGGGAAAAGCATATGGTTTTCAACCCTAACTGTTTTTTTTTTTTTTTTATTCTCTTAACACATATTTTGCTTTCAAAACATAGGTCACTATTGAAGTTAAAATTACAGCAGGAACTCCCATGAAGCAGGTCATTCTTCAAGAAGTTGTATCTTACAATGCTACTTGGGTCATACTGGATCGGTAGTGATTCTTTCTTATTAATTCGGTTAGCATTTTAATTTTACTGGTGATTAGTGTTGAACTTTTGTGTTCTGCCTATTTAACCATGCCTTTTCTTAAAGTTTATCATTCCATTGCATGATAAATCATTTTTATGAATGCTTGAGAATTAATCTTCAATGAGTTACCAAAAGTCAAGTTTCATTGAATTTCTATAAAAACTGGCTATATAATTTCTGTTCTTTTTTATCATATTTTAATGACGAAACACTCATGTTACTTCTTCATAGGTGATGATCCCTCTTTTGATATATGCCAATGTCAAGTGTTTCATTTCTTCTTCTTCTTTTTACTTTTATATACTTCGCATAACTAGCAACGTGTGCACCTGAACAGGCATCTTAGAAGGGATTTGAAGTTTTATCTTAAACAGATACCTTGCAAACTTGCATTGATCCAGGATAACTTATCTGTGGAACTTAAGAGAATGAGTCCTCAATCTGCAAATGAAATAGATCCTACAGAACATAAGCCGTTCTATTCCATGTCCAAATCTGTTCCACCGTCGAATTCACGAGGTGGTGAAAATGAAGGGCAGTCAGTTATCTCTTGCAGAAGCTTTTCATTATCTATAAATTCTCTTGAAAGTTCTGACATGACTAGGGCCTATTCATTACCTTCATCTTCATACGCATCACGAGAGCATAATCTTCCATGGGATTTTGGGACGTCTTCTAAGCAACATAAATCAGGTAATTAGTCTCGGTATATCTTCAATATTATATATGCATAAGGATTCACTAAACATTCTGAACTGCATTCATGTCTAAGTCTTGCGTGTTTTACTCCTCATCCATTTAACTGGATGCAAGCCTCCTTCCCTTTTTTATTTTTAACTTCAACAATGTGTTTTTATCCCACAATGTCAACCTCATCTGAGAAAATTAAGTTTTTCTTAATTTTCTTTTAAATGGTAGCTGTCCAGAACGTATGCTTGTACCAAAATGTAGATTTGTTAGTTATGAAGTTTTGGATCAGGTGAAAATAGAAACATGGAATGGAAATATCAGATAGGCTAGATTTTGGCCAGGAGAAAAAAATAGTTCAGCTTCCAATCCGAAAAGTTTGTATCAATTTTATAATGTTACATGCCTAACTCAATCTAAGTTTTGGGATTCCAAGAAAGTTTACAACCATACATCTATTGCAAGTAAATATATGCATACTGTACTGATGCACACACATGATCATACCTCTCATTTCTGCACAGCAGCAAGGAGTAGGCAGTGATTAGATATATGTTTTCAATGCTATGATGATAGATTACATTCATCTCCAGTATTGCTTGCTTTGTAACCATAATATAACTTTTTTGGGCCAAAATAATTCTATATTAGTTCCTTCCTCAATAAAAAAAATTGCTCCTACTTTTAATTCTGGATTCATTTCTTTAATATGAATAAACAGAATATTGTGCATTCCAGGTACACACAACAAAACAGACAGTAACCATCCTGCTCCCAGTCAAATTGCACAAAAACACCATAAAAATGTCTCTGGACGTCAAACATCAGAAGCATCTATTCTTTGTTCTGCATGTGGGGCAAGGACTGAATTTTATATCAAGGATGCAATGAGATTCACTTTTTCTGAGATTCAGCTTGCAACACAGGATTTTTCGAAGGAAAACTTATTAGGAGAAGGGGGTTATGGACATGTATATAAGGGTAAGCTTAAAGATGGACAGCTAATTGCAGCAAAGGTACGCAAAGAAGCAAGCACACAAGGGTTTACAGAATTTCAGTCTGAGGTATATGTCTTAAACTTTGCCCGCCATAAGAACATCGTCATGCTTTTGGGTTTTTGCTGTAAGGAGAACCTTAACATCCTTGTTTATGAGTATATCTGCAACAAGTCTCTGGATTGGCATTTATTTGGTAAGTAACTATCAATTTGGTCTAAACCATTGGTTTTTGATTGTTGCTAATTCTTTGGTTGACTTTTCTTCTTCTCCTCTGCTGACATTTTAATATTCTACAGATAAGGCAGCAAATATTCTTGACTGGCACCAAAGATATTCCATTGCCACTGGAACTGCAAAAGGATTGCGTTTTCTGCATGAAGAATGCCGTGGTGGCCCTATCATTCATCGAGATGTGCGGCCTGGCAATATATTGCTCACACATGACTTTGTTCCCATGGTGAATTTTGCTATATCCTTTTCCCTATGCACTTATTTATGTGTTTTAGTTTGTGAGCATGTGCTTGTGCAGTCTGTTGCATGGAAAATCTATGATGTGTTGATTTCGTGTGATAATAGCAGTAATTTTATCTGTTTTCATTGATGGTGTTACTCTTCCAGGTTTCCTCGTTGTCACTTGACTGTATCTTTTCTTTTCATCTTGCAAAAGGACTGAGACTGAATGTCCAAGCTTAATTTCACCAGTTTTATCCCTTAGCCAATTATAATTTGTTTCACATTTATGACAAAAACTTGAAATTCCTTACCCCGGAAGTTCATATCCAGCGATTGTAAATAGGTGTATAGAAAGCTTGCCTGGAAATAACCATGCTAGAGAAGGTCAACCATGCCTGTTCTGTTGTCTTATATGACTTCTGATTGGGGATATCATATTCTGTCTTATGATTTTAATATAAAAATAAAGGACCATGATAAATACATTGATGGCAGCAGCAGAGGTCTTCCTCAGTCTTTTTATTTATTTGTCTGTACTTTGATTAGCCTTATTAAATTTATGGTACAATTTACAGATTGGGTTAAAGATTCAATTTTTAGGATCATTTCACTTAATGGAATGATTTTTCTCTACACACAGCTGGGGGATTTTGGCCTTGCTAGATGGAAGACCACTGACGAGGTGCAGACAAGGATACTTGGCACACTGGGGTATGCTTTCTATAAATTCTTTGTTCTTCAGGACTACCAGTTGTGATATTGAGACACAGTTTCTTATGCCTCATCTGCCGCGTTAAACAATCTCAATTTGGTTCTTTGGTCCATGTAGATATCTTGCTCCAGAGTATGCAGAAAATGGTATTGTTTCTGTGAGAACGGATGTCTATGCACTTGGCATTATTCTCTTGCAACTAATATCAGGACAAAAAGTAGTTGATTCAAAAAGACAGGAAGGACAACAATCACTTCGACAGTGGGTATGTTGGTGTTTTGATCCTCAACTTCCAAAATTTCTCTGCCTCGGCTACAATCTAATTCATGCTACAATACTACACCTATTTCTTTTGTTTCAATCCAAGTTATGAATACTTTCTGTGATGGATATTAGGCAGAACCATTGATAGAGAGGCTTGCACTACATGAACTCATTGATCAACGTATAGGAGATTCGTATGACACATATGAATTGTACCTCATGGCTAAAGCAGCATTACTATGCATACAAAGAAACCCTGAAATGCGACCATCAATTGGAGAGGTATATGGATTTTGATACTTGGAATTTCATTTCATTGAATTTTAGATAAATATAGGTGATGCTTTTATCTCTAGGCGTCGGAGTGGTGATTAACTAACCCACTACTTGGTGTTCTCTTTTGTCTTGTAGTTACATACCCGCAGGGCATGACCAGAAACTTTGATATCTTCAAATCATATCTGCATCATTTCTGTTTATGCTTTTCCACAATTCAATTGTATATAAATACTGAATTCTTGACTACTACAGATTGTGCGCCTTCTCGAAGGAGAAAACAACCACATCCATCATTTGGGGGAGAAAGTGTTACCTCTTTATTATGCAAGGAGATGAAGAGGTTGAAGATACACATATTTTAGTTTTATAGATGTACATCTCTCTGTTTTTTCCCCATTCCATTCAGCCATCATAGCTTCGAATCTACTTTCTTACAGCCCTTGTTTTGGCTGCAGATTTTGTCTTTAAATGGTTTTGGAGTAGAGCACTCATGCTTGAAGAGTCACTTAGATAAAGGTGTGTTCATTTTCTTATCTAAATAAGAAGTGTCCATATTTCATGGACGTTTAGTCCAATTTGTTTTGTAGTTGTAATGCATAAGTATAGCTTCTCTACTCCACGTTCAATTTCAACAGAACTTTAAGAAAGCTTATAATCAGACGAGAAGGCTTGAAAAGGACACAACCGATGTGAATTTTTTATGTCAACAGAATGATAATAACAACAAATTCATATAGATAAGTATCAAACAATGAAAATTGCAAGATTCCAGGCAGTGCAGAACCAATTGGTTGACCCAACCACATCTTGTCATGTCTCCCAAGCTTCGCATAATAATTTTTATCATATCCACAAGACCCAATTAGCTTTCCAAGGAACCAAAAGGAGGAGAAAGATCTAGAGGCTTTTATTAGTATCAAAACGTGTGGAGCAAAACAACAGAATAAACAACTACAAGTTGGACCAAGCAACAGTTTTCCCCACAAGGGTTGGATGTAGATGGTGCAGGGAATCATTAGGGTTTAAGCTTTCTCCATTCAAGAAAAGCATGAGATTCTGAATTTGAGATGGACCTTAGTTTTGGAAGGAACCTTCCCATGAGCCATTTAAACTTTCTGCTACTTTTCATCTTGTTTCTCTTTTACATGCATCACAAATTGACAATGGTGCCACTGCTTGAGATGCCATATTAACCCAGCAAGAAATATACGTATATTAAAAGAAAAGGCTGAAATTTACTTCTCTGATTAGGGTTTCTAATCAAAACCAGACGATCTAACCAGAAAGAAGGGGCAATCCTTTCGTTAAATTTAGCCAGTGCAAAGAATTTAACAAATGTGTAAGCAAATTAATATGCTTTTATGTATGCACTCACAATCAATTTAATTTCCAGTACAGCAACTTTGAAATTAGCGGCCGTACCCTTTCTCTTCCCCTGCTAGTTGAATTATTTTGCAAGTCAGAGAGCACTTTTTCTTAGGAACGGCAATAGCTTAAGGATGCGTTTGGCATTGATATTTTGGATAAAAGGAAAACTACTTTTTAAAAAAGCATCTTTTTCGATGTTATTAAATAAAATAATTTAAAAATATTATTTTTTATTTTATAATTTTATAATTAAAATTAATTTTAAATTAATTTTTATTACCTCTAATTAATGTTTTTTTTTTTTTTTTAATTCTCACTAGTAATGAGCAACAGAAAAAATTATAAAATAAAACGGTGGCAAGCTAATAAAGTTTAGACAAATATGTGTAAGTAGGTCCTATAAAATAATAAGTGCTTAATGATAAGTCAAAAAAATTATTGTAATTTTTAATTTTTTTGTTATATTTAATTGATTTACTATTTATATAAGTTGCTTATACGGGATTACGATTCAAGGAACAAATTTTTATATTAAAATCTAATTAATATTATCTTAATATTATATTGACCAAACTAATTTGATTTTATTAATGTAATTACTATTTATATAATAAATTATTATTTTAAACTAATAATATATTTTTTTTATAAATTTAACAAATTATAAAATTATTTTTGATTATATATATATATATATATATATATATATATATATATATATATATATATATATATATATATATATATGAAGGGAGGGCAGCTACATCAACCCCTTACCGTCTATAAAATTATTTTTTATATATATTAAGACTCTATTTGTTTTAAAAAATTATTTTTTTTAAAAATATTTTTCATATTTTTTAGCGTTTAAGACATTAAAAAAATTAATCAATTGTAAATATTTTTCTAATTAGAAGGAAAATTAAGTTATTTTTAAGCAAATAACTTCTTTTTTTTTATTTTGATAATCTTATTAAAATGTAAAAAAATTCATACATGCATAGTATAAATGCATATCATTAATTTAACATTTTGAATCAAATAATAAAAAATATTTTCATATAAAATATTTTTATAAATTAATTTTTATAAAACAAACGGAGGTTAAATTTACTTATAATAGCCAACTGCTATACAATCAATTCTATAAAATGAAGCACAAACGAAAATTTACTTTATTATATTAAAAAAAAAATCAGTTGCCATTCCTATTCCTATTGTATCCTTTATATGTATTGAGTATTGGGAATTCAATTATAATGAAATAAGATTAGTGTCATCTCATATTGATTTGAGATAAAAATTTTATATTAAATATAAAATTTGGATAAATTTTTTTTCTTTAAATTAATTCTTATGATGAAATTAAAATTGATTTATTTTCTCTATAATTATATAATAAAAAAGCATATAAGCAAGTAGGAGGTGGCCTAAAAATCACCCAAGGAATGGGGAACAAGAAAAAAGAGAGGCACAACACAGAGATGGGCACTTGGAGGAAAAAAAAGTGGGGAATGGTGGCACTTTTGAAGGGTTCTCCTTCTCCATCCTCAACTACTTGGAACCTGATTTTTTTTTATGTATATATTGGGTGGTATATGCAGTGGTCCATGCTACTAATCATGGGAATCTTTACTAATTAATGATTAAGAATTCCTATTATTAAGCTTGTTAATTTATTGTATTGTATTATCAATTACTGAAAAAAGCACCAATTTGTGATTTCTTAATTCTGTCTAAGAATTCCCCATAATTATATATGTGAATGATGATACTTTTTAGGCTTTAATTTGCTTGTACAAGTGCATATGCACTACGGAAAGCTAGTCCTACCTTTTCTTGTGGTGTAGTCAACTCATCGATGGGGATGAAATTTAAAGGAAAAAAGATACAAGAAATGATGAGAAAGAGGAGAAGAATGGACTTTTTATTTAACATAAGATGGTTTGAATTAGCTAAATTTATGAATGAAATTTAATTTAATGATATTGGAATTGTCGTCTTCAAAATTGCATAGTCTCTTTTATATATATATGTGTCATTTTTATTATTTGCATCAGAAGAATTTAATCAGAATTTTTTTTTTTTTTTTATAAAAGAAAAGCAAAAATTAAGGAGAGTGAGTAGGCGTGAACGTGGGAGATTCTGGGAATGCATGGGACCATAAAAAGGAGAGGTGAATGGCTAAGACTAATTAAGATCCACACCAACAAAAGCTAAGATACAGAATCTTTTTATTTTATTTATTTTCTGAGCCTTTCATTTTGCTTCTTCTACACTTCCTTTTTTATTTTATTTTTTATTTTTTCTGTTCCTTTCCCTCCTGCTTCAGTTTTAACCTTAGCCCACAAATTCATACCCAATGTATTATCATTATCTTATCATAGCTATTTAAATTTATGTTTTTGTATTTCATTTCATTATTTTATCAAACATGACATTAATAAATTCTCAATTTTAATTAGTCTTGATCAATTTCACATATATGTAGTTACTAAATTTACTTGCCTCCTGTGCATTTGAAATGAATATATATATTTATATTGTGTGTTTTAAGTAATATATATATATATATATATATATATATATATATATATATATATTACTTAATATGTCATATTTAAATATCTAATTATTATAGACTTGCCCGGTGCGAATTCGGATTAGTCGAGTCAGTAAATTTCGAATGTCGAGTAGTTTCTAAAAAAAATTAATAAATTTTAATTTTGTGATATTAAAATTGTTTTAAAATTATGAGATGTTGAATTTGAGTTTGATAAAAGCAAATGATATTAGAAAAATATATATATATATATATTAAGGTAAAGTTTGAGCATAGGATCCCAATTCTTTGAAAAGATTAATAAAGGAGATTTTTCTTTTTTTTTTTCTTTAAATAAGATACACATATGATTGTGCTAGTTGTGAAGTAGCTTCCGCAAGTGTACGGGTCACAGTAGTATAGTTTTAAAAATAATATCGTTCCCATAGGGAATTGTACTTAAATTGAAAATAAAAGGATAAACTAATTAACATAATAAAATTTAAAGATATTAAAAATGAAATTTAAAATTAAAATAGGTATTTGAGGAATTTAAACTAAATCAAATAATTAACTAAATTAATTAAACTAAATTGCTAAAATTTAAATTGAAATTGCTAATTATGAAATTGGGAGGAATTAAATCTAAATTCAATAAAAATTAAAGTGATTCTATAGATAAGGTTTTCAATATTGTTTGCATGTGGTTTGTCCCCAATTTAGCCAAACATATGAAAATTACAATTTTGAGGGAAATCAATTCTTAATTCTTTGAAACCTTTTTCAAGCATTTCAAAGTTGGTATTCATCAAATCAAACCCTGTTTTCACGGTATTTTAAACCTAACAAAAACCTAATTAAAGCTCTAATTGATTTTGGAAAGTTACCTTAATCCTCTTAGCTTATCTCTAACACCAAGAAAACTAAATTTATTGCAAGATTATCTATCTCAAACATTCACTTTTCAGTCCATCTGTCAATGATTAAAACTTAACTTAATGAGGGCCCTTTCTTCAAGTAAGGCAACAAGCTCACAACCAATAAATTAAAATGCAGCAAATCTCATTTAAATGACTAAATCAGTTCAAAAACCACAATACAAAGCAATATTTACAAACCCATCTCTAGAATCTCAAAGATCTATTCACAAATCATGGTTTCAAGACAAATCCAAGTATATAAATGAAGAAATAATGAAAATCTAAGCTAAAGAATAGAAAAACCCAGTAAAATGATGAAGAATCGGCTGCTGGAGAGTTGCAGAAAATGTCTTCTGCTACTGCAAAATGATTCACGTGCTTCTCTTCCTCTCTTTTTTTCTTGCAAAATCTCCATCTCTTTCTCCTTGTGGAAAGAAAGATAAAAAGAAGCTTTTATATGGTTCAGAGGTCTGCCCTAGAATACGTAAAAGGTAGAAGATTCTGGAGAAAGCGATGTATTAAATCAGAGGAACGAAAGTGCCACGTCAGCCATTTTTAGTAAAACGACACAAGCTGAATCGGTTGTGTCGCGCCTTGTGTTGCAGGTTATGAAACCGTCTGCCCGAGATAAACTACATATCTGACAATCGACACAACCTATGACACAAGCTGTGTTGTAGGTTGTGTCACTTTTGGCCTCTTTAACTCAACTTCAAAATTTTGCAATTCAACTCTAATTTCTTCCAAATGGTTACTCTGATCAAAATATACTAAATTTCTCCAAATTTAACCTATAAAACAAATAAATTCCAAAAATTAAACTAAGAAGTGTAAAATTATAAAATTGACTAAATATATGCTAATATCTATAGTAATAGCTATGAACAAGGGTAAATTATGTGCAAAAATTATACCTAAATAATGATATAAAATGCATGCATTAAATTCCCCTGTACTCAAACTCTTGCTTGTCCCCAAGCAAAATTTCATTAAAACTAATTTGGAAGGGAATAGAATCAGTCTTTGAAAACACAAAAATCACTAATTTAAACCACCAACTTACTTCTAGCCATCAACATTCCAAGTTCCCACCAGCAAAGCACAAAGAATGAAGCAATCAATCTCAACAATTACAGAATAGTTAAGAATTAACCAATCAACCCAAGCAACAAATACCAACCAGCTACAAGAGTCAATTGTGCCTAAACAAACCTAAATGAAATAGATAGCCAATGTGTCTCAAATAGATGGTGAGTAATGTATGGAGGATTGTATTGCCAAACCCATATGCAAGCATAAAAGATCTAACTCCACTAATGTAACAAGCATTTTTCAAAGAATCATTAGGTCTTTTTAAGGGTTGTAATGGGGTCAAATAAGGTAAAATTATGGTTAACAAAGAAAGGGAATAAGAAAAACAAAATATGAGAATAATATTAATCATGAAACTCCAAGTGCATCCAATATTTTTTTTTTAATTTTTTTTATAATAATTTTTTTTAATCAAGAGGAAAGAAATTCACGATGAATCTCAAGTGCTATCACAATAATTATATAAAGGGACTACTTTTTATACTATTTTGATTTTGTATTTGTCCCTATTTCATGTCACATCCAAAATTACCTTTGGGATATTTTGGTGATCCTTTTTTTATTTATTTTTTTATCAGCTTTTCACAATTACTCTAGCACTTTTCGAGATGTTTCAGTCCTCCAAGTTTGTTTTTTTTTTTTTTTAAATGTGCACTTAATTGCTAAAATATTATTCTCATAAATAGGTGGTAGTGTTTAAGTTTTATGGCTAGGTAAATGATTTGGGTTCCAAAGAAATTAGGGAATTAAGGTTCAAGGGGGGTTTGTAATGGTTGAAATGAAATTAAGGTAGGTTAAGGCTAAATATGAGGTTTAAAATATGAAGGAATGCCTAAATCATATTCTTATCAAATGTAAGTTAAAAATTTCGCTTTGAAAGATCTAAGATGCTTGTTCTAGGAATGGTGAGACGACAATGACCATTTTCTTCCTTAAAGGCTTATTCAGACACTCAAAACTCAAAATAACTAATCAGAATCTGCATACCTGGATAAATATATTAATTTTCAGCTATTAAGTAAGAGAAAGAATAATGCTTAAGACTTTGTACTCAGCTAGAACTTTTATTCCACTAACCATCTAAAGGCAAGTTGGATTGCTTGAATAAGCAGCTTCTGGAATTCAATGACTGGTTTAAAAAAAAATCCAAAAATTTTAAATGAATAAATGAAATGCATGAATGTATAAATGTATAATGAACCTATATGCAACTAAGTATGCATAACTAAGTATATGAAGCTATATGCAGTGTATATATGTGAATATGTATAAGTATGAATTAATATATATGTCACTATATGCAAGTGAAAAGGAAAAATAATTTTTGCAAAAAATTTATCCTCTCCCCCATACTCAGAATGAACATTGTCCTCAATGTTAAAAGATTGTAAGGAATGGGATAATTTGGCTATAAATGCAATGGGTTCTCTCAAATAATGTGCAGAAAATAGGTGGCTAATATGTGCATAAAAAATGGAGATGTAAGCCTAAAGTGGGTAAGGGGTACCCTGTTTCATAAGTAGTAGCACAACTTGTGTTGAAAATGACACAAGCCGAGATAAGAATTGTTACCTCATTAAATGTGCAGCCAATTTAATTAAATAAAATTTGGATAGCTGCTGCACTCAT
Source organism: Hevea brasiliensis (assembly GCF_030052815.1). Taxonomy (NCBI): domain Eukaryota; kingdom Viridiplantae; phylum Streptophyta; class Magnoliopsida; order Malpighiales; family Euphorbiaceae; genus Hevea; species Hevea brasiliensis. The sequence goes on from NC_079504.1 coordinate 11,629,916, forward strand.
TACAAAAGAAACAGTGGAATGAAATCCATTAAAGCAATTAAACTCAAAAAGTTGAAATAGAGAGGTTAAGCTTCAAAAAAAAATATATAACCAAGAGATATCCACTCATCAAGTGAAATTCTGAAGTAGCGTATAAAAGCAAGTGAGCAAAGCATTAAAGATTCAAAAGAAAAATGTGCTTATGAGTAACTAAAAAAAAAATACTGAATAAGCAAATGTTTCAAATAAAAGAAAAGCAACATAAGCAAAATATTAACTAAACAAGTCGCTAAAAACACTAATTAATTAAGCAACTAAAATAAAGACATGAAATATGTAAATTGAAACTAAAAGTTGGTCAGTCATGAATGATAACTCCTTTGCCTTTGCCATCTGATGGAGGTGGTAGTGCTTTTGTGAATGGGTTTGGTTTAGTTAGTTAGTAGTTTTTTTTTTTTTTTTTTTAAATGGGTTAGTGGGCTTTTTGGCCATGGGGTTGGTCGTGGGCCCATTCTGGTGAATTGGGTTGTCAACCTGCAAAACCAAATAAACAACACAAGTTAGAACACAGGGATGGAGGTTGTGCCGGAAGTTGTGAAATCTTTTGCCCAAATTGCGCCCAGTGAACATAAGCTATAACACAACCAAAATCGATTGTGCCGCAGGTTGTGAAATATTCTGCCCAAATTGCGTCCAATGAACACAAGCTATGACATAACTAAAATCGATTGTGCCGCAGGTTGTGAAATCTACTGTCCAAATTTAACAAAATTACACAGTACCTGAAAAATTGAAACAAATTAGATTTCAAGTGATTAGACCTTCATAACATGAATTCTAATTGCTCAACCTGCTATGTTCGTCAAACACTCATAAAAAAAATTTTTCAAAGCACCAATTCACACATCCACATTCAAATAATTTTCTTTTTAAACCAAGATGTCAAAGTTTGGAAAAACTTCCTCTTAAAATTAACAAAAAGGGAAATGAGTTCTGCAAAATCCACCAGCAAATAGTCAACAATAGAAAGATGAAAAGTACAAGAGAACAAATTTAAAACTAAAATTTAAAGTTGAAATTTAAAATTAGAACAAAAACAGAATGAATAATGCTCATTTTCTTGCAATGAATTGTATCCCATCTGCACAAGAAAATTAGAACAATGTCAAACTCTGAATAAAGAGTATAAAAAAACTTAAAACAAATATATGAAAGAAATAAAGAATTAATGAAAAATTATGGGTTATGCCCAGAAATGCTAAGTTTAGGTCTTTAGCTTGACCTTACTCAATCAAAATTTTATAAAGAATGAGAGAGATAGCAGGTTGCTATCTTCTCAATTGGCTCACCAACTGAATAATGCTTCAACATTTGCCCATTTACCTTGAAATTATCATATTTTTACCAAAAATTTCCACAACACCATGAGGGAAAACTTTCACAACTTTAAATGGACCTGACCACCTTGATTTTAATTTTCCTGGAAAAAATTTCAACATTAAATTGAATAAGAGCACCAAATCTCCTTCTTTAAAGTCCTTTTTCTTGACATGCTTATCATGCCATTTTTTAGTTTTTTCTTTATAGATCCTAGCATTTTCATAAGCATTAAGTCTCAATTCTTCTAACTCATCAAGTTGCAAAAATCTTTTGTGTCAAGTAGCTTGTAATTTCAGGATTTCCTTTTTCACAACATCCTTCATTGTAGGATTCAATCTTTTTTGGTGTTCAATAGAAGGTCTACTATTTGGCTCTAGGAAAATCCTATGCATACAGACTGTTGGACTAATTCCCTTTATATCATTAATTTTATAACCCAAAACTCTCCTATATTCTCTCAAAACTCTCAACAATTTGTCAATCTCAATATCAGTCAAAGATGCATTAATTATAATAGGATATATTCCATTGGGTCGAAGAAAAGCATACCTAAGGTTGGAAGGAAGAGGTTTAAGATCTACCTTTGGGGCATCCTCTACCTTTAATGATGGTAGTTTAATCTCCAAAGTTTGTACTTCTTCAAGCTAAAAAATTATGGCTTTAGGATGTGGTGGAGAGCTCTCCAAGTGTTGTGCAAAAGCAGTTATGTTGTGATTGTCATCATCAATGCTCCCACCATGGACTAAGCAATTTTTAAGAGGGTCTTGTGGATAGCTTTTTCTGAAATGCTCTTGAACAATCTCATCAATAATGTCTACTCGCAAAAAAGACTCAACTTCTTCATGTTTCCTTTTCATGGCTGGATTGATGTTGAATATCATTTGATCATCTCCCACTCTAAGTGTCAATTTCTCACCCTTTACATCAATTAATGCACCAGCTGTTGCCAAAAAGGGTCTTCCCAATAAGATAGGAATTTTTGTGTCTTCTTCCATATCTAAAATGACAAAGTCCACCGGAATGTAGAATTTCCCAACCTTGATAGGCACATTTTCTAAAATGCCTTCTGGATACTTAATTGAACGGTCAGCCAATGAAAGATACATGTTTGTGGGCTTCAACTCTCCCATATTCAACTTCTCATATATTGAAAGTGGCATTAGGCTAACATTAGCTCCAAGGTCACATAAGGCATTTGCCACACAATTATCACCTATATGACAAGGAATGGAAAACACACTCGTATCTTTGAGTTTGGGAGGTAACTTCTTCTGAATTATAGCACTGCATTGCTCACCCAAGTTGATGGTATCATAATTTTCTAGCCTTCTCTTGTTGGTAAGAATCTCCTTCAAAAACTTGGCATAACTTGGCATTTGGGATAGTGCCTCAGTGAATGGCACATTGATATATAACTTCTTTAGCACTTCAAGGAATTTGCCAAATTGTTTGTCTAGCTTATGCTTGATGAATCTTTAAGGGTAGGGAAGGGTGGGCTTGTAAGGCTTAGGTGGGATGTATGGTTTCTCTCCCTCATCTTGCTCACTTTTGCTTTCTTCTTCTTTTTCATTTTTCTTGCTCTCAACTGAATTTTCTTCTTTTGTGTTCTCTTTTTCTTCTCTTTTGTTTTCACTCTCTTGACCAACTTTCTTATCACTTCTCAAGGTCACAACTTTACATTGTTCATGAGGGTTTTGTGGTTGGCTAGGTAGTTTGCCATAGGATTTGCTTCCCGATGAGCTTGCTTATTGAGCCAATTGAGTCTCCAACATGCAGTTGTGGGCTTGTAATTGATCTATGGTTTGTCTCATGTGTTGCATTTCTTCCTCCAATTTGCTATTCATCTTACTTTGTTCAGCAAAAAATTTCTCCATCATGCTTTCCAAGGTTGGCTTCGGTTCATGAGGTGGAAGGGATTGTTGTGCTCTTGCTTGATATCCAGGTTGTGGCTGCCTTGTGGGCTAAAATTGAGGCTGAAACTGAGGTCTATTATGCTACATATACTGCTAGTTATGAGCATAATTTGAGCTTTGACCTTATTGAGCAAAAGTTACTTGTGGTCTCCATGTTAAGTTGTTCACATTAGAGTAAGAATTTCCCATAGGTTTCTGTTGATAACCTCCTGCATAAGCAGCTTGTTCTTACAAATAATCATCACCATAAGAAGAGTAATCAACTCCACAACTTTGAGTTCCATCTGTGTAGGCAACTTGTTGCATAGTTGTAGGAGTTGAGGTTGTTGCCTTTGTGCAAAAATCACTAAGAAGTTGAGTCAATTGATCAAATCTTGCATTCATGTAGCTAACTGAGTTTAGTTCATAAATCCTAGCCTTCTTTGGCTCAAGTGCTCTAATAATAGGTCTGTTATCTCTCACATCTGCACATCTAAGAAAAGCATAATCTAACATGGATCTTCTCTGAGGATCATTTTGATTAACAACTTCATTCTGCTTGTTTTGCTCATTTCCTCCATTATCTCCACCAATAGCTCTATTTTAATTCTCCATATTTTCAATTTTCTCCTCTTGGTCAAATCTTTGTTGTTCTTCTTTTTCTGCTTCCTTTCTCCTCTTAGATTCCTTTTTGTTGGCTCGACAAAATTTTTCAATTTCAGGGTTGAACAACAATTCAGTATCACTTGTACTTTTCGATCGTCTCATAAACAAGAAAAGTACCTGAAAAGCACAAGGAACAATAGTGAAAATAAAAGAAAATAAAAATTCTAATCAGCTTAAAACAATTAAAATCCAACTTAAAAATAAACAATTCCCCAGCAACGGCGCCAAAAAACTTGATTGTGCTAGTTGTGAAGTAGCTTCGCAAGTGCACGGGTCATAGTAGTATAGTTTTAAAAATAATATCATTCCCACAGGGAATTGTGCTTAAATTAGAAATAAAAGGATAAGCTAATTAGAATGGTAAAATTTAAAGATATTAAAAATGAAATTTAAAATTAAAATTGGTATTTGAGGAATTTAAACTAAATCAAATAATTAACTAAATTAATTAAACTAGATTGCCAAAATTTAAATTGAAATTGCTAATTATAAAATTGGGAGGAATTAAATCTAAATTCAATAAAAATTAAAGTGATTCTAGAGATAGGTTTTTGAATATTGTTTGCATATGGTTTATCTCTAATTTAGCCAAATACATGAGAATTGCAATTTTTAGGGAAATCAATTCTTAATTCTTTGAAACCTTTTTCAAGCATTTTAAAGTTGGTATTCATCAAATCAAACCCTGTTTTCACGGTATTTCAAACCTAATAAAAACCTAATTAAAGCTCTAATTGATTTTGAAAAGTCCCCTTAATCCTCTTAGCTTATCTCTAACATCAAGAAAACTAAGTTTATTGCAAGATTATCTATCCCAAACATTCACTTTTCAGTCCATCTATCAAAGATTAAAACTTAACTTAATGAAGGTCCATTCATCAAGCAAGGCAACAAGCTCACAAGCAATAAATCAAAATGCAGCAAATCTCATTTAAATGACTAAATCAGTTCAAAAACCACAATATAAAGCAATATTTACAAACCCATCTCTAGAATCTCAAAGATCTACTCACAAATCATGGTTTCAAGACAAATCTAAGTATAGAAATGAAGAAATAATGAAAATCTAAGCTAAGGAATAGAAAAACCCAGTAAAATGATGAATAATCTGCTGCTGGAGAGTTGCAGAAAATATCTTCTGTTGCTGCTGCAAAATGATTCACGTGCTTCTCTTCCTCTCTTTCTTTCTTGCAAAATCTGCCTCTCTTTCTCCTTGTGGAAAGAAAGATAAAAAGAAGCTTTTATATGGTTCAGAGGTCTACCCTAGAATGGGTAAAAAGGTAGAAGATTTTGGAAAAAGTGATGTATTAAATCAGAGGAACGAAAGTGCCATGTCAGCCATTTTCAGTAAAACGACACAAGCTGAATCGGTTGTATCGCGCCTTGTGTCGCAGGTTGTGAAACCGTCTGCCCGAGAAAAAGTGCATATCTGACAATCGACACAAGCTATGTTGTAAGTTGTGTCACTTTCGACCTCTTTAACTCAACTTAAAAATTTTGTAATTCAACTCTAATTTCTTCCAAATGGCTGCTCTGATCAAAATACACCAAATTTCTCTAAATTTAACCTACAAAACAAATAAATTCCAAAAATTAAACTAAGAAGTGTAAAATTATAAAATTGACTAAATATATGCTAATATCTATAGTAATAGCTATGAACAAAGGTAAATTATGTGCAAAAATTATACCTAATTGATGATATAAAATGCATGCATCAACATATGAATTAGTAATAAAAATGGATACTGATAATTTTAATAAAGTTTTTATTTATATATATTCCACACATATTTACACTCCATATTCGATATGAGATCTGAAAAATCAATAAAAGAAACTTTAAAACATGAGTTTTGCAATAATAATAATAACAATAATAATAATAATGATAATAGCACATCGGTCTAATGAATTACAATGTTGGAATTGGATTCCATAGGTGACTCCAATCACCATTTAAAGTTTGAGTCATTTGTACACACCTTTAACTAGTGGAATTCTTTCACTAATTTATCCGTTTCTTTGATGTTGGATGGATAGTAGAATTTTATTATACTTAATTAATATTGTCACCAAAACTATTTTATTATATAAGTAAATATATATATTAAAAAAAAGTTTGTTCTCAACATTATTTATTATAAAAAAAAAGTAGGTTCAATCGAATTTCAAAATCTTTAAGCTTCGACTTGGACATGAATCCTAATGGATTATATAATGAATAACTTTAGAATTTTTTTTTTTTTGGGTGTATCTCTTCATAAATCCATACCCAGAAACCAATTTAACTTAAAAAATATATACTCAGATTAAAATTTAAAGTGAAATATTATATATATATATATATATATATATATATATATATATATATATATATATATATATATATCTATTTGACTATCTTATTAATCCGTAATATCATTAAATTAATTTTATTTTATTATTTTTTATGTCAATATTTTTACTATGTTTTAAATTTCTAAATAACAACCATAACTTTTAATTTTGGCGTATTATATGGTTACTTATTTTTATTACAAAGTAAAATTATTTTATTATATAAAATAAATCGTTTTAATGAAATTTTACAATTTATCTCATGTGATTTTTGTAACTAATATTTTTTTGTAAAATTACTAATTAAAAAAATTTATTAATTTAACAAAAAAATAATTATTACAAAAATTATATGCAACGCAAGTAATTATTTTAATTTAAACGCAATTTACTTTAATGAATGAATAATTTATTTTTACAATTTTTTAATAAAATTTAATACATATTATTTATCCAGTGAATTTTAAAAAAAAAGTACTATATGTGTTTTTTTTTAGTTTAAGAAATTAATTTTATTTTTGGTAAATTTTTCATAATTAAAAATTTAAGAAAAAAATATTAATTTATAAAAATCACATAAAATAAATTATAAATTTTGATTAAATCATTTTATTTTTTATAAAAAAATAATTTTACTTTATAATAAAAATAAATTCTCAAATTTTATATAAAAAGCATACAAATTATGAAGTATATATAAGTAGCAATAAGCATCCCACAATTGTAGAATGAGCTAAAAGCTTTTATGCCCACATTGTCAAATATTTTATGACAACATTCTCATCTTTTAGCAATAAAAATAGATAATAATTCAACGGTAGATATTGATCCTTGTCTAATAAAATGACTCAGGGCCCCATTTAGTCATTCCCACAATTCCACTTGCACTTAGTTGTTATCTACCTAGTACCTACCATAGAGGCCACCATGAGCCGGTTTGAAAACAGGTTCGATTAAAATCGAATCGATTAGAATTATCGATTGATATATAATTTTGAATTAGTTCAAAATTATCACCTCTAAAAGTTGGCTTCATCTCTCCTTCAAATAAATCGTCAAATATATCAGAATAAATAATTTGACTTTTAAATAAAAAAATTGAGAGATATTGCACAACCTTATCTTCAGGTTTTGAGAATGTATTTATTTATTTTATCACATTTTTCTATTTTAATTAAATATAATAATATTTTAGTTAATTATTAATATTTTTTTAATTGAAGTTGTTAATATTATTATTGTGTTGAAAGAGTCTGAAAGTTGAATAATTAAAGGATTCTATTATTGCCATGGAAGCATAATTGCTTAATTATTTTAAAGAAATGTCTTATAGTTTTCTTTTTTATTTATTTTTAATCTTAAATTAAAAATTATTGAATTATGTGATTATTTAGTAAAATAATAGGAATGCTAGTTACCAACTTTAATAACAGATATTTTTAATACTTGTTATATTATTATTCCACATTAATTATTTTTTAAATTTCATTTATTTTTTATTTCTCTCTCTTATATCATAGTTTTTTTTTTCTATTGCTTATTAAATTGTTTATCATCATTGGCTATAAAAAAATAGATAAATAATATAAAATAATAATATTACTAATATTAAAAGTAAATATTATTAGCATTATATATATATATATATATGTATGTATGTATGAAGTTCTGTAGCTTTTCGGCCATAAGATCTCAGCTGTATTCTCAAGTGGATGTTAGAGTAGGAAGGAATAAATTTAAAAATTTGTCGTCCACTTATATAGTTATAATATTATAATTTTTTAACTTTAAAATGTAATATAAAATTTTTTAATTTTTTAAATTTTATACAATAAAATTTTTCTAACTTTCAATTAATGATTTTTCAGTTAAAAATTAATGCAAATAGTTTCTGCATGGTGCTTAATCAATATTTCTCTCTCCTCTTTTATGTAAAGTATAAAATTATTTTTTTTATGCATGAAAATTATTCTGTCTATAGAGAGAAAAGTTATTCAATTTACACATATCTTGAGAGAAAAAAGAGAAATATTGACTAAGCTTAATGTTGGAATTGTCCATGTCAGCGTCTAACTGAAAAACTGATAATTGGAGGTTAGAGAAATTTTACTGTGTAAAATTTAAAAATTTATGAGGTTTTATGTTACATTTTTAAGTTTAGATACTCTAATGTTACAACTAGATAAATTTAGAGATAATTGTCAAAATTTATCTAGAAAGTTAATAATTGGATATCTACCAAAAACAATTTTTTATTTAAAAAAATCAACATTTGAATTTGATCGGACCATGTCCAAAATGAAGAAAATAACAAATAAAATCGAAACCATGGAAACGATTTCATTCCCTTGAAGCTTCAACCTTGAATCAAAATCATCGATTTTAGCCTGATTTTGACTTGATTTCGTTCATTGGTCAACCTTAAGATTCAGATTTTCGGTTCTTAGACATGAGCCTAGTCTGAATTTAGACTGAAACAAGACCGATTAAAATTTAATCAAAATCAATCAAATCCAAATTTGATAAGAACAATCTTCAATTAATTTGGATCAATTTTGATTGGATTGAATTTGATCAAATTGGTTTGAATCAAATGAACTGAAATAAAATTAAAGCGAAACTGAGACTAAATCTAGGGGACACCCTTCAGTCCGATCACAAATTCTTAACCCTTTAGATCAGAATCACTAGCCTAATTTCGATTCTAGTCCAAAATCAGACCGCGTTTATGTCTACCAATTCTAAATCAGAATCAGCTCGAGTCGGACCATGTCCTTGTCCGTGACCGTTAAACGAGACAAACAACAACGAACCAGCCCATAAAATGCAGACCTTCAAGCCCCTAAAAGTTATTTACTCTCCTTGAATCTGCACGTGGGGAAGGCCCACACACAACAGAGCACAAATAATTGGGACGTACTTGTCACGTTCTTGAGTGAGAGTGGAAGTGATATGTTTTCTTACGGAAGATTGTCCAGTGAAGTTGTTTGGTCGCCGCGTCATTTCTGAATAATAAAATCGAATTATTAAGATCTACTAAATATTTAAAGAGTTTTTGCTTCTCATCGTCACGCCATCTTCCTCTGTTCGATCCAATTCACTCATCATGTAGAGTGGGGGATAGAGAGAGAGAGAGAGAGCATGTTGTGAGAAAGTGCTCTTCCAACGTAGAAAGCACGTAGACCAGAGAGAGAGAGAGAGAGAGAGAGAGAGAGAGATCCAAAGGATGCTTTTTGAGAGAGTACTTCCTCTGTTTCTGTGATAAATCTCTGACCTCTGCTACTACTCTGCTTTTTTTGTTTTTTTTTTATCTGCGTTTTTAAGGATGTGAATAAGCGGTAAGCGTTTTTCCTCTTGTTCTTGCTGGGATTTTGGAGGAAATTTTCAAAGGGCCAGCACCAATTTCTCCTTTCTTTTTTTCTTTTTTTTCTCTTTCTGTTTTTGTTCTGTGTCTTCAGTTTTTCCTTTGCTCTGTACTCCAAATATCCATAGCTGCTATCTAAATGACACTTGTTATAATTATTTTCTTGAATGGATTGTCTAAGTCTCCTTCAATTTCTTGATCTTTTTTATTTTGAAAGTTCAATCGTTACATGATGTCTTTACATTTTTCATTCAACTGATTTATACGTGAAAATTGCAGGTTCTCTTCCATTTCCTTGCTTTCTCGTGGACTGCTGATACCAGCTCTATAGACGGATCTTCTTCTCATCTTTCTTGGTAAGTTCCCATATAAAATTTACAGTTTTAGCTAGATTCAAAGAGTAGAGTTGGTCACAAATTGTTCTTCTAATAGAACAGTCTATAAACAGTCATCTCTCTTTGTTTATGATTAGTTGCGTAATTAAGTTGAATTCCCTACCATTTGAACACTGATGGGTACATGTTTAGCGCAAGAGACAATGAATGAGAAAAGTAATAGACGTATGCTATCGTTTTGTTAATGGTGCCCAAGAAAGAAACGATAAACGACAGTAATTTTGGTTTTACCAGCTGGGACATTATTGTTATTAGGTAAGGTAAATCAAAGGGCCAAGAGGGTAATGGTGGAGTGAAAATGAAGTAGAGCGGACGGTGGAGATGGATCAAATTCAAGTTTGGTATTTGAGGAACTGTAGGGATACTCATGATATGTTAGGTCAAATAAAGCTAGCAAGGAATCAAAATCTTTTTATGTCACCTCAAAAGTGATTTCTGGTCTGCTTGACTCTGTTTTTTGGTAAACTTTATTCTGTTTAGAATGACGTATTAAGAACATAATAAGAGTCTTATTGCCACTTGCCATGCCAATACAACCTTGGCCATTAAAACTTCTGCTTGTAATTTTAGACCGTCTCCCCGTGGGTACCACTTCTTTTTGTTTGTTTGTTTCTCAAGTTCAAGAAACCCTAAGGCCTTTGGCCTAGTGGTAATTCTCCATGCTTTTTGGGGAGGTTCTATTTGGATTACATATCCCACATCGGGAAGTTAAAAAAATTAAAGGATAAATATAAGTGATAGATTGTAATATTAAATTGGTTAGTATTTTTTTAAAAAAAATATTTTTCATATACAAATTATTTTATGTTAAACAAACGAAACTTTATATGAACTTGAATTAATAGTTAATTGGCTTAACACCGTCTCCAAATTTAACAGGTTCACCCCACCCACCAAAGTGATGGAATTAACCTGAACATGTGATTTGGCCGTCATGCTATGAGCCATGAGGCCTTCATATATATATATATATATATAAACTTTCTCAATGAATTTTTTTTTGAATACCTAATTTGCTAGATTGGATGAAAAGGAAAAAATTTGATAAGATTCAAATTGAAAATTCTAAATTATCAGAATTTAAATTGTAATTTTTAAATATTAGGGCCTCAATTGAATCCAAACCTATACTTATTTTTTAAGTTATACGAAAATTTAAGTTCCCACTTCTGAAATTTTGCATTAGTTTGGGGTGGGGGGATTGTTGTGTCCTGGGCATACGAGTATGACTGCTTGTTTTGTCTATTCCGTTGAAAGTGATTAAATCTTGTTCTATGTTTAATGCTTTTGAATGCAATAACTATTTCTATGACAATGACATTACGCGACTATGTACAACCAATTAATATGGGGTTTGTTTGTTTTCATCATAAGTCGTTTTCCATGAGTCTATGGTTGAAGGGTGGTCCTGCAACTCATTTACTACTACACGTTCTATTTCCTTTTGGAGCACTATTAGGCACTCTTCTCTATTGCATATCACCCCACAAACATCAGTAGAGGATGAAACTCAAATGGATTTTTATGATGGAAGAGATCAATATTTGAATGCCTATGCCAATGAAATTGTATTGTGTGAGCAACGTCTAGAAAGTTGTCAGTTATGTTAAGGTACTTTTTCTTTTTATTTGGTTTCAAATGGGACTTGAACTTGAAACCTTACAATCTATGCAAACAACTTTAGTACAAATGAGTTAAAGTTCATTGGTTGCGATACTTTCTTTGTGCAAATGCATCGCGAATGAGATCAGCCATTAAACCGTCTCGCTAGTCGCATAATGGTTGGATGGATGCCTATCTTATAGTTTAGGAGGCGAAGGGTTCAAACCCAGATATTCCCTTTCATTTTCCATATCTAATATATAACTTTCCTTCGTTCAAGCTTCACGTTGGTTGCATTTAGACTCACCAGAAAGATTATTAGCAATAAACTTTTCCGAACTGCAGCTTTTTTAAATGATTGAGCTCTAGGTCTTCTTTATATCTCATCCATTGATCAGCACTTGTTTCTTGTTTGCAGATATTTAATGTGAACTTGTAAGCCTGTTTGTCAGCAAGAAGGACTGCTATATTGTACTTGGACACCTGGCTAGCTAAATCATCAAGAGACCATTTCTTGTCTTCCTTGAACAGGGTATTGCTCTTTAAGATGCAAAATAAGTTGCACTAGCACAAAATCACAGCTCATTTGATCCTACATTCTTAAGCTTTGGTCCAAGCTTTAAAATATTTTAGTCTCCTTTGAAAATTTTGTTAATTTCATGAACTTGTCAATAACCCAGACAGGGAATAAAGAGTCATCATGACTGAGAGCCTGATAATAGTTCATCTTGTGGTGACACAGGACAAGATATCTGCTGGTTGATTGGAGAAAGAAAGCGAATTCAATGGCTAAAGTTTGTTGGCCATACTTTGATCCTGAGTATGAGAACTTGAGCACTAGAATCAATCCACCAAGGTACTTACCGGATGGATTATCCATAAAAGCTACTACTCTAAGGTTCTTTTTCATTTATTACTTCATGCCTCTCCTTAATTATTTTTCTCCCTTTTTTAACTACAGGGTATCTGTTGATAACACTAGTTGCAATGATTGTACTCTAATAAAGGTAATCTTTTTCATTATAGCTATTAATCATTTTTGCTTCCTCATGACCTCCAACTCCAAGATGAACCATGTATAATCTGCTCAACCTAATCTTGCAATGCTATTAGATTAAAGATGGGGTGGTGGGGTTCCTCATTATTATTCAATTCTTGAAGCATAAAAAACAGTGTGTTTTAATCAGAACGCAAATTTATCATGCATGCTTGCTATACTTTTGTGATCAACAATATATAGTACAACTATGGTGGATAATTATTTATGGAATGTGATGTACATAGGTTGACAGCATGAACAAACCAGGAATTCTTCTGGAAGTGGTGCAAATCCTAACTGATCTTGACCTTATCATCACCAAGGCTTACATATCCTCAGATGGAGGATGGTTTATGGACAGTATGTACATGCTTCTGTTGTTTCTTTCCTTGTTCTTTGATGATTAAGCAAGGGATGGTGCTCTTTCTATGCTGAAGAACCTTTTTATATAATTTAAAAATAAGCTTAACTATATTAGATCTACAATAGTCCTCCCTTGATGTTTTTAAGTCTAAAGACTAAGGTTAAAGCCAAGTGTTCGCCATATTGTTATAGCCTTACGTTAATATTTCCTTTACTTTTTTTCTCACTGTTTTTTCTTCCCTTATGAAACAGTATTTCATGTCACTGATCAACAAGGAAAGAAGATCATGGATGGTAAAACCATTGACTACATAGAGAAGGTATATGCTTCTTATCTTCTTAATGTGCTATATTTAAGATCTATATGACAATATAGGTTCTTGATACAAAATTTGTTCAAGTTCTCAATTTCACTGATCAATCTGATTCTATGAATTTTATAATTTTCTCCATCTGACTGTAGTAAGCAATTTCTAATACAATTTTTGTTACAATAGGCTTTAGGTCCAAAAGAGTACAACAAAGATGAATTGAAGGCTTGGCCTGGCAAACGGGTAGGAGTGCACTCTGTTGGTGATCACACGGCCATTGAACTCATTGGCAGGGATCGTCCAGGTCTCTTATCTGAGATTACTGCTGTCCTTGCCAACCTTCACTTCAATGTGGTTGCTGCTGAAGTTTGGACACATAATAGACGGATAGCTTGTGTCGTTTATGTCAATGATGACACTACTTGCCGTGCTGTTGATGACCCAAACAGATTATCTGTTACGGAGGAGCAGCTTAAGAACATTTTACGTGGGTGCGAGGATGATGAGAAAGCAGCTCGTACCAGCTTCTCCATGGGGTTCACCCATATTGATCGAAGGCTACACCAAATGTTTTTTGCAGATAGGGATTATGAAGGTGTCGGAGTGACAAATGAGGTTGATTATCCTGCCTCCTTCAAGCCAAAGATCACAGTTGAGCGTTGCGGGGAAAAGGATTATTCAGTGGTTAGTGTTTGGTGCAAAGATCGAGCAAAATTGCTGTTTGACATTGTGTGCACACTCACAGACATGCAATATGTTGTTTTTCATGCCACAATATCATCTGATGGCCCCCATGCACTGCAGGTATGTGTATCTATCTTTTCTCAAGGAATATGATAGCTGCTTCTTAACAACTTAAAGCAAAATTTAGCGACATTTATCGTTTCTGTAGAAGGCGATCCTAAAGCATGTTCTGTGCATTTGCAAATGCTTCAACTTTCTTTCTATTCCATTAGCCTTCCTTCGAGGACCATTTGATTCTCCAAAAATCAATTCAACAATATTTACATAGTTCCAATTTTATTCCATAGCATTCAAAATGGTCTTATGCTGAAGTCTAGTTTGAGGGTTTAAAAGATCACGTTATTTTCATATCAATTTCTTGCTCTGACTCATATAATTCAAGTGATTCCACTATTGAGTGATATTTTACCCCTTCAAAGAAAATATGCTTTGCCTTCATATAATGTAAGTTATGAACTGTGTTGATCACATCTGCCCTTGAATACTTAACTAGAACGAGGTTGAAGTTACTGATCAAGCATGTCACTACAGGAGTATTATATCCGTCACATGGATGGTTGCACACTTGATACTGAAGGAGAGAAAGAAAGAGTCATCAAATGTCTTGAAGCTGCAATTGGGAGAAGAGTAAGCGAGGTGAGTGAAGTAATATTTTTGTGCTTAAGATATGCCTTCACGGCTAAAGCAAACAGTACCTTTTTTTCCCCTTAATGTGACTTTCATTTATTGTGGAATTGATTTTGCGTCCTAACCATAGGATTTAGAACCACTGGTCCACCAAGATATTGTGGTGATGACATCTAATTAATTCATGATTACAGTATAGCATCTTTAGCTGATTAGCTGCCTGTTACAGCTACATTTTGATAGCTACATAAATCCTATAATCATAATTGACCAGATTTGAGTATGATCCGATGAAAGTAAAGGGAAAATGTTGTTCAACTAATTACTTTGACAATGTAGGCTTATATGGTGAAATCGATATTACAACTTTCTACCTGGGAAGAATTAACAATATAACTGCCATTTAGAAAACCAGTTTTGACATGGAGAGCATATTGATTATATCTTCTCGAATTTAATCACATATGTGTTTTTTTTTTTTTTTTTTTGAACATGAACTCAGGGTCTGAGCTTGGAGCTCTGTGCAAAGGACAGAGTAGGCTTGCTGTCTGAAGTAACAAGGGTTCTGAGAGAGAATGGATTATCTGTTACAAGAGCTGGCGTAACAACAGTCGGAGAGCAAGCAATGAATGTATTTTATGTGAGAGATGCTTCAGGGAACCCAGTGGACATGAAGACTATCGAAGCTCTTCGAAAAGAAATTGGACACACCATGATGCTTGATGTGAAAAAACCTACTGCTAGTGCAAGGGAACCTGAAGCCA
Source organism: Hevea brasiliensis (assembly GCF_030052815.1). NCBI lineage: Eukaryota > Viridiplantae > Streptophyta > Magnoliopsida > Malpighiales > Euphorbiaceae > Hevea > Hevea brasiliensis. The sequence goes on from NC_079504.1 coordinate 11,645,382, forward strand.
AAGGATGGGCAAAAACGAGCTTCTTCTTTGGTAACTTGTTCGAAAGGTTCTTGGCTTGAAAATCATGTCCATATAATATAATGTAACAGAAACTATGAACTGTATAGAACAATAAAATATGGGCAAGGCTTGTAATTGTATACTTGCTTGTGTACGTATGGCATAAATATAACTTGCAAGCTAATGAAGTTTGTGCTTTTATTTTTCTTCCTGGTTTTATGGCTTTGATTCTGCACATTGCTCATTAATCTAATGAATTTCAGAGTTAGCCAAGAAAAGCTTGTTATACCCTTCCTGGACATAAGCCCAAGTCACAATCTGAATAGTGAGATCTCCGCAAAAGATAGATGAGACTCAGACTTGGCCAAGGAAAGCTTGTGATACTCTTCTTGGACATAGACTTAAGACACAACATGAGCGGTGAGATCCGCATAAAAAATATATGAAACTCACATATTTTTGTCTTAGTTCATGATAAATCCCATATTTTTTCTTCTTTTGAGTGTTATGTGATCTAACTGAATTGTAGATGATCAAACGGATCTCTAACCTGTAAAATTCTGCAATTTTCAATTGGACGTTACACATTTGAGTGATAATTCAAAGGATATTTGGAATTTTCGTTGTCCGATTCCCTAAATTTTTTGAGTTTTTTTACTGATGAGCCCTTCATTCTTTAATTCGTAACTTATTTAACTTTTCAATTTAATAACGAAAACAGAAACCTGAGAATTTACTAATCAAAGTTTTAAAAAATAACTATAAGTTTCTTTACAATTGAACAAACTGAGTTTAATAAATTCAACAAAATCATTAAAATAAAAGTTAGAGGGGTTTAACATTTTTTTTTTTATCTTTTTTTTTTATTTTTTTTTAATTTTTTCTTCTATAATTAGTCAAAGAATTAATATTTCCTTTCTCTTTTTTTTATTTTTAATTTTATTCTTTTATGTTAATAAATTTGACTATAAAGATTTTAAATAATTTTTTTTAAGAAAATCTATTTCAATAATTGAAAATAAAATATAAATTTAAAGCATAAATCATCCTGATAAATTCAACATAAATCATTTATGTAAAAAATAATGATAATTATTTTAATTTGAAGGGTTTGATAATGTTAACAAGCTAATATCATCAGTCATAAATTATTAATTTATATTTATGAAAAAAAATCTTAAAATTTAAAAGTTATCATTTCAATTCCAATTAAAAATGATATTATTTATTTTTTAGAATAGAAATAAAATATAATATTTAAAGTATTTTTATATTAATAAAAAAGGAAAAATTTTATATTCTATATAATTAAACGAATCACAAAAATACTGTCTTAAAATGAGGTTGAAAAATTTATTCATGAAAATTATTTATTGATCTAAATTTGTTGAAGTGAAATTTTCATGTATTATCGAAAGAAAGATTTTTCTAATGGAGTAAGTATTATTTTCTCTAAAGTATTATTTTCTCTATTTTTTAATAATAAAATATTTTAAAAAAATAATTTTAACACTAAATGATTTCCATTCATCATATTCTTCGATTCATTTTTTTTTATTATAGTATTTTATCAATAAAAAAAATATTTTATTTAACTTTATTAAATTAATAATTATATATTATCTAAATAATTTTAAAAATGTTAAAATTATTTTATTTTAATAATTATAATATTTAATAATATATTTTTGTAGTTAATTTAAAAATTAATTTTAAATAATTCTATTAAATAAATAATTGTTTATTTTTAAATTAATTTATAAATTAAAAAATAAATTTTTAATTTAATTTTTGTTTTTGGCCTTTTCCTCAAGCTTTATGAAAGCGTCTTCCATTTATTTTTTCTAGCAACTTGAGAACATTGCAATTATTATTTTATTATTTATTAAAGAAAACTGGGGGTTAGCAATCAAAGGTACCACTTTACATGGGACCTACTTCATTTTTGCCAAACGAAATCACCGATCGATATCAGACACGTGGTACCACACCTGTCGCTAATTCTCTTCCCTTACGTTACTCCCTCTCCAAACTGCTCCTCGTCTTGATAAACGCGCCCTCCTCCTTTCTTCCTTCTTCAGAGACTCTGATTCAGACCGGAATTTGGTATGTCCTGACTTCATCATCCCAAAACGCTTTGTCGTTTTATTTCTTCTATATCACTCTCTCTCTTTGCTGACAGAAAAGAGAAATTCTCTTTTAATAATTCCCAGAGGTAGCGGTTGAAGACGGTGGTGGGTTCAGATTGAAATGTTGGGTGAAGCAAAACTGGGGAGTGAGGACTTGAACCAGTGCTTTGAGAGGCTCCTGATGGTTGGTGGTGGGAATAGTGGGATTGCTGGTGGCATTAGTCAGGGAGGAAAGAAAATGGAGGGATTGGTCGTCACTGAGTGGAAAGATATTCCTATGGAGCTCTTGCTGCGGATTGTTTCTCTTGTTGATGATCGGACCGTAATTGTAGCTTCTGGGGTTTGTAGTGGGTGGAGGGATGCTATCTGCTTGGGCCTCACCCATCTCTGTCTCTCTTGGTATTGACACTTCTTTCTCTCTCACTAAACTGCTGTACTTCTAATGCTTTGAGGGCTTATATCATCTATGGTTCTTAGTTGTGCTGGTGAATTGAATTTTGATTTTGGTTTCAGGATTTCTAAAATAGTATTGTGTTTGCAAGTTTTTCTTGTTAATGCTAAATGAGATATGTGTTGTATCAGTGATTCCATTTTAGATTTGAAGTCATTTATTATTAATTATTTATGGGCTCATCCAGGTGCCTGGTGGGGGATTAAGAGAATGGAGGAAGTAATGTCTTTTGCAACTTCATGGTCTGTAGTTCTTTTATGGACTGTTTCTTAGATTGCCAGAATTTGTTTTTTCCTGGTATTTCCGAAGTTTGGGTGATTGTTACTGGATCTGATTTTTATTGTGCTGAGTATCTTTAGTTTCTTTTAGTTTAATGCTATATTATAATTCGTTCATCCCTTCTGCTCCCATATCCATGATGACAACCTTCATAGTCCTTTTAAACAAAGAATCAATTCCTAAGAGTATTTCTATTTTCATTTTCTCTTGGTTTCCTATTATAAAGATTTTATGATTCTCCACTCTCAAGTGTAGCACCTGCGAGCATCCCATGGTAAGAGACACAGATATAGAGTTATGTCAAACTATACTTTTTTCAAACAATGACCAGGCCAATCTTGTGACTTTACTGTGATTGCTTCTTCAGTCATTCATTACCATGGCAATTATTCTGGATTGTGAAATGATGGTTCATCACTTCTTGAATCCGAATTTAAAATATAGGGAATTCATTGACAATAGTAATAGGTGATATCCATGTCTGTGGCATGTGCAAAAGTGAGTTTCAGACTATATGGTTGCTTGTTTTATGTTCATTGGAAAGAATCTGTAGAAACAAATGGGCAATTAGATTAACTTGAATGCCTCATAATTCCTTCCAAGGATGAAGTTGAGCTTCGCTAAGGTTTTAGAGATATTTTCATGAATTCTTAAGATATTTCTGATAGCTGACCTTGAGGCTTTTTGAAAATAGCTTATTCCTAGGAAATTATTCATGTTTTCAGTCTTGTTAGGCCTTTCCTCTGGGGCTATTGGTTGCTGGATGCCTGCCTGTAGTGTATTCTACCTCCTATGAACTGGGGAAAAAAATAAAGTTATAAAGAGGCCTTATTTGGTTGGTTAATCCTTTTTGTTATTTGTTCCAAATCATCTTGGGCTCTAAGGGGCTTGCAGTATAAATTGGTGCCATTTTTGGTTAAGGGAGATGTTAGGGAAAATGACTTCTGTCTTGTGTCTTCTCTGGGAAGTTCCATGACTATCAGCTTGATGATACCTATCACAGTATCACATTTCTTCTTTCAGGTGCAAAAACAACATGAACAACTTGCTTCTGTCTCTGGCTCCTAAATTCACAAAACTGGAAACTCTGGTACTGCGACAAGCTAAACCCCAACTTGAGGATAATGCTGTTGAGGCTATTGCAAGCTACTGTCATAATCTGCAAGACCTAGACCTCAGCAAAAGCTTTAAGCTTAGTGATTGTTCCCTGTATGCATTACCTCATGGTTGTCCCAACCTTACCAAACTCAACATTAGTGGGTGTACAGCATTTACAGATAGTGCTCTTGAATATCTGACTGGGTTTTGCCGAAAATTAAAAATTTTGAATCTTTGTGGATGTGTAAAGACTGCAACTGACCGTGCTTTGCAGGTCAAATGAGTTACTAACCTCTCTTTTTTTTCCTATGTTTCTTTATAGAAGTGATTTATAAACTTTCATAAATCATTTGCAGGCTATTGGACAGAACTGCAGTCAGTTGCAATCTCTAAATCTGGGATGGTGTGAGAATGTGGGTGATCTTGGAGTAGTGAGCCTAGCATACGGATGCCCTGATCTCAGAACTCTTGATTTATGTGGATGTGTCTGTATAACAGGTATTTCATGTCTGGGGAGGCTATTCAACAATTAGAGAATTGAAAATGGTCTTCATATTTTTTTTATTCATGAATTGATTGTGTTGTTTTGATGGTCAAGCTTTCTTGTAAAAGACATATCAACATTTTACATTTTTTTTTGTGTGTAATTTCTATGCATAAGAAGGGAATAGCTGCAGCTCAAACCTCTTCCTTAGTTTTAGGTTTCCTGAGTTTAGAATTTTTGCAGCATCTAGGTTGTGAGTCTAGAATTGAATATTTAGGATAAGATCTGGTGTTCAAAATCCATTTTTCTTGAGAGGAAATATTTAGCAATATCTTCCAGAAATTTTTTTGTGGAGTGTTCTAGTTTATATTCACTGACTGAAGACTTTTATGATTGTTCTGGACAATGGCCCTTCTTATTGATAAAAGATGATTCATATAGTGATAACAATATTAAATTTTAATCCTGAGTCTGTTATTTGATGTTGAGCAGTTTGCTACTTTAAGTTTCAGGCAGAAGATATCTTTTTTTACATAAGGTAATTTTGGCATTTTCTCTGATGACCGACTTTTTTATAATTTTATTGTAGACGATAGCGTGATTGCTTTGGCATACAGGTGTCTCCATTTGAGATCCCTTGGCCTGTATTATTGTCGAAACATCACAGATAGGGCCATGTATTCACTGGTTCATAGCCGAGTGAAGAACAAACCTCCAATGTGGCAATCCATGAAGGGCAGGTGCGATGAGGAAGGGTTAAGGAGTCTCAATATCAGCCAATGCACAGCACTTACCCCTCCTGCTGTGCAGGCACTATGCGACTCATTTCCTGCACTTCACACCTGCTCAGGTAGGCATTCCCTTGTCATGAGTGGCTGTTTGAACTTGACATCAGTGCACTGTGCCTGTGCAGTCCAAGCACACCGTACAATGAGTTATGTTCCTCATCCAGCTCATTGAGCACTTCACTAAGCTTGAAGTTTTTTAAGTTCAATTCCAATCCAGCTCACTGAGCAAGTATCAAGTTTGTTTAGAATCCCACTGAAGTAACTATGCCCATGTACATACATGTTTGTGTTTAAAACTGGACTGTTTGGCTGCAAATCAGCAGAACTTTCGTTGTTGGAAGTATGGTATGTATAGTTTGTTCTTATTCTTCCTTTCTGAATTACCCAACATTTTGGTCTATTTGCAAGCCAAGTTTGTTGTTCATTACTAGGTTTTCCCTTTTCATGATCAGAACTCAAGATGTTTCATGGTCTCTTGCAAATAGTCTTATATGTATTTTCGTGAGAAAATTAATTTTCAACGCATATAGAACCTGCCTTGGAACAAATTTCTTTTCATCATCTTAGGCTGCCTTAACTGGAGATTGCCTATACAATTCATATTCAATATTAGCAAGAGTTATATTTCAAATTACAAAGTACTTCTCTAGGAAAAACTCAGCATCTTACCAGTTGATAACTCGTTATCTTTCATCTGCATGTACGTTCTTCTCTCAGTGGTTTAGAAGCTTTGTGCAAAGCTCTCACATGCTGTCGTTGGCAGTAACAGATTGTAAAAACATCCAAAGCACAAACCCTTGAAATGAAATGAACAAATTGGTTTCTAACTTTATACACGAAGTCATTTTGCTGTAGCAGATACCAAACAATGTGATTGCGAAAGTATTCTTATCTTGCCTTTAAATGAAAAAAAAAATGAAAAAGAAAAAATAAAACAAAGAAGCTTGCGCCAATCTGTCCATCAATAATAAAAGTTCTTTCAACAAGATGGCTTCGGCTAACTTTATCACTTGCTCAACACAAATTTCATATCGTCAAACCTTGGTTATGTACATACTATGCATCAGCATCACTTGCTTTTGTACACAATCTCATCATCATCCACATCAAATGCTGGATTACAAAGGCATCTGAAGAGTCTACCAATGCCCTGAAACCATAAAACAAGTTGATTAATGATACACATGAACAAATCCATATGCAAAGCTTCTGGCCTACTTCAGGAAACTACAGAGAGCTGTTCTTTCCATTCACTCAGAGTGAATGTTTTCTGCATTCTTATGCTATTTTTTTCAAAAATGTGAAGGCAAATGTGGGAGTTAAGAAGGAACTTGTGAATGGTAAATAGATTTAGCTTTAAATATATATAATATAATACAGTGACTTGCCTGAGTAAGTAAAGGAGTTCTATATGATATTGCTTTTGGTGAATCCTCTTCACTACTGCTCTCAGAACTGCTTCCATCATCATCATCTACATCAGCAATTGCAGCAGCGTTTTTTCCTTTCGATGTTGACCCATTTCGTGCTTGCTTTTCCTGCTGAAAATGAAACAATGTTTAAGAAATCAACATTAGGTCTTTAACTACTAGGACCAGCAATTCTTGTCTTGTGACAAAAGAAGCCCATTTTTCAGAACCTTTTTGGTTTTTACTAGAGCAGTAACTTGCAGTAAAGCTCAAGAATTATATAGAGTTCATTTGCGTAGAAATTACTAAGAAATGATTGTTAAATAGACTCTGCACCTGAAAGATCTTTCCAAGAATTTTCAGAGCCAAGGCACGGGCTTTAAGTTCTTCCTTGCTAACATTACTTTCCCTCAGGACCTACACACAAGTTTAAAGTCATGAAATGGATCTCCAGTGAGTTTTCCTTCCAAATGGTTGGAGGGAAAGGTGTCTCCCAAGACACAAGCTATCCTAGTTTTCCATCCTAATAAACCAAAACAGAGGACAAAGAAATAAATGAAGAGAGACTCACCATTTGACAAACGTGTACAAGGGTAACTTCAATGTCCACTACATTCAATTTCCATAATGAGTTCATCAGTATCTCTTTGTTTGAGCGTAGATGAGATTCAACGTCGTTTTCAGGGCCACTTCCATCCATTTTAAATTGCTTGCGGATATCCTCTTGAAGCTGCAGCAACTGAAAAGCTCCTGAATTTTTTTTGCCCATATGGTTAGTACACGCAAGTGTGCACGCACACAAGAATTATTGCTAGAGGAGAAGATGATCGAGATGTAGAAGAACAGATATGATTGTACCTTTTGCTGCTGTAATCTGAGACTTCCAGAAATGGCCCTTATTGCGAACCCACTCAGCCAAAAATGGCACCCCGAGATAAATTGCTTTCTTTCCAAGCTCTTGTGCTGCTTGTCTTGAATATATGTAGCCAATAGTTTGTAATATATCTACTCCAAAAGCTGTATATTTAAGTCAGAAATATAATGTTAAATTATGCTATGAAGTTATCTTTCTGTACTAAACCATCAAAATAGAATTGCAATCATTATTATGAATAAACTTTACAGTAATTTAATGGCTGTCACAAATGAAGAAGTGTTATGCCAAAATGGGCAGTACGCAGACCTGCATCAGAGAGCCGTTTAGCTTCAGATTCAACACGCCTCAAGAATCCTATCTTGTCACCTCGAACATGTTGGTTAAGAAAATCTTTAAGCAATCTTGCGAGCTTTTCCTCTCTTTCTTTTTGAACAGCCTTCAATCAATGATTGCAAATTAGACATTGTTTGTAATGTATGAATTCAAGGATGCATTGAATTTAAGAACCTCCTTACCTTCAATTTATCATGCATTTTCTCAGGATTGTCAATTTCAGTAGCTAATTCTGAAGAAGCCATAGATGCCACAGATAAATGTCCTATGTAGTCCTCAAATAATTCACTTCCGAACAGAAGAGCAAAAACAGCTGTAGGATCAAGCATGCTTTCCCTGATAGAGGACATCATATTATTTTTTAGAAGTAGTATAGATAACCTTCTAGGTAATCAGCTTTGTGCACAACAAATAAATTACAAATCCAAGCTATAATCTGAACCAGGAAAATTGTACCAGTCTGCAATTTTCAGGCAAAAGCAGGTATGTGACATATTTCAAGTGAATCCTGAGACTAAACTCAAGAGATTGGTAACAATCTTTGAATCCTTGCAGTCTTTGGCCAAAATAAATAAATAAATAAATAAAAAGAATTAACTGCTGAACTTCACAGCACTTAATGCAATATATAATTAAGCGACTGCAGAAGACTTGCCTTGATATGCAATACTTTCCATTCCTATCATAAGCATCTCTTTGCACTGGATCACTCAAGACTTGATAAGCTTCACCTAACACCTGTCAAAATTCGCAATTCTTTCTGTTTAACAATCTTAAAGAATAACATTTTCAAGCATGTAGGTCTCTTATGTTTCCAATCAAGAATGTGTAGTCTCGTTCTTTATAATAGCTCGTCTCAATAAGGCACACATGAATATGCAGATGTGGTGCTGGCACAATAGGCAGATTACTATATATGCACCCAGAGCAAGAGATGAAATGGGAACTCTTTTGCAAATTACAAGAACAAGTACTATTAGAAGAGAACTTGCCTGAAATCTTTCTGCAGCCTGAGGATCATTTGGATTTTTATCTGGATGAACTTGCCTGGCCTGTAAAGTATAAAATTTCTTTCTTTTACATCTTGGCCATGGTAAAAGAGTATTACAACAATTAATTTTCAATACCAAAACTTGAAAATGAGGAAAAGCTTCTCTCATAAGATCTAAGCCAAGGATATAGCCTATAACCCAATGATTTGAAATAAGCATGTCTAAAATTCAAATTTGTAATTACTTCAATTGAAATTCATCTACTCAATCGTTGTCTATGAAGAAACCCTCATCAAACCATCAGTTTAAAGAAAAAAAAGAAAAGAAAACTAAACACAATATGGAGACCCTGAAAAACTGAACTCAAACCTTAAGATAATAAGCTTTGCGAATCTCATCCTCTGAAGCAGAAGGGCTGACACCAAGAACATCATAATACTCAGTTTCCTTCACCATTATTGAATTTTCCTGGATGATGGTGAAGTTCAGCTTTCCAAATGAGAGAGTCACAACTCAGGAATGCTAATTAATTAGGAATGTGAAATGATAAAAAGAAAGAGAGAATATGGGAAAAGAGAGAGAGAGAGAGAGAGAGAGAGAGAGAGAGAAAGGGTTATGTTGGGAGCGAGCCCCACTTGGTTGTGTTGGCTTTCCAGTTCTTGAAAGCAATAAACAAAAGAGAGAAAGGCTCTTTGTCGCGGGAGCAAAACAGTATTTTAACTGTCAATAAGGTGGCGCTTATGATATTAGTGTGCTTCCCCGTCTTTGAATTTGCCTTTTTTAATGTTTTCTGAGTCTGAGACCTGTCAAGTGGGCTTGTGTTTGCCCACCTGTGGGATCCATGTGGGCTAGGTTTTGCCATACTTTGGGCTTTTTGAATGGGCCTATCTTATCTTTAGGTCCCATTTAGATCTACATGTTTTTTTCACTCAGCTATATAATTAAGGGATTGTTTAACATTATTGAGCTATTGATGAGTGTTAGAGCTATTATTGAGAAAAACACATTCTTAACAATGTTATTCAAAGGGAATTAAAATTAATTTAAAGTAAAATTTGACATATTTTAATTATAAAAACTCAAAATAATTAAAAATTTTCTTCTAAATTATTTTTTTAATGTCTAAAGTGATACTTTTTAAAAAACGCTTTATTTTCTAACCTCAATCTCAAACAGGTAAGGGAAAAAATAAATAAAAAATTTAAGTTTATTTAAAAATTCATTGTTGACAGCTTTTCAATAGATCACTCATTTTTACATTCCTTAATTTAATTTGATAAGTCATAAAATCTGTCACACAGAAATAATTTTATATCTCTAATACTAACCACCACACCATAAAACCACTCATTAATAAAATTGCAAAAATTAATATAATATTTCTAACACAAAAATTAATATAAAAATGTGAATTATTTTATAATAATATACAAATAAAAATTAAAATGCACATACTTGCTTTTACCAATATAATTTTTATTAGGATTCCTAGCTAAATCATTTAAGAGTCATTCATATAATATATTTTCAAGGAAGAGATATTTAAATTTATTATATTATAATTTTTTTATTTAAAATAAAAATCTATATATATATAAATTTCAAATGCATTTTAATTGTCTATGTAAAAGGCTCTTAAAAGGAAATCAATTTCTTTCTAATTATTTTAATTAAATATTTTTTATAATAACAATTTTTTAATTTCAACTGAAAAGTAGTCATGTGAATTGTAATCATCCTTATTTAATCATTATTGTATTGCATGATAATAATGTGAAAATATTGGGTCACACTCAAACCTTTAGCATCTCATCAAACACAAAATATTTTACAAAATAATCATTATAAGAACACAGAAGAAAGTGCACATGTGTGATAAGCAAGAGAGGACTGAAAGATTGCCCTGCTTCAAAGAATGGCTTTGATGGGGATGATGATAATGTTTATGTCTATGCATAGCTGTTGAAAAGTTTCCATGTGTTATCTAATAATGTTTAGCCATGGGTATAAGCATGAGAAAGGACTCCCTTATTCTAGAGGGGAGGAAAGCAAGTGATAGAATATATATATATATATATATATATATATATATATATATATATATATATAGTAAGGTCTCTCTAGAGTGCTAACTACTATATTATACTATTGGTTTTAGAACAAATGATATTTTAAAAAAAATTATTATATTACTTAAATAAAAACTAATATATCAATCGTAAAATTTTTATTTAATCATTATTAGTTTTATTTTTAGAAAAAAAAATTGATCCATAATTTTTTTTTAATTTACAAGAATATCCCTCTATGTCTAATTTGTAGTCTACAGAAAATTATTCTTTTCAGAATTTATAACTATCTCTCTTAATAATGCCTTCTCTAACAATGACAAATCTAAAAAAAATTCAAATCAATATAAAAAAATAGATAATAAAATATTATTAAAAATTAAAAATATAATATTAATATCTTATAAGATTCAACATAATCCAATACCTTGAAAACTATAAAAAAAAAATACATTATCACTAATGCTATCAAATACATATTTCTTTAACTAAAAATCATTTATCAATTTATCATATATATAATTATATTATTTTATCTTGATAAAATTTATTATTGAAAAAATCACAATAAAATTTTAAAAATAAATAAATTTTTAAATGCACAACATGCTTCTTTTTTTTATTAATTAATTTTAAATTTTCTTGCAAAAAGAGTTCAATAATAAATTTATTGAGGGTTAACATATATAAATATATGTATATACAAATAATATATTAGAAAAAAGAGGAATCCATTTAGTGGCTTACATTTACCAGAGTTTTTCAAGAATCAAAGCTGAATTCTCTTCTTAGGAGTACAATAGTAAAACTTGTTGGTCAGCTCCATAGTTTATTTAATGAAATAAATTTCATTAAAACAAAGTGGATTTAACATTTATATATACATGTTTGTATATTGTAATTTGAAAATGTATTTACTACAAATAGATATTAGCATTATAAAAATTCCAAAATTTTTTATTTTTCGACATGACTTTCTAATCGAATTTTTATATTTTACCTTTGAGATGTTAATATAATTTTGTTTTAGATACATATAAACTATAAAACATAATATTTTGTGATTGCATAAGATGAAACCTCCAGCATCTTGTATCCTTTGGCATTCATCAGATCTATCAGGTCTACGATCAATAGACAATGGAATAGCTACAAGTAAACAATAACTATAGTCATAATTAATACAATTGATAAGCTGATAATCACTCGTAAGCTTCTAACTAAACAATTATGATGTTGCAAGTGAACCTTCATAAACTTCTTCTCTGTAAAGGCATCATAAAAGCATCTGACATGTTTTTAAGCAATGTTTAATCAAATATAAATCTTGGGGTTGAGCGATTCTTATTTTAAATATCAACAGTCCCTTTTCATTTAGAATTTATCACTCCACAACAATTGATAGATTATATGAACCTTATGAATCAAACACTTGACCATGAAAAAGAGGAGAAGAGAGGCAATCTGAACCAGCTTTACTGGCTAACACTCACCAACATTTGCAACATCGAGTGGATCCCCTAAGAGCACATCTGTCTATCTAAATGCTTCAACTGCAATGAAGTACTTGTTCCCATGAAAAATGGGAAAAAAGAAAATAGGCATTCCATACAAAGAATGAAGGGAGAATTACCCTAAGAGCACATCTATCTAAATGCTTCAACTGCAATCAAGTACTTGTTCCTATGAAAAATGGGAAAAAAGAAAAAAGGCATTCCATCCAAAGAATGATGGGAGACGTACATCAATTACATACCACTAGCTGTCTTTGTGTCTTTGATAAAATTTGGATGGCTACTTTTTCTTTGATAAGCTGATGATTTTAATGATAATAAAAAAAAAAAAAAAAAGGAAAAGCTTAGCACTAAACCCTCAAACTAAACTCCGACTGATAAGTCTCCCCTCGAAAACCAACCTAGAGAGAAACATGCCAAGTGAAAAAAACCTGACAAGAGAATTACAAAACACCAAGAGAAAACATTGCCAACAGCAGAACAGAAGCAACACAACAAACCAAGCCCAGCAGCAACCTGCTGCACAAATTCAAAAAGAGAATAACTGCAAGTACAAATAAAACAGAGCACCAAGCTAATAGACCAACAACTACAGAAGTGAGGAAGCAAACGACACTAATGAAAGCAACAAACAAAGAGAGAAATTAAGAACCCAAAGCTGAAAAACCCAGGGGAAATGCCACAAACATCTGCTACCATTAGATTGATCAGTTCAAGGCAGCATTTCTAGCTTAGCCCAAATCACATGAAAGCTACCAAATCCTCAAGCTTAGACAAGCCGTGCTTTGCAAGAGAATCAGCAGCAGGGTTTCCTTCCCCAAGAGTATGATGAAGAACAACTGGTGGGAGAGCCTTAATGTTCTTATACATTGAATTGATTACAGATGAGAGGTGCCAGGGTGCCGATTCTGGATGCTTAACCCATGAAAGTGCAAATTTTGAATAAGATTCAATGTATATTTTAAGAGCAGAAAAGCAAATAGTGGGCAAAGAGAAACACAGCTCTATTGCTTTGTGTATAGCCATCAACTCTGCAGTGTTTGAATCCACGATCCCTGCTCGACAAGACAAGAGACAAACAAAAACTCCACATGAATCATGAAGCATCCCTCCAATTGCTCCTACCCCCTGGTTTACCCATTGAAGAACCATCAACAGTCCACTTATAGCAATTAACAGGTGGGGGAGTCTAGGAGATGGTAGGCTTCTATTTGCTTGGGTTAGACCAGGCTTTGATAGCCAATGAGGTGACCAAAAGGTCCGTTCCCTCTATTTCCAGAATTACAGGCAACCAGGTAGAAAAAGAACTTTGTACTTGCTCCTAAAGGGAGGCCAATGCAGCGTGTGGGTAAATTCCCTGTTTTGCAACAAGCTGAAACAGCAGCCTTCTTAAGCAAGGATTCCTCCACGTTTATGCCAAAGAGGGCGCTCTTATGGAAGTTAACTTTCAGCCCAGACATTAGGGTGAATAATCCCATAATTCTCGAGATGGTCATAACGAACTCTGCATTTGGGGGACAGAAAAATAATGTGTCCTGTGCGAATTTTTGATGTGAGATAACTTCCCCAGAACCAACAGACACACCTCGAAGCAAACCCAGCTCGCAAGCCTTATCAATCATCAAACTTGGGGATTCGGTAGCAACGACAAAAAGAAATGGAGACAAGAGATCACCTTGTCTCAGCCCATTCCGCGTGGTGTATTCCTCAGTGGGACTCCCATTAATCAAATTTGAGAATCGAGTGTTGGAGAGACAGGCATTTTATCCACAATCACCACTTCCTGCCAAAGCCCATATGCTCCATTACCCTTTCAATATGATCCCAGCTGACCATATCAAATGCGATCTCAAAGTCGATTTTGAATAGGAAGCAGCTTTTGTTAGCCTTCTTGTGATAACCCACTATTTCACTAGCAACCAGGAAACTGTCAAGAATTTGACGCCCTTTAACAAAGGCATTTTGTTGAGGACTGATCACAGATGGCAACAGCCCTTTGATTCTATTAGCAAGAAGCATTGCAATGATCTTGTAGAGGCCATGAATTAAACTGATAGATCTATAATCATGGACCTTCGATGAACCTGAAAATTTAGGAACCAAAGACAGAAATGACAATTTGATTGGGGGGAGGCTTGATGAGGAATAGAAGTCATTAACCAGGGCAACAACATCATCCTTTATTAGATCCCAAGAATTTTTGTAGAAGCAAAAGTTGGCGCCATCAGGTCCAATTGCCTTAGATGAATCACAGGCCCAAACCACTGCTTTTACCTCATCATATGAGAAAGGTTCTTCAATCCTCAATGCCTCAGCTGGAGAGAGAGTAGAGTATTTTAAGTTTGACGCTTGACACAACATTTAGAAGTCCTCAAAGAATCTCGACCGAAAGTGATCCACCACAATCCTCCTTGTAGCAGAGATATCAGCACAACTATGCCCTATATCAATAATTCTGACAATCCTATTCTTCATCCATTTGCTCGAACATTGAATATGGAAGAATTTAGTGCTTTTATCCCCCAATTTGCTTCATGTGATTCTGGATTTTTGTCTCCAAATGCTCTCGTTCCTAGCAGCCCAGAGGTGCTTCTCAGTCTTCAACTGATCAATTACAGCAAGTTTTGAAGGTTGAGGACCCAATGCTCTGCTTCACACTCCCGGTGATCGATAGAGACTTTCAGTGCCTTAAGCTTAGAGTCTATGAATGGATACTTAACTTCCTGAAAGGGTTGTTTTTTATATATGCAGCAGTTCTGGCACCTCCATGACCTAAAATAAAACAATATATACATTAGAGCGAAGAAATGAGGAGTAAAACATTAGCTATTTCACTATCTAACTATCAAAACCCTATTAGCTAAACTCTAATTAAGTTTTAATCTCAAACTAGTTAAACTTTGTTATTTGAATACTTATCGCTCATTTAACTCTAGGGTCGCATTCTATGAGCAGTTTTGATTATGAATATTTTTTTACTATTTCTATCTACACCAGTTTTGGAGTACCTCTACCTGCCTCTTTTCCCCCTCCTATTAATTGAAAATTCACTCATTTTTTTAACCACTAATTCATCCACAGATATATGTTAGACATGGCCAAACCATCTGAGCCAATCCTCCCTTAAAAACTTATACCCACATCCATCTTCCTAAAATGCACTCTTGTTTCATGGGTTCTCTACAAATTTTAGAACTTCAGACTATGAATTCCCCAGTCCATCGATATGATTATTTCAAGTGACAAGAATTTCTCAAAAGAAATCAACCCATCAAACTCACTGATAATCCTCAAGCCTCCTAGTCCAAATCAGTAAATCAAGAGTTAGCAGGTAGTTATGGATATGCCAAGCTTAGATGAAAGTAAACACCCCATGGATTGGATTCCAATGGTACCCTAAATTTGCGATGCCAAAATAAATTAAGAGAAAGAATAGGAATAAGAAAACATGAATTTCACAATGCCTCATGCCACATGTTGTTTCATTGTTATTTTCCATAGGATCAACTTGGAAGAGCTGAGTCCATACGCCTTTATCTTAGAACTGATCGAATTCAACTTCCTAGATACCTGATTGATGTGGTCCAACCGCAAGTGCACGGGTCGTATAAGTAATATAGAAAAGATATAGTTCCCACGAGGAGTTGTGTTAATGATTGAATCTTTTATATAAAAAGTTAACTAATTTAAACTATTTTTGTTATTAAAACAATAAATTGATGGATATTGAAGTATGAATTCTATATGTGTAAAATTAATGATCTATTCAACAATGTAACGATTTAACTAAATTTACATCAAATTAAAACAAACAAATTGAAATATGGCAAGATTTAAAATGGCAAGCAATTAAATTCAATTAGAAATTAACAATGATAAAAAAGCGATTCCGGAGTTCGGGAGTTCATATTCAAGCTATTTTGGAATTTTTTAAATTGGTTATCCAATCTTGTGAAACTTACGGGTTTTAAGGAGATTAATTCTTAAATCCTTTGAATACCCTTTCGAGTGGGACAAAGAGCGCCTTAATCAATCTAATACTACTTTCGTGGAGTTAAAGTTAATCAAGACCCATTAAGTTCCTTAATTAATCTATAAATCCTCTTAATCCTTAGTCTATTTCTAGATCTAAGTTAATTAAATCCAATTTATTGATTATCTATCACAAGATTTTCTCCTTTCGGCGCCTCAACCATGAATTAAGAACATCACTTAATGGGATCCTACACTAAACATGTCATTGAGCACACAAGAAATGAATAAAACTCATTAAGACCACAAAATATGGATTACCCAATCAAAAATCCACAAAATATCTCAAATATTACATCCCAACTCCAGAATCTAATGAAAACTAGTCACTATCCATAATATTTACAAGATATTCTGAGTTAATATGGAAATAAAACTTTAATCTAAGCTAAGAAACCCAATACAAGAAAGGTAAGAAATATGCAAGAAAGTAAAGAAAACTCCAAATCTGGCTGGAAATGGTGGGAGTGACGTTTTTTACTCTTCAGCTGCTGCACTCTTTCTTTTTCTTTTCTCTTTTCTTTTTTTTTTCTTCCCTAAAATGGGATAAGGGTCTATTTATAACTTTTTCTGACAAGAAGCCCTAAAATGGTGTGTTTGAGGTATGATTTTCTTAGAGAATCTTCTGCTAGCTCATTATGAAGTCTTTGTGGGACTGCATAAGTTATGCAGTCCCTTATGCAGTTTTCGGCTGGTTTCTGGCTCTCTGTGCGAAACTGCATGAGCGAGGTGCAAGACTGCATAAGTTATGCAGGATTCCGTGAGGTTGCATAAGGGAGGCACGAATCTGCATAAGTTATGCGGCAACTTATGCAGATTTCAGTAGGTGTTTGGGACATTGTTTTTTCTCCTTATGCAGAACTGCGTAACTTATGCGGTAAGTTATGCGCAATTTGGCCAATGCATACTTCAACTTTGAAACTTGTTTTTGACATCTTTGGCTGTGAAAATCACTCCTCAAAAGTAAAATTTTTTTTAGTCCTTCAAAAACACCATTTTACTACAAAACAAAGTAAAATTACAAATTAATCCAAAAATTGACAAATATGAAAAACTATCTAAATAACTAATGAAATTAGCTAAAAGTGACTAATAATCAAATAAAATGGCTATGAAATTAAACCTAAATGACTATGCAAAATATATGTATCACTCATCTTCTTCAACTAGCTTCCCCATAATTTGCATTTTAAATATTCTCCACCATTTTCAAATTTTTCAGTAGTTATTAGTAAATTCATAGACTAATAAGAACACAAACAACTGACTAGCTTGTAAGCTGCTCAAAAAGTAACCTTATTGAACTATTGAGAGGGAGAAAAAAAATGAAATTCGCAAAATTTGCGCTTCAAATTTTGTTTCAATACCAAATTGGCTGTATTATCTTTTGAATTTGAAAAACCCATTCCTGTGCTGCTGTACCTTTCTAAGCTTACACTTGCTATCCCTATAAATCAGATGCAAAGCAGTAACTTTGCATCAATTTAGAAAAAGAAACCACAGAGGATACCACATTTCATATATTATCATTGCCGCAACCACAAAGCAGTGAACATTCAACATTTCGAATATCCTAATCAGCCCATAATCACGAAACTAACAGCCTCTAAGTCAAGGGAATACGAATAATCAAATAGAAATGAACTTAAAAAGCACCATATAAAGAAAGGCCTACAGGAGTAGACAGAAATAGTAACTACTGAAATAAACAGCGTATGCATCAGCAGAACGAGTGAAACAAAAAGAGTGGCCATCAAAAGTAGTAAATACTGAATTTGATCAGAAGAATAAAGAAGCGCACAATTTAGGAACCTGAAACCACCAGCGCTGAAGAGAGCAATCAAAAGGAAAATCAGCAATAGAGGTAAAGAGTGAAGGTGGAGGTGGAGGCGGAGCAGCGACTGAAGCAGAATCTATTTGTCAAGTACGCCGACGGAATAATGGCTGTTCTCCTATTTGCCGCTGCCGTCTTTGTTTGAAATTTGAATCCCTAATTTATCTAAGGAAATGAAGAGAAATTGTTTGAAATTTGTATGCTCGAGGGAAATGAAGAGAATTTGTTTAGGGAAATAAATTATAGAAAAAAAAATTAAAGTAAATTTATGTTGTTTGAATAAATTTTTAAAATAAAAAAATATAATTATATTATTAAGTTGAAAGACAGAATATTTATTATATTTTTATATATTCAAAAATATTAAATAATTTTAATATAAATAACATTTTGAAAAATATTTTTTTTTTCAATTCTTCTATTTCTCTTTATTTTTTCCTCTATTAATATTTAAATAAAAAAACGAGATTTATTTTATTTATTTTCTATCTATTTTGCTCAAGAGCTTGGAAAGCCATGATACAACATTTAACATCTTAATGAGTTTTATATTTAAGCTAAATAAAAAAAATAAAAAAATAATTGTAATTCTATTTTGATTTACAGGCTTGAATAAGATGGTGTCGTTCAATTCACTTCATTTTTAAAAGAATGGGCATAGGAGAAATAAGAGAAATCCATGTGCCATGACATGATAAGGATACATTAATCTGCCCATGTAAAGAAGAAGAACATAAAAATCACATCAAACATTGCCATTTTGTAACTAACGTATAGTTCACGGTCCAAGGATGATCATATCGAAGGGGAATCAGAGGTAACTTCTTCAACAAGGGTAGCAAGAACAATAGTATGTAATCACCATGAGCAACAACTACTTGTTGGAACATCCTGTGGAGGTTTCTCTTTGAAGATGTTCTTTTTCACACCACTAGAGCCTTCAGCCAACAGACTTGGTGTTTCTAAAATCTGCATTTCAATATAATATCCCCATCGTCATCAGTATTATTTCAGAAACAGCAATGAGCAAGAGAAGAGGTAGACCATCACCATTTACTTTAATAGAAGGAGATGAATTTTCTTTTCCCCCCAATAGAATACTCAAGTAAGTACAAAGAGAAATGCTAGATAAACCCCAAAACAAACTAGTATAACAAAGGAAACATAAAGGAAAAAGCTAGCATTTGATTTACCTTTAAAACAAGTTCCTCAAAGCATTGCTCCACGTTGACTCTAGTTTTTGCACTACATTCAAGGAACAGGCATCCATATTCCCTGGCAAAGTCAATCCCCTCCTTTTTGGTGACAACCCTTTCACTTTCCTGCAAAAGATATGCACAGACATGGATAAAGCCATTGCAATATAAGAAAATTTTGACGCAGTTGATCTAAATAAGATCATAACACAAAATAGAATTATATCAGAACTGGAGTGATATTGCAAATGCTGAAAAGGTACTAATTTGTCCACATCTAGCCCATAGTTATTAAAGGCGCGCCTGAGGCTCAAGGCTCTAAGGCTCAAGGATCACCAGGCTCCAACCCTAGCACTTTATGTGTCTATGCGCCTTTGTTCTAGGCACAAGACTCTACAAAGGCATGCCTTCTTTATATGCACCTTTGGCAAGTACTTCCATTAGCAAAAAGTACTAACACTTAAACTTGATATTTGTTGATGTATTAAAATCCTATATTGATGAACTAAAAAGTTTTCCGCATTAGTATCACTAGTGATAACTAGTCATTAAAATCTTATCAAACCAGTACAACCAATATTGCAAAACTCTCATATTTCCATTTTCAACACTACCACTCTCTTGTTATCTTTGAGAAAAAAAAATGTTACATCTAAACCTATTTCAAGATATATACCCAAAAAAAAAAAAGGAAAAACATTATCCACTAACTTGAAAACTAATACTCCTTTAGTTCTTAAAGATAAAGAAGATGAAGATATTGATTATGAAAATGAGTATCAGGAAGCTGAAGTGTTTATAATTGCTTAACTTTAGTTTTGAGACATTAACAGATTATTCAAGTTTCAATATATTAGTTTAAACTTTTCGTAGTTTATTTTTATTTTATTTGGATTGCAAAATTATTATTACTTGAGTGCTTTTAGTTATTATTATTTTTTAATTTCATGTTATTTAAAGTTTGATGGAATATTCATATTTATTTGACTTTTATGGATTTTTATTTATTTATTTATTTTTTACGTTTGCTATTCACCTTGCTCAAGCGCATGCTGTGTTGCCCCTTTAATAACTATAATCTAGCCCACAAAAATGGCATCAAATTTACTAAATTCACTGTATATAAAATAAATTTAATTTACATCAATGATTTTAGCTTTGGTAGAATGTACCTTATCAACTTTATTACCAACTAGCATCTTGATGCAATCCTGGTTTGTTGAATATAGATCAATTTCCTTAGCCCATATATCAGACAGATTTGTGAATGTTTCTCGTCTTGTTACGTCATATACTGCACCAATTCCCAAGAACAATCTTGAAGTTAGAGAAACATAAGATAAGTACTACAAAAACAACCACTCAGACGCTCCCAAAATTTTGTGATATAATTTTAACACAGCTATAGGTAATTATTTACAATTAACACGATTGTATCTCTAAAACTCTGACAACATTAATTATTCATGAAATTGAAGTGAGTAAATCTACACAAAGATGCTAATTCCTCGGCAAGAATAGACGTGTCAATGCTGTAAAAAAACTAATGCAATTACTGTCGCCTCCACTTGTAAATGTGGAGAAGCTGTAAAACGAAATATTTATAATGGAGAACTTTTAGCATCATTCAAGATGGAATGGGGTATATTATTATTTCTTCCATAGAAACAAGAGAACAAACATATAATAGTTGGCAAAGTACAAGGTAACAACATGAGGAAGAGGAAAATTAAGTGAAACCAAGTACCCATTATTATCCCTTGAGCTCCTCTGTAGTAAGAGCTAGTAAGCGTTCTAAATCTCTCCTGTCCAGCTGCAAAATGAAACAAATCATAAAATTAGCCTTTACTAACCAAAGCATGGCTAATGCTTGCTAACAGCTAAACCATACTCCCATAACAGATAAAGAATTCACATTATTGAGAAAAGGATTGAAGCTGTACATAATTAGAATAAAGAAAAACAGCATGGCCAAAAATATTGAGAACCTCATTTCTCTCCTTATAATCAGCATCTTTCAATAATAAAGAGTAAGCCGTTAAGCTCTTCTATTAATTCATCATTCTTGGAGGAGAAACATTTCAATCAAATGAGAAACTGCTACTCCCTAATCCACAATTTAGGTCAATAATGATATATCAACTATGGAAAATCAGCTCTCTGAATTACAGCATCATATTAAGAGCATAAAAACCTATTGAAGAAGTTCCGCTATTTTTATCCCAAGACAAATAGAGGATTATAAATTAACAAGAGACATACAAACAAGATTTAATAAATATTACAGGAAATAAATCATTAAGAAACAAAGTATTACCTGTGTCCCAAATTGCAAGTTTCAACTTTTTCCCACCTATGGTAACATGCTTTACCTTAAAATCCACACCTACAAAATTTAGCAAAATTTAAAATCAATCAAGGTGCTTCTTTGTAATCCCACAAATGGAATGTTGATACTCTGAAACCAGGATTATATCAATGATGTAAAAGACAATATATTTCTCTTTCCCAAATGCATGATATCCATTGAAGATGGGCACTAACTTCACATACGCTCAAAGTGCACATAGAGCATAAATAGTATATTAACGCCCCACTATTGCAATTTAAGCATAATTCTACTCCTGTGGGGGCATAAGCCCCACTACTCCAAGTTATGTTCTACAATTCTACTTGTCATGTGAAAATAGCGTTCATGAAGATGCATAAACTCTCTCAAAAAGTACCATTTCCTGTTTCCTCAGCGCATGGGAAAATCAAGCAGCACTAAAGCATGTCATTTCAAATTACATTTCAATTAACACAGAATAATTGAAACGACCCAGATAAAATTTAGGGAAGATAACAGGAAAAAGGTAAGCTCACCAATTGTAGGAGAGAGATCCTCAAAAGTCTTGGAAGTGAAACTCAATAGCAGACTACTCTTCCCCACACCAGAATCCCCAATCAACAACAGCTTGAACAAGTAGTCAAACTCTGGCTGACTTGAAGACGATTCCATTTGCAACCCAATAATCCCAAAAACAAATTCTCCTATAAATCATCAATGCACAGCCTCAAAAACACAAAATCGCAGATAACAATCACTACTCTACAGACGCACCCAGATGACAGAGAAACAAGGAGGGAGAAGAAATACCTGGAAATTGATTAAAGGGAAGATTGTATTAGATCCGAAGTTACACGTTTTGGTATAGGAAGGAAGAGTATAGATATGGAGAGCGAGAAAAGGGAAAGGAGAGATTGCAGAGAGACAAAGGAAGCTCTAAAGTCTTCTTCTTTCTTTCTTGTAAGTTGTAATGGCTGTTTTCATTTGTGCGCAGGTTGCTTTGCTTGTGCCAGCAAGTAATGGTTTTGGTACGGTGATACAAGGACTATTTGTTTACATTGTTTCTGAGGTATGTAGCCGTCAGATCAATTGCGATTAATATATTTACTATTGAGCTAAAGTGATTGATTGATTTTTTTTTTTTAATTAGGGATCTAAAGTGAAACAATTAAATTATACATGCCTTGAGCTGCCCAAATATATATTTGATTATTTGTGCAGAAAAAATTGGAAAAAGAGAATTTTGTGGAGATGATGAAGAGAAGATGGGAGGAAGAGAAAAAAAATGGGCTGCCTGTGTGTTTTGAATATTTTAGATTACAAAGGTATCAATAATCACTTTTCATTAATGCATTAATTTTTTTTATCCATTCATTTTTGTGAAATGATAGGATTGAAATCCATTAACTTTTCTTTGACAAAAACAGAAATCAATTAACTTTTCTTTGACAAAAACAGAAATCAATTAACTTTTCACATTAAATTGCCTTGTGACTTGAAAAATACTACACAAAGATCAATTTATTTTTATTGATATATTTACTATAAATTTAAATTTATATAAAAATAAATTTAATAATTATTAAATTAAATATTTATATTAAAATATATTTATAATTAATTAAATTTTATATAAAAAAATATATAAATTTAGGTTTTGTTTATTTTATGAAAAATATTTTTTTAGAAAATATTTTTTGTATTTTCTGACGTTTGAGACATTCAAAAAAATTGATCAATATAAAATATTTTTATGATCAAAGAGAAAATTAAATCGTTTTTAAGAAAAATTATTTTTATTTTTTAAAAGAAAAAATTATTTTTTATTTTTTAAATTTTAATAATATTATAAAAAATAAACATACTTATACATATATAATACATAAAATAAACACATATTATTAATTTAATATTCTAATCAAATAATGAAAAATATTTTTATACTTGGAAAATATTTTTATTCATATACAAGTTGTTTTTAGCAAAATAAATGAAGCCTTAGATAGAAATGTTTAATATGATTATTGTTAAATTCATTTTCACATAAATTCGAACTTACAGTAGTTATACCTTGCTTTTTATTTTTATATAAATTAAGAAAGTATAATTAACATAGTTAAAATAATAAATTTTATTTAATCTTTTTTTATGTACCTTTACTCATATTATTTTATTAAAAATTAAATAATTTATGTTACTAAATTATTTTTGAAACTAATAGATTCCCTTTTTCAATACATATTAAATATAAACATATTAGTAAGTTCATAAATAAATTACTATATTAAAAAGAAAAAGAATTTTTTTTCTCTGAAAATAAAAAATAAAATAAATCTATCTTTGTGGAGAAAAAAACTATATAATATACATTTAACTTTATTTTAAAAAAAAAGATATAATAATTAAATTTATTAAAAGTCAAGTTCAAATAAATATAGATATTAAACTTTATTAATCAAAATATGAGTAATTAATTGGGTGATTTATAATTTAGTCCTTATATGTTACCATTATTTATAAGTCAATCCCTACATTTTGAAAAATTCATTAAAACATCCCTATCCTTTGCCACCATTAACAATTTAGTCCTTCCATCTATTTTCAATCTTTTTTTCCGTTAAAGCAATGAATAAAAAGACTGCTTTGCCTTATTAATGGAGGAAAAAAAAAATTTAAAATCTCTAATTTCTAAATCGCATGAATTTACAGGAATTAAATCTATATTATGTTTCAGTTCTTGAATCTGATGATGATGACTCTGCAAAGAGAGGAAAATAAAAGAAGGTGATGACCGAAGGAAGCATCAAAGAATGTGCAATCTCTTTTCTGAGGTGATGAAGTTGATTGATGGCATTGCTGAGTTCCAGATGGACTAATATAAAGAAGTTTCTATTCTCATCATATGCATATCGCACACGTGTAAATCTGAGGGATAATGGAGAAATCTTCTAAGAGCTAGCTCTGTGCAAAAGCAGAAACTGGAAAAGAATTGTGATTTCTCTGGCATTCCCACGAGCTACACCTCCAATGGCAGTAACACTTCTCATTACAATCACAGAAAGATCACGGCTCCTACTTTGTGAAGCTCGATCGAGTGGTAGTGCTCACCGATACTCGGGGCTCCTTGTTTGTTGACTGTGATGGAAGAGGATGACCGGGACGATGAGCCTACTGAGCTCAATAAAATGGTGTTTGCATGAAATTGCATGAAATTGATTTTTAATTGATTTTGTTTGTATATGATTTGAGCTACACAAGAGTTTCTGTTAGGACCTATTAAGGATTTTTGTATGCATCAAATAGAATGAGATGCACTCTAATTTGTTTCAAACAACTTCCAAGATTACTACTTTAGCAAAATCAGGTTGTATTGTACACGTTCACAAACCGTTCAACAAAATGCCATATAGAGCCACACTTGCTTAGAACTCATTGCTTACTAGCTATTCTCAACTGGGGCTGATCACTTCACCTTCGATTCAGCAACAAACTCCTGGCACTAATTTCTTCAACAATTTGGAGGACGATTTTGATGACTCCAACATTGAACGGATCTGAGACCAGTTCACTAAATTTAAGAAATATCATTTTATAAAAACAAGTATATACATAAGAGTAACTATAATAATAATAATAATAATAATAATAATAATAATAATAATAATAATAATAAGCAATGCTCTCGTTTTATTGTTTTTTTTTTAAATGAATGAGCCACCACTCCCATAATGAACCATGGAGGGAGAGAGATTTCTTGTTTTAAATCGAAATGAGAGTTTTTTAGCACTTATTTAAAAATATAAATATATAAAATAAATAATTTTATTAATTTTTAATTTTTAATTTTTTTTTATTTATTTATTTTATTATTTTTTTTTATTTTTTTATTTTATTTTTAGAGAAAATTTTTTTTTAATTTTTTTTCTTTTTCTATGTTCTCTTAAACATTAATTTTTTTTTCAAATTTCTTCTCTTCATTCATTTTTCTTTTTTTCATCACATTTATTTATTGTCATCTCTCATTTCTCATTTATATTACATTGTTTAAAAAACTTAATTGAATTTTAATTACGCCTTATTCAAACAGAATTAGTGTTTTCATGGAGTTTGCTTGAGAACATGAAAATCTATTATTCATTAGGAGAATCCATCAAAACCCATAAATTAAAATAAATAGATAACCCTAAATTCACTAATAAATAAAAAATAGGAAGAAAAAAAAATCATATCTAATTTATTTGCCTTATGACTTTTTCTTTTCTTATTTGATTAAATAATTTCTTTTTTAATATAGTTTGCTTGATATCTCATTGTTTTGAATACGGTTTAATACTATTAAACTAAAATTTACAAGTTAAATAAAGGTTTTTTTTTCTAAATAATAAAAAGAGTAAGAGATAATTATAACGAGGCAGCATCTATTTTCGGGCCCATTAGGAGTATGAATTTTAATCAGTCTCTAAGATTTTCTTCCTATTCTATTTTTGGTTTTAATTATGATTTAATTTGGTTCAATCAAATTTTAGTCAAATTCAATTATTTACATTTTTGAAAATTTTAGTCAAATTCTATTTTTTATTTTTTTAAAATTTTTTAATTTAATTAAACCAATTGAAATTTGTTTTAAGTTTAAAATTGATATTAATATTTATTTATTATTAATTGATTATAACTTTCGAAATCTAATCACATCATTGAAAAGAGTTTATTTATTATATCTATATTTATATTATATTTTTTTATAAGAAATTTTATTTTTTTCTATTTTTCTATATTTGATATTTTATATATATTAAGGCTAAAATAAAGAGAAAGTCTTTTCCATTTTTTAATTTTTTTTATGTCCCGACCCAACCTATGAGCTAGACCAGCACTAAGACCTAGGCCAGCCTAAAGCACCCGAGGCCCGTAGTAAGCCTAACTATTCCTCAACCCAATTCTAAGGCCTATTTGGGCCCAATTTCAAGAATTCAACCGGATAGAGTCCGGCCATAAAATGGACCATTTAATGGGGAGTTTTTGACTCGCCCAACCTGTAAACACAATATATAATAAATTGGGGAGCTCACCGCACCCTCCTCATAATCAAATTATCATAATTCAAATTGGAGCTCAGCTCCCTCATCCAATCTCATCATGCATGCAGATAATAATTTTACAAATCCAACATAACTTTTATAATATATGCCCAAAATAAAATAAGTGCTCCTAACACATGCGGAGTCTAAAAATTTAACTCAATTATACATAATACATTAAGTACTATCAAAGGACCTACGAAGAAGAAGAGCAGGTTAGCCACAATAATAATCCTCCTGTAGCCTGAAAAATAGATAAACAGGAGTGAGCGTTCTACTCAGAGAGTAAAAAATCAATTTTAACCATAATCTTTATAGCTATCTAAAGCTAATGCACCATGTGAAGTGAAATGCAACATCATCATAAATTTCATACAAATCACATAAAAAAGGCAATCTGGAGCACTCACACACCCACACTGTCAAACAATATATATATGGGAGCTGATCCCCTATACAGCCGTTTTAATCCAACCTCTGCCAGCGAGTGTCTCTCAAGCCGGACTTTCACTTAATAAACCAAATGTGGGGTCCCAACAAGTGTCTCTCAAGCCGTATTTACCCCGAAGGACCGAGTCCCAACGAGTGTCTCTCAAGCCGTATCTACCCGTCCTGTCCATATCCAATACCATACCACACGCACGTCACGCACACACACTGCTCCAAATTACCACAAACAACATCCATGGCACTTCAACATTTATGAATGCAATATAAAACGTGCCTAGTGTTTAACTACATAGATACATATTTATAAGTGATGCATGGGCATGCTTGAACATATAGTAATATCGAAATTATAATTAAAATTAATATTTTACTCACAGACTCAACTGAAATCACTGTGGGGGCTAGGCGGAAGAGGAAGGCTGTCTCGACTCACCTGATAATTTTTATTACAATTATTTAATAAATTTGACTCAATACAAACTAAGAAAATACCAAAGATGTCCTAAGTCGTGCCGAAAATCTGGCAGAGTCTCCCTATACCTAGGACCTACCTAACCTGCAAAATGGCTTAAAACGCACTTCTATATCCATAAATCATACACTCACAACTCAATCATATCACATAGCCTCTCCGGGCTCATCCAAACAGTCAACAATCATAATATGAAAAATTACAGTTTAGTTCTTATAATTAACCCTTTTGCAAAAACTACCCAAATGAGCTCTAAAAATTCTAAAACTTCGCCCCGTGATCCTTAACAATATTACTAAGCTAATGCAAAAGGAATTATAATTTTCTAAGCTACTACGAATATTTTATGAATTTTTAATCCAATTCAAGCACTAAATAATTAAGAAAAAGTAAGGTTCAGGTTTACCTATGCCGATTTTGACCTTGGGAACGCGCTCGGGACATTTGACAATGGTGGGGTAGCCAAAATCTCGACCCAATTCCAAGACTTTTTCGGTAGCCTGTCTGTCGAGTCCGATATTTACAAACCCGCAATCATTGAATTTTCATGAATTGAAGGTACCTACACGAAGCCCACAATACAGGGGTTAGTATATAATTTTTACAGAATTTTCTAAGCTCATTTAGTGCTCAGAAAAACACTACAAAGTTTCATGGGACCCATCGAAAAACGGTGTCGAAAAATTTTGAAATTTATATTGCCGCGAAGCTCTCGACGAGTGGAGTGCTCCAGTACTCTCGGTTTTCTCATGGGATTCACGGTTTGCAAGAAATCTAGCCCAAATGTCACAATGAGCTAAAACTTTCCAGACAAAAATTGGGCAAACCGCTAGATGGATTTCAGTGTTCTTGGTATCTATGGAAAGCTCTCGAGGTGTAGATGAGGTTTGACATAAGACCAGGTCCGATCGTGGCGGATCAATTTTGGTGGGAAGGAGAAAAAGGAGGTTTCGTGAGAGTCGGAGTGGAGAGGGTTGGGATAGAAGAGGTGAGAGGAGAGAGAAAACGGGAGAGGAAGGAGGAGTGACGAGCGCGCGCCTTAGGAAGGAAGAAAAGAGAAATGGCCGATCCGATTCGACCGGTCCAATCCAGTCTTGTTCGATTCGGTCGATCCGATTCGGGATACAAAATGTTGAATTTTTACTCTGCCTTGGGACTAAAAACGAGACCCAAAAATTCTGAAAAAATTCTAAAAAACTCAGAAAAATTCGTAGAGTCCAAATATATCTTTAGTTTTTCCACGTAGTCTTTAAATTAATTTTTAAAAATTATCAAAGTCTTATATTTTCGAAAAATCGAACCCGATTTCTAAAATCTAAAAAATTTTAAATAATTTCCTAAAATTTAAATAAAATAAAATATTAATATTTACCCACAAAATAATAAATTTAAAAATTAGGGGTGTTACATTCTTCCTCCCTTACAGAAAATTCGTCCTCGAATTTTACATAAGGCAGAATAAAGTACAGAATTACACATTGAATAGATAAGGGTACTTGCTATGCATATCCCGCTCTGACTCCCAAGTGCACTCTTCCACTGATTGGCTTCTCCACAAAACCTTAACCATAGGGATCTGTTTTGATCTTAGCTGCCTCACTTGGTAGTCCACTATGGCTACAGGTTGCTCCTCAAATGTTAAGTCTTGTTTCATCTCTACTACATCTAGTTGTAACACATGAGAAGGATCAGGTATGTATTTTCTAAGCATGGAGATATGAAATACAAGATGAACATGAGAAAGGTTGGGTGGTAACTCCAACCGATAGGCAACTGCTCCAACTCTATCAGTAACCTCAAAAGGTTTAATATAACGAGGTGCCAATTTGCCCTCTTTCCAAATCTCATGACTCTCTTCATTGGAGAAACCTACAAGAATACGTAATCGCCCATTGCAAACTCCACATCCCTCCTTCTGGGATCTACATAACTTTTCTGCCTACTGAAAGCTGTTTTCAATCGTTCCCTGAGCAAAGGAATCATCTTTGAAGTGTACTGCACTAGGTCTATATCATACACCCTCGCTTCTCCCATTTCTGTCCAACACAGAGGAGACCTACACTTTCTGCCATATAATGCCTCATAGGGTGCCATCCTTATGCTGGAATGATAACTGTTGTTGTAGGCAAACTTCACCAAGGATAGCTGATCATCCCATTGACCTCCAAAATCCAAAACACACATGCGAAGCATGTCTTCCAGTGTTTGGATTGTTCTTTCAGACTGCCCATCTATTTGAGGATGGAAAGCGGTACTAAAGTTCAACTGTGTGCCAAGTGCCTCTTGCAACTTCCTCCAAAACTGAGAAGTGAACTGGGGCCCTCTGTCAGATATTATGGAAACAGGAACTCCATGCAATCTGACTATTTCTCAAATATAGAGCCAGGCATACTGTGTAACAGAATATGTGGTCTTCACAGGCAAGAAATGAGCTGATTTAGTCACACGGTCTACAATTATCCATATCGAATCATATCCCCGCGTGGTATGAGGCAACCCAGTCATAAAATCCATAGTAATCATTTTCCACTTTCATTCTGGGATAGGGAGCTCTTGCAGCTTCCCCGACGGCCTCTGGTGTTCAAACTTCACCTTCTGACAAGTCAAGCACTTGGACACAAAGTTTGCTATGTCTCTCTTCATGCCATTCCACCAGTAGCTATCTTTCACATCATGGTACATCTTAGTGGAGCCTGGGTAGACATTGTATAGTGTATAGTGTGCCTCTCACATGATTTCATTTCTAAGATTATCCACGTTGGCACATATATCTTGGAACCTTGCATAAGGGCACTATCATTGGCAAATCCAAACTCACCACCTTCACCCTGCTATACTCTTTTTACGATCTTCATCAATTGTTGGTCTCTGTGCTGAGAAACTCTAACTCTATCTCGCAGGTCTGGTCTCACTGAAAAATGGGCCAACAATACCCCCTCATCTGAAAGATCTAAGATCAGACCTTGATCCATCAGCTCATGTACTTCCTGAATTAACGGTCTCTTCTCCGTTGATATGTGCGCCAAGCTACCAGAAGATTTTCTACTCAAAGCATCTGCTACTACATTGGCCTTCCCAGGGTGGTACTGGATGGTACAATCATAGTCCTTCAGAAGCTCCATCCATCTCCTTTGTCTCAAATTTAAATCCCTCTATTGGAAGATGTACTTCAAACTCTTGTGGTCGGTGTATATCTCGCACACTTCACTATATAGGTAGTGTCTCCAGATCTTTAGTGCAAAGACTACAGTCACCATTTCCAAATCATGAATGGGGTAGTTCTGCTCATGCCTCTTTAGCTGCCTTGAAGCATAAGCCACTACTTTTCCATTCTGCATCAAAACACACCCTGAGCCAACTCTGGAGGCATCACAATACACGGTATATCCTTCACCACTCATCGGCAAGGTCAACACAGGAGCAGTGGTTAGACACTCCTTAAGCTTCTGGAAACTTTCCTTACAATCATCTGTCCAAATGAATGGAACATTCTTCCGAGTTTACTTAGTCGGGGGAGCTGCTATTCTAGAAAAATCCTGCACAAAACGCCTATAGTAGCCAGTTAGGCCCAGAAAACTTCACACCTCAATGACTATTGTAGACCTAAGCTAATCAGTTACAGCCTCAATTTTCTTGGGATCCACTTGAATGCCTTCACTAGAAACCACGTGTCCTAAGAATGAGATATTTTCTAGCCAAAATTCACATTTTGAAAATTTGGCATATAACTGGTGCTCCCTCAAAGTCTGCAACACCATCCTTAAATGCCACACATGTTCTTCCTCAGTCTGAGAGTATACCAAAATGTCATCTATGAATTCGATGACAAAACGGTCTAGGAATGGCCTGAACACCCTGTTCATCAAGTCCATAAAGGCTGCTGGTGCATTAGTGAGTCCAAAAGACATCACCAAGAACTCATAATGACCATATCTTGTCCTGAATGCTGTTTTGGACACATCCTCATTCCTGATTCTCAACTGATGGTAGCCTGATTGTAGGTTTATCTTGGAAAAGAATCTAGCCCATTGGAGCTGATCAAACAAATCATCGATCCGAGGAAGTGGATACTTGTTCTTCACAGTCACCTTGTTCAGTTGTCTATAATCAATACACAACCTCAAGGACCCATCTTTCTTTCTCATGAATAGAACAGGAGTGCCCCAGGGTGAAGTGCTCGGACGTATGAAACCCTTGTCCAAAAGCTCCTATAGTTGCTCCTTTAGCTCTTTCAATTATGCTGGTGCCATCCTGTAAGGCGGCATTGATATGGGGTTTGTACCCAGCACAACATCAATGCAGAACTCTATTTCCCTTCCTGGTGGTAACCCTGGAAGCTCCTCAGGGAAGACATCCATGAATTCTCTGACAACGGAAATATTTTTCATGTTGACACCTTCTACAGATGTATCTCTCACCAATGCCAAATACCCTTGACATCCACGCCTCAACATTTTTCTAACACTAATTGCTGACACCAAATTATATAGAGCCACGCTCCTATCACCATCAAAGCTAAACTCTTCCACACCAGGTATGTGGAAATACATCTTTTTGTTCCTACAATCTAAAGTAGCATAATGAGTTGCCAACCAATTCATTCCCAAAATTACATCGAAATCCATTACTAGTAGAGGAACCAAGTCTGCTGGGAGGATCCTTCCATCCACTACTACTGGACTACCTGGAAAACCATATCTACATCTATGTTGTCACTAAGTGGGGTAGCTACAGACAAAGGGCATTCTAAAGTTGTATGATTCCTACCCAATCTCATGGCAAACACTGGTGAGACAAATGAGTGCGTAGCACCGGGATCTATCAAAACACGAGCCTCATAGGAACAGACTAGAAGAATACCTGCCACAACTGCATTGGAAGCCTGAGCATCCTGGTGGGTCATGGTGAAAACCTAAGCTTGACCCCTAACCTACATTGCAGAACCCTGATATTGACTTCTACCTCCTGATCTGCCTCCAAATCCATGTCCTCCTTGTCCCCGGCCCTGTTGGCCATTGAACTAACTGCCTGCCATGCTGGAAGCACCAGGATACAACTGACGATGAACATTTGCAATAGAACCCTGTGACCCCATCTGTGGCTTGCTGAACACTGGACATTTTCTAGCAAAGTGACCCTGCTGGCCACATCAGAAACATACTCCTGAACCCATCATACAAGGTCCTAAATGTCCTCTTCCACACTATGCACAAGGTGCAAAGGAGGATCCTAAACCTATAAGATCCATACAATCCTCAAGATTTGTGTTTAAAACCACCGTTCTTGTTGCTTCTACCTCTTCCTCTATAGTGACTTTGACTGCCACTATCTGTGGTACCCGTGTAGGGAACACCTGAAGAACTTTCTGCTCTATTCTCTTTTGCTCTTCCACTGTCATCTCCTGTATAGCTAATCTCAATCTGTCAGGCTCGATCAACTACTATATCAAAAGGACATCATGGCTTGCATACCTCTGTCCGCCCCTTTAGGAACCTTTTACCTTCATGCTTGGGGCATACTTCTAGAAATTCTATAGCATATTCATCTACAGATCTGTCATTCTGCCTTAAGGCCTCGAAGGCCCACTGCTTTTGATCTCTAAAGCTTTCTGGCATAAATCTGTTGATAAACAGTTCCACAAACTGAGTCCAAAACAAACCTTCAATTAGAGGTAGTACGTAGTCTGTCATCCACTGTCTTGGCACTGGCCCCAATACATGCTGCACACACTCTATAAGCCTCCTATTAATCAACTGCAACTCCATTCCTGCCTATTTGTAGGAATCCAAAAACCGATAAGCATCGTCTGACACATCATAAGTACCAGGTACCAACTTTTTAAAATCAATTATTTGTTTGTAAGGTTCCCCTCTTGGGAGGGTGGACCATATCTTTGTGCCATCATATCGATGGTTCTCTCCATTGGGTCCATGGGACCCTGCGCCATAAAAGATTGATCCTGAACTGGTGGCAGTTGCTCTTCTACTTGAGCAGCTGTAGGCATTCTACACCGCCTCCTCGTGGCAGGCGCCTCATCCTATGCCGACACCTCGTCAGACACATCCGGTTCTGGTGCAGTGGCAGCTCTTCTGCTTCTACACATTTTCCTGAAATTCAGTAGCATTAGCGCACAAAAATTGAAAACAGCATGTTACACATATAACACCCCTACTTGTATAGCCTGGTATATTTCACTGTTCTGGTAACTGGAGTCAGTCCGGACAATTAAGGGGATTAGAACCACATCTAAGACAACTAAATAAGCCATAAACACAAATAATTAGTAATTGCTAATTAGTTAAGTATAAATAAGAAAAACAGAACATAAGAAGTTAAATGAGCAGAGAGTCACAGCGATGGGTGACCTTCTCAAAAAGGACTCCAAAGTCATTTTAAACTCAAATTTCGAACCTTAAAAAGTGACGCTACGGTCCTTAGGACCATTACGAATACAGTGAAAAAGAGAAAATCATGAAAAAGAACTGTTAAGCCAGTCAAATAATTAGGTCAGAGAGCCGAAAGAAATATTGAATTAATTACAAACCGGGATAAACCGGCGAGGGGCAATTTGGTTAATTGACCCCGAGAGCTGACTCCTGACCTAACTGTCAAATAAAATCGGAGAAAAGAAAATTTTGAAATCGAGAATTAAATTAAAGAACTAATAGAAAAATAAATAGAAAAAAAAAAGAAAATGAAAAAGTTAAAAAGGTGATGACATCATGCATGACATCATGCATGATGTCATAAAAATAATAATTAATATATTTAATTAATTAGATTTTTGGTCTTCCTAAGACATAAAAGAAAAGAAAAGAAAAGAAAAAAAATAAATAAATAAAGTCTTCTTCTTCAAAAAAAAAAAAAACGTGACCCATCTCTTTCCTCCCTTCCTCACCAAAAACTACCATTGAAGCTCATCTTTGAGCTTAAAGACTACAAAATCCCACCATAGAAAATTGTCTTACCATGGTTAAAGTTTGTTTTGGCAACTAGAAAAGAAGATTCAAGGGAAAGAAAGAAGGAGAAAATTAAGAAAATGGAGATTGAAAATTCTGCATTCAAGGTTAGTAGCTAAACTTGGAAATTATAGTTTAATTTAAGTATTTATAGCATGAAGAACATGGAAATATACTTAAAATGAAAAGAAATTAATTGTTGGAGGACTAGATGGAAATTTTGGCAGCTAGGGTTTGTGATGAAAAGCATGTATTTTGATTGAATTTAATGTGTTAGGCAAGCTTATGTGAATGTGGCAGTGAGATTGAAATGTTTAGATTTGGTTAAATGCAAAGAGATTGTGAACTAGGGTTTTGGACTTAGGATTTAGAGATAAAAATGGGAGAAATTGGTAAATAATGTCTTTAACCTAATGTGAAATGAAAAATGGTCATTTGTGACCAAATGAAGTGTGTTGGAATGGTGGGAGTTAAGGCCAAATTCGGATGGAGTATGGTCATGCTGCTGGCAGCATGACCAAATTTCCTTTAAGGGACCAAAAATGAAATTTTACAAATCCAATTGGTATGGGACCAATTGGGGATGAAAATAGACACTAAATGACACAATTTTCATTTAGAAAGCATGCCCAAAAAGTGACCAAAACCTAGTGAACAAATTGATCAAACTTGGAAAATCTCAGTCTGCCCCTGTACAAACTGACCAAGTAAACAGTGTTTGTTCATTTGG
Organism: Hevea brasiliensis; assembly: GCF_030052815.1. Taxonomy (NCBI): domain Eukaryota; kingdom Viridiplantae; phylum Streptophyta; class Magnoliopsida; order Malpighiales; family Euphorbiaceae; genus Hevea; species Hevea brasiliensis. Next base: position 11,680,885 of record NC_079504.1, read on the forward strand.
CCATAAGTCGAGCTAGGCAGGTCTAAATGATCTGAAATTTAACCAGTGGTTAGATGAGATATGGACCTAAAACTTTCATGAAGAACACCAATCCAAATTATGCCATTAACCAAGTCATTTGGCCACCCCAAGTTGGTGACCCAAAACTGCCAGCACCAAAAATTGCCCAAAATTCTGGGTTGAATCCAATCTAGAAGCCATGGTTCAAATGGCTATAACTTGGGTTACAAAACTCCAATTGGAGTGATTCAAAAAGGAGAATAAACTTAAGACAATAGGGAACATTTTCTGTGAAGAAAGTTTTGCCAAATTCTAACAGAAAAGTGACCAATGGAACAGTGCAACCTTAGACACCAAAACTGAAAATTTATCAAATTTGCCTAAAAGACTTAAAATTTGGATAAACAACCAAAACCAACAAATTTAGTGACCAAAATGTGGTATGTGGGTGAAGTTGGAATTTCCATACCTATTAAGCCTTAGAAAGTCAACAATTTGACTTGAATAGTAGTAAATAGTAACCCCGAAACACAAAATTTCAAGAACGTCGAGTTTAGCACGTTAGAGCTAGGTAAAAGTGAAGTTAAATTTATTTTTGGATTTATGCTAAGTTATGATACTGAAACACTATAAAATTATGTGTTTCAGTTGAAAAGAATATCGGGAAAGAACCCGAGGAACCGAGTCAAGGCCAAAAGGCGACTCGCTTGAGGTTTGTGCACAACATCACTATGCTTTAAAATTCATTGATAAAGTGAATGAAATATGTATTTTACTTTTACTTTGAATTGTTGAAAGTTTATTTGTGACATTATTTATGATGTTTTGATTTAAAATGTGAAAGTTATTGTGTATATTTGAAATAGTAATGTTTGGCAAATTATTAAGATAAGTTTTGAAACCACAGTGTCATGACCATATATTTGAACACCTCACTAGCATGACTAGTGGGGGTAATTAGTTTCGAATTTTGATTCCTTCTCTGGAGAAGTTTTGAGGTGTGCTAGTAGAAGAGGATTTGAATGGATATCCATATATTTGAGCTAGCTAGCCTTGTGATGTGACTTCTCCTTAGCCTCTGGCTATTGAGATTATATTTGTTTCGAATGGCATGATCTAACTGTGAGTTTTATGAAATATGATTTGATATTTCAAAATGAAATTGTTTGGGATTGAAATCTCATAAATTATGTTTTGTGTTTAACTCGCATGCTCAGTTCAAATTTTGAATAAATGTGATTTTATTTCTGCATAAAGATTATTTTAGTATGTTGTGCACCACTGAGTCCTAGTACTCTGCGATAGCTTTAATTTAGAGACTAGAGGAGCGAGGTGTGAGGAGCTATCAAGTCATCAGGTATAATTTATACCCTGCCTGTAAATATTTCTTTTGATGTATGTATTGCACATAAATGTATGGACATGTAAAATGGGTCTTGAGCAGCTTGTACAAAGTTTGTATGAAGTTTGTAATAAAAATTTAGTTTGAATTTCCTTTGATGTAAAATTTGTAATGATGTATATATATAAATTGTTTTGTCTCTAATGAAAAATGAATGGAACTATTTTATTTAATTTGAATGACATGAATGGCTAGTATTTTGAGGATTATTGAATTTTGGAAATTGAGAAATGTTGATTGTGGAATCTTGAGATTTGAGATTGATTGAGAATTTGAAGTAGTGGTTGAGAAAAAATTTTAGAAGTGCTTTTTACAGGTATTTGAAGAACTGTTTTCTCAAAATATAAACAGAACTTTGTCAAAATTTTTATAAAACTTGCTGAAAAATAAAATGGGCCAAAAGTTTTAACTAAGTTTTAATTTCAATTAAATATTTTAAACACCTATTAGAAAACGCTCACCACTTAACAAAAGTAAGAAAATTGTTTTAAAATCCCTTGTAGGGTACTTAATGAGTTATTGGTAGGTGAAGTGCGGTAGTTCATTAGGTATTCTACAGGATCATGTTATGCCTTACAAAGGGGTAAGGTGTGACAACACAACTCTAGAGACTTATATTTACACACAATTATATAAAGCAGAAACTAGAAGCAAAGATGACAATGCAAGACAAATATGAACCCTATTTTCCGCATGTGACTCCTATTAGATTCTTCCCAACATTTTAGATGAATATTCCCTATGAATCTGGAGCCTAAGCTCTAATACCACATTTGTCACGACCCAACCTATGGGCCAAACCGGTACTAGGACCTGGGCCATCCTAAAGCTCCCGAGGCCCGTAGTAAGCCTAACTATTCCTCAACCCAACTCTAAGGCCCATTTGGGCCCAATTTCAAGAATTCAACCAGACAGAGTCTAGCCATAAAATGGACCATTTAATGGGGAGTTTTTGACTCGCTCGACCTGTAAACACAATATATAATAAATTGGGGAGTTCACCTCACCCTCCTCATAATCAAATTATCATAATTCAAATGGGAGCTCAGCTCCCTCATCCAATCCCATCATGCATGCAGATAATAATTTTACAGGTCCAACATAACTTTTATAATACAGGCCCAAAATAAAATAAGTGCTCTTAACACATGCGGAGTCTAAAAATTTAGAATACATTAAGTACTATCAAAGGACCTGCGAAGAAGAAGAGTAGGTTAGCCACAACAATAATTCTCTTGTAGCCTGAAAAAATAGATGAACAGGAGTGAGCGTTCTACTCAGAGAGTAAAATATCAATTTTAACCATAATCTCTATAGCTATCTAAAGCTAATGCACCCTGTGGAGTGAAATGCAACATCATCATAAATTTCATACAAATCACATCAAAAAGGCAATCTGGAGTACTCACACACCCACACCGTCAAACAATACATATATGAGAGCTGATCCCCTATATAGCCCTCTTAATCTAACCTCTGCCAGTGAGTGTCTCTCAAGCCGGACTTTTGCTTAATAAACCAAATGTGGGGTCCCAGCGAGTGTCTCTCAAGCTGTGTCTACCCCGAAGGACCGAGTCCCAGCGAGTGTCTCTCAAGCCGTGTCTACCTGTCCTGTCCATATCCAATACCATACCACATGCACGCCACGCACACACACTGCTCCAAATTACTACAAACAATATCCATGGCACTTCAACATTTATGAATGCAATATAAAACATGCCTAATGTTTAACTACATAGATACATATTTATAAGTGATACATGGGCATGCTTGAACATATAGTAATATCGAAATTACAATTAAAATTAATATTTTACTCACATACTCAACTTAAGTCACTGTGGCGGCTGGGTGGAGGAGGAAGGCTGTCCCAGCTCACCTAATAATTTTTATTACAATTATTTAATAAATTTAACTCAATACAACCTAAGAAAAGACCAAAGATGTCCTAAGTCGTGCCGAAAATCCAATAGAGTCTCCACTATACCTAGGACCTACCCAACTTGCAAAAGGGCTTCAAACGCACTTCTATATCCACAAACCACACACCCACAACTCAATTATATCACACAGCCCCTCTTGGTCCCATCCAAACAGTCAACAATCATAATATGAAAAATTATAGTTTAGTCCTTATAATTAACCTTTTTGCAAAAACTACCAAAATGAGCTCTAAAAATTCTAAAACTTTGCCCTGTAGTCCTTAACAATATTACTAAGCTAATGCAAAAGGAATTATGATTTTCTAAGCTACCATGAATATTTTATGGATTTTTAATCTAATTCAAGCACTAAATAATTAAGAAAAAGTAAGGTTCGGGTTTACCTATGCCGATTCCGACCTCGGGAACGCGCTTGGGACATCTGACAACAGTGCGGTAGCCAAAATCTCGACCCAATTCTAAGACATTTTCAGTAGTCTGTCTGTCTAGCCTGATATTTACAGACCTGGGCAACCGTTAAATTTCCGCGAATTAAAGGTACATACACGAAGCCCACAATACGGGGGTTAGTATATAATTTTTATAGAATTTTCTAAGCTTATTTAGTATTCGAAAAAATACTACGAAATTTCGTGGGACCCACTGAAAAATGATATCGAAAAATTTTGAAATTTATATTACCGCGAAGCTCTCGACGAGTGGAGCTCTCCGGTACTCTCGGTTTTCTCGTGGGGTTCACGGTTTGCGAGAAATCTAGCCCAAATGTCGAAATGGGCTAAAACTTCCCGGACAAAAATTGGGCAAACCGCTCGATGAATTTCGGTGTTCTTGGTGTCTATGGAAAGCTCTCGATGTGTAAATGAGGTTTGACACAAGACCCAGTTCGATCGGTGGCCGGATCGATCGGATTTTGGCCAGGAAAGCAAAACGGCATGCTGCGCGAAGGGAATGTTTTGCGCAGCTTTTCTGGTGCCCTGGAGCGTCGGCCGGTGGCGGGGAGGTGCTGAGGCGGCCCTCTGACGAGTGGAGAGGGCTGAGATGGCAGTGGCGTGGAGAGAGGAGGTGAGAGGAGAGAGAAAACGAGAGAGGAAGGAGGAGTGTCGGGCCACGCGCGAGGAAGGAAGAAAAGAGAAATGGCCAATCCGATTCAACCGGTCCGATCAGGTTTGGTTCGATTCGACAAGTCTAATTCAAAATACAAAATTTTAAATTTTTACTTTGCCTTGGGACCGAAAACGAGGTACAAAAATTTCCAAAAAATTCTAGAAAACTCAAAAAAATTCGTAGAGTCCAAATATATTTTTAGTTTTACCACGTGGTCTTTAAATTAATTTTTTAAAAATCATCAAAGTCTTATATTTTCGGAAAATCGAACACAATTTCTAAAATTTGAAAATTTTCAAATAATTTTCTAAAATTTAAATAAAATAAAATATTAATATTTACCTATAAAATAATAAGTTTAAAAATTATGGGTGTTACATTTTAATTTTTTCATTGTTTTTCTTGATTTTCATTGGATCACTTGAGATTTTTTTAAAGTTTAAAAATTAATATTAATGTTTTTTATCATTAATTATAACTTTAGATAAATCACATCTTTTAAGAAGTTTAATTTTATTCTATTTTTATTTTTTAGGAATTTTAAATTTTTATTTATTTATCTATATTTTAATATTTTATATATATTAAGGCGAAAATAAAGAGAAAGACTGTTCCATTTTTTAGAAATTTTTGAATTTTTAATTATTTTTCTTTATTTTGATTGGACCACTTGAATTTTTTTTTAAGTTTAAAAATTAATATTAATATTTATTTATCACTAATTATAATTTTAGAAATCTAAATCACATCATTTAAAAAATTCAATATATATACATTCTATTTTTCTTTTTAAGAATTTTTATTTTTTTTATTTTGCATTATTTTGATATGTTGATTAGACCAATTAAGATATTTTTAAATTTAAAATTAATATTTATTTATAATTAATTATGACTTCGGAAATCTGACCATATTAATGAAAATTTATTGTATGCTATTATTTTTCTATTGTATGATTTTAATTATATATTTTGAATATTATATTAAGAAAATGTAAAGAAAAATAGAATATATATATATATATATATATATATATATATATATATATATACGTCTTTTTAAGTTTAAATTAATATTTAATTTATAATTAATTATAACTTTGAAAATCTTACCATATTAATTTTCATACCGTTGTTTTTATTTTTTTCCTAAATTTTAAATATTATTATAATATTATTGAATATTTTATAAGATTATATCACTATTTTTCGATATCAATACTATTGATAGTAGATACTGTCTAATTATTTTATTAATTGAGTGAAATTTTTTTATAAAAAAGTAATTATTTATAAATTCAATTATTGACTATATGTAAAATATATGCTAATGATTAAAAAAAATTTAAAATTTTCACCCATTTTTAATTTTAATAAAATTTTTATTTATTTAATTTTAACAACTAAATTAAAAATATATAAAATTATTAACATAACATGTTAATTGATATAAAAAAATATATTTTATCATTATCTTTCATATTTTCATTAAAAAAATAAATTCTTATCAATCTTATAAGATCTGATCATACATTTTCAGCTTCTTAGATATTTATGAATTAAAAAATTATTTTTTTTTTTATTTTTTCTAATTACAGATTAGGAAGCTCAGAATCCAGGCTCTATTCTCAAATTAAAAACGAATGGAATAAAGAAAGGATTAGAATATAAGGAAGCTGAGAAAGAAGAGAAATTTAGTTTGGCAATTGCAATATCAAAATATTTAATTAGTTTCCAATTATATTTCTTTTTTAGATGCAGTTTCCAATTATGCTTTTAACTTGTTATATATTATTAATTTATAAATAATGATAATTTAGTGAGATTCTTAATTTTATTTTTTTTAAAAAAAATGTAATATTCTCAATTCTTATTTATTTTTAATATATAACTTTTCAAGAAATAAAAATATGCATGGATATATAAAATATAAACAATAATTTAATTAAAATATATTTTTATTAATAACTTATATTTTAAAAATTAGCAATCCTATGAAATATTTAAATTCAATTTATTTAAACATAATTAAAAAAAATTTGTACATTGTAATTAATTAATTTATTTTAATAAAATTTAATTAAATTAAATATTAAAAAAATCATATTGGTCCAAATTCAATGGTCTTTTCAGTAAAATTTACACTATATAGAAAGTGGTAAATAATATAAGTAACAACGTTCGGTGTTAACCGTGTTCATCTGTATGCATGTTAATATGGTAAGATAATTATGACATGATGTCCATATTCTCTGCTCATTCATCATTATGTATATACACATTCATGTCATGAAATCAATACATGCATATAGCTCTGTTATCAAAATATTATTATTTTTTTTAAATATTACATAAAAATTAATGAAATATACTTATTTTCTTACGCTAGCACATGTAATTATCAACTCAACTAAACATTTATACAAAAAATTTAGGGTCGGCTAAGCACCTGCAATTATCAAATAGGAAAAAAAAGAAAAAAGGTAGGAGCCAATGATGGGCCTATTCTGCTATAAATATTGCTCAGGGCGTTCACTCTCATTCCATAGCCAAACAGTAAGAGTAGATTGCTACAGCAATGGAAGAAGTAGTGGTCATTGTTGGAGCTGGTCCTGCAGGCCTAGCAACTTCTGCATGTCTCAACCGTCTCAATATCCCCAACGTAGTCCTTGAAAGAGAGGATTGTTATGCCTCTCTATGGAGAAAAAGAACCTACGATCGCTTGAAATTACACCTCGCAAAACAATTTTGCGAGCTTCCCCACCTGCTTTATCCCTCTGATACGCCTACTTTCATCCCCAAGAATGGCTTCATTAGCTACTTGGATAAATATGTCTCTTATTTTGGCATAAACATTCGATACCATCGTTCTGTGGAGTCTGCTTTCTTTGACGAGGGTGCAAAGAAATGGTGTGTTGTTGTAGAGAATAAGGCTTTGAATGTAACTGAGGCTTATGGTGCGAAGTTTTTAGTTGTTGCGAGTGGTGAAAATAGTGAAGGTTTGATACCAGATGATGTGCCTGGACTCGATAGCTTTGAAGGGAATTGCTTGCACTCAAGCGAGTATGAGAATGGAGAGGAGTTCAGAGGCAAAGATGTTTTGGTTGTTGGATGTGGAAATTCTGGCATGGAGATTGCTTATGATTTGTATGACCATGGTGCTAATACTGCCATTGTTGCCCGTAGCCCAGTAAAAATCTCTCTTTCTTGAAAAAGTAAAAAAAAAAAAAAAAAAAAAGAAGCAGCTAACGATTATATTTACAATGTTTTCATTTTACGATTAATTATTTGATCTGCAGGTACATGTGGTTACCAAGGAAATTGTGTTCTTAGCCATGAGAATGTTGGAGTTTCTTCCTTGCAGCGCAGTGGATACCATTGTTTTGATGCTCTGCAAGTTTAAGTTTGGGGATATCTCCAAATATGGCCTCCAGAGGCCGAAGGAAGGCCCATTTTATCTGAAAGAAGCAACTGGTCGATCTCCCACCATTGACGTCGGAACCATAGGGAAGATTACATCAGGGGAAATCCAGGTTCATAAATAGTTACTCAAGCATGTTCATTTCTTCTTTTCATGTTTATAATGTAATTCATGTATAATCAATTCCTGGTGCATGATCTACAAGTGCAGGTTTTTCCATCCATGACAAGTATAAATGGGAAAGAAATCACGTTTGAAAATGGCAAGATTAATTCGTACGATGCTATTATTCTTGCTACTGGCTTCAAAAGTACTGTCCGAAACTGGCTCAAGGTATGTATGAATCAGCAGCACTAGTTTTCCATAACAAAAACAATTTACTTTTTTTTTTTTTCATTATATGGGAGAAAATTTCAAAATCCCATTAAATTTCAAAATCCCATTCTTTTTCAGGATTTATATTCATAAAAAAAAAATCCCAATTGATATTTTTTTTATGATGATAATATCAAAATGATTCTAAATATGAAAAGAAATCCCAATTGATACATCTTTTATGATGACAATATTAAAGTGATTCTGATAATTAATTTATATTTGATTGAGCAATACAGGGTGGGAATGAGCTTTTTAATGATGAAGGAATGCCTAAGCGAAGTTTTCCAAATCATTGGAAAGGGGAAAATGGGCTTTACTGTGCTGGATTTTCAAGAAGGGGATTGATGGGCATTTCAAGTGATGCTAAAAATATAGCCAGGGATATCAGTTTTGTAATGGAGAGTCAAACTCCTAACTAAATAAAGACGAATGCAGGGATTAGCTGAATTTGATTATGTAAAATTTTTCTTATTTTTTAATAAAATTTTGCTTATAAAAAAGAAAAAAGACAAATGCATGAAAATTATGGGTTATATCATCTACCTTTTTATAGCATATGGTCTGTCTCTGTGAGTTTGATCACTTGTAATGATAGTGGCATTTTATCAAATTATTAGCATTTTTGGTTCAGCCATAAATTCTCCTTTGGTAATCCTTTCTTGACTTAGTTTACTCAGTTTTACGGTTAATTTTATTTACTATCCCTTCGATTATTTTAATATCATTTTTGAAATTATGTGGAAAACGATCAACCGAACTGAATTAAATTGATTTTTTCAGATTGATTCAATTTTTTATTTGATAAACGTTTCCTTTTTTATTCTTGGATGGGTTCAAATTACTCTCTCTTACTTCCTCTACATCCATTTTTGCCATAGGTCCTTGCGCTCATGAAACCCAGCAGGTTACACTAGTTGCATTTTCTGCCTTCACCACCGAACCATCCATTACTCCTTTCACTCCGTCTCCTGAATTTGTTCAGCCATCTACAACTTCCCTAAAGTTCCATTTGCTCAACTCCTAACGTCTTCATCTTACCACTAACAATTCGGATTTTTGAGACCCACTCATGTTTCTGTCTCCCGACTTATCCTACCCGACGTGGATCTCTCCTGGTTTTGCAAATCAGTTGTTAGCAGTCTGTCTCTCCTCATGTTGCAATACTTGGATGGTGGTGGCTATAGCGGATAGTGCAAGAATCCAGAGCCATACTTGCCAAATCCCATTCACAACTGCTAGACTTGGCTATTACAGGTAACTTAGTATTGATTGAAATACCACTTTTTGGTCTGGTATAGGCTTGGAGGACCAAGTTTGTTGAACTAAAGGCTATCTAGTTGGTCAGAACCACTCATATTTCAAGTGAATTTGCTGCATATGTGGAGCACGTAGTGTAGGTTGTGAAGCATGGTTTGATTTGAAGAGTTGGAATTACGCACACGAATACTGCAAAACAACATTGAATTATTTGTCCATTGTATATTTTGTAAATTTTGTTTGCTTTTGTATATTGAGCGGATCGGATTTGGTTTTCTCATTAATGAAAACTTTACAGATGATATGTAGTTTGATTTGTTCTATTTTGTACGTAATCCGACATTTTTTTGGCATTAAATTAATTGATTCTGTTAATCTCATAATTGCTTGATTTATGATGGATTTCTATTTTTTTGATTTGAGAAATGTATTGGATTCTTGGGTTTAGGGTGGAGAGAGAGCATGTAACACTCTAGGCAAATCCCACATCGACAAAACACGGAAGAGATGCTGGGTTTATAAGTTGGTGGTTCGTAACCCTAGTGACCCGTTTTAAAACCGTGAGGGCTTTGGCCCAGAGCGGACAATATCACTAGTGGGTTGGGCCATTACATTTGTGGTGGGCAAACCTCAGCGAGGACGCTGAGTCCCATAAGGGGGTGGATTGTAACACCCTAGGCAAATCCCACACCGACGAAACACGGGAGAGATGCTGGATTTATAAGTTATTGGTTCGCAACCCCTATTGACACGTTTTAAAACCGTGAGGATTTCGGCCCAGAGCGAACATGTAACACCCCTGATTTTTTATATATTATTATTGGGCTTCGTGTAGGTATCCTCAATTAATTTAAAGTCTGATCGAGGTTTTAACCTTTCTTTTTCGTAATTTTCTAGTGCTTAAATAGGATTGAAAATCCATAAAATATTCGTGGTAGCTTAGAAAATTACGATTCTTTTTGCAATAGCTTAGTAATATTTCTAAGGACCGCAGGGCAGAGTTTTATAATTTTTAGAGCTTATTTGAGCAGTTTTTACAAAAATGATCAATAATAAGGACTAAATTAAAATTTTGCGTATTGTGATGGGTGATTGATTTGATTGATATGATTGAATATGGATTGTGAATATAGAAGTTTTCTTTGTTTGTATTGAGTCAAATTTATTAAATAGATGTAATGTAATTATTTGTCGTCAAGTTTGTGAGTAAAATATTAATTTTAATTGTAATTTCGATATTATTATATGTTCGATGCCCATGCATCACTTATATGCATATATTTATGTAGTTAAACTCTAGGCACGAATTATGTTGCATTCATAACATATGTTATGATTGATAGTGTGAGTGCTCCAAATTTCCTTTTGATGTTATGATGTGAAAATGATGTGGATGTTGCATTTCACTCTACATGGTGCATTAGTTTTAGATAGTTATAGAGATTATGGTTAAAATTGATATTTTATTCAAAAATTTTTACGAGGATATTTTATTATGGGTTAACTTTTATACTTAGTTGTTTATCGATATTTGTGTAATTTTATTTACTCCTAGAATTTCATGTGTTAGATAATTATTTGAATTTGGTGTAATATTATTATCATGTTGGACTGTAAACTTAATATTTTAAGTCTGTTTTGATGGATTGGATTTGTTTCTAGATTCTAGTTCCATTATAGGAATCATATATAAATGGATGTAAATCCTTTGAATTATCTTAAGTTTTGGAATTGAGTAAACATGGAAAATAATAATAATAATAATAATAAAAATAATAATAAATAAAATTGGTATTAAGGGTATTATGTAAGTTAAAGGATAAGAATAGAGATCATACAATAAAAGTATGAATTTCTTGAGTTCCTTTCTAATTTCAAATTATTCAAAACAATAGTATAATCTAATTATAATAGTGTTAAGAGTAATAAATTAGGAATTAGTGTTGGAAGAATTTATTAGTGAGAGAAATCTTTCTGATAGATATGAATCATGTATAAGTAAAGTTAATAAATTATAAAATATTATGTCAAGAAGGAAAATTAATGATAACGAGATGATGAAATTTGGAGATAAAGACCAAGAAACTTAGGTGAAACGTTATAATATGACAATCGGGTGTAGTTGAATATAAGAGGATATTTTCTTTCTTTTCAAGTTTAGCTTGTGCTTTTGGTTCTGACCTAGTTATTGAGAGTTTAGTAGGCACAAATTCATACATAATTTATTTATGGTTGAGATTCAATAGATGAAATTAATTTGAGGTTGAAGTTTAAGTATCTTGTTTGGAATTAAGGCATGACACATATTTCCTATGGAACTTATAGTTTATGGGGCTCATATTCATCCAGATAAGCAATTTAAAAAAAAAATTTTCTATCTCTCCACCCATGATTTGGAAATGGCGTCTTTGCACTTAAAATCCACAAGAGTTTAAAGTACATCTTAGATGGATGGAGCTTAGACTATGATTGCATCATCCGAAGGCCAATGTAGATGCTTTAAATTTTTTTAATCCTAGATCTTTCGGATGAGGATACGTTGGCTCACTTTTGAGGCTAGACTTGAAATGAAATCATGCGAGAGGCACACTACACCACCGAGTTCCACCAAGATGTACCATGATGTGAAAGATAGCTATTGGTGGAATGGCATGAAGAGAGACATGGTGAAGTTTGAACACTAAATGATCACTATGGATTTTGTCGAGGATATGATTCGATATGGGTAATTGTAGACCGCTTGACCAAATCAGCTCACTTCTTAAAGACTACATACTCTGTTGTCCGGCTCTACATTCGAAAAATAGTCTTGCATGGAGTTTTCCATAATATCTTTTGGAGAAAGTTGCAGAGGCACTTGGCACTTGAACTTTAGTACGGCTTTCCACCCTCGAAGGACAATATAAACATCGGAAGACATGCTTCGCATGAGTGTTTTGAATTTTGGATGATCGTGCATGATGTAAAACACTTGAGAGATAGTTCCTTTAATCGAGCTTAGAAAATAGCTTTCAAAAGTTATTTTCTCCAATGAAACCACCCAACCTCTCTCACGTTCATCCGTGTTTCACATCTCCATGCTCAGAAATACATTCCCGATCCTTCTCATGTGATGTGATAGAGCTAAATTAATGTAACAGATTTTTATATATTATTATTGGGCTTCGTGTAGGTATCCTCGATTCGAGGAAATTCGCGGTTGTCCGGATGCGAATTTACGGCGAACAGACCAGCTAGGAAAAGTCTCCGAATTGGACCGAGGTTTTGGCTAGCCCCCCATTGTCAGACGTCCCGAGCGCGTTCCAGAAGTTGGAATTGGCAAAGGTAAACCCGAACCTTGCTTTTTCGTAATTTTCTAGTGCTTAAATGGGATTAAAAATCCATAAAATATTCGTGGTAGCTTAGAAAATTATGATTCTTTTTGCAATAGCTTAGTAATATTGCTAAGGACCATGCGGCAAAGTTTTAGAATTTTTAGAGCTTATTTGGGCAATTTTTGCAAAAATGGTAAATTATAATGACTAAATTGACAGTTTATATGTTTTTATGGATGATTTATTTTGTGTGCCCATGAGGGGCTGTGTGATTTTATTTATTTGTGTACATATGTATTGTGAATATAGAAGTGTGTTTTTAGCCCTTTTGCGGGTTGGGTAGGTCCTAGGTATAGGGAGACTCTGCCGGATTTTGATGCGACTTAGGGCGTATTGGTCTTTTTCTTTGTTTGTATTGAGTCAAATTTATTAAATGATTGTAATAAAATTGTCGTGTGAGCGGGACACCTTCTTCCTCCGCCCGACCATCACGTAATTTGTCGTCAAGTATGTGAGAAAAATATTAATTTTAATTATAATTTCGATATTATTATATGTTCAGCATGCCCATGCATCACTTATATGCATATATTTATGTAGTTAAACTCTAGGCACGATTTATGATGCATTGATAACTGTTAAAGTGCCATGATGTTGTTGTGGTAATTTGGAGCAGTGTGCGTGCGTTGGCGTGCGTGTGATGTGGTGTGGACTATGGATAGGGCCAGGCGAGTCACGGCTTGAGTTCTTGGGGACCCGATCCTTCGAGGGGTAGTCACGGCTTGAGTTCTTTGCTGGGACCCTCGATTTGGTTTATTAAGCGAAAGTCCGGCTTGAGTTCTTCGCTGGCACCAGGTTGGATTTAAGAGAGCTGTATAGGGGATCAGCTCCCATATGTTATGATTGATGCTACAGGGTGCGTGAGTGCTCCAAATTACTTTTTTGATGTTATGATGTGAATTTGTTGCTGTTGTTGCATTTCACTCTACAGGATGCATTAGTTTTAGATAGTTATAGAGATTATGGTTAAAATTGATATTTTACTCTCTGAGTCGAACGCTCACTCCTGTTCAATATTTTTTCAGGCTACAGGAGGATTTTATTTTGGTTAACCTGTTTTTCTCCTTCGCAGGTTATTTATCAATATTTGTGTAATTTCATTTACTCCTAGAATTTCCGCATGTGTTAGAAGTATTTATTTGATTATGGTCTGTAATATTATTATCATGTGGGACCTGTAAACGTATAATGATATGCATGTTTGATGGATTGGATGAGGGAGCTGAGCTCCCATTTATTTTTATGAGGATATGAGTATGTGGAGGGTGAGCTGAGCTCCCCAATTGAGTATTTATTATGTTTACAGGTCGAGTGAGTCGAAAACTCCCCGTTGGAAAGTCCATTTTATGGCCAGACTCTGTCCGTTTGTTTTCTTGATATTGGGCCCAAATGGGCCTTAGAGTTGGGTTAATGAACAGTTAGGCTTACTACGGGCCTCGGGGGCTTTAGGCTGGCCCAAGTCCTAGTGTCGGTCCGGCCCATAGGTTGGGTCGTGACAATTATTAATTTGATTTTATTTGAATTTGGTTATCATAAAAACCAATGCTTATGAAGCCTACAGTTTAGATTTAAATTATTATATATTATTATTATTATTAAGTAGATATTTGATTAATAAATTATTAATTTAATAATTTTTAAATATTTATATCGTTATTTATCTTATTATTTGAATTAGAAATTACAATGGAGTGAGTTAGGAGCGAAAATAACTTTTTCTATTCCCACTCTATAGAATATTAGGGTTAGGTGGAAATTTCCTGTCAAGGAGCAAGGCAAATTTCTCCATGAGAATTTTTTTTTTAATTTTAATTTATTATTATATAATATAAATTTATTTATTAAAAAATAAATTATAAGTTAAAAACAATCTTAATAATAATATATATTTTTTTAAAATTATAATATTTATAAAAACCATTATTTAAATATTAATAAAATATAAAAATAAATAATTTTTTAAAATAATATATTATTATAAAAGTGGTTACGGAGATTTAAGGTGGGAAGATATTCTCCCATCCTTGCTCGCATACATAATATCTGAATAGAGGTGAGATAATAATATATTTTTTTTCTTGGCGTTCTCAGTGGGCCTAAGGGTGCATTTTCATTTTGATTTTATAATTTTAATTTTTTTTTAATTCTCCAAAAGGCTATATTGTGTGGTGCATTTAGAGTGTGTGATTCTAATTCAGATTAGAAATAGTTTTAGTTTCGTTTTGTGTTATTTTGATTTCAATTTAGTGTGTTTCTCGATTTTTCAATTCTGATTTAATTAAGTATAATTTTATTTTAATTTTAAAAAGAATTTTATGTAATTATTTTTTAAAAAAATCATATTTAAATTAATATTTAATTTTAAATTAAATTATTAATATATATAATATATTTTTTAATTATTTTAAATATATAATTTAATATAAAGTGTATATATAATTTAAAATTAAATATATAATATAATATAATAATATAAAAATATAATATACATTTAACTATTTATTTAATATTTAATTATAAAATATAAATACAATTATAATTATGAATTAATATATATAGCATAATAATATATTTATAATTATGAATTATAAGATAATCTAATATATTTATAATTAACATTATTGAGAAAATATAAAGAAATAAAATATAATATTAATGTTATTTAATTTATAATTAAATATAAATATATAAATATATATAATTATATTAAAAGAATATGATATATCTAAAAAAAATAAAAAAAATAAATATATAAATTTAATTTTCGATTTAATTTTGTTAAGTTACTAATTCAATTTTTAGTATGAACTAAAATCAAATTAAAATATCAAAATAATTTTAATTTTTTATAATTCCTGTTAATTCGATACGATTCAAGACCCTAAAAATTGTGTATAGCATTAAGTACATCTAATCTTTTACTTGTTCTTGGATTTTCATTCTTAATTTGCACAGAGGAAAATTTTTTCAGAAAATCAAAATTTTAATACTTTCATGAGATTTCAGTAATATATATTTTATTTTATTGTTTTTATATTATTATTATTATTGAAAATTTTTAAGATTAATCTACAATAATTAAATGAAAATGTCAATAATTAAATTATAATGAAAAATTCATAGTTTCACATATTAAGGATAAGCGAGGATGAAAATATATAAAATATGGTTGGTGATTAAAAAAAAAAGAGAGAGAGAGAGAGAGAAAGGAAAACCGCAACAACTAAGCTTGTTTTCTTATTTTTTTTTGTGGGGGCGGATACGTAAAGTTCAATGCTCTAGGAGTTTGGTACGGTACCCAAACGAATGACATTGGCGTGCCCTTTAGTTTCAGGGTCCTAAACTAAAAGTCTATTGATGTGTTTCCTGGAAAATTCTCTTCTAGATTGTTCTCGTCAGAAGACAAAACCTTTATTTTTAATATCTTGCGGACTAAGTCAGCCCTACGCCTCTACCTGCCCCACCACCAAATGCAATGTACTTCTTGGTCAAACGCATAGCTTTTCCAGGAAAGTTTCATTCAAATTGATTCCAGGAAGTGAAACGAAATTCACAAAGCAAACCATCAGATCGTTTTGATTTATAACTTCTGAAGATTAAAAACTGTATTACAGGATCAGTAGCATTGGAGGAAAAAAGAAAAACTATTGCAGTTTATTTTTCTATATAATTATACATAAGCATGAACTTGTTCTCAAACTTCATATTGCTCAAGCTGGACGTCCTTAGCCTTCAAAGGAACATACTCTCCAAGCAGATAAACTTCAAGGTGATCTGATAGGGCTGATTTGTCGATGTTTTCATGGTGATATGATTTGCAGACGAAGTAAATCACTGTTTGGATTACAAGTAAAAACAGAAACAACTTAAAAAGCAACAAGAAACAAATTATCCCATATGATACCCTATTCACCATGCCTAAGGATCTTCCATGAACCACCAGCTTCTCAAATGCTACCTGAATTACGAATAGAGACACATTCAGCTTGAAGAATATGATGGTTGTTACCCACATCTTACCTTTTATCAGAGCCCTGCTCTTCACCATGGCCTTAACTCCACAAGCCTCCTCTAACACGGACACAACACTAGACAGCTGCCAAATTATGCTCATGTACACAATACCCACGAAATACAAAATCAATAAACCAATGAAAGTCAACACCCCAATACTTGTTTCTGAAATAAAAAAAGCCCATGCGATAAAGAGCAGGACAGCAACTATGTTGTAGGCAAAAAGAGCAGCAAAAATACACAAAAATGTGACCATGAGCCTCTTCCAAACCTTAGGGACTACGCTCATAACCTTGGCGAAAGTGACTTCTCTCCCTGTATAAATGCAAGCAATGGTGTAAACAACTGCTGCGGTTGATAGAAGGGAGAAGATAAGAAAGATAGTGAAGTATGCAATCTTGAAGAGCCAGAAATAGGTCCATTCGGAGGAGAGGAGATTGTTTAGTTTCTTGTTTCTTGGAGAGCCAGCGCTTGTATGATCTAACTGTATTTCGTCATCGATGATATTGGAGAAGATGAGTTCGGATATCTGGATGTGAGCTAGGAAGATGAAAGATAGAGGAAGAATCAGGCTAAGAGTGATCTGGCTGAAGATCCTCCTCCATGTGAAGATGATCTTGTAGGATTCTTTGTAGATGTCGAAAATTCCAAGAAACTGCATCTCTTCTTGTTCTCTATCCATGGCTAGATGGTCAGTTTCTTGAATGATTTTCTTGGGAAAGGAGGAGGGTTGGGGGAGAAGGAAGAATTGAACAGATAAGAGGATAGAAAATGGTTAAGGACGATGGACAAGAAGATTGGACGGAAACTGCTATAGAAAACAACTTGCCAAGTCAATTGTATAATAAATACTGAAAAATAATTTAATGTCAATTGGGTATATTTTTTAATTTTTTTATTTTAAAGTAAATAAAATAAATCTTTTTATAATCAATTAAATTAATAAATCATTGAACTGAACAGTTCTCTGGTTAGTCTATTTTAAATTAAATTTATGCATTAGGTAGATTGGACTCAATGGGTTGAGATTTTTTTATACATTTGCAATTTTATCTAATCACAATGGTTGGGAGTTGAAACCAAATATATATATATATATATATATATATATATATATAACATTATTAAAAAAAAAAAAAGAACCAGGGGCGGAATTGTACATTACATAAAAGCTATGAAGAGGGAATGATGGGATGAAAATATATATATATATATATATATAGTTGAATTTTATAATTATAAATTATTCTCTATTTTAATTGGTTAAAAAATAATATATCTATTCATTATTATTTAGAAATTTTGAATTCGATTATATTTTATTTAAATTTTATTTTTATTTTATTAAGAAATATAATATAATTTTATTAAAAATTCTTAGTTTTAATTAAAAAATAAATTAATCAATATATTATAAATATCTTCTTTATTATAAATTAAAACATTTAATTTCAAAAGGACATTTAAAACTTAATTCTAATGGAGACGTATTGTTATTTTATATGTAAAATCAAAATTATTATTTCCTAACTCTCTCGTTTTTTTTAGTCTAACTTTGTGGTAATATTTAGAAACCCATATGTTAGATAATAAAATAAAAAATTTTGCATGTTATTATAAGAAATATGTGATACGTTTTAAAATTTCAAATAAAATAATACAATCATTTTATCAATTTTTTTTAGTAATAATTATTTTATTAAATTTTATTATTCAATGAAATTAAAAATATATATAAATAGAAAAGTATTTTTTTAATAAAAATAAAATTATAATATATGATTTATGAAGAGGCAAGATATATAATTTATTTATCTATTTGCAATATGTAAAAAGAGTACTAATTAAAAAAAATAATTAGTAAAATTTATTATTTGTAAAAGAGGAAAATTGATTAATAATTATAAAATAAATTTAACGTTGGACCTAGGAGTTTTAATTTATGTTTTAATGATAATAAATAATTAGTGTGCTACCAATATACCTTGAAAGTGTTTGTGTTAAGATTGTAGATTACAAAATCAAAATTAAGAAATTACTTGAAATCGAGAATGAGAGAGAGCAAGAATTTGAAGCAAAGGTCAATGAGATATTATAATAAAAAATTTTCTTTTATCTTGTGAATCTCAATTGGTTGGTTATGTTAGCTAAAGTTTAGACTTTTCTAAATGTTTTAGTGTCTCTATTTTAAAAGTTTTCTTTATAAAGGGAGAATAAAAAGAAATTTTCACTTTTAAAAAATATAAATTTATTTTTGAAAGTATTTTCATTGAAAATTTGATCAAATTAGTTTTCCAACGATTTAAACAGATCGAAAATTTGAGTTCGAGTAAAAAAGTTATGAGTTTTTAAAACTTAAGTGTCATTTTGTACCTTTTTATTTAGAGAGCATTTCAGCAATCAAAGTTGAGAATTTCAGCAGCCGAAATTCACTCTAATGATAGTTTTTAAGTTTTTAAAGACTAAGTGCTCTTTTTATCCAGATAGCACTTCGAAGTTAGGAACTTCGGTGTAACACCCCTAATTTTTAAATTTATTATTTTTAGGTAAATATTGATATTTTATTTTATTTGAATTTTAGGAAATTATTTGAAATTTTTTGGATTTTAGAAATCGGGTTCAATTTTTAGAAAATATAAACTTTGATGATTTTTAAAAATTAATTTAAAGACCATGTGGCAAAACTAAAAATATATTTGTAGTCTATGCATTTTTCTGAGTTTTCTGAAATTTTTTCGAAATTTTTAGACCTCGTTTTCGGTCCCAAGGCTGAGTAAAAATTCAAAATTTTGTATTCTAAATCGAACTGACCGAATCGAACCGGTCGAATCGGACCGGCTTCTTCCTTTTTCTTCCTCCCCACGCGCGTCCCGACCCCTCTCTCTTTCTCTCCCGTTTTCTCTCTCCTCCCTCCTCCCCTTGCCACGCCGTCGCCTCTCCAGCCACCCGGCCGCGCGCCTCCCGACCACCTCCTCGCGGCGCTGCACGAACGCAGCAAAGCGCCGCGAGCGACGCGACGCGCAAGCGCGCCGCTTCATCTTCCCCGCCGAAATCCGGCCGATCCGGCGACCAATCGGATCGGGTCTTGTGTCTAAATCCATCTACTTGTTGAGAGCTTTCCATAGACACCAAGAACACCGAAATCCATCGAGCGGTTTGTCCAATTTTTGTCCGGGAAGTTTTAGCCCATTTTGAATTTTGGGCTAGATTTCTCTCAAACCGTGAACCCCATGAGAAAACCGAGAGTACCAGAGCACTCCACTCGTCGAGAGCTTCACGACGATATAAATTTCAAATTTTTCCGACACCATTTTTCGGTGGGTCCCACGAAACTTCGTAGTATTTTTCCGAGCATTAATTGAGCTTAGAAAATTCTGTAAAATTTATGTGCTAACCCCCGTGTTGTGGGCTTCGTGTAGGTATCTTCAATTCACGGAAATTCGACAGTTGTCCAAGTCTGTGAATTTCCGGCCAGACAGACCGACTACCGGAAAAGTCTCCGAATTGGAATGAGGTTTTGGCTACCCCACCATTTTCAGATGTCCCGAGCGCGTCCCCGAAGTCGGAATTGGCATAGGTAAACCCGAACCTTACTTTTTCGTAATTTTCTAGTGCTTAAATGAGATTAAAAATCCGTAAAATATTCGTGGTAGCTCATAAAATTATGATTCTTTTTGCAATAGCCTAGTAATATTGCTAAGGACTGCGGGGCAAAGTTTTAGAATTTTTAGAATTCATTTGGGTAGTTTTTGCAAAAAGAGTCAATTATAAGGACTAAATTGAAATTTTACATATTGTGATGGATGACTGTTTGGATGGGCCCAGGAGGGGCTGTGTAATGTGATTGAACTGTGGATATATGGATTGTGAATATAGAAGTGTATTTTGAGCCCTTTTGCAGGTCGGGTAGGTCCTAGGTATAGGGGAGACTTTGCCGGATTTTCGGCATGACTTAGGACGCATTTGGTCTTTTCTTAGTTTGTATTGAGTCAAATTTATTAAATGATTGTAATAAAATTATCAAGTGAGCCGGGACAGCCTTCTTCCTCCGCCCAGCCACCACAGTGATTGCCGTCAAGTCTGTGAGTAAAATATTAATTTTAATTATAATTTCACTATTATTATATGTTCAAGCATGCCCATGCATCACTTATATGTATGTATCTATGTAGTTAAACTCTAGGCACGTTTTATGTTGCATTCATAACTGTTAAAGTGCCATGGATGTTGTTGTGGTAATTTGGAGCAGTGTGCGTGCGTTGGCGTGCGTGTGATGTGGTGTTGATTATGGATAGGACGGGTAGACATGGCTTGAGTTCTTCGCTGGGACCCCGATTTGGTTTATTAAGCGAAAGTCCGACTTGAGTTCTTCGTTGGTACATGTTGGATTTAAGAGAGCTGTATAAGGGAACAGCTCCCATATATTATGATTGATATTACTGGGTGTGTGAGTGCTCCAAATTACCTTTTTACTGTTATGATGTGAAATTATTGCTGATGTTATATTTCACTCTACAGGGTGCATTAGTTTAGATAGTTATAGAGATTATGGTTAAAATTGATATTTTACTCTCTGAGTCGAACGCTCACTCCTGTTCAATATTTTTCCAGGCCACAGGAGGATATTTTTGAGGTTAACCAGCTTTTCTCCCTCGCATGTCATTTATTCATGTTTGTGTAATTTTATAAACTTCTAGAATTTCCGCATGTATTAGAAATATTTAATTGATTTGGGTCTGTAATATAAATTGTTATTTTGGACCTGTAAAATTTTTATCACCTGCATGTTTGATGGACTGGATGAGGAAGCTGAGCTCCCACTTATTTTTATGTTGATATGAGTATGTGGAGGGTGAGCTGAGCTCCCCAATTGATTATTTATTGTGTTTATAGGTCGAGTGAGTCAAAAACTCCCCGTTGGAAGGTCCATTTTATGGCCGGACTCTGTCCGGTTGATTTCTTGAAATTGGGCCCAAATGGGCCTTAGAGTTGGGTTAATGAATAGTTAGGCTTACTACGGGCCTCGGGGGCTTTAGGCTGGTCCAGGTCCTAGTGCCGGTCCGGCCCATAGGTTGGGTCGTGACATTCGGCAACCGAAGTTAGGAACTTCGACAGCTGAAGTTCACTTTTTAAATTATGTTTTTGGTGCCCAACCTTTGGCCATTGAAGTAAGAGACTTCAGCAGTCGAACTTGTATTTATACAACTCGATAGAATAAGATTTTGAATGGTTGAATGGCTATATTTGCATTTAATATACTCTCAATAATCATTTTCATGCCAAAACTATAAATAGAGACCATTTATGATCGGAGAAAAGTGACAACAACTATTTTCTTTTAAAATTTATTGTGTTTAAAAGATTATCTTCTTCTCTCTCTCTAAAACTTGAGCTATCATAATTAATTATTGAGAGCTTGATAGTTTGAGCTGTAATTTCTTAGTTTTGATAGTTTGTTCAAGATTGCTGTGAGCATTTATTATAACTTGAGTGTAATAGAGCATTAAATTGCTCTTAAGTGTAAATAAATTTGTAAAAAAGTTAAGATTTGCTAAGGGGTTTATTTTTTACCTAAAGAAGAATTTTAGTGGAGTTAACTCTTAATGAGAGCCTTGAGGAGAGGACATAGGCTCGAATAACTGAACTTCTATAAAATCTTTTGTGTTCTTTCTTTCCTTCCTTTTCCTTGAGCATTTCACTTAAAATTCTCCACCTACCATTCAAATGTTGCTGCAAGGGACAACATTTAACCTTAACTTTTAATTAATAGATCTATATCTATATAATATATAAATGTGGAAAGGGGGAGAGAAACATTGAGGTTTGTCTAAAATACCCTTCATTATTTATATTATTTACAAATTATAATTATATAATTTTATTATTTAAATCATTTTTAATGTTATTGTAAATTTAAAATTCTTAATCTATTTATATTTAACTTCTACTTAATTTAAAATAAAATTTTACAATAAAGAGTTAATTAAAATAAGAATTCATTTAAAAAAAAACAATTTGCATGGAAGTTTAAAAAAATATATAATAATCTCATAAAAATAATTAACTAAAAAATCGTATATATCCAATTTGATTGAAACTTCTCTTTTTACAATTTTAAAATACAAGATGTTGTGTAATTTAAAAACAAAATAAATGTTGAGTAATATTAAAATTAGAGTTTTAGTAAAATTAGAATTATATAAATATAATTTGATTAAACAAAAAGAGAAAGCTATTTTTTTATAAATTAAAAAAATATTAATTATTGACAAAAAGAAATTATTTATAATTTTTTATTAAATAAGATTTGGATAACTCTTATATATCAATGTTTTTTATATATAGGTTTTATTTCAAACTAAAAATATTAGGTTGATCATTAATTATTTTATTTTATAAAATATAATTATTATAAAATAGCAATATAATATTATAAAATAATTTTTGCATGATGCATATTTAAAAGTATAAAATATTTTAAACATAATAAGAATATTCTAAAATTAAGAGTAAAATATAGTGATCATAATTTGATATAATAATAAGGGACTAAATTTAATTGATTATTGAAAATAAATATATTATGATAATATTATATTATATACAATAAATTAATATAAAATTATATATAAACAAATTAAATCACGAGTGTATACGTGCAATGCACATTTAGTAAAAACTGGTTATATAAATATACGAAGGAGGAAGAATATTGGTTTTCTTCAAATTGCCCTTTATTTTTAAAATTAATTATAATTATATTTTTATTATTTAAATTTATTATAAAATTTATATAAATTTAAATTTTTTGTAGAGTTAATATAAATTAAAAATTTTTAATACTATTTATACTTAATTTCAATTAAATATAAAATTTTATAAGAAATAAATAATTAAAATAGAAAAATTAATAAATAAAAAATACAATTTCATTGTATTACAATATTAAATAAAATACTTTATTAGTATCTAATTTTTTAAATTTAGATTTACAATTAGTTATTTATTTATTATGTATATTTCAAAATATTTTACTAGTTGCATATTATTTTTTAAATTAATTTCCATCTAAGATTCTTTTTATTACAATGAAACAATATATTAATATTTATAAAATTATGAATATTAATCAAAATTAAATATTTTAGTGACTATAATTTATAAAAATGATAATAAAAATAATATAAATCATTCAAAGGATATTATTAATTTTAAAATTTTTTAAATGAACAACTTAAAAAGAATTTTATTTAATTTCAATTAAAGATCAATACTAATAAAAAATCATTAAAAACAATTAAATTTAAAATTCATTAATTTATTCCTATGTATATATATATTATTACAATATGATTTCTTAAAAATTGTTATTATATAGCTAGCATTATACCACATATAAAATATTATCTCTTGTATTAATAATAAATAAAAAAGTAATATTAATAATATATTAATTAATTAAATTTATATTTATATTATTATGTTATTAATATTTTTTATTTTTATTCTTTTTAACATTGAAAATAATATGTTCATGATTTTTTTTTTGAATGGAAAAAAAATGGATAAGAGTTGAAATAAAAAAGATATTGTAAGAATCAAACTGTATCAAACTAAATTTGTTTTATTGTGTTGATATAATTTTAATTTTTTGTTAATAATTGAATCAAGAATTATATTATATCCAATCATACTAAATACCAAATAAAGATATAATTAAAGCTGAAATTAATTTTATAAAAATATTTTTTTAATTAAAATTTAAATATTTAATACATACGATGCATTTATAATAATAGACTATATGCACTATAATATATATATATATATATATATATATATATATATATATAAGTATGAATAAAGAACCAACTTTTTAAACTAATAACAATATTCTTGTAAATATTAATAATATAAATTTATATTTTTTTTGTATAAATTTTATTTCTTTAAAATTATTATATATATATCTAAAAGAATGCCATATTTTCCTTGAAGAGTTTGCCACATGTCACTTTTTATAAAAAAAACTTTATTTTATATTAATTATTATTTAATTTTTTTTATTTCTCTTTTAATTATTATTATTATTATTTATATTGCTATTTTAATAATTATGATTTAAATTATTATATTCTTTAAAATTTGATTTTTAAAAATTAAGACATTTTGTGATTAAATACAATACTTAAAAATTATTTATATTATTTCTTTTATAATATAAATTTATTTATGTAAAAATATTATTTACCACATGTCACCATCCATCATCATAATAGTAATAATAATTTAAAATAAAAAATAATTTAAAAGATAATAATAATAATAATAATAATAATAATAATAAAGTCACTTATCACCATTAATTTAAAGAAAATTAATCATTTATTTATGATCTCACATTCTTATAATATATATATATATATATATATATATATATATATATATATATATATATATATATATATATATATATATATATATATATATATATAAAGAGAGAGAGAGTACTTTCAAATCTATTATATTTATGCTATGTGATAATTTTAAATTACATTTATGGATGACAATTTTTCCTTCAAAGGAAAATCAATACCTACATTTATTTAAACAAAATAAAAATAATTTAGCAAAATATTTTTAAATATAATTACTGTAACTGAATTTAGTATTTAATTACAATTAATTTATCACACTAAATTTAATGAATATTATCATGACTCTCTAGTTATAGTCATGATTGAAGGTTTAATTTTCTTTAAAAATATTTGCTCTAAATTATAACTAAGTATCAAGAGGTATTTGAATTTTTATAAGAAATTAATAATTAAATTTTTTTAAACATGTCTAATTATTAAAGATAATATCCATTATTTTTAATTTTTTTAAAAAAAGAAAAAAGGTCAATATTAAATTTTTCCGTGTTTCATAAACAGTTGTAATATATAATTATTAAATATAATTATTATCCACTATCATGTTCTTAATTTTTAATTTGAAAATGTCAATGACAGTTATAAAATCAAACCCATATTTATTTTGAAGAAAAATTAAAATTATTTAGTGGAATATTTTTAAACACATTGGCTATAATCATATTTAGTAGTTATCTAAGTTGTTTAATATTGCTTTAAATTATAAAAAAATTAAGAATATTATTTTTATTATTATTATTATTATTATTATTATTATTATTATTATTATAAACAAAGAATAATTTACAACCATTAAAAAAAAATTATAGCCATTAAGCCCTCTAATTTGAGAGTAGCTATCAATTTATTTGGACTAAAGTTTATGGTTAACGTTTTAAAGTTTTAATATTTTAAATAGCAATATTAAAATTCTTTCAATTAAAGAATAACATTTTTTTTAATTAACAATGACTTCATAGCCCAATTAAATCTGATATAAATTTTTTTTATTTATCTCTCTGCCTATAAATAGTTAATACTTTCTATAATTTAACACGCATAAAACCTGTTTCTTTTCACCAAATATTTTCTATTCATCTAATTATTCTTAAATTCTCTTTTAATTTATCATATTATTTGTATTGCTTCTTTCAAGAATTATTAGTCTCGATTCATAAATCTTATTATTTTAATTTTTTATTTTACTTTTCTCACTCTATTAAGAATAATAAAATTAAAATACTAATTTTTTTCTTAAAAAAGATTAAACTGATATAAAGTATAAATTAAATTAAAAGAATAAAATAAAAATTAATATTATATTATCTTCAATTAATATAAAATCAACCTATATTCTTTATATATACTCATCCAAATGTACAATTTATACTCTTTTATATAGTTAATGTAATTTTTTTCTTAAAAAGTTGAAAACTACATTTCAAGTGTGAAGGAGCTAGCAATCATTTTTTCTCATTTCTTTTTTATTTTTTATTTTTTGTGTTGGATCAATTTCCTGTTTTAGTTAATAGCTATATTCTTATACATAAAAATAGAATTACATAAAAAAATTTGACTACAAGCAAGAATAATTAAAAAAATTAAAAAATAAAATATAAATAATAATTTAGTCAATGAATCAAATGTTAAAATAATCAAGTTTGTAATCTTATCAGATTATATATTAATTTAGTGTCTCTCAATTTATTTAACTGATAGCATCAATAAATTTTAAATTATTTTTAAAATAAAATAATATTGTTATATTTTAAATAAAATAATTACATAAATTACCATTAATTTATGTATGAAAAGTATTAAAAAATATATTTATTTAAATAATGTTACCATAAATTATTTTAGAAAGTTACATTAAAGCAAAAGAAAATTTATTTAAATAAAATTAATTAAGTAAAATTTTTTAATAAAAAGTAATTTAATAATAAAAACTTATTTATATATACATAGAGAGACACACACACTACAGTGCTATTTCCCTATTTAATTATGTAAGCGTAGAAGAAACTACGCAAATCAGCTTCTGATAGGATTAATCAACTTTGTTCTAGTCCGAGACATATGTGGAATTGAAAACCACTACGTTTCTTTCAGTACTATATAAATATACATAGAAATATCTCTAATCTTTAGTATTTTGATTTCTCACAATTTATGGATTCTGCGACTTACCACCGCTATGTTGTTGAAGTATCAGAGGAGAAAGACTATCCCATTTCCACAGCAGTACAAGAAAAGAAGAGCCATTCCTATGATTTCAACATAATTTTGCAATTTTCCCATAAGATTGAAATCCACGACCATCCACATATCCATGTCCAAACTATGGCCACCATGGAACACAACTCATATCTTCCTCATTCTGATTTACATCTCCTGCGCCAAAACTTCCAGGCTGCAGGGCTACCTGCCTCCGCCCTGGAGGAAGAGATGATGCAGATCATCTTTTTCGAGTTGCAGTTCTTAACCAGCCATGATTTTTATCTTAAATGTAACATATTGCCGGTCCGTGTTTGCGTTGAGCTTGTGACAGTACTTCCAGAGCAAGAATGCTCGTCTAGGGTTGCCAGAGCAGTTAAAGTATTAGGCGGGGCGTTGGAAAGAGGGAGGTTCAAAGAGGATTGGAGTCTTTCAGGACAATGTGTCATATGCCTGGAAGATTTATCAGTTGGGAAGGAAGTTACTGCCTTACCATGCTGGCATATGATCCATCAAGATTGTGCATTCGAGTGCCTGCAGAGGAGTTGCACGTGCGTTCTCTGCCGGTACCCATTACGCTGAAATTTTTTCACCCTTCTCAATTTATGAGTTCTGGTAGGGTATTATTAAAATCGTCTACATAATCATAAAATTATGATATTAATAGATTTTTGGTAGTTCAAATGTGTGATACCTATTGTTCAAAATTGTTGGTATATGAGTTGTTCCACATCCATGGAAATCAGAAGGGGGAAAAAAAATCTTTGTCTACACTGAAAAGTATTATATTAAGTTAACAGATAATTGTTAAACATGTAAATGTGTAATAATTAATATGTATTCAATTTAATTTAATTCAATAATTAAAAGTATATTACTTATTTGATAAAGGTAAATTTGAATCTCCACTTACTTAAAAAAGGTTAAGTATTTGACAATCATTTATTAATTAAGTGTAAAACAATTAAAATAATTAGCATTTATTTATTGATTTGATATAATAAATTTGAAAAAAGTATTTAAAAGAAACAGGGCACAAAATAAAAATTGTTCAGGTTATTTTAAAACAGAGGTGAGTCCGTTTGCAAAAGCTCATTAATATGCGCCTTGTATTGATGTTGATCGACGCTCTCTAAGGCCCAGATT
This sequence comes from Hevea brasiliensis, assembly GCF_030052815.1. Taxonomy (NCBI): domain Eukaryota; kingdom Viridiplantae; phylum Streptophyta; class Magnoliopsida; order Malpighiales; family Euphorbiaceae; genus Hevea; species Hevea brasiliensis. Next base: position 11,709,557 of record NC_079504.1, read on the forward strand.
TCAACAAAAACTAAGTAAATGTGCCGACTGCTGCCAAATTAAGTCCAAATGTGATCCTTGTCCAAACCAATACTAGCATTGTCTTAAAATCCAACACCAAACTACCAAAGCAATTAGAATTCACCAACTAAATCCAAAAGTCACTAGTTTCTTTTAGGCTTCGCATGAAAGAGGATGGGTTTTGGATTTGGTGCATGTTCCATCTTCTTGGATGGAATACCCTCAATAGAAATGCAAATCATGTCAAGTGTCAAAGAAGCTTTAGTTTTGATTTTTAGCTAGGATTCGTTCAAATGTTAACATATTCACCAATTGAGCCTTTCAGAACACAAAGACTCTTCTATCTCTCTAGCTTTTTCTTTTCTCTAGAACTTGTTTTCAGTCTTTTGTCGTAGCGTTAGTCTTACTCTAACCCTCTAGAGAGGGGAGGGCCTTCTTCCACTTGTCCTGGCAGTGGGTTCCCTCCCCAGCTCCGGTGTTGGGATGTAAATATTGATTTTGGTTTGTTTTTGAGCAACTGGGCAATTGTGCTGAGGGTTCTTGATGCTGCTTTATACCTATGGTTATGTTCTGTTTCTTATTGTTTATGTGTTTCGCAGATTACGACAAATCAGACATCAATGAGAGTCCTTGGTTATTGATGGTGAAAGGTTGTTCTGAGTCGAGGTCGGTATCTCGTTGGGTTCTTTGTATCCCATAAGGCGAGAGTGGGTCGCCAAGAGCTCTGCTATTTCCTTCCTTCGCCGATTGTTGGGATGTTCTGAGAGATTAATTATGCTTTCTCTCGGCCTGAGATTTGTTGAAATCGCTTGAAGCCATGTAAATCCAGAAGATGTCAGTGTTTTATAGAGGTTTTCTTTGTTCTAGAATCTGAACCAAGCCATGTATGGCATATATAGGATGGAAGTCTTCTATTTTCTTCGCCAAACTTAGCACTGGTCGACGTCTCCGACGACTGACAATAGCACCTTGGTGAGTGGTGCTATCCATGGCTGCCTCTTCTTGGTTGTTGGGTCATGGGTTTGGGTGGTTTTACCTGCTACAGATTATGGTCTTAAGAGATGGGTCTATTTGGGTGGGCCTTGTTGTTGCTCTTAATTATTTTTTGTACCCTTCTCTATATTGGGCCCTCGGCCTTTTTAATCAATGAAAACTCTATCTTCTGAGGAAAAAAAATGAGCCTTTTAGATAACTTTGCTTTCAGTCAAAACTTTATTTTTCTCTCCCTCTCTACAATTAGAGAGAGAAACTTCTTTTGTTTTCTTTTGGTTTTAGAGGGTCTCCCTTTTTTTTTTTTTTTTTTTATTCTGACTCAACAGTTATCCCCTGCACTTCCAGGCAAGGGATGACTCTCCTTTCCCCCCTTGGCCATGGGTTTTTTTCCCTTTCACCTCCGAACAGGACTTGTATATAGTTTTGGTGGTGTTTCTTGCAACAGGAGCGCTGAAAAGAGAGAGATCTTACTGACCCTACGATGAGGTTGTCATTTGTCCAAAAGAACCATGTATGGATCCACAATGAGGGCAATAGGGTACTAAAAATGCTATACATACTAAGTTTAGCTTTAAATTGTTTATTAATATTTTTATATTTTTTCTTATATCCATCAAATCCTAATTTACAATATTATTTTTTTATCGCTATTTTTATAAGTTCTTAAATTATCACTTAATAATTTATATAATAATATTTAAGAGGAAACAAGACAAAATTCAAATCTCACCCATAAATTATTACTTAATATTATATTAAAAAGTAATATTTTTAATAATACTAATTAAAAAATATTTCCTTAATCTAATATATAAAATTGAGAATAAATTTTAGCAAACACTTCAGTTAAAATTTGTCCTCCTTCAAAATTTGAAAGCAAATTAATAAAAAATTTTTTAATAATAAATTTAAAATATAAAAGCATTGAAAAAAAAAAAAAACTGTGACAAATAAGAAAATATTATTTACACTTGTTTTTACCTTAAAGTAATTATGAACATTTTGCAATTATATAAAATAAATATATACATACACGCACGTGTGTATTTTTACATGTGCATATTTATTGCCGCCTCTAACATAATTTTCTAGATTCATCCTTGGTCGTCTTGGCGTTTGCATCTGACTTAGCTCGCGAGAGGGTGCTCTAGTATCGTGAGGATGGGCATCTCTGGAGTTCCATTACCCTCTAACGCACATAAGCAACATGAGCTTTGCCTGTCGACTCTCCTTGCAGATCGTCGAATCTAGTTGATTTCGTCTTTGAAGGACTTACCTTTTTTTCTTTTTTGAAGGTGGCTTCTTAGGTTTGAGCTTTGTTGGTTTGGTGTTTCCATTCGAGAACCCGATGATCCTCTTCAAGGTGGCGATGGAAGTCTAGCGGTCCTGTGGTTTGGTTGTCTTATCTTTCTCTGTTAGCTCCAGGGTTTGTGATTATGGGCCTTGGGCCGTTTATAATGTGGAAGCTAGTTTTTCTTTAGATCTCCTTTCTGATTTGTATTCTAATGATATATTGAGCTTATTCTATGCCTTGATCTTGTACTGAACTCTCTTCGATGAAATTTCTCTGCCTTCAATTTTTAGGAAAAGAAAAAAAAAGAGGCCACCTACACCCCTAACCCTTAAATTACCAAAAGTCATGGATTCAACACTTGGGCCCTTTCCTCCAAAAAGGAAGATATATACATCTCAACATAAAAAATGAAATATCAAGATCAGCATAAATTATAAGAAAAATACATATGTCAACAGTGCTGTTTAGGCCCGTAGGACACAATCCAGAAGACTTTATTAACTCTGAACAGTAACATAGGATTCCAAAGATCTGTGAAGGAAAAGACATACACACAAGTTTAATAAGCCACTCTCACACGTACATTAATAACAGTACTAGTCCATATATATACGTATATGTGTATACGAGGGAGATAACCCTAAAGCTGTAGTTAATCTGAGCTTTTACTTCATGCAGCATTAATAGCAATCTTCATTCCAGACTGACAGTGCCCAGAAACGCTGCATATGAAGTAGTTTTGTCCCTTCACCAGTTGAATTTGATCTTTCCCTGATTTGTACACTTTTGCACCTGCTGGAGCACTACAGCTGCTGTAACCTCCTCTGTTCACAGCTACCACGTTGTGGGCTGTTGCATCATAATTGAATACTGAAACATTTCAAAGAGGTTAATTAATTTGGTATGAAACGTCCTTAATCACACTTAAACGTTAAAAATAGTAAGTGGTGTTCATGTAAGAAGTGCAAAGAATTTTGTACATCAGTTCCCTTAATTTGCTAGCTTTGTGGAATATTAAAACTCACCTAGTGTGTCACCAGCTTTAAAGCGTTTGCCTTTGGGCCAACTATCGACATTAAAAGTCCAACCACCACTGCCTCCAACAGTGTAAGTTGCTGCATGAACATGGTGGGTGATAGCCATTAGGCAAACTAGTGCAGCCACAGTGAGTGTGGCTGGACTTGCACTGTCCCTTCCCCGAGCCATTTTTAGAGCTGCTTTGAGTGAGAGGTTAAGCAAGAAAGGATGGTAAAGGCGCCTTTTTATAATAAGAACAAGGCAAAGAAAGCTATGGCTACGTTCATATGGGGGACCTGCCTGTTTGAAATTGGGACAAGGACAAGACAAATTGGTGATTATTAAATATCTGTATTGATTAAAAAATAGGTCAACAGCTACTCCACTACAGCTTCTAAATTGAGCTTTTAGTATCAGATTAGATGGTCGGTAACCAGTGCAATTTAAAGAATCATCTCTGCATAATCTAAACAATATATAGATTACACGTATGCAGTTAAGAATAGGAAAATTCAAGCTAGTGATATCCACAGGGTACTGATTGCAGTGTTCAAAAAGATGTTGACAGAAAAATTCACGAGTAGCTTCAATAGGCCACCCGTGAACCCTGACTGGGCCATTTAGTCTAAGCCTGGGATTTATTTATTTTTTACTTTTTTTTTTTTTGTGGAAAAATCATTTAAGGCTGAAAGTTTTGAAGGGCTAAAAACTTTCTTTTGACTAAACTTGAGCTTGCTTTGAGCTGAAGTATACATGATGTTAGCTATTAATTTAATGTTATTAAAAAGTATTGCTTGTATCATTGCATAGATTAGTGGCATGAGACTCTGCATAACAATTGCATCAAATTGAGGCATGTTTTCTGATGATCTCCATGACCAAAGTTCCAAAGAAAAAGGGAGTATAGGTCGACTATTGACGAGCAAATTTGGACCTGACGTGTGTTTATTTTAGCTGTATTAGTTTTCCAGTTATTGGCATTAAAATAAATTTTCTGCTTAATGGTAGAGGAGTTTCAAATTTTAGTTGATGCTATCCAAAAGCAGAAGAGCTGACTTGATCAAATCCAACGAGGGGGTTGAGAGTAGATCAGAAGACCTTATATGAATTCTGATTACAGATTCTGTCTGGTACAAATATTTTTCACTCGGTAGCCAGAGTTGAACAGCTACTCTCAAGTTTTGAACTCACATGAACAGCATTTATGCCACCAACGATCAAGAGTTGCTTTATTTATTTATTTTTTTTAATCATGTTTTCACTGCAATTCAATTTTTGAAAGTCGTATACCGTTCTGCTAGCTCAAACTAAGACTAGCCATTTTGCGGAGTTTATCTCTAGTGGTTTCATTCTACTTCAGAGTTTTAAGGAAATCAACCAATGCCCGGGCTGAGGCATAGATGGAAGTAAGTGGCTGCACAACCAAGTGAAATCGCATTGCCTTCAGCTCCTCTGGTGCGTGCAACGGTGTGATCCCACTTTCAATCCTATTACAAACCCTGTACCCTTTTGTCTTGCGTCCAATCTCCCTAAACTCATCATCATCCCTTGGTGCTTCCACAAAGCAGGCATCAGCTCTTACTTGCATAATCAAATCACAATTCAATAACATAAAAATTGACAAAATTAGGCATTTAATGAGAACGAGACGTGAAGATTGACCAGTTAAATCATAAATTTTTAAATAATCAATAAAGTTAATAGATAAAGAAGCCATGCCAGAAGATGCGCTGGTAACAAGTAATAAATCGAATAACCTATAATGAGATGACCAAGTTGAACAAGCATCAACCGAGCTAATAAATTGAGTGTAGAGAGAGATTTTGTTAGATCGACCCAACACTACTCAGCTTCGATAAAACAATGCATATTCAATATTTAATAGGATAGGACGCCTACCAACTACCAATTGTCCATCTTTAGATAAACTTGTTAAAATTAGATAACCCTCTATGCACTCATGAATAACTTATCATGATAATCTATTTAATGGAGTTTGCTCTCGCCTATTATATAAAGAACATTCCTCAAAGACAGATAATTTTCTTTTAGCTACATAACATTTACTCCCTTAATGCCTCCTTCCTCTTCATTTTTCTTGTCTCCATTAAAACAAGAACTAACATAAGTATCAAAATATTCCCACCAGATTCCACCTGATCACTCTCTTACATTTCTTTTCTCTTATTGCAAGTAACCCATAGCAGAAAGATTAGTATACGCACATTCGAAGGAGAATTGAGATCAAAGGGTAACCATGCACCCGAAGGAATTGAAGATGAATACAAGTATGCAGATTAGATTACTATTAAACACAAATATAAATCATACATTCTAAAATCTGAAAATCATAGTTAACTGCTGAGATAACACTCCAGTAAATTAACTTGGAAACCTTAATTATACTTTAAGACTTCAAAAGAAAAGGTGCATCCCCAAAGGCTGCCACTAACAATCATAAAGGTATAAAAATAACAGATGCAGTGCACCAAAATGAAAGGAAAAAACTTTAGAAATAATAATAGTTTTGTCATGTCAACCTGAATAATCCAAGATGGGCAGAGACTTCAGAAGTTTGAAACAGTAGCATTATGAACAGAGAACTTACTGATATGCTATCCTACAAAGACTGAACATGTAAAAGTAACCCAAACTGAATTATCCATGAGCACTGTAAAAAAGAGTACCTCATCCTGCAACAAAAGGAAGCAAAATGCGAGATAATGTGTACCTCCATGTATCAGTAGCCCTTGAATGGCATATGAGAAACCATTTTTTACAGATGTCGCACGTGCATCTGTCCTAGCCACAAGGAAGAGGGCAAAATCCCCAATAGCATCCCTGAAATTTCTAAGCGACTGTTGACATTATTATTTGAGTTTCGTTTAAGAAAACATGTTATCTCAAACTTATTTATTAATGATCTTTAAATTTTATAATTTAATATATTTTAATCATAAAAATTTAAAGCAATATTTTCAAATAATTTTTTAACTTATAAAAAAATAATTTAAAAAAATAATAAAATCTACTTAAAATAAATCAGAAATTATGAGTAAGAATATATTACTTGTAACTTGTTTATTTATTTTAAAATTACTATTTGATTAAATAAAAGACTATATTATCCTAATAAATTTTAAAATATTAATATTATTTTTATTTTAATAATTATAACACTTAATTATATATCTTTTTTTGTAATTTTAATCAATTAAATTACTTTTAAGCACCTTTTAATGAAATATTTAAACTATTTAAAAAATATTTTTAAGTAATTTTATTAAATAATTAATTATTTATTTTTAATTTGACTCATAAATTTAAAAATATATTTTAAATTAAAATTAAAAGTAAATAGTCAAATTAAACACCCTCGAGTAACTGGAAGCAAAATTTGATTTAAATTAAAAAAAAATACCCAAATCTATTTAAAATGGAAATTTGATACTTTTTTTAATAAATAAGTTTGTTTCTGTTTTTAAGAAATTTGATTTATTCAATTCGATTTTCTATGAAAAAATCAATTCAACCGATTTGAATAGTTTTTTTTTAATAATTTATTATTAGTCTTAAAATTAATCTTAAAAATAAGAAATATAATTGAAATTGAAAAAAAAAATTCTTTTGTACTCTCAGCTAAGGGCTAAATAGACTCAAAATTAAGTTAAAAATATCTTATACTTTCTAATTAAGGTGAACTAAGTCCATACTTAATAAAATATTTTTTTAATAATAAAATATTACATTTTTTATTTTTTAAATAAGAAAATATTAAGAATAATGTTTTTAATATTAAATAATTTTTATTCACTATTTCAATTTTTTTAATTTTATTTTAATTAAAATTAATAAATTTAATATTTACAATTAGGAAAAAATAATAATATTCTTAAAGTGTGCACATACTTGACCTTGTTAGGAAATAATGAAGTTTATTTGGTTTAAAACTTAATTTTAAACTCATTTCACTCCCTATTAAAAAGTATAGGAGCTTATTTACTTTTTTTTTCTAATTAAAATTAGATCCACAATAAATTAAAAAAAAAAACTATGATAAAACATAAACCAATAAAGCGAACTAAACTGTCTATTGGATTTCACTCTATCCCTAATTCAGTTTAATTAGATTTAATCTATTATCAATTTCAATTTAATCAATTTCTTAATTTTTGAGACTAAATCAAATTAAACTAATTGATACTCACCTCTATTCTAAAGTATGAAAAAAACTGAAAATGGGCAGTGGAAGAAGATAATTTTGCGGTGAAACGGCACAACTCTGTGAGTTCATAATCCATTATAAATTTAATATACAAGATATATAGTGTGATATACTCATTAAATATTTGAATAATATTTATTTGTATTTTAAATTTATAATAAATCAGATTTAGATAATAATTTTTAAGTTCATTTTCTTTTCCTTGAGCTTTTATAATTTAAATTTTTCAATAATTAACATGGATTATTATAATCTAATTTACTAGTGAAATTATATAAAGTATAAATAAAATGAAGTAAAATTGAACTAACTAAAGAAGACACCATAATTTATTAGTGATGTCCACCCATTTCACTATCCTTTAAATGTGGTAGAAGCCCATTTTTATCATCTTTTAAAATAATAAAATGATAAAAGATGTCAATATTAATAATACTACTAAATGTTTAAAAATTGTATTTAGGGATTGAATTTTATTTTTTTTAATTTTTTATTAATTAAATTTAAACTATATAATTTTCACCAAATTTTTTAAATTACATGAATAATACACATAAAATTAGAATTTAAGTTTCAATCGAATCCATTTATATTAAAAAAAATTAGGTTAAGTCTGTCTTTTTTTTTTAATTTTTTTTATTATTTTTTTAATTTGAACTGCTTGGACTTTATCCGTCAAGTGAATTAAAATTTCAAATTAATATTCGAGTTTGCCCCTTCTTTCTAATATTTTATTCAATTTTTAATTCGAACCACGTGAAATTTCATCACATCAATCGAATACATAGACACTTGAAAATTAAAATTTCATGTTAAAGTCCGCTATTCCTTTTATTTTTCTTTAAATTTGTTTTTTTAATCCAAATTCTGTGGACCTTAATCTCATCTAATCAGTACGTAAACCGCTCAACATTCTGGAAATTGAGCTCATGTCTGAATAATAAAATATTTTATTAAAAATGCATTCAAGAAGTGATGTTAAATGTGTATATATATTTCATAAATTGTTCTGTTAATTTACTTTTGTTTTTTGCTTGACAAAAGCTAATGCTTCGAGAAAAGATTAAAAGATAATGATTAATTTAATGAAAAGTTACCTTTAAATTTTATTAATTTAGTGTATCTCTCTTGTTTTTGTTTTCCTTCTAGAATTGTCTAAACAATATGGCTGCATATATTTTATTAGTTGTCATTTACAAAATTGACACTAATGGTAACATCTCACCGCCCACCCATTACCACATTATTAGATATGAATTGGTTAGAGAATCTTAAATAGCTTAGATTCAATTGCAAAAATTAACTTTAGTTAGGCTTTATAGTTTTTAAAGCCTTAAAATTGTTTGGCGGGTTAGATTTGGAAGTGTGATAATTGATACTGATTTTGTAAGAAAATTGTGCAGAGTTAGAATGTCGCCACCGATAGGACTATTCATAATGTGGCAAGGTATAATTAGAGATGAGGTATAGCTGCAACCAATAAGACTATCTGGAATTAGAGACACGGTAGAGTCACCACGAACTCTAACGATTTCCACATTTACGAGATATGGGCTGATTAGGGTTACGTGTAGCTAGAGACAAAGTAGAGTCACCATCAACAAGACTACTCGATCGTAGCTATACGAGTTGGTTAGAGTTACTTGTAATTAGAGATGAGATAAAGTTGTCAATGAAAGCTAATCATAATTAGAGACAAATTAGACTCTATCGATTCTCAAATATGCTAAATAATGCAAATCTAATTATTAAAGTTAAGTGGTATAAAGGCTGAAGGTTATTTATACCAACTTTTAATATTAATCATATAATGCTTTATTCGTTAATACTTATTAAGTTAATGGGTTCATTATAAGACTAATTTAAATTAAAGAGTTGATTTATTTAATTTTTATGTTAAAAAATGAATTTAATTAATATGATGATGTGAAAGAAAGTTGCCCAAGGGTGAACCAAGAATATTAATTAATAATATTATAATTATAATGAAATTTTTTTATGTTGCTTATTAAGATGATTGTATTTTGATTATTATAATTAATTAAGCTAGTGATGGCTAAAACTTAAAACTAGCTATAGATGCATTCACTAAATGTTGAACCCAAGACAAAATGCGTAATAATTTCAAATGAATTCCATACTTTATATCAAAGAATTTGCATTTTTCAATTCGAGATTATTTATTTATTTATTTATTTAAACATATAGTACAAAACATACAAATTAATTAACTACGCTAGACCTGTGACTTTCAAATGTTGTGGCTACGAAAGGCAGAAGCAGCCTCAGGAGAATAAATGCACACATTATTGATTTTAAATTTTTTAATTAATATTCTGTTACAATTTGACGACCATAGATAATCCTACCCCCCTAGTATCTTTATTCTTTGCACCTCAAACTCAGAAGTCAGACCTATACTCATCCTGCGACGACGAGGAGGAGGTGGAGGAGGAGACGTATATGTAAGCACGTATGCATGAACTATTATCCAATATACAAATCTTTATGTACGTGGATTTTCACATTAAACCCAAGATACGAAAACTTTATATTATATTGTATATTGTTTTTCTTACCATCACCTCCTTATAAAGGTTAAGAAGTTTCAAGAAATTAACTCAGTCCATGATATAAAAACTTGCATGTTTAGAAATTATAAATTTACACGAATTCAATTTAATTTTTTAAAATTTTTGTATTGAAAAATATAATAATTAAAAAATTCAATTTTTTAATTTTAAAAAAATTATTTAAAAAATAGAAATTAAATAAAAAATATTATGATTATATGAGAAAAATTTCAAATGAAGCCCAAATAATTCAAGAAGTGGAAACAGCATACAACCAAAGCTGAAAAGGGTAAAAGAAAAGTGATTTCAATCAAGAAAATTTTAATTTTGCTTCAGTTTTAGCATCTCACCATGATCGGTTCTGCGGATTGTAATTGTTATTGATTGTGAAAGATTATCCAGGAACTATGAATTGATCGAACCTTTTTCATCTTTTACACTATGACATAAACACACAACAATTAAGTTATTATAGTCTGATGACTCGATTGCTTTACATAAAAAAATTGGGCACTGGAAAATTGATGAAATATATATGTTTTCTTGCACTTCAATGCATTGATGGAAAGAGGACGAAGTGAAAGAAAGGTAGCTAAAGCTTTAAATGATCCACACAAGGAAAACCTAGAGAATATACAAGGATGTCTCTTGAAACTCGCAGAACTGTCTAAATCATATTTCTGATTCAGAGAATATATAAATATGACATATAAAAAAAAAGAATTTCGAGGAATTAATATGACAGCTGAACTACTTCTACTTCATTTGCATGCCATCAACATTTTTCACAAGAAGATGAAATAGTGAAGCTAAAACTACCATTTATATGAGAAATATATAATTTTAAATAAAAGAAAGCGTCTTTTTTTGTTGATCAAGAAGATATACCCACACCAAGAAAATCTATGAATTGAACCTCCTTGTGTCTGATCATAGATTCTTGATCTCCTTGTTCTGCCTGGTTACTCACTTTCTTATTATTCTTCAATGTGGATGAGTTATAGCAAAAATTGGCCAACTCTTTCTTGATCATTCCATGGTTTTCATGCTCATCTCCAAGTTTTAGGTGCCCAAACGGATTTGGAACAACCCTTCTGTAGTTTGGAAGCCCCCAAACAGTGGAACTCCGATGCATGGAAGAATTTGGGTAGCATCCATAAATAGATTGTTGATCTAAAATTGAGGAGTTCTTGGTATTGTAAAAACTAGAATTATTGAAGTAATCTCTTCCTTCTAATTTTCTGGATGATAAATGATCAACTACTGAAGGCGAATTGTATGATGGGTCAAACGTCCAGGAAGGTGAAGAAGTATTAGAGGAAGAGACGACTGAGAATATCCTATCTGCACTGGGGTTTCGAAATTCCAAGACTCTAGTTCTATTTTCAAATCCAATTCCTGAGCTCAACAGGTCTTGAGACCTTAATTTTCTTGGATGAAAATAATTAGGGGTGGTAGTGTTGGAGTCACTTGAGCCTTCTTGATAACTTCTCTTTCCACTTAGTTTGGATTGTTCCCTTTGTTTTCTTGCTGTTATTACATGCCAGTGGTTCTTCACAGCATTATCAGTTCGACCTGGAAATAGTCTGGCTATCAGAGCCCATTTGTTTCCATGAATACGATGAGCTGCCAGTAATCTCTCCTCTTCTTCTTCTGTGAATGGTCTCCTGTTGATTCTAGGGTCGAGTTGATTAAACCACCTCAATCTGCAACTCTTCCCTGAAAAAAAAAAAAAAAAGCAAGAAAATCAGGAGCCAAATACTGCAAGTTTAAGACGGATAGAAAGAGGGACATAATCCCATATCTCTTAGATTAGAACATTGAAATATATAATTATATTAAGAAATTACATGTAGTATGATCCAGAAGAATCCCATGAGCGAGATCATTTACTTCTGCCAAAGTAGGGGAAAGAAAGAAAACCCTGAAACTCAGGTTTTTGGTTTTTGACAAAATTTCTGATTCCCAATAATTTCATGGAACAGAAGTTTAAGCTATTAATATAGAAAGATCCTAACATAAACTCAGAATTATATATATATATGTGTGTGTGTGTGTGTGTATGTACGTATGTATGTATATACCTGATCTTCCTTGAAGCTTGTCAGCAATAGAATTCCAGTTCTGTGCGCCATATTGCTCAACAAGTTGCCTGAGTTTCTCATCCTCAGCTGGTCTCCAGTGACCTCTAGCACAAGTTGAACTATTTTTAGCATCATCATACGAGTTCGCAGCCCCAGGTCCATCCATTATCGAAGGCCAACAAGAGTTGCTGCTGGCACCCTGAGCTTTAAATTCTTTATCATCAAAATACACCAGAGAGAAGTCGAGAAGAAGATATATAGGAGCATAAGAAACGAGAAACCAATAGAGAGAATAAGAAAGTGGGGTTGGTTTAGCTGTGGATGGCAAGTCACTTTTGTTGGTTTTACACGACACATTTGGCCTTTAGCCACCCCTTATATTGTGTATGGGTTCCTGTAGAACCACTGACCATTTCTTGTTATGCTATTGCCCCATGAACTTATTCTCACCTATTTCTTTTTCTTTTCTGTTTTTTTCCCTCATCTCCTGTAGCTAGCTTTATCCATCTCTATCTCACCATTTTAAGCCATGGTACTACGTTAAATCAAAAAAAAAAAAAAAAACTCATTGATGATGATTTACTGTTTTTTGTACTAAAAGAGACAGCTCTCCTATTGCAAAGACTACTTTCCTAATACCTTTGATTAGGAAGTTAATGAAACACCCAATTATTAAATTGGGAGACCGAGGATTTTTGGTGCAGTAATCGATCTTAATCATTAATTTGATCAATTTCTAAGAGACCAACAAAATTTTGGCAGGCATATTGCAAATTCATACATTTACATGTCTTGGTCACTCTATATATGTACAATCCCAGTTATGATGAGCACTAGTCATTGCTGACCAAACGAGCAATATGTTGATGAGTACTCTCTCAATATTAAATGCATTTAGTAAAAAACACAGGTCAATGTCAACCCAATTAATATGCCATTAATTGAAGTTTTATGTTTCTAGCAGTTCATGGTTCTCTTTGGTACCAGTTTTGAATGGTGGATCTATATATACAAAAGCCTGCATAAATTGTGTCAAAGCAAGTTGGCAATTTCAAATTTGGCATGCCCTAATCTCGCAACAAGATTTTGTTATAATTGATAACTTCTGAAAGCATAACTACATCATCGCCTTGCTTATCAAAAAAAAAAAAAAACTACATCATCTGCCATAGCTTGCTTTAGCAGTTCCTAGAACTGGAATATAATTAATAATACCACTTGATTCTTTGGTATCGCTAATATGTATATTGTTCTGAAATAGCATTTTTTTTTAAAACAAAGAAATAAAAAAGAAAGGGTTTTGAGAAGCAATGAAATTAGCTTGTAATTCTTAAGAAAATGAGTCAGACTTGACTCCCTCTTAAAAACTAGTTAAGGGGGAAGAAGTGTCCAACACTTTATAAAAAGCACATTACTCTTATCTCAAGTTAATTTGAGATATTAATACATCTCTTTCATATCTAAAACCGAATATTTAGAGCGTGAAACACTTATGAAAGCCTATGAGAAGAAAAACTCTGATATCATCTTTAGAAAATGAGCCGAATCTAACTCATTTATAAAGTTATCTCAAGGAAAGAGGTGTGGCCAAGGCTTTATAAAAGACATTTTCCTTTCCTATCCTGAGGTGGGATATTAACAGTAACTCTCCTGCAATAATTAAATAATAGAGGTGTAGACTATATAGCTAGGCATAGCCAAATGTTTGAACAAATCAAATTAAATTATTAAACACTAAAAGGGTATATTAAGATATGGTAGTTGCAGAACAGGGAATAAATAATGACAGTTGAGCTTAATTAATCACATATATGAAAAAAATAATTAATTTGTTAATAAAAATTAATTGATTTTAACTAGAGTATGGGGAAATATAGAAGACCTCTAACTAAATATTTTTCAAGGCAGTCTTAATAAAGGGTTAATTGATGAATATTAATTAATGCCGTGCAAGCACAGCATCAGGAAAAGTATGTTATTGGTAAACCTTTCGATAATCCATGCAGATGGCAAATCAAATAAAAAAGTTGAAAGATTATGTGCACTAATCATTATATTAATTAATTGTTTCTTAACTGATTGAGATTTTATACCCCACGAAATTAAACACTTGAAAGCCCATCTAAATTTGCTTAAAATAGACTATCTATTCACATCATAAGCATATATCAAGCAAACTATACATGAAGAATTGGTGGGTATAAAATCAGTATCTAATTAGAATTGGTGGATGTGCCAATTCAGCTCCTCCTCCATATCCTTTCAAATTCAGTCTTTCTCTTTCTTTATCTAATTTAATGTCTTATATTTTTTCATATATAACAGAAATTAGTTGTTCAAGTACAGGCCTGATTTGATTTATTCAAACTCAATCCTCTCTCTCTCTCTCTCTCTCTCTCTCTCTCTCTCTCTCTCTATATATATATATATATATATAGGTTTTTTTTATAAGCGATAATTTTATTAATGAAGAATAGAAGAATTATATACTATTCTATTAATTGGTAGGAATAATAATAATTCACTTGTTTACATTGGATTAATTTGTCTACTTTCAGTTAAGGTGTAATTTAGATTAGTCAATTACAACGACTCAGTATAAGAACCTCCAACCTAATTATTATGACAATAAAAACTTATATATCACCACACTAATAATAATATTAATAAAATAATAATAATTATAAAACGTCTTAGAATAAATTTTTTTTAATTGTTGATATATATTAAGTTAACATTGCTTTTTGTTCATCCAATCTTAGAGTTATAATTGGAAATTGATTGATATGATTTAAAAAAAAAAAAATTGAAAGAGAGATAGAAACACATAAGAAGTTGGATTCAAATTTTGCTAGGTCTAGCGATATCATCACGGTCATCAAACAACTATTGCAGATTAAGATGAAGTGTCAAAATTAATGGGTCTAATTAAGGCAGATAACTTTATAAAGAAAACAAGATTGTGATAGTGATTTATATCTCAAATTTAAGAATGACCATGAACCTCATGCTTTCTGACAATTATTACCCACCACAAATGCTAGGGAAATTAAGTTAGTAAAAAATGAACTTGGATGTTACATTTATTGGCTGTACATTGTAAGGTCAAAAATAATAATAATAATAATAATAATAATAATAATAATAATAATAATAATAATAATAATTGTTGTCCCAAAGAAAGTGACCAAGAGGGGGTGAATTGGACACTTTAGACAAATTTTCAGCATTTGCTCTAGAGTTACTGAAAAATTGAGGCTTTGCACTTCTATGTATGTGTATAACTCTGTTCCTAGGGTGTAATTTAAGTAATCAATCAAGTTATGCACAAATACTAGTTCATACATAAAATAATTACTTGATATCAAGTGTATTTTCCCACATAAAATTCAGAGTTTGCAATATTAGCTCAATAAACAAATTCTCAACACATTCAATATATAATCAGAAAATCAAAGTGCTGAAAATTAAAGAGTTAAGGGAAGAAGAGAATCAAACACAATGTTTATAGTGGTTTGGCTCTCTTAGCCTACATCCACTCTTCCCAAAGTCCCACTTTGAGAGTCACTCCACTATTTGATCTTTTCAACAGGCAAGATTCAAAGCCTTTACAATATCAGCAAGCTTCCCAGGTGCTTGAGGACCTTTACAACGTCTTTGCTTCCCACAAAAGACCACAAGCTTCACAAGGTGCTTGAAAACCTCCCACAAGCTTCACAAGGTGCTTGAAAACCTTACACAAGTGTGTCCTCACACTTACACAACCTTAAATAGGTTTTGGTGTAGAAGAAATCACTCTCAATAACTCTCAGATACAGAATTTAATGCTAGAAGATTGAGAGAGAAGATTTGCCACTCAAGCTCAAGAGAAATTGAATGAAAGCTTTAAAAACCACAATAAATTCACTATGAATAAGAGCACTTTCATTAGTTAGAATTGCAGTAAATGATGCCTTTTATAGGTGCTTTTCATTGCAAAAAACGTCTGCTGGAGAGTGTGTTTAACGGCTCTTTAATTTTCAAAAAACTAGCTGTTATTACTTAAAAAGTCGTGCAGCAGAGTTGAGTCAGGTCAGATCATAAAAATAGTTAACTAAAATTTTCACCAGTTAACTAGTTTTGTAAGACAGAGAATTTTAGACATCAAAACTAGTTAACTAATTTTCGCAACGGGTTAACTAATTTCGCTACTGCCTGACTTAAAAATTGAAATTTTGAGTTTTTGAAGAAATGTTGTAAAAATTATTTTGACCATTCAAAAACCTTAGAAATGATATAAAAACACTTTTTAAACTCTTAAATCTAAAAACAAAATTGATTTTAGGTATCAAATGACATAAATTGTCCAATCTTGTACAATGAACATAAGAACTTAATTTCTATCTTATTTCTTCATGGACTTTGATTCGTCTTGTGTTATACAAGATGATAAACTCCTTTTATATCAGCCATGTCAATAGAATAGTCCTTCCATCAGTGTCTTTGCATATCATGACCTATAAAATTACTTCAAATACTTATGCACAAAGGGTTAATGTATATTTCATTAAGTTTTGTTATCATCAAAATCAAGCTTATTATAGCTTACAGGGCCTATAATCTCCCCCTTTTTGATGATGTCAAAACTTAATGAATCTATGAAGTCATAAAAATTCAATTGTATAACTATCTACATATGTCATGTATGCAAAAACTTGCTTTTAGACAAGCTCCCCCTATATGTATGCACACAATCATTCAAAATGCAAGAATGTTGAGAAGCTACAAAATAGCTCCCCCTAAATCTGATATTCAAAGCATTTTGAAGATAATAACATGTTAAGCAATTTCCAAGATTAATTCATCCAAGATCAATTCAATCATCATACATAAGATATATCAACCATAAGTCAATCATAAAGGATCATCATCATATCTTCAATAACTTTCCAAAATAAGTCCAAAATATCTATATCAGAATATGAACCATATAACCACTGAACAAAATTAGTTAACTAAAAATGTACCCAGTTAACTAAAATCATTCTGTCAGTTAAAATATTTTCCTATCTTCTCCTAATTTCTCCCCCTTTTTGACATCAACAAAAGGATAGGCTTTCTCCTATTTTCTCCCTTGTTTAAAAAACAAAAAGACACAACTTTGAAAGTCAGAAAGCATATTTCAAAAAATCTCAAGATTTTTCTTTGCTGCTAAGAATTCTGCCACTTCTCCTAAGGTGAGTGGGATCAACAAGTTTGGCTTGTTGCTTCTTCTTTGGGGGTTCTTTTTCAGGTATGGGTACTTGGATTTTTGGAGGAATGGGTAGAACTGATTTTCTGGCTTGTGTTTTGGTTCTTCTAGGTCCGTATTGCATGGGTAAAGAGATGGTTGATTCAGGTACTGGTTGAGAGGCAGTAGGAACAATGTTTGGTTGTTCAGAGGATGGGTCTTGTGACTGCTCTTCCTTCTCCTCTTCTTGTCTTGAACCATTTCTGCCTTCACTTTTTCCATTGTCACTGCTGCTGTTGCTTGTAGTATGAGATGAGGAGGATTCTCTTGATGTCTCTTTGGCAGGTTCTTGTTCTGCTTCTGATGCCTCTTCTGCAGATTTTTCCTTCTCATCATTTTTCTCTACTTCTTCAACCTCAGCTAGCTTACTTTCTTCTTGTACCTTTTCAGCAGCTTCTACATGCTCCTCTGCTTCTTCTTCCACTTCAGAAATTTTTACTCCACTTGGTCCAGCAGCCTTTGCATTGCTAGGACCAGCAGTACCCTGTGGGTAGCTTCCAAAATCTCCAAACTTTCCAAAAGATTCACCAAACAGCATTTGAGCCATCTTCTTCATGAACCACTCTTGTCTATCCAATCTATTAATCAACATA
Organism: Hevea brasiliensis; assembly: GCF_030052815.1. Classification (NCBI taxonomy): domain Eukaryota; kingdom Viridiplantae; phylum Streptophyta; class Magnoliopsida; order Malpighiales; family Euphorbiaceae; genus Hevea; species Hevea brasiliensis. The sequence goes on from NC_079504.1 coordinate 11,727,605, forward strand.
TCCATCTTTGCATTGTGCTCAGCCATAATTCCCTTCTGCAATTCATGAGATTTTTCTAAAATACTCAAGGTCAGGCCACTCATTTCTTTTATTTCCTTCATCATGTCCAGATTTGCTTTACTGATTTTCACAAAATCTAACATTTTTAGCTTCATTTTCTCTTTCTTCTTAGAGCTTTCCCCTTCATCTATCTTAGAACTTGTCTCTTTCAACTTGCTTAATGGGATGTCCGATTCTGCTTCAGAATTTGATTCTGATTCAGATTCAATCTCAATCTCAGTCTCTTCTTCTTGCTTTTTGTCTTCTTTCTTACTCCTTTTCCTACCATCATCAGCCTTGAATATCTCCTTAATGGGAATAGGATTGCTAAACTTCTTTTCTTTGCTCAAATCAACTCCCATAGCTTAAAATATAAGAGTCAAAGGCATAGCATATGGCAACCTTCTATGCTTACTAGACTTAGCAATCACTTTAAAAATCAAAAATGGCAAATTAAATCTGATGTTGTTAACCAAGTGCCACATAATGCATAAATCAAGGCTATTTGCATATGAGTGACTACCACTTCTAGGATTGAGCAAATAGCGAATGAAGGATGTAGAATCCTAAAATTTTGAGGCACTAAACTGATGTTGGTCATTTCATTTTCAGGTTTACCCTCAGGAAAAAATTGATAATTGAAATGCCTTCTCATCATATCCTTCAAGCTTCCTAGAATCTTTGAAGGTTCCAATCCTATTTCCATCATTTGGTAGGTTTAAAATAGAGGCTAAGAATTCAACATCAACAATTTAACTTTTCTTCTTAACTCTCACACTAAAACTTTCTCCTTTAACAACTTCTTTCATACTTCCATAAAATTCTTGAATCAAATAAGGATAATAATATTCATTCAACTCATAAAATTCCATCCAACCTTGAAAAGTAAATAATTCTTCAAATTCATAAGGCAAGTCAGAAAATGAATCCCATTTAATGTACCTTGGCTCGAAAATATTTTGTTGCACAAAAAGTTTCGAAGCAGGGGCCTTCTCCATTTTCTTCTTTTTCTCAGAAGGCTCTGACCCAGCAATACCCTTTCCCTTTCTTTTTCTTGCTCGTTCTGCCACTGTCTCTGTTTCGTCATTACTGTTCTCAACTTTAGTTCCTTCTTCTCTCTCCTTTTCGGAATTGGCAGCAGCTTTCATGGCATCACCCATGAATTTTTGAGGTTTGGTAGTCACTTGTTTTACCCTTGCCATCGATCCTTGAAAAATTTCAGTGAGAAGTAGCGGCATAAGGAAGAACGGGATTTTACCGTTTAGGGATTTTGAGAAAGAAAATTGGGGATTTCTGGTTTTGAGAGTAATTTGGGGTTTCTAAGAGAGTGGAGAATCAACTTGCAGCAGAGAAATGAGGGAGTTTTAGATTGATTGAAGTGATATGCAGCAGTTACACAAAAAAAATTTCAAATTTTGAAATTGTGTACAGTTTTTCATGGAGAACCGGGAATCCCTTTTTGCCAAAACCCAATTTTACCCTTTAAAGACATAAAAAGAGCATAACTATGGTCAGGGGTATATTTGTCAAAATAGATTACAAAGAGAGCAAAAATACCCGTTAGAAAGAAAGTAATTTTAAATCAGGCACGTTTTGTCAAATGTACACAGAGGCAAAATTAGTTAACTAATTTGGAAACCCAGTTGGCTAAATATTATACAGGTATAAAACTAGACAACTGCAGTGAGAAAGTAGTTAACTAAAAACACATGTATGCAGAATATAGTACTAACAACATATTTAACCAATTTATGCACCAAATTCATATTAAATGCAATAAATATCATTCAATAGCTTCACTCATGCCAAGTTCTCTTCTAATCCTACAAAAATTTTCCTCATTTAGTGGTTTTGTAAAAATATCTGCAAGTTGTTGTTCTGTAGGAACAAACTCTAACTTAATGTCACCGTTTTGAACATGATCTCTAATAAAGTGATGTCTAATTTCTATATGCTTTAATCTAGAGTGTTGGACTGGATTTTTAGTTAAGTTGATGGCACTAGTATTATCACACCTTATAGGAACATGATCAACCTTTAAACCAAAATCTTCTAATTGTTGCTTCATCCATAGAATTTGAGCAACACAACTTCCTGCAGCAATGTATTCTGCTTTAGCAATAGAAAGAGCTATAGAAGTTTGTTTCTTACTATGCCAAGACACTAAGGCATGACCTAGGAATTGGCAAGTACCCGAAGTACTCTTTCTATCTAATCTACTTCCAGCAAAGTCAGAATCACTATATCTAACTAGATCAAATGTGTCGCATTTAGGATACCATAAACCAATTGAGTGTGTGCCAATGAGGTATTTGAAAATTCTTTTAACAACAATTAGATGAGATTCCTTAGGACATGATTGAAACCGAGCACACAAACACACACTGAAATGAATGTCAGGTCTAGATGCAGTTAAATATAAAAGTGAGCCAATCATGCCTCTAAATAGCTTTTGATCAACATCTTTACCTTTTTCATCCTTTTCCAACTTGATGGTGGAGCTCATAGGAGTTCCAATACTCTTCAAATCATCCATCTTGAATTTTTTTAGCATATCTTTGATGTACTTGGATTGATTAATGAAGATGCCACCATTGAGTTGCTTAATTTGTAGTCCAAGAAAAAAGGTAAGTTCACCTATCATGCTCATCTCAAATTCATTTTGCATCATCTTAGAGAAGCTTTTGCATAGAGAAGCATTAGTAGCACCAAAAATAATGTCATCAACATAAATTTGAACGATAAGCATATCATGTTTATGTGTTTTTGTGAAGAGTGTGTTGTCTACTTTTCCTCTTTGAAAACTATTATCTAAAAGAAACTTACTAAGCCTCTCATACTAAGCCTCTCATACAAAGCTCTAGGGGCTTGCTTCAATCCATATAAAGCCTTAGTGAGTTTATAAACATGATTAGGAAATTCATAGTTTTCAAAACCTGGTGGTTGTTCAACATAAACTTCTTCATCAATATAACCATTCAAGAACGCATTCTTAACATCCATTTGATAGAGCATAAAATTTTTATAACATGCAAATGCACATAAAATTCTAATGGCTTTAATTCTAGCAACTGGAGTAAAAGTTTCATCAAAATCAATACCTTCCTCTTGATTATATCCTTGAGCTACTAATCTAGCCTTATTTCTAATGACATGTCCTTTATCATCCATTTTGTTCCTAAAAACCCACTTGGTGCCAATGATAGAATGATTTCTAGGTCTAGGAACAAGTTTTCATACTTTATTTCTCTCAAATTGATTGAGTTCTTCTTGCATAGCAAGAATCCAACTCTCATCACTTTGAGCTTCATTATAAGACTTTGGTTCAAGTTGAGAAACAAATGCAACATTACCAAAGTATTTTCGAAGTTGAGCTCTTGTCATCATCTTTTGTGAAGGGCTATCAATTATGTCCTCCTTTGGATGATCTCTATGATATCTCCATTCTTGAGGTAGGTCATCATGATGTGGTTCATCAATTTGGAGTTCTTCAATATTGGGCAATACTTCTTGATCACCTTCTTGATCTTTCTCATTAGCATCTTTATTGTCAACATCATTCCCAATTGCACTTTGGGGCTCAATAGGTTGACTTTGTTGCTTTTGAGTCTCATCCTTTTTTCTTCCAAAAATTTTACCTAGTTCATCATCATCACAAACAATCTTTCTTTCCAAGAAGTTGTTAGTTTCATCAAATATAACATGAATGGTTTCCTCAACTAACAAAGTTCTCCTATTAAAGACTCTATAAGCTTTGCTATGCATTGAATATCCTAGAAAAATACCTTTATCTGATTTTACATCAAACTTTTTGAGGTTATCTTTCTTATTGTTCAAAATATAACACTTACAACCAAATGCACGAAAGTAAGAAATGTTAGGCTTCCTCCCTTTCCATAATTCATAAGAGGTTTTCTTTAAGATTGGCCTAATCATTGCTCTATTCAAGATATAGCAAGCAGTGTTTATGGCTTCTGCCCAAAAGTATTTTGGAAGACTATGTTCACTAAGCATTGTTCTTGCCATTTCTTGTAAAGTTTTATTTTTCCTCTCTACAACTCCATTTTGTTGTGGGGTTCTAGGAGCTGAAAAATTATGAAAAATGCCATTGTTTGAACAAAATTCATCAAAAGATTGGTTTTCAAACTCTCTCCCATGATCACTTCTAATGGAGGAAATGGGTAAGTCTTTTTCACTTTCTACTTTCTTACAAAAAGATATAAATACACTAAAAGTTTCATCCTTATGTGCAAGAAAATATGTCCATGTATACCCAGTGTAATCATCTACTATGACCAAAGTATACGCTTTACCACCAAGACTAATAGGTGTAATAGGACCAAACAAATCAAGAAGTAATAACTCAAGGGGTCTAGATGTTGAAACAACATTTTTTGATTTGAAAGAAACTTTGGTTTGTTTCCCAAGAGAACAAGGCTTGCAAACATGGTCTTTTTCAAAGTTAATTTTTGGCAAACCTTTAACAAGGTCATATCTTAAAAGTTTTGAAATCACATGCATACTAGCATGACCAAGTCTTCTATGCCACAACCAACTATCTTCTTCAAGAGATACAAGACATCTTTCATTTCCATTTTCAATAATATTTAAATCAAGCAAATATACATTTTCACTTCTAGGTGCAATGAATAATGTATGATCATTATGCAAACTTCTAATCTCACAATGTGTAGAATTAAAAATAACTTTGTAACCTTTATCACATAGTTGACTTACACTAAGAAGATTGAATTTCAAACCTTCAACTAATGTGACATCCTTTATGCTTGGATTTTTCCCAATAGAGCCACTTCCAATGATGTAAGCTTTGCCTTTGTCACCAAATCTCACATGTCCACCACTTTTCAAGGTAAGGTTTGAGAATTTTTCTTTGTCTCCAGTCATGTGTCTTGAACAAGCACTATCAACATACCATTGTTCACACTCTTGCTTGCTTCTAAGACATACCTGAAATTTATTGACTATTTCTTAGGTACCCAAGCAAGTTTGGGTCCTTGAGGGTTAGAGACATTAGGAATTGTTCCTTTAGGCACCCATATCCTTTTTACTTTTGAGGAACCTTTCCTTATGGGACAATGACTAACCATATGACCATTTTGGTTACAATAAAAACAAATGACATTTGATAATGAATGAGATGAAGCTTTTACAAAGAAATTTTTGTATTTTCCATAGTGCATGAATCCATCATAACCAAGACCAGATTTTGATTTGATAATCTTTGAAAACCAAGTAATGTATCAAGAATTTGTGTGCCATTTGTGAATTTAGCTAAATCATTTGTCAAAGATTCCACCTTAGTTTCTAAAATCCTGTTTTTCTCAATGAGTTTTTCACAAGCAATTTTTGAATCTTCTAACTCCTTATTCAGCTCTTCAAACAAGAGCATTTGATTTTTATAAAACTTATTTTCTTGTACAATAATACTCATAGAATCATTTTCAGCTCTTAAGGAAGCAATTTCTTTATTTAAAGCAGAACATTTTTTCTTATAAACTTTGTATTCTTCATATAATTTGGCAAATGCATCTTCATAATCCTCAATACTAAGAGAGTCAGAATTATTTACCTCAGTGTTGATTTCTCTTTGTTGGGAACTTTCTGGTTTATCCTCTTCTAGAGCCATGAGACAAATGTGTGCAACCTCCTTGTCACTAGAGTTATCACTTGAGGAATCATCACTATCCATCCATCCAGCAACTAAGGCTTTCTTGCTCTTGTCCTTTGAATTCTTCCTTTTCAGTTTAGGACAATTTGGCTTGATGTGACCAGGTTTGTTGCATTCAAAGCATTTAATCTCACTTTGATCCTTGCTTGTTTCACCTTTGGGAGAATACTTCTTTAGGAATTTCTTATATTTCGAACCTCCCTTTTTGAATGCTTTCTTGAATCTTCTTGTAATCATGGCAAGATCATCTTCATCACTTGAGCTATTGGAGCTGTCACTTGAGGCAGCCTTAAAAGCTATAGTTTTCCTTAATTCATCCTCTTGGCTTGACTTTAAGGCAATTCCTCTCTTTTTCTTTTCATCATCTACATTGCTCTTGCTCTTGTCATAAAGCATTTCATGAGCAATAAGAGAACCAATAAGCTCATCATAAGTGAATTTGGAGAAATCTTTGGTGTCAAAGATCACTGTAACTTTTGTTTCCCATGATTTAGGTAGTGACCTCAAGACTTTCTTGACTAACTCTTCTTCAATGAATTCTTTTTCAAGATCTTTGAGAACATTCACCAGATCAGTAAATCTTGTGCTCATTTCTGAAATGGTTTCTCCAGGTTTCATCTCAAATAGTTCATATTCCTGAACAAGCCTATTTGCTTTTGATTCCTTCACTTGATTAGTCCCTTCATATGTGACTTCAAGTTTATCCCACACTTCTTTTGCAGATGTACAACCTGAAATACGATTATACTCAGTTGCATCAATTGCACAATGAAGAATGTTTAAAGCTTTAGCATTTAAAGAAACTTTCTTCCAATCAAGTTCATTATATTCATCTTCTAGTTTTTCTCTATAACCATCAGCATGCAATTCTAATGGAATTTCAGGACCTTTAACAATTCTTTGCCATGCTTCAATATCAACAGATTGAATAAAGTTTCTCATCCTCACTTTCCAGAAAGAATAATTAGAACCATTAAACAAAGGTGGTCTAGTGATAGAGTGTCCTTCAGCTAAAGGTGCAAGGATACCAACTGTGTTAGATGTGCCAGCCATTGTAGGATCTCTCTAAGGTGTTTAAACCTCAAGCAAGAGAGACAAGCTCTGATAACAATTTGTTGTCCCAAAGAAAGTGACCAAGAGAGGGGTGAATTGGACACTTTAGACAATTTTTTAGCCCTTGCTCTAGACTTAATGAAAAATTGAGGCTTTGCACTTCTATGTATGTGTATAACTCTGTTCCTAGGGTGTAATTTAAGTAATCAATCAAGTTATGCACAAATACTAGTTCATACACAAAATAATTACTTGATATCAAGTGTATTTTCTCACATAAAATTCAGAGTTTGCAATATTAGCTCAATAAACAAATTCTCAACACATTCAATATATAATCAGAAAATCAAAGTGCTGAAAATTAAAGAGTTAAGGGAAGAAGAGAATCAAACACAATGTTTATAGTGGTTCGGCTCTCTTAGCCTACATCCACTCTTCCCAAAGTCCCACTTTGAGAGTCACTCCACTATTTGATCTTTTCAATAGGCAAGATTCAAAGCCCTTACAATATCAGCAAGCTTCCCAGGTGCTTGAGGACCTTTACAACGTCTTTGCTTCCCACAAAAGACCACAAGCTTCACAAGGTGCTTGAAAACCTCCCACAAGCTTCACAAGGTGCTTGAAAACCTTACACAAGTGTGTCCTCACACTTACACAACCTTAAATAGGTTTTGGTGTAGAAGAAATCACTCTCAATAACTCTCAGATACAGAATTTAATGCTAGAAGATTGAGAGAGAATATTTGCCACTCAAGCTCAAGAGAAATTGAATGAAAGCTTTAAAAGCATAATAAATTCACTATGAATAAGAGCACTTTCATTAGTTAGAATTGTAGTAAATGATGCCTTTTATAGGTGCTTTTCATTGCCAAAAACGTCTGCTGGAGAGTGTGTCTAACGGCTCTTTAATTTTCAAAAAACTAGCCGTTATTACTTAGAAAGTCGTGCAGCAGAGTTGAGTCAGGTCAGATCATAAAAATAGTTAACTAAAATTTTCACCAGTTAACTAGTTTTGTAAGACAGAGAATTTTAGACATCAAAACTAGTTAACTAATTTTCGCAACGGGTTAACTAATTTCGCTACTGCCTGACTTAAAAATTGAAATTTTGAGTTTTTGAAGAAAGGTTGTAAAAATTATTTTGACCATTCAAAAACCTTAGAAATGATATAAAAACACTTTCTAAACTCTTAAATCTAAAAACAAAATTGATTTTAGGTCTCAAATGGCATAAATTCTCCAATCTTGTACAATGGACCTAAGAACTTAATTTCTATCCTATTTCTTCATGGACTTTGATTCGTCTTGTGTTATACAAGATGATAAACTCCTTTTATATCAGCCATGTCAATAGAATAGTCCTTCCATCAGTGTCTTTGCATATCATGACCTATAAAATTACTTCAAATACTTATGCACAAAGGGTTAATGTATATTTCATTAAGTTTTGTTATCATCAAAATCAAGCTCATTATAGTTTACAGGGCCTACAATAATAATAATAATAATAATAATAATAATAATAATAAATAAATAAATAAATAAATAAATAAATTTCCTACTATTAAAAAAAATAATATATATACATTTATTTGATTTTTTTTTTCACTTCACATTTCACAATAAATGATATTAAATATCCGCAGTATTAGAATAATCTTTCATTTCAAGTTTGAGTACAGTCAAACTCAATTAAAAAAAAAATATTCTTTATTTTTGTGTAAACATATAAAAGAAAATTATTTTATGTATACATTACTCCACTCCATGCCTCTATGGTGAAAGGTGTAAAACATAAATCAATTTCAAGAGGAATTAGCTCCAACAACTACAAGAATAAGAGAGTCCAATTAACGAGCTCAAAAGGCAGTCATCACCAGAAATGAGAAAGGGTTCCAACTTGCCATGAAACCATTGGATAAAAATGGGGAGACCTGCTGGTTGCTGCGGATTTGTTGCTGGTCTTTTCAATTTTGGGTCTGCTGTTCCTTTTTGTCCCGTTTTAATTTGTATGCAGCAGCTCTTGATACTGTTTGAACTTACTGGGTTTGTATCAGCTGTCTTGTTATGCTGTTTGATGTACTCTTTCATCAGGTATGTTCTAAGATATATATATATATATATATATATATATACATAATATCTCTCTCTATCTCAATTTGTTTTTGTTTGGATGTGAATTTAAGTTAGAGAAGCATAAATAGTAGGGTTTGAGATAGCTTTCAAATAGTGAATGCAAAACGTTTCAGTTATATATATATATATATATTAAAATATCTCTCTCTATCTCAATTTGTTTTTGTTTGGATGTGAATTTAAGTTAGAGAAGCATAAATAGTAGGGTTTGAGATAGCTTTCAAATAGTGAATGCAAAACGTTTCAGTTACTTGCAGGGTTTGAGATAGCCTTCAAATAGTGAATGCAAAACGTTTCAGTTACTTGCACAGCCAAAAACATCCATTTTTTTTCTTCAAATGTCCTTGTATGAAAACCATGATATTTCCCCTCTCATACCCTTCCATAGAAACCCATACAAGCAACCCACAATACCTTATCTTCCCTCAACCACACTCTTGGTTTTTTTAACATCAAAACACCAGCCTTGAAAATCCTCAACAAACAACTTTGACTCCTCCCAATTCCCATCCATTAGTGTCTCCTCTTCCTCTAACCCTATTCTTTGTCATTACCCTAGCTAGCCCTCCCAATGCTTAATTGCTGGCCCCTTTTTGGCATTCTCAATAAATGCATTTTGTTGCTTGGCAGTTGATAATGATGTTATCATCATTTAATAATTTTCCTTTCTAAAATAAGCAATATGCTTTGTGGAAAAATTGATCCGCATTTATTGTGAATTAATATGAATAATTATATAATTTTATTATAAAGTGTTTTTCCCATTTTAACGCCCTAATCCCACTCTCAATTGATTATGTGGAGTAACAATGTTTATTCTAACTCTAACTACTAAATAACATTAATTATTTTTGACTTAATGAATGAGAGTGTAAAATATTTTTCATATTTAAATTATTTTTCACAGCTTTACTGTACGAAGAATATATAAACAATGTACATGGCATATCTTAGATTAGTAAGACGTGTTATCTAACACAAATGGTGAAGTGAAGTAACCCATAAGAATTTGTTTATTAGACTTTTCTTGCGTTTCATATATATATATATATATATGCTTGCTAAAACTACAATTTATCATCACTAAAATAACCTCAAGAAACAGTTAATTAGTTGCTTTTTCTTTGCTCTCTCCCTCTCTCTCTCTCTATATATATATATATATTCTCTGGTTTCAGGCGGCAGCAAAACAATGACATCTCGATTATCTATTATAAATTATTTATGTTTATGTATTTTTAGTGCTTTCTGATTATGACACTTTAGCTACCTTGGTCATCATCAGTTTATTTTATTACAGATTTAATTTGCCTTCTCTCTCATCTTTAATAATTAACACAGGAAAAAAAGTTATACTCTTTTAGCCAACTGTCTTCGAACTGCATGTCTGGTCTGTGACTCTGCCTCGTCTGGTTATATATAGTTAATTAGAGATACCTTAATTAAACCTGATTTCTTGCACTTTTTCTTCTAACTTCCTATTAGAGCATTCTTTTAGCCTGGTGATAAATATATCTCCCAATTTGCATAATAGTTTACGCTCTGTTTGAATAAATTATTAGAGAGAAAGGAAAATAAAATAAAGAAAATTTTTCTTATTTTTCATTTTTTATTTTTTTTTGTTTGAATAAGTAGAAATTAAAGTATAGAAAATCAAAAATAGCAAAAGGTAAGCTACTTTTTCTTTTGTTTTCTTATTTTCTCTCTAAATTGAAGAGAAAATAATTAGAGGAAAATAGGACAAATTTTCCTTCTTTTATCCAAACAAGGTGTAAGTTTGAGTCTCTTTTTTCTCTGAACTCCGCATAATGCAAGCGTAGCAAAACATAGCCAATATCAAGTCCGGATAAAAGTAAAGGGTTGTGATAAATTGATAATCAGTATAAAATTCTGTCATCTGTTATGATATGAATAGTCGACCCAAACTAATTTGGGATTAAGATTTAGTTATTGTCTCTTTGTTATCTAAACATATCCTTCAATTTGATCATGTTAGTAATTTAATTTTTGAGTCTATAATTAAGGAAGTGAAGAGTGGAAACTCTTAGGTTTCGCTTGAAAAAAAATTATTTATAAGAAAAAAACTCAATTTAATTCAATTCAATTCTCATATAATTATATTATTTTTGACAAGATTTTAATTTTTTTAAATGAAATATAATTTTTTTAAGTTAAAAAGAAGTCAATTCTTTCACTTATTAAGTTTTCAAACATAAGAATTGATAAAAAAAAAATTCAATTAAATTAAATTCTCATAAAATTCCAGCTTTCAAATAAGGCATTAATGTCGATTTCCAATATATTTTCTATGAAGACCAAGGTCAATGGGAAAGAAAAAATGATTCACATGCTAATTAATTACTTTCAAATTAGGTTGGCTGAGATATATTCTGCATCCACACTTGAACTAATGATGAATCCAGTTAATCAAAAGCCTAATTATGCTAAGAAAGCTGTTGGAAAATTGAGAAATATGTTAAATACAACTGTGTAAAAAAAAAAAAAAATGTCAACATTTAGCACTCAAAATCAAAGGTAGGTGAAGCTTTGTAGTATTAGCCGCCTTTCAGTTGAGCAATACATGGTGATGTGAAAAAGAAAATTGAATGAGTCTCAGTTGCTTGCCAATTCTAGCTATGTATCTTCTTTGTTCAATTCATTTGCCTTTCAATTTTTAATTTTTTTATGTGAGGAAGTTAATGACTGTTATCATATACTGGAAATGTGACATTCCACCTACCAATTCACATTTATCCATCACATATACCAATTAATAATTTTGCATTTAATTTATAGGTCACAATGCTAATTTCATCATCCCATTCAAAAATATTTTTAATTTGTTTACATCTGTAAATTTCATAATCAACTATATGATTTAATCCGAAATTAATTTATTTAAATTTTATGTAATCAATTTTACATTTAGTGATGGGAATAAAAATTTTGTTGCAAAAATTATCAATGAAAGCATCGATGATAATTTTCGTCCTCCAAAAATTCAGCAATAAAAAATTTAGTTGTTAATTTCTTTTTTCTTTTCTTTTTTTTTTTTTTTTTTTTGCTTTAGATGATATATATAATTTATTCAAAAGTAATATATGAACCAATAAATTATGTATATTAAGAAAAATATTTAATAAAAAAATTAATAACTTTTTCATGTTAATTCACACACACTATCTTTATATTCCTTTGTCTTTGATTCTTTTACAAAATAATTAATATCCCTTCTATTTTCTCACATACTTTAAAAATGTTTATAGATGATTTTATTTTATTTTATTTTATTTTCAACAAGAAAATTGAAATTTCTATTGGACTTTATGCATTATATTATAAAAAGCCCAAGTTCAAAAATTACTTCCCCAAAAAAAAAAAATTGGGTTTTGTTTGTGGGCTCTGTGAGTGGGCTAGGTTTTGAACGAGCCCATCATTTGTTCTATAGAGGTTGGCCTCATTCGTTAAAAGACTTTGTTATTTGAATACAATGACTAATGAATTTTGCTTTCAAAGATCGATTTTTAGTAATAAAATAATAAAATAATAATAATATTTAATAGTTGGTAGTTATTTATTTATAATTATTCCTTGTTGAGTCGGTGAGGTCAGATTCTGGAGGACCAAACTTGACAGGGTAACTAAATACCATTTTTTGATCTCTGCGGGCGCCTCTACTTAAATAAATAAAAAAAAAAAATCATTTTCAAGGTTGACTAAATAAATAAAGGATTTACCTCTTTCTATTAAGCCTCTTCCTCTAAACACTCTCTCTCTCTCTCTCTCTCTCTCTCTCTCTCTCTCTCTCTCTCTCTCTCTCTCTCTCTCTCTTCTCTTTTCTAATATAAATACTTTATTAATAATAAAAAATAAATAAATAAACAAAAAAAAATTTATAATTAAAATATAAAATAAATAAATTAGTTCATATTAATTTTTTTTTATTTAAATAATTTTTTTTTTTAATATTATTAATTATTGATAGTCTATAATTTCTAGCTTTTAAAAATTTTAATAAAAAAATTTAAATAATAAATTACTTTTAAATAAATTTTATCAATTATCAAATTTTTTATTTTTTTCAAATTTTTAAATCTCAAGAAAATTAGTATTATATTTTGTATAAAAAATTTGTCTTAAATTCTTTTATGCAAAATAATAATGGTATAAAATTTCATATTTCAGAATTGTATTCTGTTTTCATGAAAGCTTATTTTTTATTTTAAAAAAATAAATAAATAAAATTAAAACTAACAAATAAATAATGATTAAAATTAATGATAAAATTATTTTTTGTTTAGTAAGATGAATTTTCTGCTCGCATGGAATCAAATTTCAACAGCTCAGTAATGCCATTATACTAAAAGAACAAATATTATTGGGTTTGTGTAAAGGTTTGGATGATAAAGAAAGACTAATTAAATAATAATAATAATAATAATAATAATAATAATAATAAAATCAGTATCAGTAATTAATGGATGAATGCCTAATTCTCTCATATTGATTACATTATTCATTCCTTTCACACTTTCAATAAATTGACATTTCCATTTTAATTAACTATTCTTCCTACAACTACAAAATAGCATTCAATTCAATTTTTCTGTTTTGAAAAGAATAATGCCTTGTCCTACATGAATGTATTTTTTATTTATTTATTTTTAATTAAATTTTGAATTTTCAACCTCACAAATTTAAAAATAGTTTACTACTATTGAAATTTATTTTCATCATAATGCTTCACAAAAAAGTTTACTTTCAATAAATTTAAGTATGTGCTTTCAATGACAATTTTCCCTTTTTTTTTTCTTTTTTAAAGTTTTTTTTTGTGTGAAATTTAATTTCTTATACAATCGTCTCCTTTATGGATAATGCTTTGGTGTTTTTTACTAAAAAATATTTATTAATTTATTCTATAAATTAAGAGATATAATAATTATGAGGAAAATTTTACTCAAAATAATACTAAACATTGAAAAAATTTAAAAATTATATAAAGAATTAAAATGTTTAAGAGGTTTGTTTTATAAAATTAATTCATAATTTTTTACTATGAATGTAAACTTTTAATATTTGCTTTATTAATTAAACAACATTTCAAATAATTAATTTTCAAGTTAAAAAAAATAATGTTTAGTAGAGAAATTTTTAAATAGACTCATTATATCACATTATTTATAAAATAAGACTTGTTTTATTAAAAAGGAAAGTTGAGAAAAGAAAAGTAAATAAAATTGTAAGGAAAGTAAAATCTTGGAAATAATTCCTTACAAACCTTTTTCAAGGAGAAAGAGAAAGGAAATGAAAAGAAATAATTTGTATATTTTTCATAATTTTTTTATAGAAAAAGAAAATAAAAATAAATAATTTGTATATTTTCTTTGTTTTAAAAAAAAAAGAAAATTATTACATTTTTATTATATTATTCATGTTGAATAAATAAAATTATATTAAAAATGACTATATTAAATAGTATTATATAATTTTATAGTTAAAAAATTTTTTATTCAATATAGTTATTCATAATATAATTTTATTTATAAAAAAAATTATACTAGTTGAATAATAATTTATTCTCACATTAAATCTATATTTTGCTAATATATATTATTTTAATTTGACATTAAAAACTAAAATAAAATGTTTTCTAAAATTAAAATAAAATAAAATAAAAATTAATTTTATGAAAGTGCATGTGAGGGCATAAAGGGAAAATAAAAAATTTAACATTATTTTCCTCTCTTTTCTGCTCAATTTAAGTGAAAAATAAAATTGCTTAAAATGTTCTTTGATGATTTTACAAATAAATTCTCACCAAATTTTTCTTTTCCTCTTTTTTCTTCTTACAAAACAGTAAAATTGAAAAAAAAAAAAATTCTGTCTTTCCAACAAGACAAAGGAATTGTTTTTTTCTTTCTTTTCTTATCCCTTTTCTCTTTTTTTTTTAATCATTACAAAGCAAGCCTAAATCAATTAAATCACTTTGTATATCATTGATATCCAAATAAATGATTTTTTTCTCTTTATGTTTCATCATTGAATAATAATTAATAACAACATTAGAGCTTTCAAAAAAAAACTTAATTAATTCATTTTTAATTTGATTTTAATTAAAATTTAAACTCAAAATTTTATATTTTAAAAATTATTTTGATATTATTAAGTTAAAATTCATCCATCAATTCTCCACTCTCTTTATTTCCTCTAATGTCTTAGTCTCTATTGAGTCTTAAGATTTCAGATTTTCAATTAGGTGACTAGCATGATATAAATTTATATAAAAATAATATAAAAAATAATTTGGTGATATCATTTGAGTTAATAAAGCATAAAATTTTTAGCCAAATAGAGGGAAACACACTTCACTTAGCCAAATAGCACAGTATATAGATAAGACTCTATAAAAAAAAATTATTTACATTTAAAGATAATATAATAAATTTACATTTAAAGTTTTATAATTTTATTGTTAAAGATAATTTAATTATTAATAAATTAAAATTCATTAGTCACTAAAATTTGCAGATTGAATTGAATTGGATATGTAAGTAAACAAGAGTCCAAAAATCAAATGTATGGATAAGATAAGGGAAGGATGATAATAATGACTTAGCAGTAATAAATTATTAATAAACTTTAATCTACAAGTGTGTATATATATATATATGGACCTTTGAAAAAATTTTCAATGCCTAATTCCACTAATTCTCTTTTTAATTACATGATTGACACATCTTTGATTCATTTCACACTTGCAAATTGCATAACCCCACGAGGCTAAAATTGACATTTTATCCATTGATTTCAATAAAATTGATGAGCCCACTAATTTCTTGGCAACAGAGACATTCTTCGCTTTGACTAATTCTTATATTTTATGTGATGTTTTTGGGCTTTTTTGGGTCTTCTTGTCCATACTACACTAACACGCCTTTGAAAATTCGCTTCCACGCCAAGAGAAGTTTTTACCCTTTTAGATTTTAAAAAACTATTACATCAATAATTATATAAATTATTTTTATTTCAAATCATAGCAAATTATAAAAAAAAAGAATCTTATTTAAATAAAAAATTTTTAATTTTTCTTTAAAATTTTAAAAAATAAAATTTTATTTTTTTATAAAAAAAATTACGAACGAGTTATATAAATTATTTTTATTAAACATTTTAAAAGAATTTTATTTAGTTATACTTATTACTCTCTCAAATGTTAAGCTAAAATCTTAATGCTTTTCTTATAAATTCATTCATGAAATATTTCATTTAAATTAAATGAATTGTATAGCAAAATTCATTAGGAGAAGACGAAAATCATTGCTTTTTATTTTTTTTATTTTAAAATGTTATTTAATTAATTTATGTAGAATTAAATTAAGTTATACACCAATTTTATTTAAAAACAAAAAGCATAAAGCATTTAAAAAAAAGCATGAGAATTTTTTGTTTTTAAAAAAAGAGAGAAAATACAAAAAAATTGGCCTTTGACCCTACCAAGTAAGTAACCATTATATATATATAAAGGCCATTTAGTTTATTTAAAAAAAAAAAGCCATTTGTTGAATAAGCAATTACGTTGATCTATAATCACAAACCACGTTCGCAGCTTTTGCTACAAACTTTAACTATTACGCTACATTTTGAATAAATATTACACTTAGCACTCAACTAACTTCGTGACTATTTTTATAAAAGTTATATAATTTTAATATAATTTTATAAAAGTTATTATAATATAAAATTAAAAATTTTTAAATTAATTTATTAATTTAATAATTATTTTATAAGTAAAATTATTTAATTAATAATTATTAATAAATAAAAAATAAAAAAATAAAAAATTTAAGGACAAAAGAGTAACTAAATTCATTTTATATTTTTTTAAATAATTAATAAAATAAAATAATTATATTTATAAAATATTTAATAAAGCATGTTAGCACATTCACTTATAAACTTTTAATTACAGTCACAATATTATAAAGTTAAATGAAATTTAAAAAACAAAAATTTAATAATTTTTATAAAAATATTCGTAAGCTTAAACGATCACACGTGATATTTTTATATCACTCTCTATTATCGTCTAACTTTTTTTTTTTTTTAATTATAACTCCATTCACCTCCATTAGGACATTTTATAAAAAAAAATTATAAATTAATTTAATTAAAAGTAACTTTATTTTTTTATTTTGTTAACTATTTTTTATATAAATATTAGGTTTAAATTCACACTTTCTCAGTCTCTCTATAACGAAAATTAATTAAAAATTTTAATTCATATCTGAATCAAAATTAAATATACCATATCAAAATAATTAAATATTTTCTCAAAGGATACGCCAAATTGATATTCCAACTTCTCTATTTAACGTTGTTACTAAAATCAGAAAATTTACAAGAATTGATGAACTTTTCAATTAAAAAGATTATATATTAAGAGATAAATTAAATATTCAGTCAATCAAATTTGTCATTCCATGGATGGATGGTTCCTAGCAGTCTCCTTACTTATCCCAATAATCCATAGCAAATCGCCTAATCATGAGAAAAAAATATTAATTTTGTGATTATCAAGTCAATAATTACAAAAACATGTACGGTAGGTAACAGAGATGAAGGGTCAGGATTGAGTGATGGAAATGGAAATCAAATTAGTGTGGTGCATTTGGACCATACCAGAGAACTTAGTCTGACACGGTTTGGTATAAACATGCGGAAAAAGGGAAGACAATAATTTAATTTAGTTAAGCCCTAAAGACAAAGGAAAAGAAACTGGTGGGATGTTGAGTTGAAAGAAAGCAAAGCAGCCCTACAAAGAGAAGAACAAGAACCAGTAATTTTGTCTTCTGGTACAGCCAAAATTTTTGCTCATTTTCTCACTACTTTTTCCCATTAACTTTCTTAGATTCGAGAAGATTAGATTTTCTTGGCGGATGGGCTGTTGGAATTTTTCATTTTGATCAGATTCTTTAACTTTTGGTTGCTAAAATATTTTCAAAGTTTGTGTTTGCTTTCACTATTGTTTTTTATGTGATTTGTTGCCCTTCAACCTACCTACCTAACCTCACAGTCCATGGGTTTTTTTAATTAATTTTTTTAAAAAAAATTTAAGATAGCATAAAGAGGCAGGTTTACTTTTGGCTTCCCTGAAATTACTGTTTTTTTTTATAGTCAAAGGCTCAAAGCCTATGTTTCTCCCTTCCTTCAAAGCTAATCTTGAGGTTTATGCCTATCTGATTGTCTCCTGAAATTGCAGGATTAGCTGTTTATATGACCCTTATTGCTTCTTCTTGAGGTCCTTCTAATTCAGGTGAGTATCTTATTATCTTAGCCTTTGATCATTTTAATTAACTTGGGTGTTTTTATTTAGACTATTTCTAGTTGATTGTTTTTCTCTGGATTTTCCATGGATCTCTTCTTTTGAGAAGATACCTTTGTATATGTTGCACTTGCAACCTCGAAAGGTTTGATTGTTGAGATCTCTGCAGTGTTTTGCTTAATCAGTCTTCATCTTATTGGAAACATTTCTCCCTATAGCCTTTGTCTAAATTAAACCATGATTTTCGACCATTAAAGTTCTAAGCTTTCTCCGTTTTTATAATTAACAGAATCAAAGGGATCATGTGTTCAAGATATTTTTGTTAAATTGAACGCTGGTTCAATCAGTGGAGGAGCAGAATCTGTTCTATGCTTCTTCTGAATACATGATGAAGCTGGATTTGTTTGGAACAACTCTGTCACGTTACCTTGAATTAGGATTTTGTTAATGATACGATAGTCCATGCTTCATGCTTGTGCGATCATGGAGTTACAGAATTGAAATCTACATGATGGATCAAAATTGACATTTCGGTGAATGTGATCTTCTTCATAAGCTTTGAGTCAAATTTTGTGAAGTATTTGCTTGTTAGGAATTTGAAGTATTTCATATAACACTGGAATAGCAACTCTTTCTTATAAAATCAAGCACCCAATTATTTTGGCTTATCAGAGAGCTCTTAAAATTTGATTTCTTCCCTTCTGAATCCTTCCCAGTGTTGTACTGGATGTGTGCATATCTCTCCTCAAATCTTCCTTATACCCCTGGAAAGTCATTCTCCTTTGTGTCTATATTTCAGATTTCTCTCTTAGAAACACATGTAGATATATATCAACATGAACCCGAACTTTTGGATTGATAGGTTTATGCAGTTGTATTACTTACCGGCATCCTAGAAAACAGTAGAGGGATTTCAACACCAAGTGGCTAACTAGCTGCTTTTTTTTTTTTCTTTTATTATAAGTAGATCAGTATATGCTGTTTGGTGGTTTTCATGTTTGAAAAATATTAACTAGTTGTTGCCTGTCATATCTATGTGACTGATGCAGGCCTTAAAATATATCATACAACCGTTTCTCCAAGACTGAGTTAATTTAGAGAATCATGTCATTAGTTAGACCTGCAGAGCTTTCTGCCACACCCTACCGAGATCATAAGCTCTACTCATTGAATGGGAGCAATGAGAATTCTGGCTTGTCCACCCAAATATTTGGCTCTGATAAACGAAAGACCATGTATATGACTGATTCTTACTCTAGTGAGAGTTATGAGAAGTACTTCATTGACTCCCCAACAGAAGAACTAATACGGCCATCTAGTTCTAGCATTTCTGGGAATTCATTTCACCTACTAGATGCATCATCTTACCAGCCTAGAATTGGCTCCGGATCCTCCATCACTACTCAAGATCCCTGCAACACTTTTGCATCAGTGAGACATTGTGGTACCTACCAGTTAAATTCTGAATCAGATTACTTGGAAATTCAAAGCCCAGATCCAGTGGACTATGATGCAGATGAGATGAGGTTAAAGCTTCAGGAACTCGAGAGAGTACTGCTAGATGATAATGGAGATGATGATGAGGATGACATGTTCGGAAATAGTCAAAGCATGGAAATTGATGGTGAATGGTCTGAACCAATCCAGAATGTGATGTTCCATGACTCACCGAAGGAGTCTTCATCTTCAGATTCTAACTTGAGTAGCATTAGCAGTAGCAAAGAAGTGTCACAATTATCTCCCCGGGCTCCCAAGCGATTGCTTTTGAATTGTGCCAATGCAATCGCAGAAGGAAATTTTGTGGTAGCTGATGCTTTAATAAATGAGCTCCGTCAAATGGTTTCAATTCAAGGAGATCCTCCTCAGAGGATTGCAGCCTACATGGTGGAAGGTCTTGCAGCTCGTATGGCTTCCTCTGGAAAATATCTCTATAAAGCTCTGAAATGCAAGGAGCCTCCATCTTCTGATAGGCTTGCAGCTATGCAAATCCTCTTTGAGGTTTGCCCTTGTTTTAAATTTGGATTTATGGCAGCAAATGGGGCCATAATTGAGGCATTTAAAGGTGAAAAGAGAGTTCATATAATAGATTTCGACATAAACCAAGGGAGTCAATACATAACACTAATACAAACACTTGCCAATCAGCCAGGTAAGCCACCATACTTGAGGTTAACCGGGGTTGATGATCCTGAGTCAGTACAGCGTCCAATTGGTGGCCTGAAGATCATAGGGCAAAGGCTTGAGAAACTAGCAGAAGCATTTAAGGTGCCATTTGAATTTCATGCAGTGGCATCTAAAACTTCACTTGTTAGTCCGTCAATGCTGGACTGCAAGCCTGGAGAAGCACTTGTAATGAATTTTGCTTTCCAGCTCCACCACATGCCTGATGAAAGTGTATCAACAGTAAATGAGAGAGACCAGCTTCTTCGAATGGTTAAGAGCCTAAATCCAAAACTCGTAACTGTTGTTGAACAAGACGTGAACACTAATACTGCCCCCTTTTTCCAAAGATTCGTCGATGCATACAATTACTACTCTGCAGTGTTTGACTCCCTTGATGCAACTCTGCCAAGGGAAAGTCAGGACAGGATAAATGTTGAAAAGCAGTGCCTAGCACGGGACATAGTAAACATAGTAGCATGTGAAGGAGACGAAAGGATTGAGCGAT
This sequence comes from Hevea brasiliensis, assembly GCF_030052815.1. Classification (NCBI taxonomy): domain Eukaryota; kingdom Viridiplantae; phylum Streptophyta; class Magnoliopsida; order Malpighiales; family Euphorbiaceae; genus Hevea; species Hevea brasiliensis. Next base: position 11,748,511 of record NC_079504.1, read on the forward strand.
ATGAAGTTGCAGGCAAATGGAGAGCAAGAATGATGATGGCTGGCTTCACTTCATGTTCAATGGGTCCTAATGTGGTAGATATGATTCGCAAACTCATAAAGCAGTACTGTGATAGATACACGTTGAAGGAAGAAATGGGTGCACTGCTTTTTGGGTGGGAAGACAAAAGCTTGATTGTTTCTTCAGCATGGAGGTGAACAGAATCATTTGGTCACTGCAAAATCATTCAGCAGAACTTCAACTTTTGTTTAGTCGATGTATTTATATTTTTGTGTGGGATCAAGATGCATGCTAATGTCCGTTCTTATTAGACCAAAACAAGGACTTCCTAATGTTGTGCAAAGTAATGCAGGGGGATTGCTAATTACCTAACAATATCAAATTCTCTTAATCTCTTGTTGCCTTGCACACCATTCTTTGTTTCATTTTTATTTTCATGATCATTATTTTGTGGATACAGATGCATGCCACTTATCTTCAGAGTTTGCATTGGACTTGATTTTAGCATTATTATCAATAAACCAAATTGTAGTTTATGAAGGAAAGTGTGGTGTTACTCCTGCCACTCTCTCCATTAAAATCAACTTAGCCTGCCATGGCAAAAACTTGCATCAGCCGACTGGTTCACAACTTGAAGCGCTATGTCCAGTAAAATCACCTCTAAGGATATGTTCATCAATTATCTAAAGTTGAGGTGCCACAGCTCACCTCTCTGCCTCTTTGGTCAATAATAGTCGTCATGGAACCCAGAGCACCAGTCATTCAAATTACAACAAGGGAAAAGAAAATTAAAGAAAAATACGGAAGAGTTTCAGGCAACTCATATTTTCTAGTCAAATTCCACGGTTCCGACTTTATTAAGTATTTTGTGAAGAATGAAAAAAATCATTGGAAAAATTGCTATTTTAGTACATCTATTTTCAGAAAATTAATTATTTGATTTTTTTATTTTAAAAAATATATTAATTAATTCTTATATTTTTATTTTATTTACTTTTTAATCTCTCCGCTCAATTTAAATCAAGTTTTTTGTTAGTCAATGTATTAAAAGGAGAGAAATTAAGACTAAATGAGTCAAGACTTAGAAAATAGAACTATATAATTGTAATTTTTAGAGATTAAATAAAACTCAACCAACAACTTATCTAAAATTGAATTATGAATTTAAGGTATTTTAAACTTTTTATGTTTCACTAAAATCTAAAATGAAGAGGGGAGGAATTAAAAATATTAATATAAGATCCAAATAATTAATTCATTAAAATAAAAGGGTTAAGTAATATTTTGCAAATTAAAAAGCCAATAAAACTGTCATTCCCTCGGAATAATCAATTGATGCCACTTATATCCTTGCCACATTATTATTATTATTATTATTATTATTATCTTCTAAATGAGAATAGGAAATTGAAAAACAAAAAAGAAAAAACCAAGATCAGACAACATAAAACTTTCTGCTAGCAATTTCATTTCTTTATAACCTTAATTCACACCATTTCATTATCATTCAATGAATGAATGTTTTACACCAAAACTTTGGGACATCAGTACTAAAATCAACACTAATGACATTTTAATTATAAAAAAACAGAGACAAATATATATATATATATATATATATATATATATATATATATATATATATATATAGCTCATATTCAGTTCTTCACACCTACAAAACACAAAGCTACTTCAGCTTGGGCCTGAAGCTCTTCCAAGACTTTTACAATCTTCTCCCGGCATATTGGGGTTTCTTTCTTCTCTCTCAGCAATTTCCTCAATCTTCATCCATGTTCAAAGAAATAGATAAACAACACGAATATTAATTAAGAGTTCATTTAATACGCAAGGATGTAAATAGAACAGTATCCTTTTGGCATGCACTAATCAGATCCATATGGTTCACATTGATGTCAGGTTCTGATAAACTTTCAGGCATTAATTGTGAATATTTAGAAATGGGATGTGAAATGCAACTTTGTTTCAGATGAGGCATAGAGTAATCAGGTTTGTTAAGCTTCTTCCAGTAATTGAAAGGCACTGAATACAAGAACTTCAATTGCAAAACAGTACGCGTAGACATTATGATAACTTAAATGTGGGATGCAAAACCAGCCAAAGCATTGATGGTGGTTCTTCAAAATGAGGAAGTAATTTCAGGAAATGTAAACGTCCATCATTTTGAACAACTAAAGATATCATTTACAGGTGCATCCAACCTTGTATTCAAAAACAAGATGTGGATACATCACCATACACTTTCCTATAACCCAAGCATAGCCTAAATTTAGAAAGAGGTTTATATTGCGTTAAGCCCAGAAACAATATACATATTTGAGAGAAACTAAATGTCTTCTGTGTTCCTTACCAATGAAACTTATTGAGTAATGCGGAACAAAGTTCTCATTCCCAAGTTATATCCACTGCAAGAGTTTGGAAAAGAAAGCTGCCCTTCATGTTAAAATCTTTCTAACAATTAAATTAAAAAACCCCAATATGCATGATTTTCATGTTAAAATCTTTCTAACAATTAAATTAAAAAACCCCAATATGCATGATCAAAATTTGAGAAAAATTACCATCTGAAACATTCTAATTGCTTGGCTCATTTCATTTACATGGTTTCAAACTCTAAAGCTCAGTTTTTAAATAATATTGAAAGGAGACAAAGCACACCACAGAAAATGAAATTTCTAACCTACATAGCAAACACACACCTTAGGACAACTGCTGTATCCCCATGTCCAGTGCAAATTATGAGCATTGTATTAGTTGGCAATGAAGAGTATAGGGAACGGACCCTAGCATCCATGCTAGTTAGAATTTCCTTTAGATCAGATGTTATAATGCATTTGGTGCCTTTACTGTTGACAGACTTCTCTTGACACGTAAGCAATGATATCATCTCTGCAATTTTTGCATTTAGCTTCCCTTCATCCTCTGCTTGCTTCTTGAAGTAGGAATTCAACTCTGAAAACTGGGTCCAGACAAAGTGTACTCGTTCATTCTTCACCTACAATGGAGCAACATTTAAACAAGTGGAAAGCCAACAATAAAAGAAGAGAAGTATAATTATTTACAAACCAATTGTATACCTCCTTAATGGCTCTTGAAAGCGCTTCATCATCAGAGTTCACAGGAAATGCATGGGATGATGAAGAAGCATACCTCTTCACTATGGAAACATCATCAATGACAGAGGATGCTTTACCACATTCACTCAAAACAGTAAGAAGCTTTGTCCGTATAAATGATGGCGGAGCACCAAAATCAGGTCCTATCAGAAGAGCGAAGGGCATATATAAGGGTTAAGAAATACATAATAAAATATTAAAAAAAAAAAACACACACACACACATAGATAAGCAAAAAAGTAAATGCAGTTATATAAAAAAGTCACTTGCCATTTTTTATCTTTAACAATGCCAGTTCCATAGCTGCTCTTGCATCTTCAATACTGTCATGTCCAGCCCCAGACTGCTGTATCTCTCTAGAAAGAAATTTTTTGGCAAGAATTCGAAGAGCAGTTTTATAAGAACCACCTCGGGGATGCTTGTATAACAATGCGGTATCAATCACCAAGTCATGAGAGATCTTCAGAGCTAACAAATCATTCTCCAGCGAATGGCCAATCAAGATGGTCTCTTCGTAAACCAGCTTTAGAAACTCTTCCTGAATACAGGAAGCAACTGTAAATGCATATAAATATAATATCTTAATGAAAGAAATTTAATAGTAAAGCAGGCATTACACTAAAATTAGTTACTATATGAAACATAAAGTAAAGGAAATGACACTTGTATCAAACCTGAACATCTTTAAGACTTGTAGTTACATCATTCAGCATCTCACATGTAATTCCACTAAACCTGCGAAGTCAATTCATTGTTAATAATTTATTTTCGAAAGGTCACTTTTCAAATGGTACCCCCATCCCTCCTTCACATCTAAAAAGAAATTGTTAAACAATAATTAGTATTATTATTATTATTATCAAAGCTAAAATGCCTTGAGCACCTTGATACGGATCGAGATAAAACAATTCTTGTAGGTTTGACAAGCATTAATGATTAACCTACCTGGTATTGTAGTCAATGATGACATTTGATGGTTTAACCAATTTATCCAATACCACCTGCAACAGGTCAGCCAATGTTACACACATTTGTGGAACTGAATATACCAAATTTTAAGAGGTAGTAAACCAGGAACTCAACAAAGTTGTAACACATTTTCAAAGTTGGAACCAAATCTCAATGCTGCTACATCTGTCATATCCGGATTCTATAATAAGACAATGTACTAATGACAAATGTTCATAAATTCAGTACAAAATACAAATATCTAATGAGCCAACTAAAGACAAAGAAGCAGATTTACAGAAAATTAGTATGCAATGCTAACTAAGGAAAACTTCCCTGCACCCGCCCCACCCCCTCAATTGTTGCAAAAATGGTCTTGGTAAATCAATAACCCCATCAGGACAACAGTTCAGAAAAACAATAAAAAAAAAGGTTGCCTGCTGTAGACCAAATATCTTAATGCAATAAATACTAAGCAGAGATCACTCAAACAGTTTCATTCATATTAAGTTACTCATGCAAGCCAATACATAAAAGTGGCAATTAGGGTATTTCCCTATAGGTGTTATCGTATGTAAGTGCCTCACCAGCAACAAATATTAAGAAAAAAAAATCGTTTTTCAACATAGACAGCAGAATAAAAATTTTTTTAGCATACCTGTCCTTTGATATCCACCATGGTTACTCTTGTCAGCTCAAAGCCCTCATTTGTGATACACTATCAGAATACAAACAGAAAAGACCAAGTCACTAAGAGTACACTATTAACTATCTGCCATTTGGGATAGTCATTAGCTGCCATTTGCCAGCTAAAGGCACAGAGTAAGAACACTAATGTTGATGTTTGGATGGAATAACTTCAACTGATGGATTTGGGAATGATTTAAGTTTAAATTACTTGAATGAAAGTTCATCCATGCATAAATTAACTAGATTCACAAACAAAAATTAGATTCATTAATGTGGTTAACAACTAATTTGAAGTGGCATGAATTTTATTATTACATATTGTAAGTATTTGATATCCACACTCTAAGTTTTTCCTCCACATTTATGAACCTAAATTAGATTCATGAATCAAATCCCTCCATCCAAAAGAAAGGTAAAGGTATTAGAATATGACAACTTTGTTCAATGACGCTTTAGATAACCTAGAGCAACTATTGAGTGTTATGATGACATATGAAATTTAAAAAAAAAAAAATCACATAATCACTGAAAAAGTAGCAAAAGTTGCAGCATTATGATAATAAACCAGTTTGGCATTGAGGTTGGAGGCACCAAACTGCTTTTCAAGGAAAAAAAATATACTATTTTAGATGCTGTCTGAACAAGTTGTTTTTTCATTTTAGTATTCTTAAGACTAAAGCTTATCAAATTTAATTTTAAATCATTTTTTAATACTCTTTAACTAATCTATTTAAAAAAATAATTTTCTCAACAGCAGCTCAAACAGTAATGCCAAACAGACCCAATAGTTTCATTTGATGGCCTTAAAGAAAGCTTTACACTCAAATAATAGTAAAATGATGATATTTTTTATGCTTATATTATTCCCAGCTACAACATTCATACAAATTTATTCTTAATTCATATCTCAGTGCCATTTCCAATGCTTCAAAACATTTTCTAATCTTCAATCATAACCGATATCATACCATTTCACAATCCAGTGCCAGTATATCATAGGGTGAAGAACCTGAAGGTGCAGGAAGGGTATGAAGAAAACCTACATGAAATAAGTAAACAAGTTATGAATTGCTTGAATAGCATAGTAAAAATAATCATATGCAAAGAATAAAATAAGGAAAATAACAAACACCAGTGCTTTCTATCACCTGGTTGATTGATACAATATCCATTTTCTTCCAATTGTCTAGCCGTAAGTGTGTAACATGTTAGTGGGAAAGGTAGATCTTTCATGAATTCCACTGATGATAGATCCCCTGTACCAGAATCTTTTGCTTCTGCATAGTGATGATAACTTCTTGTTACCTTGACATGGAAATTTTAAGTAGATCCTTATTTTACTGTTTCATGTACATGCAACCTTCACACTTGAAACCAATTAAAGGACAATCCAAATACAAGCACCACCTATCTTTTTAGTTTGAATGAAGCCTATTATAACATCTTTGTTATAGAAGCTGATTAAGAGTTCACAAGAATGAAAATCCCTTAACAAATGTCAAAAACATCAACATCACTAAATACAACATACAATCAAATAAGAAATCATAACCAAACAAGGTCAAGCAAATGTTTTTCTTTTAATAAATTACTAAATAGCACATATTACTTGAAGCAAAACCCAGTAGTTGTGAAATGCAGCAAAAGATAACATTTATTTACTTGTGAAAAGCCAAAACAAGAAGCAAACAATAGGAAAAGGTGTCTACATATGAAATGCAATTCCGGTCACACCGTTGGCACTCTGATATCATAAAACTCAAGATGTGAAACTGGTCTTCCAGGAATATGTTCCAACAAGTTTGCTTGTGTGTGAAGGGGTTGATAAAATAACTACTTTCAGTAATTCCTGCTCTTGCATTTCAAAATCAAGTGTCTGGACAATGACCACAATCACATATTTCAGTATACTAAATTACTAATTCACACATATAATAAAGCCCCCATGCTAAAACTGAGGACTGCTAACCACATCAGGGTGAGTAATATGAAAAAGAAAGCAATACTAAAAACAGGAGTACAAAAAAACATGTATGACTTGTTTTTGTGTCATGCAAATTATGGAAACATCTACGAAAGTAAAAATGCTCTTCTTTGGGAGCTTCTGGCTTGGTTTTCTACTTACAAGAGTTAGACTAGCACTCCCCTTGTAACAAAATCGTTAAAACCCGTAGAACGGCTAATTCATCATGTGTAAGATATTCAACTAACACAGTAAAAAAAGAATAGAATGGCCTGAGTTTTGAGAACAGATATAAACCTTGTTCAGATATCTTGATAGATTTCCTCAAAACTGAATCAACTCCATCTCTCTTTCTTTTTGTCTTGCATGTTAAAAGTGCATCAATTGTCCGCATACTATCTGATATACAGCTAGCAATGAGCAAAGACCAAAAGTCATATTGTTGTGGTATAGAATGATACTACAATACCATGAAATAAAAGAAAAGAAAGCAGAAGCATTCCTAACCTAAGAGCCAAAAGTGCTGTTGGATTGCCACAGAATTCTTTAAAACTACGAAGTAACTTAGACTGTGATAAGTATAACGCTGCATCCAGGCCAGGTATGAAAAGCAAAGCCACTTTTGGAATTAGAGGCTTGTTCTGCAAAAAGAAAAAAAGTTGCGTCATTCATTCAGACTATAAAATTAATCAAGAAGGGCGTGAGGCCATTGTCTAGGGTTCTTATATACACTGTAATGAATCATAATAAGAAGGGAACTCCGTACAGACTCAAGCCCAATGACATTTTATATACAAAAAGTATAAGCTGTCAACTACAAAGTGCTTCTAGGTGTAAAAACACGCTAAATTTAAGCACCCAGAAGATAAGGAGACATCGTATTTAGAAATTTTCCCTCAAAGAATAACTAAATTGCTGTAGAATGGAATCCACTCAGGGATACAAGAAGATAGCCAATTCCACATGGCTAAAATTAAGTAAGAAGATCGCAAACTCATCTTTTTCAATTTTTTTTTTCAATTTCCACTAACAGACTCAAGTCACCAACTTGCTAATTAAGCTGGAAAACTCTACCCCATGTCAGGTCCTCTGAATTTTATTAAATCTCTCAGAATAAATTAGTTTTCATAAGAAATGCATGATAGCAAACATATATATTTCTAAAACACAGTCCAACTGGCGTATGTGCAAATCAAAAACTAAAAATAAGAGGCAAGGAAGAAAGTATTCTTTACCTTGATAAATACCCATGATGGCATGAATCCTTCAGCAAGCACCCAGGTTACAAGCCCTTGGACGTCCTGTTTCAGAATAGGAACTCCAGTCAAAGTGTTCCAACTTCTTCAAAGATTGAGGAACTACTCTAAACATGAAACTTACTTCCAAATTCAGAGTTGAGTTAGATTCTGGCATCTTGAAAACTACTTCTGCTTTCGCCTGCAAAGGTTTATATGTGAAGAAAAAATCATACTCCCGAGAACAGTTCAATTTAACAAAAACCCACAAAGCCAAACTTAGTTGTAGGCATAATAAGCAAATCATATATAGGATTTTCAGCCCTTAATTGGGGTTTACATCATCAAGCACGCCCATTTCTCTTGTATGTTAATTCCACTATGGTATCAGGAAATATAACTCCAGAAACCAAGTTTCATTTCACTTTCAATAAAAATTAAGAGCAATGACAATTGAAAAATACATAATTACTGAGAAAAAAAAAGGAAGAGTACTTGTGGTCCATAGATATCGTAATAATTGTTGCTGCCGTTATTAATATTATCTCTCGACTCCTCTTTCTTTGAGGCTAGAGCTTCTTCGCTCTCACGCTTTGGAGACGGCATTTTTGCTTTCTTCCCTCGCCTGTTCCTGTACAGAGGGAGAACAAATAGCACGACTAAAGGCGTAGGGCTGCTTGGATCTAATTGGTAAGGGTGTATATTATATATTTTATTTTATTATTTAAATAAATATAAATTTATATGATTTTTTTATTATATTATTAAATTAAATATATAATATAATTATTAAAATAAATATATAATTATTAATTTATTGAATTATTTATTTTATTATTTAAATAAAGAAATAATTAAATTTTTTAAAATAATAATTAAATAATTTTAAAAGTATAAATAAAATAATAAAATAAATATTGTTGTTAATAAAAAAAATTTATAATTAATTTTAAGTTTTTAGATATAAATAAATGATTTAAATTTTTTGTTATTAATAAAAAATATTTTAATAAAGTTAAAATATATTAATTAAAATATTAAAATTATAAATAAAAAAATAAAAATATTAATAATATTAATTTTTGAGTTGAATAAAAAAAATAATATGATTAAATTAAAAAATAAATTTAAATCAGTTATGAGCCGATGAGAAATAACTCTACAATAAAATTGACACAAACTACAACGATAGATAATTGATAATTGATAGATACCATATCAGTTACCTATTAATTATCAATTATATTTTTTTAACTTTATCAAATACTCTAATTCATTTATTTGAATATTTATTAGCCAAGTGAACCAAACACCCCCTAAATAATTACTAAAGAGAGAAATCTCATTATAACGTTCCAAGCAAATGTTTTATGCATTTTACTAAAAATACATAGTGCATAAGAATAAAATAATAATTATAAAAAAAATTTAAATTTAGAATTAATAAATATATATAATTAAAAATACAATCAAATAATAAATTGATTGTCCATAATTAAATACAACAATAATTAAGAAAATTAAAAATTCAGGCAATGCACAGATAAATGACTAGTTTAAATTGGTCACGCGCATTCCATGAAGAGACAAAGAACAGTTGAAGGAAAACAGCTTCGAGCATACCGAGAGCAGCATCAGAATGAAGACAACATGGGTCCTGGGGTGGGCTTCGGCTTCGTTATGTCTTGACGTAGCTGGACAGATCATTGAGGAGAACAAAACAAAGACAGGGCCATTTAAATGTAGGCATTTTAACTCTTGATCAATCTCTTCCAAATTTTGAAGGGAAAGCTCATCGTTCTCACACTCATAATCGCCAGGGAAGTGAGGAAAATATAACCTCGATTCAGAATAAAATCGCTGCTTATAAGCCATTTTGAAAACCCAACTCGTGGGTTGGATCTTATCCAATCTGGAAGGTGAGAGGAGGTTATCAACATCATCGTCAAACAGCATATGGACTCCACACTTGACTATTGCCTTGCTATTGCGGACATTTCCTTCTTCCTCAGCGTAGAATTGAAATGAGGCCTCACTGATACGGCATTTCGAGTCAAAATCATAAGCCGAATACCAAATCAACACATTATGCATCTTACTCCCATCTGCAAAGCTGGTGTCATACCAAGAGGATTCGAAATGAAGGGTTTGGCCTGACTCGGTTGTGAAGCAGCATTCACATCCAATATCAATGAAATCACGAGAACTATAAACATGGGTTGCAACAACAGCACAAAAAGCGATGTGAATGCAGTCACTAGTGTAGCAGTATGGCTCAGCTCTCATCGATAAATTCAAAGAAGATCCGTTGTTATTTTTGTACCTCATCCTTGAAGGAACTTGGCTTCCTGGGATACATGCCTTATCCATCCATCGAAACAATGCTCCATTGCTCTGTACAATGAAATTCACAATGTTTTATACATTTACCAGGAAATTTCTTTTTGTAATAACACAAGACACGCACAGAGAGAGAAAGAGAGAGACCTGGTCAATCACACTGGATTCCCATGGCCGTTCAATGCTTTGGAATCTCAGCAGTATAGAATCCATTAATTTGCTACGTGCATTTGGATCCAAATTGATGCAATCACCGAGATCCAGCCACAAAAACGTATCCTCACAACCTTCCGCCAACGAAGTTGATACTGATTTCATGGATGTGCAGTTGCTCGCCACTAAATATCTCACAGCTGAAGGAAGCTCTGGTAAATATTGAAGTCTCTTGCAATCTCTTAAATCAAGTTCGTATAGCTCAGAAAGGTGTTTGATGCTTGCAGGTATACTCTTGAATTTGTTTCCTCCTAAAAATAACCGATGCAGTGATGATAAAGAGCCGAGACTGTCAGGAATTTCTAATATACCACATCCCTCTAGAGAAATCTGCTCTAGACTCGAAAGACCTGTTAATGGAGGCAACACCAAACCCTTACATCCACTGCATCTTAAATCCCTCAATTCCCTCAATTGATTGATGGAGCATGGCAATTCTTTTATGCCACTTCTAACTGCGTAAAGCGCCGTCAAAGATTTTAAATTGCCCAAGTTCTCTGGCAATCCCTTGAGATTTACACAATCCGTGACATCAAGGCGGGTAAGAGACTTAAGATTGCAAATGCTGCCTGGAAGACTCGCTAGTTTTGAGCATCCATTCAGATAAACAATCTCACATTTCAACTTGCCAATGCTGATTGGAAGGTGTGCTAGCTTTGAGCATCCCTTGAGATCAAGATGCTTAAGACTTGTCAACTCTCCGATGCTAATCGGAAGACCTACTAGTTTTGAGCATTCCTTAAGATCGAGATGACGGAGACATTTCAACTCACCAATGCTGCTTGGAAGGCTTCCTAGTTTCGAGCATTCCCCGAGATCAAGATGCTGAAGATATTTCAACTCGCCAATGCCATTTGGAAGACTTGCTAGGTTTGAGCATCCTTGGAGATCAAGATACTGAAGAGATTTCAACTCCCCAATGCTGCCTGGAAGACTTGCCAATTTTGAGCAACCTTTCAAAGAAACATTTTCGAGGTTTCTCAAATAAAGGCAGCTTGGAAAATGACAAAAACTTCTGCAGTTTTCAAGATTTAGATCATTAAGCTTGCTGTCATACTTTAAAGACGTGGAAATCCCAACCAAACTTGTACAATCCTTCAAATGCAAAACCTCAAGTTTTGGGAATTTAGACAACTCTGGTATTTTAATTAGGTTCATAGAATGGCTGAGGTCCATAAATTGTAAATTTTCAGCAATCTGAAATGACAAACACAAGCTAAGAGTAAATTACAATATCCACACATTTTTCTTTTTATAAAGAAACACTCAATTTTGTAAAGAAGCGTAGGACAGCATACCTGATCTTCACCCCAAAGTAGTTTGAGTTGGCTTTTACGCATGTGAAATTCAATGAGATTCTTGGGGGAAAATTTTGATGGAAAAAACTTCAGAGGATATTCATCCCACTGAAGAAACCTTAGCCCATCAGGAAGCAAGTTGAGGCCTTTAGGAAAGTGCACTTTTATTTTTGCAGAGCAAGGATTGTAGAATTTCAGGAATCTAAGATTTTCCATTTTCATGAAGACTGTAGAACTTAGTTCGATATCTTTAATTTGGGACATGTTCAGAATTATGCCTTCGACTCTAGCAGTCCCCTGATGAACCAAAGCAAAGGTTAAATGAGCATAAATGCACAATACAGGCAAGCAACCATATAATGAAATAAGCATCTAGTTCCTAGTGCAAATCTTTAAAAATCCAGTTTGAAAATGGTTCTTACCTTATCCTTTGTTAATACATGGTAGATATCCTTGTAGTTCCACAACCTGCTACGCTTTCCAGGTTGTTTTATACATTCTTGGTCAACAATATCCTTGCCCATTTGCTGTAGCAAATCATGCACCTCTAACCTGTTTTCTGAAATAGTTATGAGAGACTTATCCTTGAGATGACTTATTCCACTTTTTGCTGAGAAACCAAAGCTATCTAATATATTTATAACACGATCTTTGTCTTCCCCTTTAAAGAAACACACAACATCAAGAAATATATTCTTTTCATTCTGATCTAGTCCATCATAACTAATTCTCAGAATGTTTTGAATATCCTTATTGGGAGTACCTTCTAACTTTACTAACTCACTTTCCCATTCTTCAATATGCTTATCACATAGGTTGGAACCTAACAATATAAGAGCTAATGGAATGCCTTTAGCATAGTTTATAGCCCCTTCTAACAAATACACATGTGCTTTTGAAGGTTGATTTTGCCTGAATGCATGAAATTGAAAGAGCTGAAAAGCTTCATGGTGAAGCAGCTCCTTAACCTCATAAATTTTGGTGCACCCATAATTAAGCACTTGCTTATTTCTACTTGTTATAATAATTCTGCTCCCTGAACCATATGAACCGTGCTCTTCCAGCAAAGATTTTAACTGCAGGGGACTGCTCACATCATCAAGAACGATAAGAACCCTCTTCTTCAAAAGCATGTTCTTAATGAAAGATGGTAAAACATTAGGTGTGCCGATCTTTACATCTACCCCCAACACTTTGGAAAGGATTTCATCTCGTAAATGAACGGTGGTGCGCTTTTCTAATTCTTCCCTCACATTTGCAACAAAGCATTGACTTTCAAATTGAGCAGAGATTCGATTGTACAAAACCCCTGCAATGGTTGTTTTACCTATACCACCAATTCCCCAAATTCCTAGGGAATGCACACCTTCCGATCCAGTACATAACAATGATTCAACTTCTTTGATGCGTGAATCAATTCCAACTATGCCATGATCAAAATCATTTGTGGACATTTGGTTCAATTTCTTCCGAATGTCATTGACAATTATCTTAATCAATTCGGATTCAGGCCTAACGAATATAAAGAGCAAAACAATAGTGAGTAAAAATATAAAGCACGAGAAATAGAGCAAATGCGTAATTTGCCAATTCAATTCCAACCTACCTAATCTTGAGCAACCAACGACTAGCAAGCAACTTGTTTTCTATCCGCACAAAACCCAAAATGACCCAAATCTAAATGACCAACAAAATTGAGCGTTCAATTGATGGTTAACTTGACGACTCGTATGACTCATGCAGCAACTAACCTGTTTGGATTGACACAATCAATTTGAATTTTGGCCTAAAAATAAATGTATAAAATTAAGTTTTTGAGAAAAAATTTATATTTTGGCTTGAAACATTCCGCAATGTGAAAATTAATCTCAAATTTGATTCGAAAGTCATTTTATATAGTGACTCAATAAATAATTGAATGAGTTGACTTGAACCCGTCTAAAAAATATAAGACCTGAAATGACCCATAATTGGAAATAACTCAAACTCGCTTGACTTGTATCCCATTTGACATATTCACCACCTATGCCCTTCCCTACTCTCTTTCTTCTTCCCTACCCTCTTGAAGTTTGAGAAATCTTATAATATTCATTGATATTTGATAGGGGTGAACATCGGTTTGTCTAGTTCGATTCAATCAAAAAGTTCGAAAAACCAAATAAATTGAAATTATTAGTTAATAAAATCAAAGCAAACTGAATTAAGAAGAATATCAAACTAAATTGAACTGAACAAATTAAACTTTTTAGTGGAATAAATTGAATCGAACCAAACTGAATTTAAAAGAAAATCAAATCAAACTAAATCGATTTGGTTCAATTTGTGATTCATCTTTGGCTTTTTTTTTTACTGATTTCATAATCAATTTTAGTTATTATTTCTTTTTGTAACTCTTATTTGGGACCTAATAATAATTAATTAAAAAATAAGCTATTTTATTTGATTATATTGATTTTTTCTCAGAAAACCAAATCAAACTGAGCAGATCAAATTTCTTAAAATGAAAAATTCAACTGATCAATCAAATCAAATTACTGAAAAAATCAAATCAATAGATTTTTTTAGTTTCAATTGAATTCTACTCACCTGTATACACTAATTAGTCTTTGTAAATAATATTATTACAGGTAGGATACTTGTGAAAATCGCTCTACCCAAATCCAAATTCGATTAAATTTTATTTTAAATTATTTGAACTAGTTCCAAATCTGATTATTATCTAAATAATACTCAAACTTATTTAAATTTATATATTTTAATTAATAATCTATATAAAAAATATTTTTATTGATAATTTATACTTTAAAATTTTATATAAAATATATTATATAAAATTTTACCAATATATTTAAAAAATATATTTTATATTTAATTAATTTTTTTTATATAAATGGGTTCGAATAATGAATATCTAACACATAAATCACATAAACTTGAATTCGAACCCAAACTTGAGCTCGTCCCCAAACCCGATTATATACTATTTAAACTCATCATACTAGGGTTTTAACTGTTGAATGTAGCGAATGACTGTTAGCTGGTAGTTAATAATAGCTGATTTATGTTAAGTGTTTGGTAAAACTATATTTAGCTATTATTGTTGATATGTGAAATGACTAATAAGGATATATATCATATAATTTATTTTATTATTGAAATAAATATAAAATTATAAATTTATTATATTATATTATATTATTATTAAATTAAATATATAATATAATAAATTAATATGTTATATCATTTATTATATTATTAAAATAAATATATAATTATTAATTTATTATATTATATCATTTATTTTATTATTAAAATAAGAAAATAATTAAATTCTTAAAAAAATAATTAAATAACTTTAAAAGTAGAGATTATAAAGTAATTATTATTGTTGATAAAAAAAACTTATAATTAATTTTAAATTTTTAGATGTAAATAAATATTTTATATTTTATGTTATTAATAAAATATATTTTAACAAAATTGAAGTGCATTAATTAATATGTTAAAATTATAAATGAAAAAAAAATAAAAGTATTAATAATATTAATTTTTGAGTTAAATGAAAAATCAAAATAAAAAATAAAATCAAATCAGCTATCAGCTGATGAAAAATAGCTCTATTTTTTGAGTTGATACAAACTGCAGCGGATGAATATTATATCACTTATCCATCAACTATCAACTTTATTTTTTTTAAATTTATCAAACATTTTAGTTCATCTGTTTAGATGTCTATTAGCTATCAGCTGCACTCAATAACTGAACCAAACATTCTCTTAATAAGATTCATTTTGTTTCGAATACTTAAAAAAATCTGACATGTTGTCATCCCTTATTAGTTATTATAAGGCCTAAGTTAAGAGACTCAAGGTGAAATTAATCCATAGATAAAAATTAATTAGATAAAGCTTGAAGTAAACTAAAGAGAACAACAATAATAAGCAAAGACTAACATAAGAACAAATATTAAAGCTGACTTACTTGATGTTCTTTGAATCCCAACCAGTTAACTTGGCTACTTCCATCAACGCATGGCTCCATCTCTCAACCTTGTCGGAATTGTTCGTGAATTTTTCTCTGTACTTAGCAAGTGCATCTCCAATACTCCCTTTGAGCTCTTGAAAATCTTCGGGATCCACGTGGTAAAAAATTGGGAAAACTATTTGATCTATGGAACCCTTGCATTCGAGTATTTTTTCGAGTTCTTCCAGACACCAAGGAGAATCAACATAGCTTTTGGAGAAAATAACTACTAAAATATTTGATTCTTCAATTTTTTTCAAGAGGGTAAGAGAGATTTCTTCTCCCATTTCAAGGTTTTCATCCGTGAAAGTATTGATTTGCTGTTGACACAGGGCTTCGCGGAGATGACTAACAAAACTATGGCGGATGTCTTGGCCACTAAAACTGAGGAAGACATCATATTTCCGCATAGGGGCGGCAGATGAATGAGAAGGCATGATTATTAACCTGATGATGAAGGCTTGTGTAACACTAAAATGAAGTGCAAGATGTTGAAGTCAACAATAATTTAATTTCAAGATTTAGCTGCCGGTCAAAATCCTCCAATTTCTGTGGATTAAGTCTTTTGTTAGACTTACATAAATTTTCATTAAATGCAATGGGACTTTTATGTGCCTATAAATAGACAAGCTCCTTCAATATTTTTGTAATAACCCGAATTTTTTTTAATATAAATTTTATATTTTTATATAGTATTTAAATATTATTTTAATCTTATCTAACTAAATTATAATTCTTGTAATACTATATATATATATATTTGTAAACATATTTTGTAAAATTATTTAATAGTCCAATTTCAATTGAAATGATTAGTTTTAAATATTAATATTAAATCAATTAACAAAATATATTATTGCATTATTGTTAACTTTTGATTTTAAGATTTGATTAATTGTTATTATTATTATTATTATTGTATTTTCTTTATTATTTAATCATACACATATTTGTTTTTGGGACCCAATTGAAAAAAATTTTGGACCTATTTGATTATATCCAAAAAGTTCAAGGATTAAAAAGGGTAATAATAATAATAATAATAATAATAATAATAATAATAATAATAATAATAAAAAAAGAGGTTAGCCAAGTCTAGACACAATTGCGTCAGGAGAGGAAAAAAAAATTTGAAAGTTAAAATTCCCCCCCCCCCCCCCTTTTGTTTCTCACATCTCTCTTCTTTCCCCCTCTCCTTCTTTCCTTTTCTCCATTTTTTTCGGCCAAATACCATCACCGTCGACAAACCACGAAGACTAGATCCATGGCGACCTCCAGCAGCCATGAATGACAGCTAGAACCACTAGAAGAGGGGAAAAATGAGGGAGGAAAGAGAAAAACACGCGCGCAAGGGTAGCGACTTCCAGGCGAAATTGTGGCTTCATCCGACATTCGATGAAGGCGATTCAGGTGGAGTTGGAAAGCTTATTCTGAGAGCTTTTTTTTTATACCAATTTTACAGCATTTGGTGGTTGAATGAGTGAGATATGGATGAGAGAAATTTCAGATTTTTCAAGCTTTCTGATCAGATTTAAGATTGGATTGACGATCCAAAGCCACCGATGGACTCAACGTATTGAGACATTCGAGATGGGACCGATCTTGCTTTGATCGTACACCGTTTAAAAAAGGAGATCATCGGACGATCCAGATCGCTTGGTGAGATTTTTAACTTTTTTATCCCTAAAAATTAAATATAATTATATGATAATTATTAACAATTTTTGGGCTTCATTTAGGTGTAATTAGATTGATGAAGGCTCTCTGGTGCCCGAGATCGAGTTTTCAGCCAGATCTGGTTGCTCGGCAGCTCGTCCCTGAATATAGTCAATATTACAGTCGATCTCAGCATTTTCAGACGTCCTGGACGAGTTCCAGGTAGCAGAATTTGCAAAGATAGTCCCAAACTTAAGTTGTGTAATTTTTACCTTGGTTAAGCAAGCTGATAAATCTGTAAAATATTTCTGGCTTAGTAAAATTAAGTAAAATAATTTTAATTAATAGAAAGACTATGAAGAGGACCTCTAGGAATATTTTTATAAATTTTAAAGTGCTAAAAATAATTATTTAGACTGTAGAGAAGTTACGGACCCGAGCTATAGGTTGAAGGATTAGACCTAAATTAGGACTCTTGTAGGCCCCGGATGACCATTATAATTATTGTTGTGGGCCTGAGGCCGTGTTATTATTGTTGGTTGAATGCAAGGAATTAGGTCCAATTATAGGGAAACTCTGCCAAAATTTCGGGAAAATCTTAGAATTTATTTTGATTCTATGGTTTAAATTAATTATTTAATTTTGTCATTTTTTTTATAAAAGTCAGTGTGTATATTTAGGTAATCGGTGCCGCCCATCTTCTCCTTCCAGCCAAACCAGCTACAATCCAGTTGACCAGTCTGTGAGTTGGATATTAATTATTTTTGCAATTTCAATATTAATTATATATCTGACATACTTATACATTTTGTATATATTTAATTATGCACATGTATAGTTAATATATTAGGGCATTTTAGTTGCTGCATATTTAGTTATTACTATTTATTTATGATTACTGTCCTGAGAATAATTTGAAGCCGTATGCCTGTGTCGGCGTGCGTGTGGTATGATATTGGTTATGGTTAGGATGGGTAGAGCAGCTGGAGCTTGACTCGCTGGGACCTGATCCTTTTTGTGGATAAGTCAAGGTGAGTACGGCTTTGAGTTGATCTCGCTGGCCCCCGCATTTGGATTATTAAGCAAAAGTCTGGCTTGAGTTGACCTCGCTGGCTAGTATTGGATTAAGAGAGCTGTATAGGGGATCAACTCCCATATATATATGTTGATGTGATACACTAGGTGTGTGAGTACCTCCAAATTAACTTCTTGTACCAATATTGGGTGAATTACTTATTTTATGTGTTGGATGTGCATTCATGGTAGGATTGCATTAGGCTTAGATAGTTATAGAAATTGTATTTATAATCAATATCTAAACTCTCTGAGTCAAACGTTTATTCTTGTTCAAATATTTTTCCTAGGTTATAGGAGGAGTGTGTTTATTTCTTCGAGTCTAACCTACATTTTTCCTCCGCTGGTTGTGTTTCTTAGTTTAATAATTTCTTGTGTCTACTTATTTATTTATTTATTTATTTATCTGTTTAATAACTAGAACTCTGCTATGACATTGGGTTATGTATTTATGGTATTAATTAATGAAAAATTTTTATGATATTAAATAGTTTGCACATGATGGTATCAAGATTGAGCTGGGCTTCCTTAGCTTTAGTTTCTGATGGTTATCGGGTTGGGTTGGCCTGA
Source organism: Hevea brasiliensis (assembly GCF_030052815.1). Taxonomy (NCBI): domain Eukaryota; kingdom Viridiplantae; phylum Streptophyta; class Magnoliopsida; order Malpighiales; family Euphorbiaceae; genus Hevea; species Hevea brasiliensis. The sequence goes on from NC_079504.1 coordinate 11,767,655, forward strand.
ATAAAAATATAATATTTTATTTTATTTTATTTGCATGTTGAGCCTTAATTTTAGCCCTGGTTATAGATTTGGGAATAATAAGGCTTACTACAGGCCTCGAGGGCTTTATGCCGACTCAAGTCTTAGTGCCAGTCTTGTCCAAAAAATGGGTTATAACAAAGTTGATATCAGAGCTTAGGCTCTAGATTCATGGGAAAGTGTGTACCTAGAATTGTCACATACAGAGTATAAGATCCTGTTTTGTCTTCTTCTATAATTCCTTATTTCTAGATTTTGCATTGTTCCTTGGATAGTGTAAGAGTGCTTCAATTTAACATCTCGATTTTCATGGAGTATATGGTGATGTGAACTAGAGCCAGTAGACATGTTGAGGTCTATCGTGGGGATACATACTCCATGAAATATTGTGTTTCTGTTAGTTTGGGGCTAAGTGGCGTGCCTGTCTAGCATAAGGCACGAGTACATAAAGGTGAGTTATGACAGTGTAACTATCCTAAATAGGGGTAAAGGTATCACTGCTGGCAGTCGTCAGTGGATAGCCCAATCAGAGAAAGTTATGGTATCAATGGGTTTGACATAGATAAAAGATTGGAAAACCTGGTTTGTTGGAATATACCGTAGTAACTATATAATGTTCTTGACGTTTATGTTATAAGTTACAGATTACAGTACCGATGTGGGATTATTATGTAGAGCTGCATGCTTCTCCATGGTGTTCCATGATGAGTGTAACACCCCTATTTGTATAACCTGGTAGATTTCACTGTTCTGGTGACCGGTGTCGGTCTGGACAATTAAGGAGATTAAAACCATATTTAAGACAACTAGAGAAGCCATAAATACAAATAATTATTAATTGCCAATTAGTTAAGTATAAATAAGAAAAACAGAACATAAGAAGTTAATCGAGCCGAGAGTCACAAATGATGGGTGACTCTCCTGAACGATCAAGTAGTTTTAAACTCAAATTTCGAACCGTAAAAAGTGACGTTGCGGTCCTTAGGACCCTTATGAACACAGTGGAAAAGAGAAAATCACGAAAAGAATCATAAGTCACCAAATAATTAGGTCGTGAGCCTAAGAAATATGGAATTATTTGCAAACCAGGATGAACCGGCGACGGGCAATTTGGTCAATTGACCCCGAGAGCTGACTCTTGACCTAACTGTCAAATAAAATAGGAGAAAAGAAAATTTCGGGATCGAGAATTAAATTAAAGAACTAATAGAAAAATAGAAAAAAAAAGAGAAAAATGAAAAAGTAAAAAGGTGATGACATCATGCATGACCTCATGCATGATGTCATAAAAGAATTAATTAAATTATTTATTAAATTGATTTGTGGTCTTCCATAAGCCAAGTTTATAAAATAAAAGAAAAGAAAAAAAAATGGTCATCTTCCCACTTTCCCGTCCACACTCTCTCTCTCTCTCTTTTCTCCTTTGTTCCTCCATAGCCATGAAAAATCAAGCTTTTAAAGCTTGAATCAACCCCATAAATCCCACAAATTTCTTATGTAAATCTTATTGTTGGATCTTGACAAGCTTATTGAGAACAAAAAGAAAGAAGAAATTAGAAGAATTGGAGCTTTTGGAAAAACTTCAATTGAAGTAAGTTGATCCAACCTTTTTTTTTTTTAGTAAAAATGTTTGAATTAGAGTAGAAATGGATAGAATAACATGAAAAATTGAGAAAATTATGTATGAAAACAAAGATGTAAATTTCAGCCAGCCATGGGATTGTGAAGTGTTGATATGTTTTAGTTCAAGTAAATGTGTATACAAGCCTAATTGAGCAAGTAGATGTGATTGGCACACTTTGATTTGATGAATTTTAATAAATTAGAAATTAGGGTTTATGGCACTTAGGGTTTGATGCATTAGAATGAGTTTAAAAGCTTTAATTAGTTGAAATTCTTAAATGTGATTAATTGCAACAAAGTAGTGAGATTAGGATTTTGAGGCAAATTTTGGAGAAATGCATAAATGATAACTTTGGTCTATTGTGAGATAAAAAATGGTCAATAATGACCAAAAGAGATGTGTGGAAATTGTGAGAATGAAAATTAAATTCGTAGGTCAAATGCAGCATGACCAAACCAACTTTAAAGGACCAAAATTGAAATTTTACAAGTCCAATTGATATGCCACCAATTGGAGATAAAAATAGACATAAAATGACACAATTTTTATTAAGGAACCATGCCCAAAAACTTACCAAAACTTGGTGAACCAATTGACCAAAGTGAAATGAGAGCAGGCTGCCACTGTATAAACTGACCATATATTTGTTCATTTGGTCATAACTCGAGCTAGACAGGTCAAATTGACCTGAAATTTTATCAGTGTAATGAGATATAGACCTAAAACTTTCATGAAAAACACAAACCCAAATTATGCCATTAACCTATTCAAATTATTGAGCAAAGTTAAGTTACTGAACCTGTAAAACTGCAGAATTGCCATTGAGCAGTAATGTTTGAATGGCTATAACTCTCTCTAAAAAACTCCGATTTAGGTGATTCTTGAACCGATGGAAACCTAAGACATAGTAGAACATTTCATATGAAGAAAGTTAGACCAAATTATGGACTTAACTTGATCAAATTACTAAATGAAGTTGGATAAAAATCGCGTAACCAAAATTGCAAAGATGAACGAAGACGTGAACAGTAATTGTATTTTGGCTATAACTTGAGTTACAAAACTCCGATTGAGGTGATCTAAAAATGAGAATAAACTTAAGACAATAAGGAACATTTTCTATGAAGGAAGGTTTGTCAAATTCTAACAGTAGATTGACCAATGGAATAGTGCAACTAGGAGCACCAAAACTAAAATTTGACAATTTTGCAAAAATGACTTAAGCTTTGAGAAAATGACCAAAACCAACAAGTTTGGTGACCAAAATGTGGTATGTGGGTGAAGTTGGAGTTCCCATACCTATTAAGCCTTAAAAAGTCAACAATTTGACTTTAATAGTGTAATGAATAGTAACCCGAAAGACAAAAACTTCAAGAACGTCGAAATTAGTACATTAAAGCTAGGTAAAAATGAAGTGAAATTTATTTTTGGATTTATGCTAAGTTATGGTACTGAAACAAGGTGAAATTGTATGTTTCAGCTGAAAAAGACTTGGAAGCTCGGAGAGACTGAGCCAAGGCCTAGAGGCGACTCCAGTCAGGTTTGTGCACAATAATAATGGTTTAAATATTTTAATCTCAAAAATTTGACTTCGTTGATTAATTATGTATTGTGTTGTCATTTTATAATCGTAAATGTGACTTTGGAAAGTGATCAGATTTCTCATAAATTGTTTGCATAAATTGTTTTGAATGGATTTTATGTTCACACTTAGCATGACAGTACCACATTATTCCTCCTCCATTTATGGGGTTGAGATCGTTTATTTTCCTCCCTCTCCGCTTGCCGATTGAGGTTGTAGATCGGATGAGTACTCATTAGCTAGCTAGCCACCTCCCTCATTGATTTCGATTAATGGGGTTGAGATTGCTTTGTCGTGGTGTACAACGCGGCATTGATCGGAAATTTTGTGTCATGGCTTAAGTTGTGTATGACTTTGGCAACACTGTGTTTATGAAATTGTTTGACTAAACTGTGTTTAATAGATTATTTGACAAAATGGTGTTATTATGAACTTTGATATTTGTGAAATGTGATTGAGAAATATTTAAATTGTGTTTGGCAATGAATGATTTATTTATTGTATTTTAAATTTTTATTGTGCACCACTGAATATTTTTATACTCGTGATAGCTTATTTTCTTGTCACGCAGATAAGAGCAAGGAGAAAGCAACAGAGTGAGTCATTAAATCGAGGACTACTCTAACCATTTTGTACGTATTATTTTATACCCTTGTAGATAATCTTGATGTAAATATAAAATGTTATATGTATCAATGTAGTTGAGCATTGTAAATAAATTGTAATAATATTATTTTGGATTTTTTTCTGTAAATTTAATATTTGTACATATGAATTTCCTGCTTTATGCTTTTGTGAATGGAGATATTAAATATTTTGAGATGAGAAATCTTGATTTGTATTGTGAAATTATTTTGAAGTGCATTGAATTGAGATGATTGAGTTATTGAAGGTTGGGAGTTGTGAAACATTTTTGGAAGTGTTTTTTATAGGTATTTTAAGAAGTGTTTTCTCCATTTCAAAACTAACTCACAAAATTTTTATAAAATTTGAGTCAAAATTTAAATGGACAAAAATTTTTACTAGTCTTTAAGCTTTGAATAAATGGTTTTTAATTCTCACTAAAATGCTCACCACTTCCAAAATGTAAGAAAATCGTTTTAAAATCCCTTGTAGGGTACTTAATGAGTTATCGGTAGGTGAAGTTCGGTAGTTCATTAAGTATTCTACGGGATCATGTTATGCCTTACGGAGGGGTAGGGTGTGACATGTTTTAGTGGTATCAGAGCATGGTTTTGCAATAAATTTTGACTATGTGTATGAACATTTCATTGACAAGTACAACTGCTCAAGTGTCTTTAATTGATACATATGACATATTTACATCATGAATATGCACTAACGAGGTCAACCTCCTTGTGTTTGATCACAGGAAGTAGAAAATTTGAGAAAACAGAATGGAAGGAGGAGATCATTCCGAAGAACAATCTGTTGAGGCTGAGGTTCAAGGGGAAGCCCCAGCACTCCAGAATGTGAGTGGGTCAGCCACTCCAGCTCTGCCCAAGACTACGCTTCTGCTCAATTTATGCAGATGGCTACCTTCTTTCAAAGAAATGGTGGGTAATGTGCCACCCCAAGCTCGATGCCGATGCACAGAGCACAACCACAGCCCTCACTCTAATATGAAAAACTGATGAAATTTGGGGCCATCGAGTTTAAAGGCACCGTGGATCCACCGGAGGTAGAAACGATGGTTGGAAAGAATGGAACGAAGTTTTCGTAAAGTCGCAATGTACGAAAGAGCTGAAGTTTGAGTATTCTGTTTCCTTGTTGCAAGGGGATGCGTTTGAATGGTGGAAGACCATCCCCCACAGCCTGGTTGAGCCGCCTGTGCTGACATGGACAGACTTCCTGAGGGAATTCAGGCAGAAATGGGTTCCCGATGCATATGTGGATATGAAGTTGCAAGAATCTTTGAGTTTGAAACAAGGGAACCGAATCAGAATATGAGAGAGATTTCTCAAGGCTAAGCCACTATCTTTGGAAGCTTAGTCTCCACCCCTGCAGACAGATGCAAGAGGTTTGAGTCCGGCTAAGGCGAGTCCGAGAATGCAAGTCGTGGGTTTTCGACATCAGAATTTTGCTGAATTGATCTCACAGGCTTTGGAATTAGAAAGGATAGAATCCGAAGGGGCAGTGAAGAAGGGTTCACAAGAGAAAGAGAAGGCTGAAAAGACTACTGGACAAGCATCTGAAAGTGGTTCTGGCAAGAGGAAATAGTTTGGGGGATCCAGCTCCCGTAGAGGCAGAGGCAGATTTTCTGGCCAAAGACCACCTCGGTCTGGTCAGCCGACCCAACAAGCTTCTCGAGGATCTCTATCAGTACGACAGTGTGAAACTTGTGGTAGAACTCATGGTGGGGTTTGTTTCAAGGCCACCGGTGCATGTTTTAATTGTGGAGGGAGCGGACATTTCGCCAAGGATTGCACTAGTCCGCGCCGGTCTGGACCTCCTGCTACATGTGAGGGATTAGCCCAAGTCTCTGCACCTAGAGGGTCACAGTCAGCTGCTAGAGGTAGAGGCAGAGGTAGGGGCCTGCAACACTCCGGAAGTCAAAGCATTAATCGATCGGTATCGATGGCGCACTGATCAGAGTGTATACCATGCGTTAGAGGGAAGAAGCTGAAACATCAGACGTTGTAGTTGGTATTTTCTCCATCCTTGACCAAGATGTGTATATTGAAGGAATGGAAGCGTGAAAAACACAAGTTTATACCATTGAATTCAAAAATTTTCACCTAGGGTCACATGCATCATGCAAGATTTATTTTTATCTATTTGATTTCAATGATAAACAACATATTAAAACTCTTTTAATATGTTTTTTGGATCTGTATTTGCCATTTAAGATTTTAAAATTAATCAGATTAATTTTAGAACCCTAGATTAAATCAAGAACGATTACACTAACCTCTTGATGCACTGCAGCGTGCGCCTTTGAGATTCGTCTTGAGACACGGATGTTGTCCCTCTAGCTTGTCCACACCAAGAACACCTATGGCAACCCTTGAATAGCTTCTAAAGCTTTTTCTATTAATTAGAAAATCAAGTTCTGCCTTTTAAGAGATTAAAGATGTAAACAGGACACTAGAAACAATTTCTAGTGTTCTTAATTCAAGAGATTGATGGCTAATCTCTTTGAATTGATAAGAGATGAAGAAGAAGAGATGAAAACCCTCAAAGTGGCGTGACAAAGGAGTGTGGCTGCTGGTTGTGTTTTATTTTCTCATAACAACACTTAAATAGCTAGGTTAACACATTAAACCCTTGCCACATGTCACCCTTTGATTAGCTCTAGGTTTAAGTGACCCAATCATATTGTGCCAAGTGTCAAACCTATATTTAATCTTGATTTTAATCATCTTACATGATTAAAAAAACATTTGACAAGCATATGTGTTATGTCATGTGTCACCATCTCATGGTGCCACGTGTCACACTGCAAAATGACCAAAATGCCCCTGTCTTAATTTTGAGTTCTTAACCCAAAATAATTATTTTCTTCTTCTAATTAATTTATATCAAATATAAATTAATTAATTAATCTCTATTAATTAATTTCTCATTGATTAAATTCATATTTAAACACTTTAAATATAAATTTAACTTATATTATACATCCAATAATCTAGATTTGGTTTCAAGTCATGCTAGGGACTTTGCAATCTAATTGCAAACCAAACCTATTTAATTAATCAATTTAAAATCTTTAATTAATTAATTAAATCATATTTAATTAGGTGATAACTTGTGTATGTGTGTGACTTACTAGGCTCATCACTAATTGGCAATGAGATATGATATCAACTCTTAATATCATCAGAACTCTTTCTTACCATAAATGATTTCTCTAAATCATTTTATGAACCTCATAGACCATGGTTAACACCTAGCATAGCATGCCATGGCCACCCAATTAGTAATAAGGTTTACCTTAAATGAACCTATAATCATATGTTACCATGCACTAGAATCTCTGTTACAAAATCCCAACTCAAATTTGAGTCATGGTTTATGTCAAACTCCATTTGCTATGAATATTATGTTCTCTTTTAATTCCAGTTCTTGATTAAAAGATTTTCTCATCGTAAACTCTTTTACAATAAATCTATCTGTCTGGCCAGAACTTGAAACATCAAGAACAATTAAATGAACATAGGATTTTATCTCTATTTACTTAGAGGAAGATTCCATCTTGATCAACACCTACCTCCATATATAACTAGTAGGAGCCAACAGATGCCCATATACCCATACACAGTACAAGTATGAAAGCGATTAAACTCAAACTACCTATATACAAGATAAACTGTGCTATCTCAGTCTAAAGATTATATGCAACGATATGATTTATGACAAAATATTGACAAGAGTAAACTCCATGTGCTTGTCATAAGTGTCACCGGTTCTACCTACTTATCATTTATAAGTGCCTATCATATTTGTTATATGGCATGAGACTCACCATTCCATCTTATTTATATCTCATATAAATAACTTGGGAACAAATATGAATACAATCTTTCTGGATAAGTCATGTCCTTATTATGAAGTATCCTCGATTGTGAACCTATTTATGATACTTTGTGCTAGAAATATTGTCACTCATATTCTTAACAACTTAAGAATAATATTTCTAACAAAATATCAATGGACCTTTTCTATTACACATAAATATATTATGTAAACGGAAAAGTGGAAATGCCTTTTATTAATAAAAATATGTACAAGATACATACAAAATGATATGCTCTAGGGCATACTACTAACATATATGTTATTTGATCCTGGCTCCACACATTCATATGTCAGTGCTAGTGTGATGTGTTCTACTGCTATTCAGTGTGTACCAATGGACTATGATGTGTTAGTAACTAGTCCATTAGGCCAGGAGGTCAGGGTAAATAGGCTATATAGAGATTGTCCTTTAGTGATCCAAGGACATATTTTCCTGTCAGACTTAATTGAAATGCCCTTGAGATTATGACATTATCTTGGGCATGGATTGGTTAGCGTGCATCACGCCATGATTGGATCAGAGATCAAGACAGTCACTTTTGGTCTCCTCGGTATGGTGATGTAGTAATACATGGGGAGAGCGATTATTACCTTCAAACATCATTTCATTTTGCCGCCGAAAAATGATTAGGAAAGGGTGTGAGGCGTACTTGGCACATGTGATAGACACCCAAGTGGGGAGTCCAACACTGAGGGACATTCCTTCTGTATGTGACTTTCCGGATGTATTTCCTGAAGAATTGCCAGGATTACCTCCAGAAAGAGAAGTGCAGTTTGAAATTAATGTTATGCCTGGTGTGGACCCAATCTCCATAACACCATACAGAATGGCACCTGCAGAATTGAAGGAGTTGAAAGTACAATTGCAAGAATTGCTTGATAAGGGCTTTATCCACCCTAGTGTGTCACCTTGGGGAGCGCCAGTATTATTTGTTAAGAAGAAGGATGGCACTCTCCGGTTATGCATTGACTATCGGCAGTTGAGTAAGGTGACAATAAAGAACAGATATCCATTGCCCCGTATTGATGATTTATTTGATCAGTTGAGGGGTGCAGCTGTGTTCTCCAAAATTGACCTGAGATTAGGTTATTATCAGCTGAAAGTACAAGAACAGAGTATTTCTAAAACTGCCTTCAGAACCCGCTATGGCCATTATGAGTTCTTGGTCATGCCATTCGGGTTAACTAATGCTCCGGCTACTTTTATGGATATGATGAACACTATCTTCAGACCATACCTCGACCAGTTTGTTGTGGTATTTATTGATGATATATTGGTCTATTCGAGAAATGCAGAAGAGCATGATAGACATCTGCGGATTGTATCACAGACTTTGAGGAGAAATATATCGCCAAATTGTCGAAATGTGAATTTTGGCTGAAGGAGATATCATTTTTGGGGCACATAGTATCAGCAGAGGATATTAAGGTAGATCCTAGCAAGATTGAAGCTGTCCTTAATTGGAAGCCACCCAAAAATGTCATAGAGATTCGCAGTTTCAAGTTAATGGATACTACCGTCGATTTGTGAAGGGATTCTCTATGTTGGCATCTCCATTGACCAAGTTACTTAGAAAGGATGTGAAATTTCAGTGGACGGACAAATGCCAGCAAAGTTTTGATGAATTGAAGAGATGTTTGACTGAGGCTCCAGTCTTGACTTTACCTACACCGGGTAAAGAATATACAATTTACAACGATGCTTCTCATAATAGGTTAGGTTGTGTATTGATGCAAGATCGAAATGTCATTGCCTATGCATCACGCCAGCTGAAACCGCATGAGAGGAATTATCCGACACATGACTTGGAACTTGCAGCCATTGTGTTTGCTCTTAAGATCTGGAGGCATTATTTGTATGGGGAGAAGTGCTATATCTACACAGATCATAAGAGTTTGAAGTATTTGGGCACCCAAAAAGAGCTTAATTTGAGACAGAGGAGATGGTTAGAGTTGATAAAAGACTATGATTGTCTGATAGACTATCAGCCAGGAAAAGCTAATGTTGTGGCTGACGCCCTAAGTCGCAAGACTATGGCAAGTCTACAGGTTACTCCTTTGTCTTTGGTACATGAGTTGAGGTTATTACATGCCAGTTTAGAGATTAATGATGAGGGGCAGACAGCAGTTGCATGGCATGTACAGCCAGTGTTGATTGATCGATCGTAATGGTCGCTCGTAATGATGAAAGGTATCAGAAGCTGTTGGAAGAAGTCCGGCAGGGCAAAAAACCAGAGTTCTCAATCAGAGATGATGGGTTACTGTTACACCAGGGCAGAATGTGTGTTCCTAATGATGTTAATTTGAGGCAGGTCATTTTGAAGGAAGCACATGAGTCTCTTTTTGTCATGCACCCTGGTGGTACAAAAATGTATAGAGGGCTAAAGGAGCATTACTGGTGGATGGGTATGAAGAGAGATGTGGCAGAGTTTGTATCAAAATGCCTAACTTGTCAGCAAGTAAAGGTAGAGCATCAAGTACCAACTGGGTTGTTGCATCCACTACCAGTGCCGGAATGGAAATGGGAAAGAATAACGATGGATTTTGTAATGGGACTTCCAAAGACACAGAAGAGTCATGATGCAGTATGGGTCATTTTTGACAGACTAACTAAGTCTGCTCATTTTCTGCCAGTCCGAATGGACTACAGTTTGGACAGATTGGCCAGATTGTACATTGATGAGATTGTGAGACTGCATGGAGTGCCAGTATCTATCGTATTAGACAGAGATTCTAGGTTCACTTCTAGATTCTGGGGTAGTCTTCAGAGAGCCCTAGGAACTAGATTGAACTTCAAGATCGCATTCCACCCACGCATGCATGGCGATGCGAGAGAGTAATTCAGATCTTGGAGAACATGCTACGGGCTTGTGTGATTGAGTTTGAGGGTAGTTGGGATACACACTTGCCTTTGATTGAATTTGCTTACAACAACAGCTACCAATCAAGTATTGGGATGCCTCCATATGAAGCTTTGTATGGCAAGAAATGTAGAACCTCGTTGTGTTGGGATGACGTGGGTGAAAGAAAAATGATCGGACCCAAAATTGTTCAACAAACTGAAGAGAAAATCAGGGTGATCAGAGATCGACTTAAAACTGCATCAGACCGTCAGAAGTCCTATATTGATTTGAAAAGAAGAGATATTGAGTATGCAGTGGGTAAGAAAGTTTTCCTCAAAGTTTCTCCTTGGAAGAGAATTATGAGATTCGGCAGAAAGGGGAAACTAAGTCCTCGTTTTATTGGGCCATATGAGGTATTGGAAAGAGTGGGTCCTTTGGCTTATCGTTTGGCACTACCTCCAGAGTTGGAGAAGATAAATAATGTCTTCCATGTGTCTATGTTGAGGAGGTATCGATCAGACCCATCTCATATACTATCAGTAGAGGAAATTGAAGTGAATCCAGACCTCACATATGAGGAAGAACCCATAGAGATTCTGGCTTATGAGGTGAAGTAGCTACGGAACAAGCAGATACCATTGGTAAAAGTGCTGTGGAACCATCATTCGGGCCAAGAAGCTACTTGGGAACGAGAGGAGGACATGAGGAGACAACACCCACAGCTATTCAGAGATTGATACCAGGTAAAATTTCGAGACGAAATTTATTTAAGGGGGGGAGAATTGTAACACCCCTATTTGTATAGCCTGGTAGATTTCACTGTTCCGGTGACCGGTGTCGGTCCGGACAATTAAGGAGATTAGAACCATACTTAAGACAACTAGAGAAGCCATAAATACAAATAATTATTAATTGCCAATTAGTTAAGTATAAATAAGAAAAACAGAACATAAGAAGTTAAACGAGCCGAGAGTCACAGCGATGGGTGACCTCCTCGAACGAGCATCGCAAAGTCGTTTTAAACTCAAATTTTGAACCGTAAAAGTGACTGCGGTCCTTAGGACCCTTATGAACACAAATGGAAAAGAAAATCACGAAAAAGAACTGTTAAGTCGGTCAAATAACTAGGTCGAGGAGCCGGAAGAAATATGGAATTATTTGCAAACCAGATGAACGGCGACGGCAATTTGGTCAATTGACCCAGTGACTTCGACCTAATCACAAATAAAATCGGAGAAAAGAAAATTTCGGGATCGAGAATTAAATTAAAGAACTAATAGAAAAATAGAAAAAAAAAAGAGAAAAATGAAAAAGTAAAAAGGTGATGACATCATGCATGACCTCATGCATGATGTCATAAAAGAATTAATTAAATTATTTATTAAATTGATTTGTGGTCTTCCATAAGCCAAGTTTATAAAATAAAAGAAAAGAAAAAAAAAATGGTCATCTTCCCACTTTCCCGTCCACACTCTCTCTCTCTCTCTTTCTCCTTTGTTCCTCCATAGCCATGAAAAATCAAGCTTTTAAAGCTTGAATCAACCCTATAAATCCCACAAATTTCTTATGTAAATCTTATTGTTGGATCTTGACAAGCTTATTGAGAACAAAAAGAAAGAAGAAATTAGAAGAATTAGAGCTTTTGGAAAAACTTCAATTGAAGTAAGTTGATCCAACCTTTTTTTTTTTTAGTAAAAATGTTTGAATTAGAGTAGAAATGGATAGAATAACATGAAAAATTGAGAAAATTATGTATGAGAACAAAGATGTAAATTTCAGCCAGCCATGGGATTGTGAAGTGTTGATATGTTTTAGTTCAAGTAAATGTGTATACAAGCCTAATTGAGCAAGTAGATGTGATTGGCACACTTTGATTTGATAAATTTTAATAAATTAGAAATTAGGGTTTATGGCACTTAGGGTTTGATGCATTAGAATGAGTTTAAAAGCTTTAATTAGTTGAAATTCTTAAATGTGATTAATTGCAACAAAGTAGTGAGATTAGGGTTTTGAGGCAAATTTTGGAGAAATGCATAAATGATGACTTTGGTCTATTGTGAGATAAAAAATGGTCAATAATGACTAAAAGATATGTGTGGAAATTGTGAGAATGAAAGTTAAATTCGTAGGTCAAATGCAGCATGACCAAACCAACTTTGAAGGACCAAAACGGAAATTTTACAAGTCCAATTGATATGCCACCAATTGGAGATGAAAATAGACATAAAATGACACAATTTTTATTAAGGAACCATGCCCAAAAACTGACCAAAACTTAGTGAACCAATTGACCAAAGTTAAATGAGAGCAGGCTGCCACTGTATAAACTGACCAAATGAACAATATTTGTTCATTTGGTCATAACTCGAGCTAGACAGGTCAAATTGACCTGAAATTTTATCAGTGTAATGAGATATAGACCTAAAACTTTCATGAAGAACACAAACCCAAATTATGCCATTAACCTATTCAAATTATTGAGCAAAGTTAAGTTCAACTCAAAAATCGCAAATTGCCATTGAGCAGTAATGTTTGAATGGCTATAACTCTCTCTAGAAAACTCCGATTTAGGTGATTCTTGAACCGATGGAAACCTAAGACATAGTAGAACACTTCATATGAAGAAAATTAGACCAAATTATGGACTTAACTTGATCAAATTGCTGAACGAAGTTGGATAAAAAATCTGCCAGAACCAAAATTGCAGCATGAACAGTGCATGTGAACAGTAATTGTATTTTGGCTATAACTTGAGCAAAAAACTCCGATTGAGGTGATCCAAAAATGAGAATAAACTTAAGACAATAAGGAACATTTTCTATGAAGGAAGGTTTGCCAAATTCTAACAGTAGATTGACCAATGGAATAGTGCAACTAGGAGCACCAAAACTAAAATTTGACAATTTTGCAAAAAGGACTTAAGCTTTGAGAAAATGACCAAAACCAACAAGTTTGGTGACCAAAATGTGTTATGTGGGTGAAGTTGGAGTTCCCATACCTATTAAGCCTTAAAAAGTCAACAATTTTGACTTTAATAGTGTAATGAATAGTAACCCGAAACACAAAAACTTCAAGAACGTCGAAATTAGTACATTAAAACTAGGTAAAAATAAAGTAAAATTTATTTTTGGATTTATGCTAAGTTATGGTACTGAAACAAGGTGAAATTGTGTGTTTCAGCTGAAAAAGACTTAGAAGCTCGGAGAGACTGAGTCAAGGCCTAGAGGCGACTCCAGTCAGGTTTGTGCACAATAATAATGGTTTAAATATTTTAATCTCAAAAATTTGAGTTCGTTGATTAATTATGTATTGTGTTGTCATTTTATAATCGTAAATGTGACTTTGAAAAGTGATCAGATTTCTCATAAATTGTTTGCATAAATTGTTTTGAATGGATTTTATGTTCACACTTAACATGACAGTACCACATTATTCCTCCTCCATTTATGGGGTTGAGATCGTTTATTTTCCTCCCTCTCTGGCTTGCCAGTTGAAGTTTTAGATCGGATGAGTACTCATTAGCTAGCTAGCCACCTCCCTCATTGATTTCGATTAATGGGGTTGAGATTGCTTTGTCGTGGTGTACAACGCGGCATTGATCGGAAATTTTGTGTCAAGGCTTAAGTTGTGTATGACTTTGGCAACACTGTGTTTATGAAATTGTTTGACTAAACTGTGTTTAATAGATTATTTGACAAAATGGTGTTATTATGAACTTTGATATTTGTGAAATGTGATTGAGAAATATTTAAATTGTGTTTGGCAATGAATGATTTATTTATTGTATTTTAAATTTTTATTGTGCACCAGAGTATTTTTATACTCAATGATAGCTTATTTTGTATCATGAGATAAGAGCAGGAGAAAGCGAGAAAGTGAGTCATTGTTAAATCGAGGACTACTCTAACCATTTTGTACGGGTATTATTTTATACCCTTGTAGATCATCTTGATGTAAATATAAAAATGTTGTATGTATCAATGTAGTTGAGCAGTTGTAAATAAATTGTAATAATATTATTTTGGATTTTCTTCTGTAAATTTAATATTTGTACATATGAATTTCCTGCTTTATGCTTTGTGAATGGAGATATTAAATATTTTGAGATGAGAAATCTTGATTTGTATTGTGAAATTATTTTGAAGTGCATTGAATTGAGATGATTGAGTTATTGAAGGTTGGGAGTTGTGAAATATTTTTGGAAGTGTTTTTTTTAGGTATTTGAAGAACTATTTTCTCCAGTTTTAAACGGAACTCTGTCAAAATTTTTATTAAATTTGCGACAAAATTTAAATGGACAAAAATTTTTACTAGTCTTTAAGCTTTGAATAAATGGTTTTTAATTCTTACTAAAATGCTCACCACTTCCAAAATGTAAGAAAATCATTTTAAAATCCCTTGTAGGGTACTTAATGAGTTATCGGTAGGTGAAGTTCGGTAGTTCATTAAGTATTCTACGGGATCATGTTATGCCTTACGGAGGGGTAGGGTGTGACAATGAGGATGTTTGTAGATGTCCTTTGTTTTGGTATAGTTATGCTAGAACAGAGTTCTATTAATATGTAGGAGAGTTTGGAACTCCTAGTTAGGGGTTTAAAAGTCTTGAGCTAAAATATCGAAGGTCACAGTTGGGTGGTAACTAGAGTTAGTGACTCGGTTACTCTAGCATGAGCTAGAGTTATATCAGGAGTTGCCATAAGACTAGAGGGTTTAGTTTAGTTGCAAAGTAAAGGTAATACAGACAAAGTGAGACCACTTGGTCTTCGATATGAGATCCTGGATAGTTTTTTCATTACGATAGACATTTTACCTAAACTTTGGTAAGAATAGTATATTCTTTGTGTTCAACGAGGTGCAAAGTACAACCTTGATGGCTAAATGAGATCAGAGGCTAGGAATAATGTTCATAGCCTGTGAGATGATGTTTTAGGGAATTTTAGAGTATAATAAAAGAGCAGATAACAGATATGGTTATTGCAAGATAGCAAATGCAGTACCTTTATTGCAGTCAGTTGTGATGTGGGGTATGATTTTATCCTTTTAAGAGAGACAGCAGATTACTATTGGTATTGGTGACTAACTAAATGATATCCCAGTTAGGATTGTAAGCTATGATAGAGAGTTGTTAGTTCAGGTACCCCAAAGAGGACACAAATCCCACTATAGGGATCATAAGTGGTAAGATCGTGATGTATGTAAAGCTTTTGAGTTGATGATAGGTTTGGGTACCCAGTACCTTAAGTTGGGCTATTCAAGTTGAAATGAGAAAATAGAATCCCTATAAATCTCCATCTCGAGGTAGTAGAGGGTGGTCTGTAGTCTAATGGGCAGGAATAGAGATTACGCAGTGAATGTTCAACTATTATTCTCTGAGTTCCTCCTTAGCCTCTTATTGCTCAAGACAAGAGTATACTCTAAGTAAAGGGAAAGATAAAATAGTTGATTTAGATGTAGCAAAGAAATAACACAAATGCCAATGGAAGTGCTAACTAGAGTGGTCAAAGGACCAATTCAGAGTAACATTAAGGTGTTAATGACTTGATAGAGACAATGAAGAGGTATAAGTTTCTGACATGACAGTCGAGTCAAGAAAGAGAATAGAGCTAAAGAATAAAATAGTTAAAGTTCAGTTTTGGGTAAGATAAAGGAGTTGGCTAAAGAACAAATTGAAAAGGCCAAATTAAGATAAGATTAGGAAGAGTAGAGTCAAGATACAGAGGAGGCAAATGATGTGTTAGCTATGAAATAGCTTTTGCAAGTGCACGGGTCACAGTAGTATAGTTTTAAAAAAATAATATCGTTCCCACAGGGAATTGTGCTTAAATTGGAAATAAAATGATAAGCTAATTAGAATGGTAAAATTTAAAGATATTAAAAATAAAATTTAAAATTAAAATTGGTATTTGAGGGATTTAAACTAAATCAAACAATTAACTAAATTAATTAGACTAGATTACCAAAATTTAAATTGAAATTGCTAATTATGAAATTGGGAGGAATTAAATCTAAATTCAATAAAAATTAAAGTGATTCTAGAGATAGGGTTTTCAATATTGTTTGCATGTGGTTTATCCCTAATTTAGCCAAACACATGAGAATTGCAATTTCGAGGGAAATCAATTCTTAGTTCTTTGAAATCTTTTTCAAGCATTTCAAAGTTGGTATTCATCAAATCAAACCTTATTTTCACGGTATTTCAAACCTGACAAAAACCCAATTAAAGCTCTAATTGATTTTTGAAAGTCCCCTTAATCCTCTTAGCTTATCTCTAACACCAAGAAAACTAAGTTTATTGCAAGATTATCTATCCCAAACATTCACTTTTCAGTCCATCTGTCAAGGATTAAAACTTAACTTAATGAGGGCCCATTCATCAAGCAAGGCAACAAGCTCACAAGCAATAAATCAAAATGCAGCAAATCTCATTTAAATGACTAAATCAGTTCAAAAACCATAATACAAAGCAATATTTACAAACCCATCTCTAGAATCTCAAAGATCTACTCACAAATCATAGTTTCAAGACAAACCCAAGTATAGAAATGAAGAAATAATGAAAATCTCAGTTAAGGAATAGAAAAACCCAGTAAAATGATGAAGAATCTGCTGCTAGAGAGTTGCAGAAAACGTCTTCTGCTGCTGCAAAATGGTCTCTCATGCTCCTCGTCCTCTCTCTCTCTTGCAAAAATCTCCCTCTTTTTCTCCTTCTTTTGAAAGAAAGAGATAAAGGAGTTTTTATATGGTTCAAAGGTCTGCCCTAGAATGGGTAAAAAGGCAAAAGATTCTAGAGAAAGTGATGTATTAAATCAGAGGGACGAAAGTGCCACGTTAGCCATTTTCATTAAAACGACACAAGCTAAACCGGTTGTGTCGCGCCTTGTGTCGCAGGTTGTGAAACCTGCTGCCTGAGAAAAACTTCATATCTGACAATCGACACAACCTGTGACACAAGCTGTGTCGCAGGTTGTGCAACTTTCGGTTTCTTAAACTCAACTTCAAAATTTTGCAATTCAATTCTAATTTCTTTCAAATGGCTGCTCTGATCAAAATACACCAAAATTCTCCAAATTTAACCTACAAAATAAATAAATTCAAAAAATTAAACTAAGAAGTGTAAAAAGGCAAAATTGACTAAATATATACTAATATCTATAGTAATAGCTATAAACAAGGGTAAATTATGTGCAAAAATTATACCTAAATGATGATATAAAATGCATGCATCAAATTCCCCCATACTCAAACTCTTGCTTGTCCCCAAGCAAAATTTCATTAAAACTCATTTGGAAGGGAATAGAATCAGTCTTTGAAAACACAAAAATCACTAATCCAAACCACCAACTTACCTCTAGCCACCAACATTCCAAATTCCCACCAGCAAAGCACAAAGAATGAAGCAATCACTCTCAACAATTACAGAATAGCTAAGAATTAACCAATCAACCCAAGCAACAAATACCAACCAGCTACAAGAGTCAATTGTGCCTAAACAAACCTAAATGAAATAGATAGCCAATGTGTCTCAAATAGATGGTGAGTAACGTATAGAGGATTATATTGCCAAACCCATATGCAAGCATAAAAGATCTAACTCCACTAATGTAACAAGCATTTTTCAAAGAATCATTAGGTCTTTCAAGGGTTGTAATGGGGTCAAATAAGGTAAAATTGTAGTTAACAAAGAAAGGGAATAAGGAAAACAAAATATGAGAATAATATTAATCATGAAACTCAAAGTGCATCCAATATTCCTTTTTTTTAATAATTTTTTTTACTATTATTATTTTTTTATAATAATTTTTTTTCTTTTAAATCAAGAGGAAAGAAATTCATAATGAATCTCAAGTGCTATCACAATGATTATATAAAGGGACTACTTTTTATACCTTTTTTTTTATTTTGTACTTGTCCCTATTTCATGTCATACCCAAAATTACCTTTGGGATTTTTTTTTTATTTTTTTAAATCAGCTTTTCACAATTACTCTAGCACTTTTCAAGATGTTTCAATCCTCCAAGTTTTTTTTTATGTGCACTTAATTGCTAAAATATTATTCTCATAAATAGGTGGTAGTGTTTAAGTTTTATGGCTAGGTAAATGATTTGGGTTCCAAAGAAATTAGGGAATTAAGGTTCAAGGGGGGTTTGCAAGGGTTGAAATGAAATTAAGGTAGGTTAAGGCTAAATATGAGGTTTAAAATATGAAGGAATGCCTAAATCATATTCTTATCAAATGCAAGTTAAAAATTTCACTTTGAAAGATCTAAGATGCTTGTTCTAGGAATGGTGAGACGACAATGACCATTTTCTTCCTTAAAGGCTTATTCAGACACTCAAAAACTCAAAATAACTAATCAGAATCTGCTTACCTAGATGAATATATTAATTTTCAGCTATTAAGTAAGAGAAAGAATAATGCTTAAGACTTTGTATCCAACTGGAAACTTTCATTCCACTAACCATCTAAAGGCAAGTTAGATTGCTTGAATAAGCAACTTCTGGAATTTAAAGACTGGTTTAAAAAAAATCCAAAAATTTTAAATGAATAAATGAAATGTATGAATGTATAAATGTATAATGAACCTATATGCAACTAAGTATGCATAACTAAGTATATGAAGCTATATACAGTGTATATAAGTGAATATGTACAAGTATGAATTAATGAATGAGTATGTCACTATGTGCAAATGAAAAGGAAAAATAATTTTTGCAAAAAATTTACCCTCTCCCCCATACTCAGAATGGACATTGTCCTCAATGTTAAAAGATTGCAAGGAATGGGATAATTATAGCTATAAATTCAATGGGTTCTCTCAAATATTGTGCAAAAAATAGGTGGCTAATATGTGCATAAAGAATGGATATGTAAGCCTAAAGTGGATAAGTGGTAACCTATTTCATAGGTGGTAGCACAACTTGTGCTGAAAATGACACAAGCTGAGATAAGAATTGTTACCTCATTGAAGGTGCAGCCAATTTAATTAAATAAAATTTGGACAGCTGCTGCACTCATTGCAAAAGAAACAGTGGAATGGAATTTATTAAAGCAATTAAACTCAAAAAGTTGAAATAGGGAGGTTAAGCTCAAAAATATAACCATGAGATATTCACTCATCAAGTGAAATTCCGAAGTAGCATATAAAAGCAAGTGAGCAAAGCACTAAAGATTCAAAAGAAAAATGTACTTATGAGCAACTAAAAAAAATACTGAATAAGCAAATATTTCAAATAAAAGAAAAGTAACACAAGCAAAATATTAACTAAACAAGTTACTAAAAACACTAATTAATTAAGCAACTAAAATAAAGACATGAAATATGTAATCTGAAACTAAAAGCTGGTCAGTCATGAATGATAACTCCTTTGCCCTTGCCATCTGGTGGAGGTGGTGGTGCTTTTGGTGGTTGCTGTGGAGAAATGGTGCTCAAAATGAGTGCCTAGTTAGTTTCTATCTACTCTAGCTTAGCTCGCATGGCTTTCTTCTTCTTGTATGTAGCAATAGGGGCATCACCAGAATGGGCTACCGGCGAGTCAGTATCCATGGGGTGGGTGGGTGGAGGTTGCGGTGTAGGGTGTGAGGAATGGGGAGGAGAGTTTTCGAAGGAAAGAGGGGAATCGATCATGGTGAAAATGGAAGAGAGGGAGTGGAAAAAAAATGAGGAAGAAAAAGAATACGAAGGAGTATAAGAAGAAGAAAAATGTGGTTATGGATCGTGGGTGGCGGAGGTTGTGGCGTGAAGGAAGGAGCGGCGTGGGTTATGTCAGGGGTTATGGCTAGAGAAAGAGGGAGGGGTTTTGGATATGGGTTATGGGCTTTGGGTTTTGTTTAGTTAGTTAGTGGTTTTTTTTTTTATATCAAAATGGGTTAGTGGGCTTTTTGGGCATAGGGTTGGTCGCGGGCCCATTCTGGTGAATTGGGTTGTCAACCTGCAAAACCAAATAAACGACACAAGTTAGAACACAAGGATGGAAGTTGTGCTGGAAGTTGTGAAATTCTCTGCTCAAATTGTGCCCAGTGAACACAAGCTACGACAAAACCAAAATCAATTGTGCCACAGGTTATGAAATCTTCTGCCCAAATTGTGCCCAGTGAACACAAGCTACGACACAACCAAAATCGATTGTGCCGCAGGTTGTGAAATCTTCTGCCCAAATTGCGCCCAGTGAATACAAGCTACGACACAACCAAAATCGATTATGTCATAGGTTGTGAAATCTGCTGCCCAAATTTAACAAAATTACACAGTACCTGAAAATTTGAAACAAATTAGATTTTAAGTGATAAGACCTTCATAACATGAATTCTAATTGCTCAACCTGCTATAATCATCAAACACATTAAAAAAAATTTTCAAAGCACTATTTCACACATCCACATTCAAATAATTTTCTTTTTAAACCAAACTGACAAAGTTTGGATAAAACTTCCTCTTAAAATTAACAAAAAAGGTAATGAGTCCTGCAAAATCCACCAGCAAATAACCAATAATAGAAAGATGAAAAGTATAAGTGAACAAATTTAAAACTAAAATTTAAAGCTGAAATTTAAAACTAGAACAAAAACAAAATGACTAATGCTCATTTGCTTGCAATGAATTGTATCCCATCTGCACAAAAAATTAGAACAATGTCAAACTCTGAATAAAGAGTATAGAAAAACTTAAAACAAATATATGAAAGAAATAAAAAATCAATGAAAAATTGTGGGTTATGCCTAGAAATGCTAAGTTTAGGTCTTTAGCTTGACCTTACTCAACCAAAATTTTATGGAGAATGAGAGAGATAGCAAGTTACTATTTTCTCAATTGGCTCACTAACTGAATAATGCCTTGACCTTTGGCCATTTACCTTGAAATTATCAGATTTTTCACCAAAAATTTCCACAGCACCATGAAGGGAAAACTTTCACAACTTTAAATGGTCCTGACCATCTTGATTTTAATTTTCCTGGAAAAAATTTCAACCTTGAATTGAATAAGAGCACCAAATCTCCTTCTTTAAAGTCCTTTTTCTTGACATGCTTATCATGCCATTTTTTTGTTCTCTCTTTGTAGATCCTAGCATTTTCATAAGCATCAAGTCTCAATTCTTCTAACTCATCAAGTTGCAAAAATCTTTTGTGTCCAGCAGCTTGTAAATCAAAATTAATTGCTCTAATGGCCCAATAAGCTTTATGTTTTAACTCTACGGGCAAATGGCATGATTTCCCAAAAACTAACCTATAAGGTGTAGTTCCTATGGGAGTTTTAAAGGCTGTTCTATATGCCCAAAGAGTGTCATCTAACTTAAGGGACCAATCTTTTCTAGACTTGCTGACAATTTTCTTTAAGATTTGCTTAAGTTCTCTATTTGTGATTTCTACTTGGCCATTTGTTTGAGGGTGATATGGTGTGGCAATCCTATGCTTTACCCCATACTTTCTCATCAATTTTTCAAATTGGTGATTGCAAAAATAGCTACCATCATCACTGATTATGGCACGTGGGGCACCAAATTTGGTCAAAACAAATTTTTTCAGAAATTTCACCACAACTTTTGCATCATTGGTAGGTGTAGCAATAGCTTCTACCCATTTAGATACATAGTCCACCCCTACCAAGATATATTTATTCCGATAAAATGATGGAAATGGCCTCATGAAATAATATATATATATATATATATATATTATTTCTAAACATATTTTGTAAAATTATTTAATAGTCCAACTGTAATTGAAATGATTAGTTTTAAATATTAATATTAAATCAATTAACAAAATATATTATTGCATTATTGTTAACCTTGGTTTTAATATTTGATTAATTGTTATTAATTTGATTATTATTACTATTAGTATTAATGTTATTTATTGTATTTTTTTATTTATTTAATTATACACATTTGTATTTTGGGACTCAATTGAAAAGAATTTTGGACCTATTTGATTGTACCCAAAAAGTTCAAGGATTAAAAAGGGTAATATTATGACGATAATAATAATAATAATAAAGAGGTTGGCCAAGTCTAGACGCAAATTGCATCAGGAGAGGAAAAAAAAAATGTTGAAAGTTTAAATTTTTCCAGCAACCCCCCCTCCCCTTTCTTCCTCACGTCTCTCTTCTTTCCCCCTCTCTTTCTTTCCCTTTCTCCATTTTTTTGGGCCAACCACCATCACTGCCGGTGAGCCACCCAGACCAGACCCACGGTGAACTCCAGCAGCGATGAACGATAGCCAGAACCACCAGAAGCGGGGACAAACGAGGGAGGAAAGAGAAAAATGCGTGTGTAGGGGCAGTGATTTCCAGGCACAATTGTGGCTTCATCCGACATTCGATGAAGGCAATTCAGGTGGCGTTGGAAAGCTTATTCCGAGAGCTTTCTTTTGATACCAATTTTGCAACATTTGGTGGTCAGATAAGTGAGATATGGAAGAGAGAAATTTTGAATTTTTCAAGTTTTTCGATCAGATCTAGGATGATCCGAGGCCACCAATAGACTCAGTGCATCGAGACCTTCGAGATGGGATCGACCCCACTTCAATCGGACACTGTTTGAAAAAGGCGATCATCGGACAGTCCAGATCGCTTGGTGAGATTTTTGACTTTTTGACCCCCAAAAATTAAATATAATTTTATGATAATTATTAATAATTTTTGGGCTTCATTTAGGTGTAATTAGATCGATGATAGCTCACCAGTGCTCGAGACCGAGTTTTCAACCAAATCTGGCTGCCTGGTGGCTCGTCCCTGAACATAGTTAATATTACAGTCGATCCTAACATTTTCAGACGTCCATGACGCTTCTAGATAGCAGAATTTGCAAAGGTAGTCTCGAACTTAAGTTGTGTAATTTTTACTTTAGTTAAGCTAGCTGATAAATCTGTAAAATATTCCTGACTCGATAAAATTAAGTAAAATAATTTTAATTAATATAAGGACGATGAAAAGGACCTCCAGGAATATTTTTATAATTTTTGAATTACTAAAAATAATTAATTTGACTGCAGAGTAGTTAGAGACTCGAGCTGGAGTTTGGAGGATTTGACTTAGATTATGATTCTTGTAGGCCCCGTATGGGCATTATAATTATTGTTGTGGGCCTGAAGCCATGTGTTGTTGTTGTTGGTTGAATTTTCTTGCAGGGTATTAGGTCCAGTTATAGGAAAAAGTCTGCCAAAATTTTGGCAAGATCTTAGAATTTATTTTGATTATATGGTTTAAATTAATTACTTAAGTTTGTCAGCCTTGTGATAGAGCTCAGTGTGTATGTTTAGGTGATCAGTGCTGGCCATTTTCTCCTTTCAGCCAGACCAGCTGCAGTTCAGTTGATCAGTCTATGAGTTGGACATTGATTATTTTTGCAATTTCAATATTAACTATATATCTGGCATGCTTAAGCATTTTATAAATATTTAATTATACACATATATAGTTAATTTATTAGGAGCATTTTGGTTGTTGTATATTTAATTATTGCTATTTATTTGTGATTGTTACCGTGAGGATAATTTAGAGCCGTGTGCATGTGTCGGCGTACATGTGGTATGATATTGGTTATAGATAGGACTCGCTAGGACTCGATCTTTTTTGTGGATAAGTTGGGGTGAGTACGACTTTGAGTTGATCTCGCTGACCTCCGCATTTGGATTATTAAGTGAAAGTCCGGCTTGAGTTGACTTCACTGGCAGGTATTAGATTAAGAGAGCAATACAGGGATTCAACTCCCATATATTTATGTTGATGTGATACACTGGGTATGTGAGTAGCTCAAAATTAACTTCTTGTGCAAATATTGGGTGAATTACTTATTTTACTTGTTGGATGTGCATTTCATGGTAGGATTACATTAGTCTTAGATAGTTATAGAAATTGCATTTATAATCAATATCTATACTCTCTGAGTTAAACGCTCATTCCTATTCAAATATTT
The DNA here is from genome assembly GCF_030052815.1 of Hevea brasiliensis. Taxonomy (NCBI): domain Eukaryota; kingdom Viridiplantae; phylum Streptophyta; class Magnoliopsida; order Malpighiales; family Euphorbiaceae; genus Hevea; species Hevea brasiliensis. Next base: position 11,792,153 of record NC_079504.1, read on the forward strand.
TTCTCAAGTTGCATGAGGAGTGTGTTTATTTCTTCGAGTCTAACCTGTATTTTTCCTTCGCAGGTTGTGTTTCTTAGTTTAATAATTTCTTGTGTCTACTTATTTATTTATTTAATTATCTATTTAACAACTGGAACTCTACATGATAGTATCAGGGTTGAGCTGGGCTCCCCTAACTTTAGTTTCTGATAGTTATCGCGTTAGGTTAGCTAGAATAAAAATATAATATTTTGTTTTATTTTATTTGCACGTTGGGCCTTAATTTTGGCCCTTGTTATAGATTTGGGAACAGTAAGGCTCACTACAGGCCTCGGGGGCTTTATGCCAGCTCAGGTCCTAGTGCTAGTTCGACTCAGAAAATGGGTTGTGATAGTTTTGGGCATGGGAAGTGAAGTGAGATGAGAGATAGAATTCACATCCAAAGGAGAGTAGAGAAAATAGTGGAGTGTGAGAGTGTTGTAATCAAGGCATTAGTATAATTCAAAGTATGCTTTGTACTTGCCACATCGATAGATTTTGTACATAAGAAATTATTATACTTTTGCTATTATCTTGTTAAAATTAACAAAAGTTTATTTAGAGTGTGTTTTTTTTTAAAAAAAAAAATCTGCCCAAATTTCCTAACAAGTGGTATCAGAGCAGGAGGTCAGGGACCAGTATATGCCAGAAGAAAGTGCGCAGTCCAGGATTGTGAAGTTGGTGTCAGGGACAAAACTTAATTGGCTTGTTGGGTATAGTTTATATGATATATTGTGCTATTAATTGCATGTCTAGGAAAATTCTGTCTAAGGAGATTGGAATTTAAGTGGGTCACCTCCAATCTTTCCTGGGAATTTTTCTGGTGTAATTTTTTGGTACAATTGTTCATATACTATTTTCGACACTGCCAAGTCACTATGTTAGATCTAGCTAGTTCATCTATTTTGATTGAGATGCTCAACCACAACAACTATAGTACATGGAGTATTCGTATGCAGTACTATTTGTTGGGGCAAGATTTATGGAGTATCGTTAAAGGAAGTGATACTACACCACCAATTGATGATGAGGAGGCTAAAAAGTGGAGAATTAAAGCTAGGAAAGCTATGTACACATTTTCAATCACAGTGGAGAACGAGTTATTGCATCACATTAAAGATGCCAAAGTACCAAAGGAAGCATGGGATACTCCAGCAGAATTGTTCACATGAACAAAAAAACCAAAATTGCAGCGACTTGAGAATGAAATCAGTTCATTCTCACAAGCGAACTTGACAATTAGCCAGTACTTTACTAAGGTAAAGTCCATCTGCATCGATATTTCAAAGCTTGATCCTAAGAATAAGATCGGTGACTTAAGATTAAGAAGAATTATCATTCATGGTCTAAGACCAGAATATGTTACTCTAGTTACTGCCACTCGAGGATGGGCTAAAAAACCAACTTTGACAAAGTTGGACAATTTGTTAGCTAATCAAGAGGCTTTAAACAAACAGATGTCAGGAGTTACAATCAAAGATAAGGAGAAAGCCCTTTTTAGCAACAATAAGAAGAATTTTAAAGAAAAGTTCAAGAATGGAGAAGGTAAGAATTTTAAAGAAAAGTTCAAGAATGGAGAAGGTAAGCAAAGGAAAAAGCAAGGAGATTGGCAAAAAGGTCACAAAAACTGAAGCTCTCAACAAGGGGGAGCAAAATGGGGCGCTCACAATAACAATGAATGGGAAGACAAAAGGAGCTACATAAATAATGATGAATACTACAATTGTGGCAAGAAAGGTCATTTTGCTCAGGATTGTTGGCATAAGTAGGAAGAAGGCAATGTTGCTGCATCAACTTCAAATGGCAGTGAAGTAGAATGGGACCTGCAGACCTCTATTACAGTTGAAAAAGAAGTAGACTTGTGTCAACTATCAGAATCTAAAGAGGAAGTGACTCTTGCAACTCCTTGTAATGAAGTTGTAAACTACAAAGAAGATTGGATTGTTGATTCCGGGTGCTCTAATCATATGACTGGAGACACTGGCAAGCTTTCAAATATGATAGAGTATAAGGGATGTAGAGTTGTGGTGACTACTAACAATTCAAAGTTACCAATTACCCACATCGGTGATATCGTAGTTGTACTTCAGTTTAACTCACACCAAGTAAAACTACAAAATGTTTATCATTAGCCTGGAATGAGGAAGAATCTATTTTCAGTATCACAGTTGACAGCCTCTGGTAGTTTTGTGGTGTTTGGACCAGATAAAGTCAAGGTATACAAAAGTTTGAAAACTACAAGTAAGTCAATCATTGAAGGCAAACGGCTTGAGTCAGTCTGTGTGATGACTGCTTCAACTACATATGTTGATAAGACAAGAAAGAATGAGACAGTTGATTTGTCGCATGCTTGGCTAGGACATGTCAGTTATCAAAAATTGAAAATGATGATGAAGAAGTAATTATTGAAAGGACTTCCCCAACTAAAAGTTCGAGAGGACATTGTGTGTGTTGGATGTCAGTACAGTAAGGCACACCAACTACCATATGAATAGTCCAAATTCAGAGCCAAGGTACCGTTAGAGCTAGTTCACTTAGACGTGTTTGGTCCAATTAAACAATCATCAATAAGTGGTTTTCGGCACATGATAACCTTTATTGATGATTTCTCAAGATATATCTGGGTAGATTTTCTCAAAGAAAAGTCAGAATCTTTGAGCAAATTCAAAGAGTTTAAAGAGAAAGTTGAAAAATAACTAGATCCAAATAGATGATGTTTGCATACAGATAATGGAGGAGAATACACATCAACAAAGTTCGTACAATTCTGGCAACAATACAAAATGAAGAGGTAACTGACTTATCCAAGCACACCACAGCAGAATGGAGTTGCTAAAAGAAAGAATAGGCATTTAGGAGAGATATGCAGGAGCATGTTGCATGCCAAAAATGTGCCACCTCACTTTTGGGTAGAATGTATGAAAATAACAGCCCATGTCATGAATAAACTGCCTCAGGCTACATTAGGGTTTGAATCTCCATTTGAGAAGTTAAGGAAAAAGAAGCTAGTTGTTAGCCACTTTCACTTATTTAGTTACATATGTTACGTTTTCATACTAGACCATCTATGTGGACAGTTTGATAAAAAGGCAATCCAATGCATATTTGTTGGGTATGATGATCAATGTAGAGGTTGGAGATGTTGTGATCCAACAACAAGACGGTGCTATGTGTCAAGAAACAAAGTGTTTGATGAATCATCATCTTGGTGGTCATCACAAGCAGTCTTATTGCCAGACTCTAAGGAGATTGAAGAAAAACTGCAAGAAAGACTGGGAGAGTGGACAACAGATGAAAATGCTCAACCAGATGAAGATATTATTGAATTAGAAAATGATAGCAATGAAGAAAGTCCTTTGTCAAAGATGAAGAGTCCATGGCAAATAGAAGTGTATCAAAAAGAAGAAGAAAGGCCAAGTCAGATGGAAGACTATCACATGGAGGAAATCTCTCAAAGGCCTTTGTGAAGGTCAATTAGACAAAGGAAGCTGACTCCTAGATATGCCAATGCAGCTTTAATAGAAGATGTTGGAATAGTGGAACCATTTACTTATGAAGAGGCATCCAAGAAAAAGGAGTGGAGATTAGCCATGGAAGAAGAAATTCAAGCTCTAGAGAAATATGAAACTTGGGAACTTATGCCAAAACCCAAGAATGTGCAACCTATATCTTGTAAATAAGTGTACAAAGTGAAAACTCAATCAGATGAGTCAATTGAAAGGTACAAAGCAAGGCTTGTAGCTCATGGTGTCACGACCCAAATTATGGGTCGGATCGGTACTAAGACTTGGGTCAGCATAAGGCCCCCAAAAGCCCATAGTAAGAATAACTATTCTAGCTCAACCATGAAGCGCATACTCTAAGTCCTAATTCAAGAAACTAACCAGACAGAGTCTAATCATAACTTAGACTATCAAACGGGGAGTTCTTGACTCACCCGACCTGTAATAACAAAATATATCCATTTGGAGAGCTCAGCTCATCCTCATAATACTCAATATAACAATTTAATTAAATGGGAGCTCAGCTCCCTCATCCAAGACAAATACCTATTCCATATATCCATGCACGCATAAATATTAGGTTTATAATTTCAAAAATAAATAAACTATTATAGTTCCAAACCAATTAAAATACTTCTAATACATGCGGAGTTCTAAATTTGCAATCAATTTTATATAATACTGATATTTGCTGCTAATAGACTTACGAGAAAAGAAGTAGGCTAATCACAAAATGAATTCTCCTGTATCCTGAAAAAAAATGGGGTAAACAGGAGTGAGTGTTCGACTCATAGAATAAGATATTGATTATAAATACAATTTCTATAACTATCTAGGGCAAATGCATCCTTAAGAATGAAATATAGCATATATTAATGCATTTAACTAAGTTCAAACAATATTCGCACAAAGAATAATTTGGAGCACTCACACACCCGTGTCACATCAATCAAATATATATATATATATATATATATATATATGGGAGTTGATCCCCTACACAGCTCTCTTAATTTCAACCTCTGCCAGCGAAATCAACTCGAGCCGAACTTTCTCTTAATAATCCAAATTCGGGGGTCAGCAAGATCAACTCAAAGCCGTACTCACCCTGACTTATCATAAAAAGGACCAGGCCCCAAGCGAGACTAGCTTAAACCGATATGCTCATCCTACCCATATCCAGTACCACACCTCACGTACACCGACACACGCACACAACTCCAAATTACCCTAAGGCGACACTCACATCAATTTTATCAAATAATAATGCAACACAAAGCGTGCCTATAATAGCTATATACATATAATTATAAGTGAATACATGAGCATGTCTTGTATGTATAATAATATTTAAATTATAAATAAAATCAATATCTACTCACAGATCTACCAGATATCACTGTAGTGGCTGGACGGAAGAAGAAGGCTAATTCTGATCACCTAAACAATTATATTAATAAATTTATCAGTATCAACACAAAATAATTATTTAAAAATTTGGGGTGTTACATTCTTCCCCCCTTATAAAAAATTCATTCTCGAATTTTACATAAGGCAGAATAAAAATACATAATTACATATTAAACAAGTACGGATACTTGTTACGCATATCTCGCTCTGACTCCCAGGTGCATTTCTCCACAGATTGGCTCCTCTATAAGACTTTAACCATAGGAATCTGCTTTGACCGAGGCTGTCTCATCTTATAGTCCACTATGGCTACTGGTTGCTCTTCGAAAGTAAAATGCTCATTTAACTCCACTACATCTGATTGCAGCACATGAGAAGAATCGGGAACATGCTTCCTGAGCATGGAAATATGAAATACTGAGTGGACATGAGAAAGATTTGGTGGTAACTCCAACTGATAAGCAACCGCTCTCACTCTGTCTGTATTCTCAAAAGGTCCTATGTAACAGGGTGCCAACTTGCCTTTCTTTCCAAATCTCATAACCCCTTTCATAGGAGAGACTTTTAAGAACACATAGTCACCCATTGTAAATTCTACACCTTTCCTCCTCGGATCTGCATAACTCTTCTACCTGCTGAAAGCTGTCTTTAAACGTTTCCTGATCAAAGGAACCATCTCTGAAGTGTACTGCACTAGATCTAAATCATGTACTTTCGCCTCTCTAACTTCTGTCCAACATAGAGAGGACCTACACTTCCTACCATATAATACCTCATAGGGTGTCATTTCAATACTGGAATGATAGTTGTTATTATAAGCAAACTCCACTAATGGTAGCTGATCATCCCATTGATCTCCAAAATCTATGACACACATGCAAAGTATATCCTCCAATGTCTGAATTGTTCTTTCAGACTGTCCTTCTGTCTGTGGATGAAAAGCCATACTAAAATTCATCTGTGTGCCAAGTGCTTCCTGAAGTTTTCTCTAGAACCAAGAAGTGAACTGGGGCCCTCTATTAGATATTATGGAAATAGGAATCCCATACAATCTAACTATCTCACAGATGTACAACCTTGCATACTAAGCAACAAAATAGGTGGTTCGATAGGCAAAAAGTGAGCTAACTTAGTCAGACGATCCACAATCACCCACATAGAGTCATACCCACGTGTAGTATGAGGCAACTCAGTCACGAAATCCATAGTAATCATTTCCCACTTTCACTCTGAAATGGGAATCTTCTACAATTTCTCTGATGGCCTCTGATGTTCAAACTTTACCTTCTAGCATGTTAAGCACTTGGACACAAAGTCTGCTACATCTCTCTCTATGCCATTCCTCTAGTACCTTACTTTCACATTATGGTACATCTTTGTAGAGCCTGGGTGAACATTATAAGGTGTATGGTGCGCCTCTTGCATGATTTCAGTCCTGAGAATGTCCACATCTGGCACACATACCCTGGAGCCTCACATAAGGGTACCATCTACACCAAACCCAAACTCACGATCTTCTCCCTGCTGTACCCTTTCCACAATTCTCATTAATTGGGAGTCCCTGTGCTAGGAAACCCTTATCCTGTCCCACAGATCTAACCTTACTATGAAATGTGCCAAAAGTGCACCCGAATCATTTATGTCCAAGATCAAACTCTGATCCATCAACTCATGCAACTCCCGAATTAACAGTCTTCTCTCTGCTGACATATGTGCCAAGCTGCCAGAAGATTCCATGCTCAAAGCATCCACTACTACATTTGCTTTACTTGGATGGTATTGGATGGTGTAGTCATAGTCCTTCAGAAGCTCCATCCATTTTCTCTGCCTCAAATTTAAATCCTTGTATTGAAAGATATATTTCAAGCTTTTATGGTCAGTGTATATCTCACACACCTCACCATACAGGTAGTGCCTCCAGATTTTTAGTGCAAAGACAACAGTCACCATTTCTAAATCATGAGTAGGGTAGTTCTGCTCGTGCTTCTTTAACTGTCTTGAAGCATAAACCACCACTTTATCATGTTGCATCAAATCACACCCCAATTCAACTCTAGAAGCACCACAGTATATCGTATACCCTTCTCCACTCATAGCAAAAGTTAACACAAGCTGAAATTAAACGGTCCTTAAGCTTCTGAAAGCTTTTCTCACACTCTTCTAACCAAAAAATAGGACGTTCTTTCTAGTCAACTGTGTCAAAGGAGCTACTACCTGGAGAAGATCTGTACAAAGCGCCTGTAATAACCTACTAGGCTTAGACAACTTCACACTTTGGAAACTGTAGTAGGCCTAAGCCAATTAGTTATTGTTTCAATTTTCTTGAGATCCACTTGAATGCCTTCACTAGAGACCACATGTCATAAGAATGAAATACTTTCCAATCAAAACTCATACTTCGAAAACTTAACATATAGCTGATGCTTTCTCAAGGCCTGTAACACCATCCTTAAATGCCAAGCATGTTCTTCCTCAGTCCAAGAATATACTAAAATGTTATTTATGAAAATAATGACAAAGTAATCCAGGAATGGCCTAAACATCCTGCTCCTTAAATCCATAAACACTGCTGGTGCATTAGTGAGTCCAACGATATCATCAAAAACTCATAATGACCATACTTAGTCCTGAATGCTATTTTTAGCACATTCTCACTCCTTATTCTTGATAGCCCGATGTTATCCCGTCATCCAGTCAGTTATCCAGTCAGTTTCGGGATATAGCAACCATTGTTATGCAGAAACCATCAATGCTGAAATTCAACGCCCTTACACTATTAGTATGGTTGAGCGACTCATGCACGAAATTCACTTTGCTGTTGATCCACATAGCAGCTCCAAGAAGCAGGTCATCATCTAACCCTTTTAATTTTTTTTAATTAACATAACTAATATATGTTAATTGATTATCTTCTAATGAAATTTCATGTTGTTGGCACCCTCCGTAATTCCATGTGAAACTGCTATCAAAAATTTTCACTGTTGTTTTGTAGTTTTGGAATGCACCTATTTTTCTTATGTATTTATTAATGTATGATTTCACTTTTATTAGAGTTATTTGATGCCATGTTATTGAACTATTGTTGCTGGAGTTCAACGTTGTTGTAAACGCTGAACCTGTTCTTTTATTTGATGAGGATAATCCAAAACTCAGATGTGTATCTTGATCAGGCACTAGAAGTCATTCGTCAGCTTCAGAAGTACTTCCCAATAAAGCTATCTCCAATGAGACTGCGATTGACTGTTACTGAACCAAAATTTTCTACTCTTCTGGAAAAGCTAAATACCTGGATTCTACCATTGTTTCAAAGGATGAATCTGGAAGTCAGCTCTCTGTTGTAAGTTTCTGTCTGCCTTGTATAACTCTTATAAGTTTTAATTTTACTTTATAATGTGACCTGTCTTTGTTTATCTGTTTCATTGCCTTTAGCATATCAAGCTTAACCCCAATATTCTCATTCAAATGCTGAAGTAGGATTCTTTTTCTGGCAATATCTTAAACAAGTTGTGTTTGCAACAAATGTATAGACAATGTAAAGGATTATTCTGAATAATTTATTATTTTTCCTTTTCTCCTATTAAAACATATTTATCATATTATTACTCCCGGGCAGAACATATGATTAAGCTAGCTGTTAGCTTTCAACAGACTTTGTTATTTATACTTCTTAGGTTATTTTTCTCTTGATTTTAGTGGACTTAAGTGGATTATGTTTGCATTATGAGTAATTACCCATTCCATTATGTGGGTTGGTTGAGATTCCTTCTTTGACTTGGGATTAATGCCCATCCTTGTAAGAAAGGAGGGAATTATATTTTAAACTCTCACTTATAAGAACACCTACACGTTTAGTTGTTCTATTTTCAATTCCTAGCTTAATTAGATGTAGACATGATAGAAGTATGAAGATACATAAGCTTGTTTACGGTGCAACACCTGCCACAATTTGTAACTTTTATGCACTGTTACCTTTTAACTTGATGTATCTAAAGCCATAGTTGCTAACTAATTTGAGTGCAATCCGTATTGTACTCCATTCTATTCTTCTAGATTAAATAGGTTTTTTTTTTTATTTCTTTTGGAACTTCTCTCAAAGTTTTCACAATCTACTTCAAGTTTCTTCCCTTTTCCCCCTATCTCTCAAGTGATAGTGGAATAGTCTTATAGTGGTTGATATCATCTCAGATGTATCATGAATCTGCTCTTCTTCTGTGCTTCACTTGCATTTTAAATGTTGTGCAGAATTGTGGATTAGACCCAGGTTTCTTTCAGGAGTGTGATGTCCTGGTGAGGAATCTGCAGGGCAGGCTGGAAATTCTTGCAGTGTCTGTGCATTATGAAGGGGACACCAGTGGAGATGATTATGATGATCATGAAGATGTGCGATCAAGCCTACCAAAGGAATCTACTGATTCTGTGGTCCAACTAAGTAAGAAATTGCAAAAGCAGACTGTCTTTGTAGAAAAGAATACTGAGGGGAGGTGAAGCAACACATGCAATGCATTTGTTGGGGATGCCAAGCAGTGCAGGGATCACTTTAAGAGTGAGTGGCACAAACATAATTTGAAGCGCAAGACCAAGCAACTCCCGCCTCTCACAGCAGAAGAGTGCTTAGCAGATGTGGACCTGGATGACTCAAAAGCGTATTTGAAAGATTACACATTTTGAGGTGGCTGGGCTCAGTTTTATCATTATGTGTAGATATGCATCGCCTTATACAATTTTGAGCCATTTTGTATGCCCATACTTCAATCGGCTTGCATCCCAAGTCCCAACTTTGATATATGGAGTAGTCAGGTCAGAACACTCTGCGTTCTAGTTCATTAGCTAGTTTCACACGTTAGTTTTATTCTGTGGTCTTCACAGAATCGTCTGGTTGTTGACTGTGAGTCTGGGATTAACTCCATGTTTTTTTTCCTGGACATTTGAGAGGGGTAACTGGAAGAGAGAAGGCAGCTGTCACAGGATTTTGATACTTCTGTTGGAAATTGGAGAATGAGAAAGATGATGGATTTGAATGAAGAAAACTTTTATTAGGAAGGATTAAATTATAATTTCCAAAAGAACACTCACTGCACACGCACTTATTTTCTCACGCACGCTAATACTCTTACATACACCATTACTCACTTGATTGCACTTTTATACTAACTTAGAGAACCACAACCTAAAAACTAGCCGTTAAGAATAGAGACGTCAAGCTCATATATACCCTATATTAAAATCCCATATTTTTAATGTTTGACACAAGTTTCCTCTTGCAACGGGATCTTAACATTTCACCATACTTCACAATATCGGTGCCCATGCCGATTGGTTTTGCACTAATTTAATTTAGCCCTGAGGAATTCTGATATTCCGGCGTCACCATTCATGCTATACAATTGCAACTAGAAGGGATGGTAGATGGCTCAGATACCATCATATGAATTTAGAAAAATCACACCTCAAAAGTTAGATGTTGAGGTTTGAGAGTTTAAATTCAGATTTTTCATATTGAAATCCCATACTTTTTAATTGTACATGTTCCTTTGCAATGGGATTGACACACATGTGATGGCACCCACACACGCTAGTGTCTCTCAACTCACTGGTGCGTACCAACTGCAGAAATGATAATATTTGAATTACGTATGGAAGATTTTTATTTTTTGTTTTAAAATAGAGGATTTATAGGTCAATGTTGCCGGTGAGATCTTCAATATTCTTGAGGCTTAAGTAATTGGCTTTGTCCTGTGATCTGTTTTTGTGTGGAAAAACTTGATTTAGGGGAAGATGCCTGCTCGGAAAAGAACAAGGTAACAGATACATACAAGAGCACAAAGAAGATTCACAGTTGACAAGTGAAAACTGAATATATCCTGTCAGATCAGTTTCTTTGTTATACTTGGAATTAACAAGATCACATGCCCATTTTGACATAAGGTGATGAACTCAAGTGGAAAAAGAACTTTATAAGAGATCTAATCATCTCTAACAGTACCATACCTAGGATGCCTGCCTTCCATTTGCAGAGAAGGCTTCATCAATAAAATTAGCAATTGCAACTTCTCATACATTTTGGTTTTGAATGAAGGGATGATATAAAAATATATTTTATATTGTAATTTTAAGTTACATAAATATGAAAATTGTTATTTTACTTTCTTAACTAAAATCTAATAATATTTTATAATAATATACACAAAAAAAAATTAATTATTATAAAAATTAAAATAATTAAAATGAAAAGCTCATCTTAGACAAATGAAAAGCTTTCTCCACGTGCATCGATCTGCACCCTTGGATTTTGTTGAATTGGATTTTTTGTGAGTTGAGAGGTTCCTTGATGAAATGTCATCCACATGAAATACAAGGAGACAATCACCGCATAAAATTTGTGAGAATGTCTATCCACTTGCAGGAATATAGAGATCAGAATTAATTCCAAAGGATTAAATGTGGAGAAAATTAAAGAGAAGGGAAAAATAAATAGATAAAAAGAAAATAAAAATCTTGCAAACTCCTCTTATCCAAGAGGGCAAGGCCACATCTTCTTTCTCATCAAATATTATCCTTTCCTAGTACTCCATCAAGAGTAAGAAGAAGATATGGCTATGAAGAATTGTTTTCAAGTGAGTACTACTGTGTGCACTAGTGCTAGAGCTGGAGTAGTTTTTGCTCCTGTAGAGAAGCTTCATTTGCCAACTTCTTGTAAAGGACTGAATCTATCCAATTTATCATTGTCTTCATCATCTTCTTTCTTTGCCCATTCACTCACTCTGAGAGGCAGAAGCCAAAAGTCTCGCATCTTCTGCAAAGCTCGTGAAGCTTTAGATGAAGGTTTGCCAATTAGTTCCTCATTTACAACTCCATTTTTGTTTCTTTATTTAATCCTCTTAACAAGTCTGCTCTTTGTACGCATCATTTTGTAGTTGCTGCTATAGGGCTGGTAGTTATTGAAGTTTTAGCCTCATTTAGATTTTTTTTTTTTATTTCAAAAATTGAATTTGCTGGAAAATAAATGTTAAGAATTACAGAGAAAATATTGGAAAGCATACTTTTACCATTATTTTCATCGAGTATTTATATACAGTATGCTGCATCTAACTTGTGCAAAGAAATCTGCAGTCCAAGTAGTGACAGATTCAAGCTGGGACAATCTTGTGATTGCCAGAGAAACCCCCGTTCTGGTGGAGTTTTGGGCACCCTGGTGTGGACCCTGTCGGATGATAGCGCCGGTTATCGATGAATTGGCAAAAGAATATGCCGGAAAGATTGCGTGTTTCAAGGTAAATACCGACGAGTCTCCAAATATTGCCAACAGGTATGGAATAAGGAGCATTCCAACTGTGCTGTTTTTCAAGAAAGGTGAGAAGAAAGAAAGTGTCATCGGAGCAGTGCCCAAGACTACCTTGACTAGTACCTTGGAGAAATATTTAGATGCTTGAGAAGACAATTTGGACAACTTCAAATTGTACCTGGTTATGGTATATGTTCATTTCATTGACCATATTCAAATGACTTGTACTTAATGTAGATGTCTCTATGAATATAGTTCTCCAAATGATCTGAATTATGAAAGTTTCATACAGCAGATCCATCATTTACCCGCACCCATCAAATATGCCCCAGCTCATTTGGGTTAGACCGCGTTTATTTGATTTGCATCTATTCGTAAGCATGGCTTCAGAAACAGGTCTCCATAACAATAATCAATTTGCTTGAATAATATGGCATTAATTAAAAGTTTTTAGTTGCAAGTAAGCCAGATCTGGCATAGAGATTCAAAAGTCATTTTAGCTTTCCCCAGTTTCTTCCACCAGCCAGATTCAAGACTGCTTATTTTGTTACTTCGAAATGCTACATGGATTTCTTAACAAGTTGACCAAGGCCAGGGGGCAGAGATCACGTTTCCAGTAAAAGGCAAGAAACCATAGTCCAACAATGGAACGGGATATCATTCTAAAATAAAACCGAACATAATTCTACCTTCTTTTCAATGCGAATGTTCTACAAATATACTACTTTCAATCAAGCCATGAATTTACACTCTCAAGGGGGGAAGGATTGGAGAGAGAGAGAGAGAGAGAGAGAGAGAGAGAGAGTATAGCAAATACAAACCCTATATTCACAACTCTGGTAAGTGGAAGGAACTACAGAGGAAAAGAGCCTTCAACCACACATATTTCCTACCTGAATCCATTTCCTAGACTGTTAGGGGGAAAAGAGGCTGTATTGAATCATAAATCGGGAAAACAACTAGAAGAAAATGAAGCAACTCGAAGAGAATTTAACATTTCATTGATAAAACACTATGCTATATGTTTTACTTTTTCCTGAAATTAGTACAAAGTGGGAAATTAGCCCTGAAACTATTCCACCGTGAAATGCCATCTTCACAGGGCTGTAGGAAATTATGCCCACGCTCATGCTGCACAAGCAGCTAAAATCACGAACTGAAACACCAGTATCATTGATAGCGCCTTCAAGGGGAAGGTTTCCAATCATACGGAAGATTATTAAAACCATTAACTGCTCCTAGGCCATTAAGCAGTTGGTTCCCCAAATCTTGTTGATGATTCAGGCTTTGGTCTCGAACCATAGATGGCACACTAACCCGTCCATTTATCAGAGAGTTACTGCCCATTGCAGCTCTAATTCCATTAACCACGGCAGACTGCCCAAGTCCACTGCCCATGGTGCCAAATCCACCACCCCCCATTCCAGAATTATTGACTGTCCCATTCCCTACTAGGCCATTTCCCCCATTGAGAACCGCATTGTTATTTGTTGGCAAAATCCCATTAACATTTTTCATATCATTCCCCAAAGAACCAACCCCAACCATACCACCTGTGCCATTCATTTGGGATGACATCATTATTTCATGTATGATTTTCTGAACAGAGCTTTGAGCATCACCATGGTCAGCCTCACCAGAAAGAGCTGGTTGTTGCAAGGGAATATTTGCTGGTGAGTTTGTAGGACCAATGTGGTTGGGAGCTGTTAAGGCACTATGAGATGCTTGTGTGGGATTATTAGATGAAGAGGGTGTTGGTGATTGGAAAGCAGAAGGATTAGATTGTGCCTGCGGAACCGTGCTAGAGGAACCCGGAGATGGAATCTGAACAGAATTTCCTCCATAGGGACTGCTTGCGTTATTCATTGAATTTTGTTGTCTTGAATTCATAGAATTTTGGTGGAGAAGCCCAGCAATAGCACCGGCAGAAGTAGACACAGATACCGTACTGAGGGAGTTATTTACAGTAGACACGCCATTGCTAGCAGCAATTTGCATTCCAACAGCTTGTACAGAGCTTTGATCACTGTTTGAGTTCTGGGGCATTGTTTGCTGCTGCTGCTGTTGTAGTTGTTCCTCAGGCTGTTGAGCTTGACTATGAAACCCAGATGATACACTTGTCCTCCGAGGGAACTTGGCCAAACTCTCTGACAACAAAGAAATAAGTCAGATGGCGTTTTTCACTTGCAACACCATATCCTGATGCTGACATGGAAACAAAGGATCTGAAGACAAAACTTGTCCAATAGGGTAATGTGATAACTACATTCATGTAAATGCACTAATAATTATGAGAATAAATGTTTCACATGCAACCACACAGAAGAACAAATCATACAAAGATGGCAAAAGAATACAAGGCAAAACAGAGGAGATGGAAGGAAAATAAAGGACAGCCAGAAACAGAAATTTCACCTCTGTGCAAATGCCTTGCTTTGCAATAATACATACGCAACTTTTCCAAGACTGAAATATAGTAAAAGTCACAATCCATTCATTGAAATATTATTTACTTCTTAAGGGTCAAAAAAAAATCCATGGGATATAGGCAAAACTACATTGTGGTCAGTGCACACCAAAAACACACATCCCCCCCCCCCAAAAAAAAAAAAAAGGGCGAGAGAAAAACAAAACAAAAGCAAGCCAAAAAATATATATCTTATACAATACTTGAAATCTTAACATTTCTCCATTATCCTCTCCTTTAGCCCCTTGAAATGTAAACACCCTGACTTGGCTCTCCAAATTTTTCAATTTCCATTGCTACACTTACCTTTGACCCCCTTAAAACCTGAAAATTTTCCATTCCCCCTTTACACAAAGTTTTCCATAGTCACCTTTACTCTCAACCCCTCCAATCTTGAAGTTCTAATTCTGCACCTACATGGGACTCCAGCATACACAACTGCACATTTTTTGCTTTCCCATTATCAAACTACTGATCATCTCAGCTCAATAGTCCTTGAGCAAAAAAGAAAAGGAAATTTATTATAATTCCATATAGTAGACTTTTGTATACCATATGCTACTAAACAATCAAAGGAAACTCCAAAATCCATTTCACTAATCTCAAAATTTCAGGACCTAGATTCAAGTCAAAACTAAATATGTTTTTTCAAGCTCCAGGCAAAAGACACACAGACAAAAAGAGTGAAAAATCCATAAATTAGTCTAACCACTAAATCTGAAACTATGTAAAACCAAACAGGCAAGCACCCAATCTAATCTCTCAAAAGGTTTTCTCCACTGAAACTTTCAAAAAAGTGCACCATTTCTCTGGCACAAACCAAAGTTAGCCATTTGAATAAGCATCATTCTTCCTCATGCTTGCATTTTGATGAGCCCATTTAATTACAGGATAAGGCAATAAACTTCCAAAAACAGTTATCAAGGTGATCCTTTATCCTGCTCCTCCTTACCTTGCCTGAGTGAAGGAAACCTCCGTATGTTTGGACATTTCTGCCTCCATCCAAAATCATGAAGATGGAGAAGGCTTTAAATTAAAAGTAACACTGGATCACTTAGAGAGTAGTTGTGCCAAAGGAAACAGGGTGATATTCCAGCAAACTATTAGATGTTATCTTTTCCATTATCAGATCCCAAAGGAAAGCTAAAAAAATACAAACCCAACATTCAAGCATATAATTCACCTAAATCCGTGCCCAATGACACTCATATACAGTTAGTTTCCAAGCTAGAAATAAACTTATGTACAAATCTTTAATTCAACCAGTTTATTCAAAAAGGAAATAGAACTCGGTATTACCTATGAAACATGTAAGAGTCACCCTACTAAACACCTACAGCATCCCCTCCCCCCCCTTAAAAAAAAAAAAAAACTCTATATTTATTTTTTTTAGCTCTTCTGAGATCAATTTCATTTTCTCCTGTGTTTTTCAATATTTTCCACATCAGTGTGCACTCAAAAGATAAAGACACTGTTCCCCCACAAAGACACTATAATGATATACAACAAAAAGAAATATCACAAGATAGGCAGCCATGCAACATGAGAAGCACCATTATACAATCACATGATTATGCACATGAACAGATTAATCACCCCCCATACAATCAACATCAGCACAGAAATCTGGTCAAGGCACATGGAAAAGTTGTGAGAATTCTCTCACTACCAAGTTGAGTATAAACTTTATTTAGGCAGTTGAAGGCTCTATCTTTATTCAGCCATCAATCTTATTTTGGTCCAAAAATAACAGTAGTTAGAACAACAATATGGTTAGACAATACGACACTGTATATTGAATGTATAGCAATACAACATAGAGAATGCTAATTTTAACAGTCCAAAAAGAAGTTCAAGAACTATATTATCTAAGCAAAAGGAAGATCAAATACTTGAATACTTACCAGCAATACACTCCCATTATATTTGTATGGTGTACTAATGAACTAAAGCAGTGATACAGCAAAAAGTGTAACAGACGTTTTCCCGAATCACTGTGCTAATTACACCTCGAGATTTGCCAAATTTAAAGAATGAAAGGTCAAATCACAAGAAAAACTCATCAAGCTTACCCATAGGCCCAGTCCCTGTTTCACGGCTGTAATCAATCAAGTCTTTCATGCTATTTACCACTTCAGATATCTGCAACAACAATATCGAACCAATTGTCAAAGAAAAAAAAAAAGGGTAGCAATTAACTATAAAAATGCAGCAGTTCATTAATCTAATCAAATGTCATTTCTATAATATTAAAAGAATATGTTATAGTTATTATAAATGTAAAACGAAAAAACTAAAATCATTTGAAAATGTTTGTAATAGCTGGTAATTGCACCCATTAAAACATCAAAAGACTACAGTGAAACAGTGTTCAAAAATGGTTTCAACAATGCAATGAAAATACATAGCCACAACTCATAAGTCAGTGCTTGAGACCTAAAGCAAATTCTCAAGGATTTCAGAACTACTGAGAAAATAGTTTCTTGATTACAAGGGGAAGAACATTTCCAAATAAGATGCAAGAGACTATTAAAAACCTGATTTGGAAGGAACCAAGTGTTGGGCATTAGAATATGCACATGAGAATAAAAGGAATATCTATTTCCCCAAAAGGAATTTCCATTTTCCCAAATGAAAAATCATGAAATCTATCACAATATCATGAATTTGGAGATTTGGACAGCATGATTATCTAATGGAGATTTGAGATTTGCCTTGCTTTTTTTAAGCAATGTTCATATACATTTTGATTTTCATTAAATCCTGCAATAAATTTCATTATGAATGTGGAAAGAGAAAATAATGGTAATAAGTCGTGCAGAGATAACTCCACAAGCAAACAAATATCAGAAATCACAGTTTTTTTTTCTAGGCTGATTTAAAAGGAAAGTAGTGTTTCAGTGAAAGAAAGGCAGTCTAGGAGAAAACATACACATTAAATACCAATAGAACATTTAAAACCTAATCACAAAAGATATATGTTGAAAAAAGACATTGAAGCTTTCTTCATTAAACAGACAGAAAATGGAAGTTTATTGCTTAAAATTTAAAACCATCAAATATGATAGTATCTCAAAGTAAAGGGTATCATTTCTTATCCAAAATTTACATTAATCCCAATAGCAAGGTCAACGAGATACATGCAAAAAATACCCACTATCTTTAACCTTTAACAATTGATGATCAACATGAGATTCATGGAACTACATTGACCACAAAAGGATTTATGACATCACCTGCAGGCACCTCACATATCTCTTTGTATATCCTAAATCATTCACCAATGGCACTTCCAAAGCTTTTGCAAGTTGCCGAGCTGATGCAACAAACCTAAAGAAAGATAGCTCATCAACGACAATAGAAGAGCCCAGGCATTGTACATTATTGTCCAAAAATATCAAATTGTGCACTGGACTTGTGTTTTCCAACAATATAAAAATAAATATACCCAGGTTTAGTAAAAGCATGAAGTTCTGCGAACAGATGGGAAGGGATGGAATACAATTCTTGTCAACTTGTTCCAAACATAACATAAATCCCTTACCTTGCAAGAATCTATGTAATCTCAGAAAAACCCTAGAAACAACTATAAAATTCCCACACACTGTCTTTAAATAACACAAATCAACAGCAGAAACAGTTCTTTAAATGAAAAATCATTAACAGTACAATCTCACACATCTCTTGTACATGCTCAGCAAAATTCAGAAATGCAATATTATCATTCAACTTCACAAAAATAAACCATGCTTGCACATATACCAAGGCCTAATTTCAGCATGCATGCTAACTGCTAAGTCCTATTTAGTGTACAGGAACCATGTTTGCTATGCACTTTTAGTTTGTGTGTGCACACTTTTGGTTTGTGAGTGTGTGTATATATATATATATGCACTGAACCCTCCATTCTACAGGTTCAAAAGCGCAATATGACTATTCTTCAATTTCACAAACACACAACAAGTGCACTATGCACATGGAGCGCGCGCGCTCGCGCGCGTGTGTCAGTGCACCAAGTATACACATGCAAGGGACGTGCAACAGTTTCATCACTATCATTATTGAAAACTTGAAAAAATGACCAACAGAACACAAATAAACACAGCACACTGTAAAGAGATTAACAATTCAGGGCAACAAGGAATAGATCAAGCTTTCAACTTTCAATTTAAGGGATAAAGAAAAAAAAAATACAACAATCAAAACACCACCTAAAGGCTCATATTGCTTGATAACAAAATGTACTTATAAGTGACAAATAACTTACATGTTACAATTATTTTGCAAATCTGGAACGGATAAATTAGATGATGCATTTTGACAAGCAGCCTGGTATTTTTGAGCTGCAGCACCAAGCTGACTGACCTGCAAAATATAAAAAAATATATATATATATTCAAGTATAATATTTGCCAGTAAGAAATATTTAAAAATTCCGGTTGCAATGCCACAGCAGAATTGCAGAAAACTTCCACCTAAACACTACTCAATGTTTGTTTGGTGAAGAACAGAACATTAAAGGGTGCTTTGCATTTTCTGTTAAAAAGAGGTATAAACTAGTCATCATCAATACTGCATCCAATCTAAATAAAATGCACAAAACATAGTCCAGGTTCAACTGAAAGATCATATGGTTTTATTTTATATTGCTTGTACTAGTATTATTATTGGATATCATAAAGTATAACCCTTTTCATATGTAAGAAGAAAAGGAGGAAAACAATGTCAAAGCAACTGAGAATGACATAAAGAAGAATAATATAACTTTTTCATCAAAATAATAAAATTTTACTTGGCAGATAATTGCTTTCCTATTCCTCACTTAGTTTGTGCATGTGTAGGTAACACACAGAGTAATTTAATAGTTATAGATAAAAATCTTTCATTGCCAAGTAAGCATATTTTGATGTCTGGTTTATTTATATGATCCCAATCCAGTAACATGAGCCAACAGATATTTTTTGGCATTGCAATTATGCTACAAAAATAAAACTCCATGTACGTGTTGAGAGACACAAGTACACAACTACCAGTGCATTATGGTGATCAGGTGATGTCAACTGAGCCCACATATAACACATAATCAAACTAACATCAAATGCCATAGAAAATTCAATTAATTTCACTTGCAATTAGCCATTATTTCACATTCATCAAATACTTGAGAGAATTTTCAGAACATTAAAACATGAAAAACCCTAGGCTCATTTAATTAATGATTATTTAGAATTATGAACAAAGAGAATCTAGATTGAGGAAAAGAAATGACAAGAAAAACTGGGTAGATAGAGAATCTCATTCATGTTATAGCAATTAAGATCAAAATATCATTAACTAATATATTCACTAAAAAATTATGCCAAACTTCCTCTAGATAATTGCATCTTATCATAGACACAAAGATACCAATACAGGGATAATGAGTTACTCTTGTTCTATAATTTCTATTGGAGAAATTCCTGCAGTGCAATAACAGTAGTGAGCATGGATTTCAGGACAATTCTAAAACTATTAAATCCATCATCAATTTGAATAAAAACTAACGCCAAAACAAATACAAAATGTCAAATAAGCCAACTGAGTTTTATATGACAGAGGTTCCTCATTCTTAAAACTTTTACTCAGGAACTAATAGTAACAAAGAACTTTTTTGTAGCATTAAGCAAAATGGTTCACTGCTAACCTGTGGTATTAACAATCTTCGAGGGATAAGCTCTTCATGGCGCCGTGCACAAAATTCCCAAGAGCATATCTGGCCAAAACAGTGGGGAAAAAGGGAGAATTTTAGTTCATAATACCTTAAGAATTTAGAAATTATCAACAGCAAGTATCTTATCGTGTACCTTCAAGTCTGGAGAGAAGACTATCCGTAGCTGACCATCCCGAACAACACGAAGTTGCTCAAAAACACTTTCCTGTATTGCTTTTGCATAGTCCAAGACAATTTGACCAGATGAGTTTTGATATTCACGTGGCATATCAACATAAAGAAGTTCTTCCAAGGTACCACTTTCATATTTGATTTTAAAAAGCCTGGGAAGAACCTCAACAGTTGCCTCTAAAAACACAGTAGACCAGAATAAGATACAGTAAAATGTGGGGGTAAAGTATCTAAAACAATGGAGACAACAATTCACAATACCACGAGTTAGTATCATTCATAAACTACAACAAGAACAAATAAAGATCAAACAACATACCAAAGCCACGGCCTGGCTTGCGATTGCAAATTTCACAGTGCCATATGTCCTGTAAAAGGAGAAAGTAAGATGCTAATAATGATTTACATCAATAATTGGCACTACAATAAAGTAAAACAAGTGGTTTATGAAAATAACTGTTAACTTATTAAGGGCATTCTTTTGTCTCGAGGATTCCAAAGAAAGCATTCAAACAAAGAAGTAGTAACACGGTATAAATAAACATGCAGTGATCCTCAAAACAATTGACCAGATTTGTCTAGTCATACCTGACAAACCCACTTAGAAAAGCACTATAGTAAGATTTAGAGGTGAGTCAGCAATTGTTAATGTTGCTAAGTTTTCTCAAGCAACTGACCTGAGGAAAAACTCCAGTTGTTTGCCTGCCACTTCCATACATAGAAACACACCACTTCTTTTTTGCATGTGGAGCAAAAAACTCTGCCACAAATTTTCTCCAGAACTCAATATTGTTGTCCTGCAAGACAATTTGGCACGATTATGAATCAGAAAAGTCAAAACCAAACACTCGACATAGATTCTTAGCCATCAGGAAATCTTACTTCAGGTCTGTGCTGTTGCTGATACATGTAATGTGTGAGTCGACGAGCACACATCCCCGGTTCATACCCTGCTTTCACAGGAGATCTCAGAGGCAAATTCTGCTGTTGAAATTGCTGTGCTAATTGAGGTCGTTGCTGTGGCATTGCTTTCAAGAGTTGCTGTTGATGATGTTGTTGTTGCATCTGCAACAGTCTTTGTTGATGTAAAAGATTAATTGTTGCAGCAGCAGCGGCCTGAGAAGTCTGCCTTGACATCGGAAGGAACTGCTGTTGTTGTTGCTGCTGCTGTTGATGCAGAAACAATGACTGATCTGAATGTTGAGGTTCCAATTTTACTGTTGCTAAACTTCTCATAGACTGAATTTGTTGAGGTTCCAATTTTACTGGACCAAGATTTCTAAATGGCTGCAGTTGCTGTGGCTGTTGCTGCTGTGCTCCATGTTGGTCATTTGTCACCTGAGGTTCCAACTTGACAGGCCCAACACTCCCTATTCCTCCACGAATTGGCTGAAATTGGTGTTGCTGCTGCACCTGGGTATTATGTGGGGCAGGGAACTGTTGCATAGGTTGCTGACTGTGCTGGACACTTTGAGCTTCAAGTTGTTGGGGTTGCTGTTGATCCAGTAACAACTGATTGCCAGAAGGATTTGAAAATTGCTGTCCCTGAACTTGACCAGATGGACCAGGACTTACCATACTTGACGGTACAAATGATGATGAAGGAGCATTGAAACCCATTCCACTACCAACTCCGGAAAGTGGATCTATTTCAGCCCCACCATCAATAGCTCCACGCTGGCTGCTCCCAGGACCAGAAAGCCCTGGATTTGGACCTCCATTTCCAAACGACTGATTAAGGAAGGACATATTGGGGACATTTCCAAGCATATTCATATTATTAAACTGAGTGCGTGGAGACACTAACGAAGGGAATGCAGTCTGAGAAGGCAGAGGACCTCCTTGAGCTCCTAGCATTCCCGAATTTGATCTCAAAAGCGAAGGAGAAACAGACTGGGCACCACCAATT
Source organism: Hevea brasiliensis (assembly GCF_030052815.1). Classification (NCBI taxonomy): domain Eukaryota; kingdom Viridiplantae; phylum Streptophyta; class Magnoliopsida; order Malpighiales; family Euphorbiaceae; genus Hevea; species Hevea brasiliensis. The sequence goes on from NC_079504.1 coordinate 11,814,623, forward strand.
GGCGTCGGTGGCCCCGAGGGTACCATTTTATCAAGAATGACAATCTACAAGCACTTCTCTAAGTATTACAACTATCTAAAACAACATGAATTGAATAAGCCTAACAAATCAGAATGAAGGACACATACAGCTGCACCTACTTAGCATTTCAACTCCTTATCTAAAGCTGCTGACTTCAAGGTCCTTATTGTGAAGTCCTTATTGTGCACCAATTGAAATGAGTAGGTTCCGTGTCCGAGCAGCTGGTGTTGGGTTTTACGACACACAAGCCAAAGACCAAAGCAATCAAAATCAAAAGAACATGTCTTGATTCTGAACATTCTATAGTCCCGCTATCTTCACACGACCAGCAATCTTCCAATGGTCCTCGCATGAATATCTGTACCATAAAAACAGCAGTTTTAGATCCATTTCAACAAAAAAAGTAACTCCATATAAAAGCTAAATGATTCTTCTACCACCAAACACAGCTTAAAAAATTTTCACTATATTTGCACTGTCAACTAAAATCCACAAGAAAATCACCATAAATTAGACTTAATCAAATACTAAAACAAACCCATATCACCAGAACTCAAGAGATGTTGCAGCAAAATTACAGAAAGCCCATGAAAAAATTTCACCATAGCCATAAACTCAAATTCAAATCACAAAACCTGAAAAAATAGAGCTTCAAAATGGCTGCAAAATTAAAACTTGGAATGGAACAAACTAATTGCAACAAAAAATAAATAAATGCTAGGAATGAACATAATAAAAAACCTCGATCGAGCACTAAAAACTGAATAGATCCAAAACAATAAGCAAAACAAAAATAATGGGTTTTGAAAGAAAAGCCAAGTCTGAGCTAAAAAAAATTCTTTGCAAAAATACAGAACTTACCCGCAGTAGAAATTAACGGTAGTGAGAGGGACAACAGTGAACAAGACAGATTTCTCTAATCAAAAGCATATACCACAATCCCAAAAATTCTCTATAATCAACCAAAGAACAAAAAAGAAAAACTCTCTTTGTTGCATAAAGACGAAGAAGGAGCTTATTCAAGTCGGAAGGGTCTCTGAACTCTAGGGTTTTTGTACGCTGAGTTCGCCAAAAATCTACCTTCTTTTTTAAGTTCGCCTTTTTTTTGTTGTTGTTTTCTCTCTCTATCAGTATATGAGTTGTGTGCCCTGCTATCGTCTGCTGTAGAGAAAGAGAGAGACCGTTTAGAGAGAGAAAGGGAAGAGAGAGTGTGGGTGTCCTTGCGGACGTCAAAATTGTATTCGATCGGATTGAATTTTCTCCATCTTCATTCTGTTTTCTTTTTATTTTCTTCTTTTCTCTCTCTAAGAAAATGAAGTCAAATGTTATTCTTTCTCTTCTCATCTCTTCCTCCTCCACCTCTCCTTCTATGGTATGTTATGTCTATGCATAGGCTACATCCATATATACATACATACATCCATCCATCTCACAAGCTGTTATCGGATTTTAGAGCAGACACAAGCGAAATTAGCCGCACAATAATAAAAATATTTTACAAAATTTAATTGATTAATAATAAAAATAAAATAATTAATAAATAAAAATTTTGTATTTATCTATTTTATAAAAATATACTTTTTTATTCTTCTTCAAATATAATTCACTTTCATTTTAAAAATAATTAATTTATTAATTTTAGTATATTACATATTTAATATATATATTATTAATAAACATATTATTAATCAATTATAAGTAAAATAATTAATATCAGTCATTAAATATTAATAGAATATATATTTAAAAAGATAAAATTTATTACTTTCATATATTAAAATTTTATTTGTCATTGTGGTTACAGTTAAAAATTTACTTTTTAAAAAATATATTTAAATTCTATTTAACTTACAACTTAAAAAATTTTAAAAAAATTGCTAATGATTAAGGAAAAAAAAAACAAAAATGTTGTAGTTATTATTAAATTAAAAAAATAAGAAAAAAAAAACTTGAATAATAAAAGATATTTGGGAGGAGTGGACAGCTTGAGAGAGTGGCACTCTTATAAAAAAGAGAACAAATTTAAAATTTTATAAAAAAAAAAAAGTCAAATCCATATTTTCCAAATTTTTGAATTTTTTATTAAATACATATTGTTTTACAATTTTTTAAATTTAAAATTATTAGAATTTCAACCATTTTTTTTTAACAGATAAATATTCTTAAGGAGCCGATATGCTACATGGCATACTTCATAGTCTTGCCACATAAATTCTCATAAAAATTTACATTGTTTGGTAATTATTATATTTTTATATTAAATTAAATTTTTTTATTTTTCTTTAAAATATAACTATTATTATCATTGCATCTTAATTTTTATAATAAATTTATTTTTTTATTTTTTTAAGTAATATTTATTTTAATTTAAATGACTATTTTCTTTAATAATTAATTGCCAAAACTCAAAGTTTTTTATTTAATTTATCATTTATAAATTAATATATTATTTTTTGTAATCAAAGATAATACATATGATTATGAAACTATGTTAAATAGCAATTTATTTATAAAATATAATTTATTTTTTTATTAATTAGTTATTTAATTACTTTAAATTATAATTAAGTTATTAAATCTCTAATTTTATATATATACAAGTTACTAATTATTTTATAGGCACTCTCTTAAAATCATAATAAATAGTCATTATTATAAGATAAGCTATAATACATTAACATATATCTATTACACCTACATATAATTATATATAGTACATATATAATTTTATTTTCTTTTTTTTTCTTCCTTTTGCTATATATATTTATTATTCTTCATATCATTAATATTACTTTTAAGAATAACATTAATATTAATAAATAAAGATAATATTTAAATATATTACATTTATTCAATATATTAATGGATATATAAAATTTTAACATTTAAAATGGTGGAAATAATCATGTGATTGAATCAACTTCAAATAATTTCATATATTTAATAAATATTCCTATTATCTTATTATTTTTTATTATTTTTATTATAAAACCTTCATTAAATTTTATTTTATAATAAAAGATAATATAAAATTATTTAAATCAAAATAATTATTATATTTTATATAAATGATTTATTTTAAATTTTTTTTTATGTAAAATTTTAGTAGTGTAAAATTTTGTGCATCAATACATCTACTTAACGAAAGCTCTTCTTTTTTTTTTTAAGTGAACTTTTAATAATAATTAAATAAATTTAATTAACTAATTGTACATCAAATATACAACACAAGAAAAATTAAAATTTTATGAGTTAAACTCAATTTTATATTCATGTAGGGAATAAAATTTATAAAATGTCATATATATTAACATTATTTTTTAAAAAAATTATAAAATCATTTTTTGTGAGAGTTATCATTAAACTTAATAAAATTAATTTTTAAAATTTTAATGGATTTTTTTAAAAGGAAAAATTTTAATGGATTAAGTAACATATTATCAAAAAATAATAAATAATTTTTTTAAGCGATCTTAAAAAGTTAATAAAATGACATCCACCAGGTGGCTTGAATATGCAGCTTCTTGTGCTAATAAAATGCCATTAGATTGGCTGTTATTTACTGGATTGTCCGATTGGGTTTGATGCTGGAAACTTTTGTGTGTTCTCACTTAGAATATATTTTGCAACTTTATGGTTCTTTTATTTGCCATGTGTCCTTGTGCTTCATCTTCCCATTCATGGGAATAATATACATGGGCATTTTTTTAATAAAACCATTAAATGAATTTTACCACCATAAATAGTTTTTTTATATATATTATATCTCTAATTTAATAAATTAAAATTAATTATGTTCATGCTAAGTCAGCACATTAAAATATAAAGCGTTCTCAATAAATATTTTCTTCATATACGAGAATCAAATACTCGAATTAAATACTAAAATTTGTTTAGAAGATAAGTGTGTCAAACTATTCATATCAAATTTTCGTTAGTTAATTTTTTTATTCCCATTAATCTCTCATAAGTTTTAATAAAAAATATATTTTTTAATTTGATTAATTGTTTATCAATTGTAAAGATATAATTTAAATATTGATAATTTATATAAAAATATAATTTGTATATTGTTAATAAAAATCACAATTCAAAGCTAAGTTGAACTCATTCAAAGCAAAGTTAAATTAAATTAAATTTATTTTTTAGAATAATTAATTTTAATTAAATTTATATAAAATACCTTAAAATTGTTAGATTAATTGATATAGAGTCATTAAATAATAATTTAATAATTGGAAGTTTAATAAATTATATAAAATATTTAATATCTAAAATTTTGATAATTTCTTTATTAAAAAATTGAACCTAAAAAAGCCATGTTGTGTAACACTATTGGCTAATGAGATATGGCAGAAATATTTTAAAAAATATATATAGAGAAAGGATTTATTTGACTTATTATTAAAATTATATTTTTAAATATATTAATTATAAAATATTAAAATTTATTTAAAATTAAAGTTGATAAATTTTATTTATAAAATTAATAGTTGCATAACGGAGCTACTAACGGAAAGCACTTCAATTAATATTGCATTGGATCAATAAAACGCACACTTTTTATTCGTTTGAGGGTCTCAATCATGGCCGTTGAAGCGTCATATGCCCACTTCACTATTTTTAGCCCTCTTCAGTTTGGAAAATTGTAGCATTCGCCCGAGCATTGAAACACAGCGCTTTCCATAAATTTATAATTATAGTTATTTTTTTAAATTAAGTAGTGGTTCTGTGGTGGCTGTTTTTGTTCTTGATTTGCAACTGTGAGCATCACTTAACTGGGAAAATTACAGTTACAGGGATGCCAATGGGCATGGATGCAAGCTCACTTCTCTCATTTCACCTTGTAGAGAAATTTTCTTTTTTTTTAATTTTTTATTTTAGACTTTATTTATTTTATAGAAAATATTTTTTTGAAAAATATTTTTTAAACTTTTTAACATTTAAGACACTAAAAATACATTTTATTAATTAATAATATATATCATATGGTTTTATGATACATACATTGCACATGGTTTTAATATTTTTAAAGTTTTTCTATTTTATTTTAAAAACAAGATAATTTTATTTTGATTTTCTGATAAATTAAGATAAATTCTAATGTGAAGGTTAAATATTAATAAATAATATTTTTTCATAAATAATTAAATTTTTAAAATTTTTTTTTCTATAAATTTATTACATTAAAAGAAGCAATGAAATTGCCCATTCCATAATATATTAACTTCTAATTAATTAATGAGCTAATTGCCAAGCCATTTTTGTATTTTATTTATCTTCTTTTTGGTCTATTTATTTAATTTTCTTGAGTTTAACTCTATAAACACAATGTAAACGAGAAACATAAATGATGAATGAAAAGTGAAAAGGAGTTGTGAATTTTAAATTTAGGTTTTCGTAATCAGATAAGATTCTATTTATTAAGTATTCATGTTTTGCTTTGATAAAAAGAAAATAAGTGGTCACGTGTTTTGTCTGTATAAATAAATTATTATATAGATAAGTTAAAATATATGAAAATTACAATAAAATTATAGATAAAATAAAATGTTTTGGTGATGGCCAAGTATATGTCTATAAAACCAACGGAAATTATGCTAAAAAATACAAAATTCTTTAATTTGTGAGATTTTTTTATAATTATTTTATAATATATATTTTTGTAAATATAATTTAAAGTCAGAAATATATTAAATATTTTCAAATGTGCTGGTTTTAGTGTACTCGTACTTCCATATTTTTAAGAGTGTGAGTTTCATCTCATTGTGAGAAAGAGAGCTTGCATGTGCTGTAAGAGTACTTAATAAAGTCTTCCTTTAAAATCATGTCCTTTATAATCAGTTTACAAGTTCGCTAATTGGCTTGTAAAAGCAAGAGATTCTTCTTCCTAAAGGACCTTCCCTCAGCTACCATTTCCATAAGCTTCGTTGTAGTTCCTTTTCTACTTTCCCTATTCACTTCTTTCCTTCCTGCCTCTCCAACAGCTCAAAGTCTTTTTTTTTTTTCCCCCACTCATTGATTCCTACAATCACATGTAATTGGTGATGATGCTTAAACATTGATGGGGCACGGTGATGATGAAGACGATGGGTGTCCTGCGAGGGTGAGAGTGACTGTGTTGCTTTTCATATGGTAATGGGAATGAGTGGTGATGAGGTTTGGTGCTAGAGATCTAATGGGCATGTGATGGGCATTGAAGCTCAATAGGCTTATGTGAGAGGCATTGGAGATTTGGTGACGCTTGGAGGAAAAAGAACTCAAAAGTGGAGCGTCGCGCAAATGTGTTATTGCAGGTGGACGTAGGGACAAGAAATAGGTCTTTGTGCAAGCGTGCAGAGCTCGGTAGTTACTCTGGGTATCGTGAGAAACTCGGGAATGCAAGAATGGAGTAGGGGAGAGTTCATCTCCCTCACGCTGTCAACCCAGAACTTGATAATTCTATATTCAACAACTATATGGTTAAAGGCGAAAATAGATTCCATGATTGATTCTGGTTATGGAAAGGAGTGTATCAAAGCTCTCTATCATCCTGGAATTGAGAATTGCAATTCTCACAAATTCAAAAGATGGATTTGGAGGTACTGGAATTGACAATCAGAAGTTGGTTAAATGCAATGAAGAGGCCAATTATTTATTCTCTTTTGATTAAATAAGGTTAATTAGGTTCAGCGATTATTAGGATCATAATTTAATATTGGGACAAGAGGTGATTAAATGTTATAAAATGTGATTTTGGATGTTAATGTGGCATAAATTATTAACTTTAACAGCTCTCACTAATAGTAGTGTAATTAATTCAATTTTTAAAAGACAGAGTGTAATTATTAAAAAAAAATAAAGTGTGAGATAAAATTATAAAAAAATGTGAAATGTTGGAATTTTTTTTTTTTGGTGATTTTCACTTAGTTAGATGGTTTAATATTAATTGTAATTTAAAATCAGGGACTTTTAAAGAGAAGTGGCCTAATTAAGTGGGGTAAGTTATAAAATCATAAAAATAAGGAGTAAGCAAAAGCCACGTGTGAGTATATAGACACAATAAAACCCCACCGTAGTAGATGACAGAAACATGCAAACGCGAACTAGGGATTTGCTAATCCCACCGGCCCTTCACCCTTCAGCATACCCACTATTTACACCGTGAAAATAATAATAATAATAATAATAATAATAATAATAATAATAATAAGAATTGTCCCCTTTGAAATTACCATTTTGCCAAGTACTCAGCCATTATTATTATTTATTTATTTTTTCTATAATAATAATCGAGTGATGTATCAATTGAAATCATTTCCAATGATGGTGAATGTAGCCCACATTGCACATATTCCCTTGTCTTTTTGCTCCTTCTATTCCTCATTACAAAACTTTCTTCAATTAATTAAAAATTATCAAAAATTGACTCTCTGCTGCTAATATTTAATTTTTAATTACAATTAACTCAAATAGTTAAATAAAATTATTATTTTTAAAATTTTAATTTTTTAAATAAAAAAATTTTCACTTTCTAAAATTTAACTAAATTTTAAGTTTTTTTTCATTATTTTTATTTATAACACAAGTTATGATTTTCAATTGTTTTTTTAAATAAAAAATAAAAATTTATCTAAAAGTCTCATACTGTATATTTGTATACTTGTATTCATATTCAGTGTCGCTTTTCACTATTTGATATTATATATTATATATTTTAAAATTAAGAAAAAATATAATTTAATATCCTGCATTTTGAAATTTTTAACATCGAGATGTGTACTTTAACAATATTTGTATCTACCTTTTTCTTTATTTTTTTATCTACTTTTAAAATTAAAATATTTAAATATAGTTATTAATTTTTAAAAATAATTAATATTTTTGTTTAATATTTAAAAATAAGTAAAAAAATTATTTTTTATTATTAATAAGTAAATGCATTTTCATATTTTTTATAAAAATAAATTAAATTTAAAAAATATATATATTTTTTCACTAGTAAATATGTCCGAAATTGCTCAATATTCGAAAAAGGAGCTCTAAATGGCCACCGTGCATTGCGCAGGGCAATCGCAGACTGCGAAGTGTGAACAGCTCATCTTTTTTTAACTATAAGGTCGGCCCTTCATTTCATTGGGTCAATAAAATAAAATAAATAGCACGTGTCAAAGGGAAAGGCGAATTGGCCTTGAGTAAAAATTAATTAAAGGAGGATTAGAGAATAATCAAGTCTTTTAGGGTTTGCTTAATTTGATTAATTCTTTGCTTCTTTATGAGTTTGGTTGTTGGCTGTGTGTTCCGAATTTTGACTGCAACTGATTTGTATATTGCAGTATTTGTGATTTTTTTTTGGCAATCCCATTATAAAATTGGAATATGACTTCAAATTTTCTAAGCGTGGAATTGTCATTTCACATATTGAAATGTTCTTAATTACCGTTCAATTTCTGGAATCAACAACTAAAAGAAAATTATTAAATAAACTTGATTTATTAAGAAAAAATCAATTGATGTTGGAATTGGCCATCTACATGAATAACCTTAAAATCTCATGTTGAATGGCTTCTTTTTGTAGAAAAAGTTGAAGAATGGAAAGTGAATGAAATTTTAAAGAAAGTTAACTATATATTAAGTGAGTATTATGCTTTCAGTTAATAAACTAAACTAGACTAATTTATATGAAAATATTATGAAAACAAGTTTTTGAGAAGGTGGGTTAGTCCGCTAATGTAATCTTAAGAAAAAAGTTAATTTATGAAAAAATTATTGAAATGCTAATCTAAATCTAAATTGCCAAATGGTATTGTCCCTCTTCCTTGTCATGATTACAATTAAGGCCATATTTTTTAGAACTAAAAAAGCATTATTCTCTGCCCCATATTTGTGAAAGTGAACCATCACAGCTCCAATGGAGAATGTCTCTCTCGAAATCAAATACTCCACATTATCCCCACACTTCTACTTTTTATGTGCAGCAAAAATTAGATTGATCTAAAGAATTTTGAACCATCTGATTTACTGAACTTTTTGGCACTCCATTTCCGTCACAAAAGATCTCACCAACCCACTATAAGACAATCAGTCTAAGTGAATACGGTGTGTAAGTTGTGTCTGTGTAGGTTTTATGAGCTAGTACTTTAACATTTTATATCGTCTATGAAATATGCTTGTGTGAGATTTATATAGAAATAAAAATTTTATTAAAATTATTATAATTTTAATAATGATTAATATTTATTACTAAATTTTATGGATATTTTCTTATTTAAGATAAAAAAAATTTATATTAAATTTATTTATATTAATATTTAATTAGAAAATTGATTATTGTGTAAAAATTAAGAAATTTTGTATTTTATTTTTGAGTTGAGAGAGAATTTATTTCGGGCTCGCGTGCCGTACCAGATCATAGTTATTTCTACTTATAGAAAGTTTTCTACTCGCAGTAAGATAAAAAAAAAAAATCCCCTCCAATCACTGTTTGCCATGTGAGATAACGGAGTCCTAATTTACAAAAATACGGTCACAGTATGAAAGCGTAGGTCTTGATTTGTTGGTCAAAAAGAAGATTTTGTCATCAAGAGAAGAAGAGTTCGCATCGCATGCCATGGCCTTTTCGTCTACATACGGAAAGGGCAAAACTGGAATGCAAAAGGGTAGAATTGTAATAAAAAAAAAGAGTTTCCTAAATTCGACGCAAGTGATGACAGCTGGACAAGACTCTAAGAAATCCCAACCCTGTGGGATAATTAAGAAAGGAAGTTTTATAAATTCGCTCTTAAATTTTATTGAAAAAATTTTATGTACTCTAAATTAAATAACATGATATAATTTAATTTTTGTAAAAATTTTATAATATATTTTAATTTTTATAAAAATAAAAATAAAATATTTTTTAAATTATAATTAATAAATTATTAAATCAGAGAGATTTAAATTCTCATAAAATTTTAAAAATATCTTAATTTTATTTTAAAATAATTAAAATATAGGTTTTAAAAATTTGAGTGCTATGGAATTTAGTATGAAATAGTGTTCGTCTAAAAACACTGATTAAACCTCCTGTCACTTTATCATCACCTCCATGCACGCGTGCATGTATGTGTTACATAACATGCATACGCATGACATGGCATGTATGATGTTAGATGTATGGTGGTGATGATCTGGTGTGACGAATTGCGTGGAATTTGACGGAAAGACGGAGCGCCGTTAGAGCGTTATTACGGGGAGGAAAAGGCGAGTTCTCTTGTGATAAGGTGTTGATAAATCTATTTATTATATTTATAATTTATTGTTAAGAAAAATATTTTCCTAACATATATTAATTAAAAAAGAAAGAATAAATTTAACGTATTATAATTATAATAATATTTTTAATATCAATTAAATAATACTTTTTTAAAAAATAATTTTTATCCAGAATTTAAAATAAACATATTTTATAATTTTTATAATTATAATTTATTAAATTTAATTATAAATTATTTTAATATCTAGTATTTATTATAATTAAATATGAAATCTTTTATCAACCAGAAAAAAAATGAATTTATATTTATATGAATTAAAAACACTTTCTTAAGTTTATAACGTCAACGGGCGTTTAAAGATAATTATATGAGAGAAGCATGACAGTTGGAGCCTGACCCTTAAGTTGTTTAAAGGGAGATTCTCTCTCTTCTTCTCTTTTCTTTTTTTTTTTTTTTAAATGTAAAATAAATATTATATATAAATATATATAATTTTTGAGGTCCGATTCTGTGTGTTCGAATTTACCAACTTAAATTGCATTGCTTAAATATCTAAGCCACTTTCATTAACAACTTGTTGCATTCTTTATGTTATTATTTTTCATTATTTTAATTTAAGATCGAGTTATAAAAGATAAATCTTTCTGTTACTGGCTGTGGATTTTTTTAATTTTTTAATCAAATTAAAAATATTAAAATAGAAAATAGACATTAAAATTAAAATAATTTTTAATTATTTTGTATAATTCTAATTTTTTATAATAATATAATTAAATTTTGTATCAAATTAAAAATTAAAATCAAAATATTAATGTTAGAGTCCTACATTGAATAATATATATATATATATATATAAAATAAGAGAGACAAATTAAATTAGTTGAAGCCATACAATTTCAAACTTAACAAGCAAACCACACTGACAATTTTAAATACTCTTTCGGTCAAACAAAATTTTACGATTAATAATAAATAAATATGATAGGGAAGGATGGATTGTATAAATATTATTATTGTTCTATTTTTTTTACAGTAATATAAATTTAAATATTAAAAAAATATAGTTAAATCATATAAAATTAAGGATTCAAATTTTAAAATATTAATTATTAAATAAATTTTATCTAAATATTATTTTTGATTTAAATATATAAAAACTACATACTTAAAATTAAAAAAGAAAATAAAAAGAAAAGATTCATGGGTAGGTGGAACAAGTACATTATTGGCAAGGCAATGTATATTTGCATATCTATTGTTTCATAAATATGCCTAAAAAGAAAACAAGAAATTTAGGAAGGGACAAATTTTGGACACTATTAATTAAAATTCAACAGATTGTAAAGTTGGTCAAAGTCACTAAAACTGAAATAAATTTAAATTATTTATTTTGTATACAAATAAACATATTGTATTTATTCAACTTAAATAAATAATATAATTTAAAAATCTTATCCGAATATTATATTTAATATATTGTAATTAAAAAAAGTTATTTTTAGCAAAATTATATTTTTTAATACAGCTTTTCACTATAATTATCATAGTGTTTTCATATATTAATTAAGTTTATTTGACAAAATCGATCAATGATAATGGTCCGTTTGTTTGATCAATGCATTTGTTTCATAAAAAATATTTATCTTAAAAAGTATTTTTTATATTTTTTAATATTTAAGATATTTAAAAAATTTAGTCAATAAAAATATTTTTTACTCAATAAAAAATTAAGTTTTTTTTTAAATATTTTTTTTAAAGAGAAAGTTATTTTTTATTTTTGAAACTTTAATAATATTATTAAAATATAAATACTTATATATACATAAAATAAACACATATTATTAATTTAATATTACAATCGAATAATAAAAAATATTTTTTTATAAAAAATATTTTTTATATATAAATTATTTTTCATAAAACAAACAAAATCAAAACTCAAAATCAGCAAATACTTAAAAAAAAAATATTAATAATAAGAATAATATATACATATCATTTGATATTTACATATTTCTAAAATTTTTCTGGCTGAAAAAAGTTTTTATGCTTGGTGGATTTTTCATATAACTAATATTAATTACTTGACATTAGATATGATAATGAGTGAATAATAATGATGATTAATTTTATTAATCCAATAATAATAATAATAATAATAATAATAATAATTTAGGAAACCAATTTACCATTTTATGTTTTGATGAAAGTCATTGTAAGCTTGAGTCACACGAGCCAAACCGTAAGTGAAGTACAACATAAAAGATAAAACCTTCGAGTGGCTTGCATCCTTACTAATTATTTAAAATACAATTTTATTTTACTACATTTTATTTTGTCCTTTTGTTTCAAAAAAATTCTCTCATAGCCAAAAGAGATTACGACATCTAATTAACTTTTTTCTTTAATAAGGACGTCTAATTAAATCAATATAGATTCATAAGTAAAATTCATATAAAACATTTTTTTTAAGAAATTGTATAAAACTTACAGTGATTTAGAATAAAGTGTTTTTATTATATATTATATTTGAAAAATATTTTCTTTTTGAATTAATTTTTAAGACAGAATTAGATCTAATTTATTTTCTCTATATGCTCTTAGAATTTACTCTGTTTATTTAAAATAAAAAAAAAAATATTAATTTCATTCTAAACCTAAGGTTAATATTCATTCAATCTTCCCCTCAAATAGAGGGAATTTAGTATGGGCCTAATTAAATTCTAACAAAGCTGGCCCATATGTTCTACAAAGAAAATGGCAATTTGCAGGTTCAACTCCACTCCCATGACTTATTTTTTTTAATATAGAATTAAGTCAGATAATAAAATTAATTAAAATATTACTGTTTTCTATTATGACTAAAAAGTAAAAAGTTTTCGGATCACCATTTAAGACTAATTTTTTTTTAAATACATTTTTCTTTTTAAAATTAATATTCTTATGATAGTTGTGTTAGTATTTGGAAATATAAATTTCTGCTTTTATTTTTTTATAAATATAAAAGTTATACATACAAATTTTATTTGAAAGAGATAAAAATTAATAACTTATAAAGAGATTATACTTGAATTATCATTAATGACACACGTGGAATCTAAAAAAATTATTTATGAGAGAATAAAAATTAAAAATAAGAAATATAGTTGCTTAGCTATTGAGCAAATGAAATAAAAAATATTAATAAGAAATTGAAGAAAATTGAATTTTTATCCTCTCACTTTCTCAATTTCAATAAATTTATACCCTTTTTTTTTTAATATTTTCAAGGCTGATGCCAGCTTCTGTTTGAGTGTAATGCTTTTTTCTTTTGAAAAAATTTATTTATTTCTTATTTTAAATTTAGAGAATATATATTTTTTTAATTTATAAACATATAAATTCTAAAAATAAATTTATTTATTTATAAAATAAAAGAAATAAGCAGATGAAATTAATTTTTCTTATAAGTTATAAAAGAAATAAGTCGATGAGATTAATTTTTCTTTTTATTTTGATTTTATAAATACTATACTTAGTAATAATTAAGTTATCATGTCACTTTATTTAATTTTTTAAATTTCATTATATATTTTATTTAATATTTTTTAATTATTTTAATAATAAATATAATCATAAGTTATTTTTTTACTAAACACATCAATTATTTATCCATTATTTATATGCACTATGCTTATCAATGTAATCAAAATAAATAAAAATAAATAAAAAAGAGTAAATTTAAGAAAAAATATTATTAAAAAAATAAAATAAAATTGGAATGATGCATGTGCTTAAGAAAAAAAAAAATATTAAGGACATGAAACTTGAAAGGCCAATGGTGATTTTCTATAGAAGATGAGAGCTAGCTAGGGTTTTCTTTAAAACGAAGGAAAAAAAAAAAAAAAGGTGAGAGGAACCGCAACAGAAGCCACCAACTCAGGTTGCACATAGTCTAAATCAGGTCCAAGGGAGAGAATTATGGAATTAAAAATCCTCTATGGCTTTTACTGCATCGTCGTTTCGAGGGAGGGACGAACGATAAGACTTTTCGAACAGTATAAATTCTCTTTATACTGTTTGTTTGGTTCAATATACATCTTGCTAGCTTATTTATTTGTTTACCAAGTATTATTTTCTTCTTGTTATATATGTTTGCTCATAATTCAGAATCATGTATAGGTAATTTTCAGAAAACCAAAAAGAACAAGTTAAAAGAGGGGATTTTTTTTTTAATCTTCCACTACTCCAAACAACCCCCCCTCGCCCCGTCTGAATAGATGAATATTGATCTCCTCAATGGCGGTGTGGATTCAGATGAAATTGGGAGAATATGATTGCTCATCAATTATCCCACTTGAACGAAAAATCTTATCTACACCAAGTCATCTAAACTTCAGTTGAAAATTTTGAATTTATGTTGCAAAATCTTTTTTTGTTTCCCTTGTTCTATTAAGAATAGGATATATATGAGTCTGGGTGTGTCTAATTTTCGCACTTCATTCAATATCAACAATGCTTCAGGATCTTGATGCCAGTAATATTTCTTAGGTGATCTCTGCCCTTACTGCATCTCTGAGGTTTGATGGTACCCCAAATGTGGACGTAACTGAATTCCAGACTAACTTGGTGCCATACCCCAGCATTCACTTCATGCTTCATCTTGTGCTCCTGTAATTTCTGCTGAGAAGGCCACCACGGACGGCTTTCGGTTGCAGAGATCATCAACAGTGCTTTTGAGCCTTCTTCCATGATGGCCAAGTGTGATCCTCGCCATGGCAAATACATGGCCTGCTGCTTGATGTACAGAGGTGATGTGTTGCCTAAGGATGTCAATGCAGCGGTGGCAACCATCAAGACTAAGCGCACCATCCAATTTGTTGACTGGTGCCCAACTGGCTTTAAGTGTGTTTTCAACTTCCAGCCACCAACTGTTGTTCCTGGTGGTGATCTTGCCAAACTGCAGAGGGCTGTGTGCATGATCTCAAATTCCACCAGTGTTGCTGAGGTCTTCCTTAGAATTGACCACAAGTTTGACCTCCTGTATGCAAAGAGGGCATTTGTGCATTGGTATGTCGGTGAGGGTATGAAGGAAGGTGAGTTCTCTGAAGCTCATGAAGATCTCGCTGCCCTTGAGAAGGATTATGAGGAGTTTGGAGCTGAATCTGCTGAGGGTGAAGATGGTGAGGACGAGGAGTACTGAGGGAGTGAGGGGAGATCAACTGTTAGTTTGCTTGATAGTTCTCTCTTTCTCTATTATTGTTGTTATAATTTTTAATACTGCTTTTACCTGTTATTTTCCTAAAGCTCTTCACCTATATTTGATGGTTGCATCTTGCAATAGCCATGGACCATGGGTTATGTTTTGAATTTAGTGAAGAAGGGGCAAAACTTTTTATCACACACACACACACATATATATAAATACATCAATTATGCCACATGCATATGATATACATTGTAATGTCTCTTCCCCTTTTTTTGGTGCATTGTCCTTTCTTTTTCTCTTCCTAAATCTATTCATTGATTATCAATCTAATGCATTATAATTAATGGTTTCTAATTTTGTTATATTATGTTAGACTTAAATTTTTTAACGAACACTTTTATTATATTATGTCAAAATCAAACGATATCTATCATAATCGAAAGTTGTGATAATAATATTTTTTATTGTATTATGTTAGAATCAAAATTTTTATTAAATACTTTCATTATATTGCATCGAAATTAAATGATGTTTGTCATAATCGAAAGTTGTAATAATAATTTTTTTATTGTATTATATTAAAATCAAATTTTTAATAGATTAAAATTAAATGATTTTTATTATAATCGATTAACAAATGTACTTTTCTATAACAATAATAGCAGCTGCCAGTAAATACATGCCTTGCATATTTATTTAAATCATACATTTATATGTTAATTAACAAGCATGTACAAGCATTTTCTTTTTAGTAATACCCTTTATCATTGTAGTACTTGTGGTTGCTTATATTGCATTTCCTGAAATTCAAGTAAATTAGAACTATTTCAATGTTTACATTGCATCAGCGTTTCATGATCCAAACTAATCTCTGTCGTCACAGGGTATGAGGCCTGTTAAGATTGCTGTGAAGCCGGAATGGGACCTGCAGGCTTTGGATGTTGATGAATATTGCAAGGCTAGCTAATTTAATTAATTAACACAGTTCTCGGCAATAGATCATTTGCAGACTCCATTGTGGTGTTGATCTTCTAGTTTAGGCACTTCCTGTATGGCTAGCCTTTGGCCGGCGGTGCTGCCATATATATGTTACCTATGATCAGTCTTTGTATGCCTCCCTTGAACAATGATGGTTAATAATCCTAAGTAAAATTAAGACTTTGAACAGTAATCAGGATAATAACTTACATTTCCAAAATAATCGTTGCTGGTTTTGAAACGAAAGGGATAGAAGAACTAGAGCTGTTTTCACATATACCATGTATGTATGCCTTGGTTGACATGGAAGCTTAGCGAAGTAGCACCTTGGAGGAAGTTTTGATGGTTGACATTGTATCTGGGCCAAATCCTGAGCAAGATTTTCAAGTTAAAAAGCCTAATTTCGAACTCAATTTTAATAGACCGGATAGGATACTGCTACTATATAAATTCAAATTTATATGAAAATGAGTTTAAAAATCATATTATATTTAAATTCATACACTATTTTTACACATTTTAATTAATTCTGTATATATATATCTCATTATAAATATTTAATTTAAAGATTATAATTTCGTTATATTAGATGCACTAGATTGGATAAACATATAATTAAGAGGGTAATTAATTACAATTGTTAATATAATTACTTATAAAAGACCAAAACTGTTACAATGGAGACAAAGTGTGGTTGCCAAATGTGCAAATCTTGGTTTCCATGGCTTGCCACATTGATTCTTGCTTCATACTTTCTTCCTCTGGAATTCTCGCTCTCTCTCACAAGTCATAACCATCATATATAGACAAATAGGCATCCACCTAACGCATATGTGTTGCGAGCAGAGTACACACAGTCCCTTGCTTTCTTCTCTTTCTCTCTCGCTTTGTACCTCGCTGGCCAGCCCCTCTTTTTCTCAGACAAGGGAAAGGCGGCAGCAGCCTCAGCCTAAAACCCCTGATGAGAAGCTATCCCTGTACCTTGAAAAATTCGAGACCAAAACCCTCACAAGGAAGCAACTCGAACGTCTAAGGGTAATAATCAATATTGTTCATTTCTTCTATTAATTTTCTCTTTAATATTACTAAATTATATATTTTCATCTCTATGCGTTTGTGTGTGAGTATACCGGCTGTAGCTGCCATGCAAGCAGCATTCGTGAAAGAAATGAACACTGAGATGGCTGTAAGTTCTTCTTTGTGTTTGTCTATAAAATATTAGCATCAAGAAGAGGTTTTCGTGTCAAAGATTTAACAAGAAATTTATCATCTTTTTCTTTAAATTTTAGTTTCAACAATATCATTCTCTTGCAATTTGTCTTACCATTCACGGTGTGAAAATGCCCCATGGATACTCAGGCTCAAAAGGAGGTGAAGGTGGCAGTGATATGAAGTTCTCTGCTTGATCAAAAAGGGTCTCTAAACTCTAGAGCTAGGTGTCTTGCACAGTCTTCTCGATTGGTTATGTACATGCATGTCGTTTACTGGCATGCAAAATAAAAAGATAGGAGCTAGCTAGCTAGCTACTGTTATGCTTTGCAATGGTTATCTATGTTTATAAACTCCATTACTGGGTATTCGGTTTCGCTCTCTCTCTCTCTCTCTCTAAACTCCATAGTTAAATATGATCTTCTCGACTACGCTCCAAAAGCACTTTGATCCCTGTAATGGTTTTGCATGGTTAATTTCGTTAGAAATTCATGGGCACCTATTAGTATCAGATCAAATAACTTACATACTAGTGTCATCAATCATCAAAGCGTGTATAACCTTGGCACCTTTAGTTGGAAACGCGTACTCGATATTTATTGGTGACATTGATTAACTTCATCCTTGACATCCTCCTCTCCTTTCCTATTTATTGGATATGAATCAAATAAAGGAGGATTATACGTCAGAGATGAATGGGAGTCTAATAAGGGTCATAACCTAATTTGGCTCTCATTTTATTAAAAATAAAAATATTAATTATATAAATGATATTGGCGTAGTCCCATTCTAAATTAATTGCATCAAAAGATGGAATTAAAATGATAATTGGTTATAAATTCAGTCCAAAAAGAAAGGCAATAAATTTTCGTACCTGAAGGTAGCAAAGAATTGGAACTCACTTTGTAGCGCTAATAAAAAAATTCAAGTGTGTAGTGAAGTGAACACCTCCCAAGTTGAGCCCAGATATTATTTAGAACACTGGAGCAGTCATCATTTTGCTGGGCCAAAGCCATGGAAGCCTTCTTCAAACTATTCTTTCAAATCCCTAGCCTATTAATGATACTGAAAATTTTAAATGCATTTTTTTTTCTTCTGAATTTGAATGGTTTCATTTGAAAAAAAAAGCAATTTAAGAAAAAAATTCTTTTAAGAAAAAATTTTAATTTAATTTTTATATAATTATATTATTATTGATATGATTTTTATTTTTCTTTTAAAAATAATATTTTTAATTAAAAAATTAAATACTTTCCAAATATAAAAATTAACCAAAAAAAGAAATTAAACTCTTATAAATTTTGGTTTCTAAATAAAGAATATTCCTATCATCTCTAATTAACAAAATTTAGTGCAATATGATAAATAATTTATTTCAATTAAATTGAAAAATAAATTTAGCATAATATATAAAAATTTATAAATAATTGTTGGATGTCCTACATTAATAAAAAAATAAAAAGAGTTTAAAAGGAAAGGAGAGCCATTTAGGTTTTTAAAAAATAAAATTGGAATGATGTAAGATTCATGTGCTTCAGAAAAAAAAAAAATTAAGAACACGAAACTTGAAAGGCCAACTGTGGTTTCTGTAGAAGATGAGAGCTAGCTAGCTAGCTAGGGTTTTCTTTAAAGCGAAGGAAAAAAAAAAAAAACATAAGGTGAGAAGAACCGCCACAGAAACCACCAACTCACTGTCGCACAGAGTCTAAATCAGGTCCAGAGGAGAGAATCATGGAATTATAAATCCTCTTTGGCTTTTACTGCGTCGTCTTTTCGAGGCAGGGACGAACGGTTAGACTTTTCGAACCTTTTCTGCTGCCATGTGTACTCTACATTTTCTTCTACTCCTGTGCCATGGCTGCCACGTTGTTATGTGATCCCTTAGCTACAGCTGGGATCATTCTTTCTTTCTTTTTCTTATTTATTTTCCTTAAATGAAATAAACCCATCATTTCTTTTAGCCTTTTTGAGTATGTGTTTTCACAGATTGAACAATGAAATCGCCACCACCTTCTACGCTTCAGAGGCAACCATCGATAGAGACTGAACCAAAAACACTGTTTGATGTGGATATGAACTCTGCCAGGGTTTGTAAACGTGAAAATTATATGCGCTTTTTGGCTCACTTAAAGCTTTCTTTCTTTCTTTGGCTGGAATTGCTAACAGTAATTGCATGCAGGAGGCTGCCTTGGAAGTGATTCAGACGCATACCAAAGAGGAAGCTTTAAGGATCTTTCTGGAGGTATCTTTATACTGCTTGTTTGGTTCAATATATCTCTTGCTAGCTTATTCATTTGTTTACCAAGTATTATTTTCTTCTTGTTATATATGTTTGCTTCATAATTCAGAATCATGTATAGAAACTAATTTTCAGAAAGCCAAAAAGAACAAGATAAAAGAGGAATTTTTTCTTTTGAATCTTCCAATACTGCAAACAACGCCCGCCCCTACCCCGCCCTCCCCTCAATGGTGGTGTGGGTTCAGATGAAATTGTGAGAATATGATTGTTCATCAATTATAAAAATTTTATCTACACTAAGTCATCTAAACTTCAACTGAAAATTTTGAATTTATGTTATAGTTGTAAAATCTTTTTTTTTTTCTTCAATACAAACAAAATTTTTTTTCCCATGTTCTATTAAGAATAGAATATATATGTGAGTCTGGGTATGTCTAATTTTCCCACTTCATTCAATATCACAATGCTTCAGGATCTTGATGCCAATACAGCCCATACATCAATTATGTCACATGCATATAATATATATTGTAATGTCTCTTCCCCTCCTTCGGGTGATTTGTCCTTTTTAATATCTGTCCACAGATAAAACTTTATTTGTGATTTTGTGTCATCTTAATTGTAGTCTAAACTAGTTAGTTACAAGACATCATACAAAAAGTTTATTCTTTTCTCTTCCTAAATCTATTCATTGTTATCAATCTAATTTGTCATAATTAACGGTTTCTAATTTTGTCGTATTATATTAGAACCAAATTTTTTAATGAATATTTTTATCTTACTATGTCGAAATCAAATGATTTTTGTCATAATCAAAAGTTGTTATAAGGTATCTGATTAACATGTCATTTTCTATAATCCTTTCAATAATAACAGCAAATAATAAATACAAGCCATACATATTCATTTAAAACACATATTTCTGTTAATTAACAAGCATGTTCATTTTTAGCAATACCCATTATCATTGTAGTAGTTGTAGTTGCTTATATTGCACTTCCTGAAATTCAAGTAAATTAGAGTTATTTCAATGTTTATATTGCATCAGTGTTTCACGATTTGAACTAATTTTTGTCACAGGGTTTGAGGCCTGTTAAAATTGCTGTGAAACCAGACTGGGGCCTGCGGGCCTTGGATGTTGATGAATATTGCAAGGCTAGCTAATTTAACTAATTAACAATTCTCGGCCATTGATCATTTGCAGAATCCATTATGGCGTTGAACTTCTAGTTTTAGGCACTTCCCATATAGTCTTTGGCCGGGGGTGCTACTATATGTTATCTATGATCAGTCTTGTATTCCTCCCCTGAATAATGATGGTTAGTTAATAATCCAAAGTAAAGTTAAAGTTTTCTGACATTGAACAACAATCAGGATAATAACTTGTATTTCCAAAATAATCGATGCTGGTTTTGAAAAGAAAGGGATAGAAGAACTAGAGCTGTTTTCTAAAAATGTCAAATAAAGTCCAAGAAAATGATGAGAATTCTTTCACATATACCATGTATGGTATGCTTTAGTTAACATGAAAGTTTAGCAAGTAGCACCTGGGAGGAAGTTTCGATGGTTGACATGGGCCAAATTCTGAACAAGATTTTCGAGTTAAAAAAGCCCAATTCCCAACTCAATTTTAATAGAATGGATAAGCATAGGAAGTGATATAATCAAGTGGGTAATTAATTACAGTTGTTAATGTAATTACTTATAAAGGATCAAAACTGTTACAATAGAGACAAAGTGTGATTGCCAAATGTACAAATCTTGGTTTCCATCCCTTGCCACATTGATTCTTGCTTCACTCTTTTTTCCTCTGGAATTCTCGCTCTCTCTCACAAGTCATAACCATCATATATAGACAAATAGGCATTCACCTAACACATATGTGTAGCAAGCAGAGGACACCCCAGTCTCTTGCTTTCTTCTCTCTCTCTTGCTTTGTATTTCGCTAGCCAGCCCCTCTTTTTCTCAGACAATGGAAAGGCAGCAGCAGCAGCAGCCTCAGCCTAAAACCCCTGATGAGAAGCTATCCCTGTACCTTGAAAAATTCGAGACCAAAACCCTTACAAAGTAGCAACTGAACGTCTAAGGGAAATGATCAATATTGTTTATTTCTTCCATTAATTTTCTCTTTAATAATACTAAATCATATATTTTCATATTTATGCGTGTGTGTGAGTATACAGGCTGCAGCTGCCATGCAAGCAGCATTCATGAAAGCAACGAACGCTGAGATGGCTGAGAGTGCTTCGTTGTGTTTGTCTATGAAATAGCATCAAGAAGAGGTTTTCGTGTCAAAGATTTAACAAGAAATTTCCCATTCTTTAAAAAACTTTTAGTTTCAACAATTTCATTCTCTTACAATTTGTCTTACCATTCAGGGTGTGAAAAGGCATCATGGATATTCAGGCTCAAAAGAAGGTGAAGGTGGCAGTGATGTGAAGTTCTCGGCTTGATCAAAAAAGGTCTCCAGACTCTAGATCTAGGTGTCTTGCACAGTTCTCGACTGGTTATGTACTTGCATGTCTTTTACTGGCATGGGAAATAAAAAGACAAGAACTAGCTAGCTAGCTACTCTTATGCTTGGTAATGGTTATCTATGTTTATAAACTCCATTACTGGGTATGTCGTTTTTCTCTCTCTCTAAACTCCATAGTTAAATATGATCATCTCCACTACGCTCCAAAATCACTTTGATCACTGTAACGGTTTTGGATGGGTAATTTCTTTAGAAATTCATGCACATCCATTAGGATCAGATGAAATAACATAAATAGTAGTGTCATCAATTATCAAAGCGTGTGTAACCTTAGCACTTTTAGTTGGAAACGCGTACTCGATATCTATTGGAGACACTGAATCTGTTTTTAAATCTCTAGCGTACTCGATAATAACAATGAGTTGTAACTTCATAGGGAAAATTTTTGTTTTTTCAACTCAATTATATTGAAATTATTTTTATTGTTGTAAAGTTAATGAAAAAAAAATCATATATAGTTCTATTCACAAATTTGAGAATTTGAAATAGATGTAACATTTTAATTAAATAACAAAATTAATTCACCTTAAATATTAAATTTTCAGTGGAAAAAAAATACTAGGGGAGTGAAAATTAACAAAAATAAAAAATATCAAAAAATAAAAATTAAATTAACATATTCTACTATATATAGTATTGAAAATGACCCCAGTATTTCAAAAAAAAAAAAAAACTCCATTACTATTAAATTAAAAATAATTTGATTAACTTTATCCTTGACATCCTCCTCTCCTCTCCTATTTATTGGACATTAATCAAACCAAGAGGCCATAACCTAACTTAGCTCTCATTTTATTAAAATAAAAATATTAATTATATATAAATAGTATTGAACTGATCTTTAGAATCGTGAAATTTTGAGTTTGAATTTCATTTTAAAATATGAAAAAAAAAATTAAGTACATACATATGATAGATGGAATTAAAACGATAATTGGCGATAAATTCAGTCCAAAAAGAAAGGCAATAAATTCATGTATGTGGAAGTGAAAGCAGCAAAAGGATTGGAACTCACTTAACTTGTGGATCTAATAAAGAATTCTAGTGTGTGGTGAACATCTCCCAAGTGGAGCTCAAATATTATTTGGAGCACTGAGCAGTCATCATTTTGCTGGGCCAAGGCCATGCAAACCTTCTTCATAGTTTTCTTTCAAATCCATAGCCTATTAATGATATTGAAACTTTTAAATGTTTTTTTTCTTGTTTTTTTCTTTTTCTTTTTTTGAAAAAAATGTTATTTATAAAAAAAATTAATTAAATTCTCACACAATTATATTATATTATTTTTTACTTGATTTAATTTCAAATAGTATCTAAAAAAGAATTTCTAGGGCTATATAATAAATAATTTTATTTCAATTAAATTGAAAAATAAACTTAGTATAATATATAAAATTTTATCAATAATTGTGAATGAAAGAAAGAGTTTAAAAGAAAAGGAGAGTCTTTAGGTTTTAAGTGGGGTGTGCCATTTAGAGTTGAGTTGATCCAAGTAATCTAGGATTTGGGTTAAATTTTTTCGTGCTTGTCTTAAATTCGTGTCAACCCATTTATGAAGCGAGTATAATCATGTCATGTCACGGGTTAACCCGCTAATCCGATTTGACATCTTTATGATATGATTTAATATTCGTGTCATATGTTGACCCATAACTCATTAAACCATTTGGCTCATTATGATATATGAACTCATTTATATAATATGTTAAATGGGTTAAGTCATGTCAAATTATGTTAAATGAGTTATTTCGCATTAAATAAGTCATATCATATTGAATACACATAATAAATCATATAAAAAATTTCAATCTTAATTGTGTTCTTAATCGTATTCTTAATCATGGTGTTTATGTTCACACCACAAACACATCCACTAACTCTAATATAGACGGATGGACCTTGTTCATCCACCGCCCAAGAGTCAAGACACCAAAAGAATAAAGGTCTTTTCCCACCGACATCTCATTGAAATAGTGCACTCTCATTTATGCCAAATATTTGGACCATTCTGTAAGTTCCATCCGTGAAGATAGAAAGTGACAAAAAAGGTGGTCACAACGCAAACCCACATGAAAAATACTCCTTTACCATCTACTTTGTTTGTACACAATCATCACCTAACTTCGCGTTTTCATTGGTAGTAAATCCAAAATTAGAAAAATAAACAATAACACTTTGTATCAAACACTTCCACCCCCGATTCAAATTGATGCTATGGGGGCGATTGGTCTGCAGCCTTATGAGCACCTAGTACAAGCTGTTTGTGCTGTTTAAACTTGCTCGTCCAGTGACCCATTTGCCACCATTTGTTTCTCTTGCTGGGGCTTTCCAGAACCCATCTCCACAGATTGAGATGTGGGTTTCTTGGCAGGTTCTGCACCTTTGTTGTTGCGATAGATGAAGTATAGGATCAGTTGTATTGCCCCTAGACCACACCCAAATCCATTGGGGACCTGCAATAATAATAATAATAATAATAATTATTATTATTATTATTATTATTTTTCATCAGAATACAGCAAAAGTTTCTTCAAGAAATGGATATAGTTAATGGTGGAGAAACTTACAGCTATAAAAGGATCATGGCCAAGTAGGCCATAGATGAACCAGGAAGTGCCACACAGGAACACAAAAAGTGACAAGAAAAATGGCATGAACTCTACACTCTTAGTTTTAATCACCAACCTCTGCTTATATGAACCCAAAAAAGAAAAAAAAGATCTCATTAGTATCTAAATATTATTGGGTAAAAAAAAAGGGGAAGAAATTGGGAAAATGAGGGATTTGACTTACCATGATGGACAGAGGTGAGCCATACATGATAATAGAGAAAATGGTGGCAGCGAGGCCACAGAAGAGCTTCCTGGTGTTGCCGTGCAGGGCAAACAGGGACACAAAGGCCACAATGGCAAAAATACTGAGCACCAGCGTAAGGAGGCCTAGGATTTTGCCCTTCTCCTTCCTTGGTGCATAGATAATGAAGATCAACACATATACGGCTTCAATTGCTGCCCCTGTCCCATTAATTGTTGACACCAGAAGATTGTTCTTTGACACAAATGGCAGACCATACCTGTCAAAATAAATAAATAAACCGGTGATTGTTTAGGAAAAAAAACTTGTGGGTCAAATGAAAAGTAACAAAATATTTAGAGAATAAACATTTTTTTTCATGGACAACTGAAAATGGGCAAAAGAACAGAAACAGGATAAACCAAGAACACTATCCCAACCCTGAACACTAATTTTATCTTCTCGGATGTTCTTGAAAAGTTGTTCTATGTGGATGGATAGCGAAATTAGGCAAGGGATGATTATGCTTTTTGGGCCATTGGTGATTGAAAAAAAAAAACTCATAATATTAGCAGTGAATTTCAAAGAACAATATCATTACAAGAATACCCTCTTCAAGATGGCCAAAAGACGGTAAAGAGAAGCTTAAAGTGGCAAACATTGGAGGACAGAAAGATAAAATAAAGTGAAAAAGCAGTAGTCATACTCAATCTGGTGTCGACTTTGATATCATATTTGATAAAATGAATCGAATGTAACTCTAAATTGCCTAAATTATATAAAAAGCACTTTTATTGGATATCCGCAGACGTGGGACTTTAACAAACATACCAGGCGGAAAGGAGACAGTTGAGCATTGTCATCACGTATGGGATGCCTGAAAACTGTTCTGTGTACTTGCTTCTTATGATTCTCCTGAATGTAATCCTGTCAAGGAATTGTAATCCATAACTATAGCTTTAGTTTTCAAAAATCGGCAATTCAAGAAAAAAAAATCTGTACAAACACTTAACAGTGTCGGAAATTGAAAGGAAAAACAAGAAACATCAGATACAGAGAAAGGGAAAGCTCTTTACGTTGGAGCCAAGAAGAGGAACAAGGCAGTGGCATTTCCTGCGACAGATTACAAGCAAGAGAGAACCCATTAACTCCAAAATCAAGAAACAGAATTATAAAAGAAGAAAGCAGGTGAAAAACTCACCAAAAACACCAAACAAGAAGTGGAGAACATCCATTGTCAGCAAGATTGAAAGAAAAAATTCTTCAAAAGGAAGAGAGAGAAGGCAAAGACAATTAACAAAAATTTTCTTATAAGAAGAACCAAAGTGCAAGTGCAGAGGTTGGTTCACAAATGGAGATGCGATGAGTGGAAGAAGGAAGAGGGAAATTGCAATGGGTTATATAGAAGAAAAAAGGAAAATAACCGATGAATTTTAATTTGCTTGTTATTCAATTGCTTTGGTAATTCGGGCGAGGTCTGTGAATTGTGGGCTAACAGACATGAATAGGCACGACGTCTTGAGGTGAAAGTGATGCTTCTTTATCCAAAACTAGTGATAAAATCTTTAAATTATATCCAAAATCATATCCTACTTGTTTGAAATTTGTTTTTATTAGTATTCAAATCAATATTTAACTATCATTAAACATCCTGTATCCTTTGAAAAAAAAAAAATCTCTTTTATTCAGATAAAATTTTCACTTTTATATACATTCATAAGTATCCTAACAATATAGATTTAAGATGATTCTATGGATTGAATTCACCAATATAGATAAGCCATCACATCAAAAAGTCAGTTATTGAGTTCAAATAGAAGATCTTTTTTAACTGAATAAATCTCACTTATCAACAGAATCAACTCCTAAAGAGCATCCTCTATCTTTTTTAAGAATATATATATCAATCAAATATGAATTTTAATTTAATTAAATTAAAATTATTTCAATTATATATATATATATATTTAACTATACAGTAATTACACCTCTTATTTAATCATCAGCCATTTTGAACACCAAATTAAAACATATTATAAAAATGTTTTGAATTAGGATATATAATTTTTTTAATTCATTTTTCTCTAATTTTATTATAAATAATTGTATATCTTAATTTATAATATTTTAAAATATTTATTAATTTCTTTAAGGGTGTTCAAGAAGTGTGATAAATTAAAAGGTCTAGTTACCGTATAGTTACACCTAAATCCAACTACACCAGAATCCGCGGAATGAAGAATTAGTTTAAAAATAAGGCTTTTGTGATATTCTTGATTTAGGTATTATTATTAATTAAGTTTTTTTTTTTTTTTAACAGTTTAGAGACAAAGAATTTAGCATAACTGCGAGGATTGTATAGGATGCGTGCAAGAACAATTCACTCATTTGAAATTTGGTGTTCAGTTCATAAACACTTTTTTTTTTTAATAAAGTGTAGAGTTTTCATTAATAAAAACAGAATATAAATTTAAATTACAAAATTTCATAATATTCTAATATTACATTAAAAAATATAAGATAAATCACTTATATAAAATATAACAACAAATTTGAGTTGACCGTTCAATGAAAAGTACATTCCACTTAATAGCAATATAACACTTCATTCAGTGGTAATTTTAGAAATAATCAAATTTTGATAATTTCATTAGAGAAAATTTTGTACTTCTTATCATTACACTTTTACCTAAATAACAAAATAAAACACCTAACAACTACATGATAAACAAAAAAAAAAGATCATCACAAATAGAAGAGAGGACAACAAATCCTCCCTAAGGAGGAGAACACAAAACTCAGTTCGATTAACAAAAATAGACTGAATACAAATACTATCAGTTTTAAAAGTATACAAATATGGATATTATTGGTAGAAATTCAAAATAAATATTAAAAATACAAAAAGAAAAAGGAGAATGGTAACTACCGATCAAAATATTCATTGATGACAAACCCAAAGAGCTCACAAAAGGAGAGAGAGAGAGAGAGAGAGAGAGATAGAGAGAGAGAGAGAGTAAGAGTGAGTAGATTTCGGTTCAAACCGAAAAATCGAACATAATCGATTCAATTCGGTTCAATCGGTTTGGTTTTAAAATTTAATTGGTTCGGTTCGATTTTATTTTAAAAATTTTTTTGTTATTTCGGTTCAGTTCAGTTTTAAAGAGAAAAAATCGATTAAACCAAACAAAATAGTAATTTATATATTCAAATTGAATAAAATCAAATCGAATTGATTTTTGAATTGATTTAATTTCAGGGAGAATTTATGAATTATATTTAATTATATATATATAAATTATTTAATTTCATTGATTAATATTTATTAGGTTCAAACCAAAGTTAAAATTAGACCAAATAACTTAAAAATCAAGTCTAAATTAAAAAATCAATCAAAAATCAAAATCGATCGGTTTGAATGAAACCAAACAGAAATAGAATGGTTCGATTCGATTTTTCATCTATTTTGATTTGATTCAATTTTGAAAATAAGTAATTCAATTTTCATAATTTAATTCGGTTCGGTTTAAACCGAATACTCACCCCTAAGAGAGAGAGAGAGAGAGAGAGAGAGAGAGAGAGAGAGAGAGAGAGTTCAGAGAGAGTAGTTAAGTTGGGTTAAAATAATAGTTCAAAAACACTTATTGTTACTTTTGTGAGTGATTTTAATTAAATGGTGCTAAAATTATCTCTGAAAAATTGTAAGTTTTTTTTTTCTTTATTATTTAATGGAGGCCCAATAAACAATACTATATATGAGAGATTTCTTTTTGTAACACCCTAAATTTTTAAATTTATTATTTTATGAGTAATATTAATATTTTATTTTATTTAAATTTTAGGAAATTATTTGAAATTTTTCGGATTTTTGAAAATGGGTTTGATTTCCCAAAAATATAAAACTTTGATGATTTTTAAAAATTAATTTAAAGACCACGTGGCAAAACTAAAAATATATTTGGACTCTACGAATTTTTCTGGGTTTTCTAGAATTTTTTTCGAAATTTTTGGGCATCGTTTTCGGTCCCTAGGCAGAGTAAAAATTCAAAATTTTGTATCTTGAATTGGATCGATCGAATCGAACCGGACCGGATCGGACCGATCGAATCGGACTAGTTCTTTTCTTTTTCTTCTTCTTTCTCCCTTGCGCGCCCAACGTCCCTCCTTCCCCTCCCGTTTTCTCTCTCCTCCCTCCTCCTCAGGCCGCGCCGCTGCCACCCAGCTTTCCCCACCTCGCCGCATCGCCCCAGCTCCTCCCCACGGCAGGCCGACCCTCCAAGAGGCCGGAAAACGCGCGCAAAGACCCATCTGCTCGCACGCGCCGTTTCAACTTCCAAGTCGAAAGCCGGCTGATCTGGCCACCGATTAGGCCGGGTCTTGTGTCAAACACCATCTACACCTCGAGAGCTTTTCATAGACACCAAGAACACCAAAATCCATCAAGCGGTTTGCCCAATTTTTTTCCAGGAAGTTTTAGCCCATTTCGATTTTTGGGCTAGATTTCTCACAAACCGTGAACCCCATGAAAAAATCGAGAGTACCAGAGCGCTCCACTCGTCGAGAGCTTCGCGGCAATATAAATTTCAAAATTTTTCGACACCATTTTTCAATGAGTCCCACAAAATTTCATAGTATTTTTTCGAGCATTAAATGAGCTTATAAAATTTTGTAAAAATTATATACTAACCCCCGTATTGTGGGCTTCGTCTAGGTACCTTTAATTCGTTGAAATTCGACGATTGCCCAGGTCTATGAAATTTCGGCCAGACAGACCGACTACCGAAAAAGTCTTGGAATTGGATCGAGGTTTTAGCTACCCCACCATTGTCAGACATCCCGAGCGCGTTTCCAAGATCGGAATAGGAATAGGTAAACTCGAACTTTGCTTTTTCTTAATTTTCTAGTGCTTGAATGGGATTAAAAATCCATAAAATATTTGTGGTAGCTCAGAAAATTATGATTCTTTTTGCATTAGCTTAGTAATATTGCTAAGAACTGCGGGGTAAAGTTTTAGAATTTTTAGAACTCATTTGGATAGTTTTTGCAAGACAGTTAAACTATGAGGACTAAACTGTAAGTTTACATGATGTGATTGATGACTGTTTGGATGGGCCCAGGAGGGGCTGTGTGATGTGATTGAGATGTGGATATAGAAGTGTGTTTTAAGCCTTTTTGCAGGTTGGGTAGGTCCTAGATATAGGGGAGACTCTGCCGGATTTTCGGCACGACTTAGGACATATTTGGTCTTTTCTTAGTTTGTATTGAGTCAATTGTATTAAATAATTATAATAAAATTGTCAGGTGAGCCGGGACAGCCTTCCTCCTCCGCCCAGCCGCTATAGTGACTTCTGTTGAGTCTATGAGTAAAATATTAATTTTAATTGTAATTTCGGTATTATTATATATTTAAGCATGCCCATGCATCATTTATAAATATGTATCTATATAGTTAAACACTAGGCACGTTTTATGTTGCATTCATAATTATTAAAGTGCCATGGATGTTGTTGTGGTAATTTGGAGCAGTGTGCGTGAGTTGGCGTGCGTGTAGTGTGGTGTTGGCTATGGACAGGACGGGTAGACAAGGCTTGAGATCTTCACTGGGACCCAGTCCTTCGAGGTAGACACGGCTTGAGTTCTTCTCTGGGACCCCGATTTAGTTTATTAAGTGGAAGTCCGAGCTTGAGTTCTTCGCTGGCACAATTTGGATTAAGAGAGCTGTATAAGGGATCAACTCCCATATATGTATTGTTTGACATTATCAGGTGTGTGAGTGCTCCAAATTACCTTTTTGCTGTTATGATGTGAAAATATTGCCGATGTTGCATTTCACTCTACAGGGTGCATTAGCTTTAGATAGTTATAGAGATTATGGTTAAAATTGATATTTTACTCTCTGAGTCGAACGCTCACTCCTGTTCATTATTTTTCCTGGCTACAGGAGGATTATTATTGTGGTTAACCTGCTTTTCTTCTTCGCAGGTCATTTATTTATGTTTGTGTAATTTTGTTAACTCCTAGAATTTTCGCATGTATTAGAAATATTTATTTGATTTGGGTCTGTAATATAATTTACCATGTTGGACCTGTAAACTTATTATATGCATGTATGTTGGACTGGATGAGGGAGCTGAGCTCCCATTTATTTTTTATGACATTTGAGTATGTGGAGGGTGAGCTGAGCTCCCCAATTGATTATATATTGTGTTTATAGGTCAGGTGAGTCAAAAACTCCCCGTTGAAAGGTCTATTTTATGGCCGGACTCTGTCCAGTTGAATTCTTGAAATTGGGCCCAAATGGGCCTTAGAGTTGGGTCGAGGAATAGTTAGGCTTACTACGGGCCTCAGGGGCTTTAGGCTGGCCCAGGTCCTAGTGCCAGTCCGGCCCATAGGTTGAGTCGTGACAAATGTGGTATCAGAGCCTAGGCTCTAGATTCATAGGGAAAAATTTGTTTAAAGTGTTGGAAAGAGTCTAATAGGAGTCACATGAGGAAAATAAGGTCCACATTCGTCTTGCATTGTCTTCTTTGCTTCTTGTTTCTGCTTTATATAATTGTGTGTAAATATGAGTCTATAGAGCTGTGTAATATGCAGTTTTGAAATTTTGTGGGCTAATGCTGCTGAATTTCAGGAAAATGCGTAGAAGGTGAGAGCCGCCATCGCACTGTAAACCAGATATGCCTGACGAGATGTCGGCACAGGATGAGGCGCCTACCCCGAGGAGGTGGGGTAGGAGGCCTAGAGTTGCTCAAGTAGAAGAGCAGCTGCCACTAGTTTAGGATCAGTCTTTTATGGCACAGGGTCCCATGGACCTAACGGCAACTACTCTAGCTGGTTTGCAGAGAACCATCGATATGATAGCACAGTATATGATACACCCTCCCCAACAGCAGCAGTCCACCGCACCAAGGGGGGAACCTTACAAATAGATAATTAATTTCAAGAAGTTGGTGCCTGGTACTTATGATGTGTCAGATGATGCTTATCGATTTTTGGATTCCTGCAAACAGGCAGGGATGGAGTTGCAGTTGACTGATAGGAGGCTCATAGAGTGTGTGCAGCATGTTATGGGGCCTATGCCTAGACAATGGATGAATGACTACATATTACCTCGGATGGAAGGTTTGTCATGGACCCAGTTTGTGGAACTATTTATCAACCGGTTTGTACCAAAAAGTTTCAGAGATCAAAAGCAGTGGGCCTTTGAGGCCTTAAGACAGAATGGCAGGTTTGTAGATGAATATGCTACAGAATTTCTGGAATTAAGCAGATATGCCCCTACAGCAGTGGCTACTGAAAGTATGAAGGTGAAAAGGTTCCTAAAGGGGCTGGACAGGAGGTATGCAAACCTGGCCATGATGTTTGATCAGTCTTTTGATGTGGTAATTGATCGAGCCCAACAGATTGAGATTAGCTACACCGGAGATGACAGTGGAAGAGCAAAAAAAAAAATAGAGCAGAGGGTTCTTTAGGTGTTCCCCATATGGGTGCTCCGGATAGCGGAGGCCAGAGTATTTATAGAGGAAGAAGTAGGGACAAGAGGAGTGGTTTTAGACACAAATCTCGAGGATTCAGACCCGAGTACGGATCCAACAGTGGTCGGGATACAGCAGTTCTGGGTCTGGTGCAGGATCCTCCTTGGCACCTTGTGCACAGTATGGAAGAGGACATTCAGGACCTTGTATGATGGGTTCAGGAGTATGTTTCAGGTGTGGCCAGCCAGGTCACTTTGCTAGGGAATGCCCCGTGTTCAGCGAGCCACTGATGGGGTCACAAGGTTCTGTTGCAAATGTTCCTCATCAGTTGTATCCTAGTGCTTCCAGCATGGCAGGCAGACAGTTCAGTGGCCAATAGGGCCGAGGACAAGAGGGACGTAGATTTGGAGGCAGATCAGGAGGTAGAAGTCAGTATTAGGGTTTTGCCACCTAGGGTAGGGGTCAAGCTCGAGTTTTCACCCTGACCCACCAGGATGCTCAGGCTTCCAATACAGTCGCGGTAGGTTTTCTTCTAGTCTATTCCTATGAGGCTCGTGTTTTAATAGATCCGGGTGCTATGCACTCATTTGTCTTCCTAGTGTTTGCCATGAGATTGGGTAGAAACCTTACAATTTTAGAATGTCCTTTGTCTGTAGCTACCTCACTTAGTGACAACATAGATGTATACATGATTTTTTCGGGTAGCCTAGTAGTAATGGATGGAAAGATCGACTTGGTTCCTCTGCCAGTAATGGATTTCGATGTAATTCTGAGAATGGATTGGTTGGCAACTCATTATGCTACTTTAGACTGCAGGAACAAAAATGTGTATTTCCACATACCTGGTGTGGAAGAGTTTAGCTTTGATGGTAACAGGAGCGTGGCTCCATATAATTTAGTGTCCGCAATTAGTGCTAGAAAAATGTTGAGGCGTGGATGTCAAGAGTATTTGGTATTGGTGAGAGATACATCTATAGAAGGTGTCAATATGAAAAATATTCTTGTTGTTAGAGAATTCATGGATGTCTTTCCTAAGGAGCTTCTAGGGTTGCTACTAGGAAGGGAAATAGAGTTTTGCATTGATGTTCTGCCAGGTACAAACCCCATATTAATGTCGCCTTACAGGATGGCACCAGCAGAATTGAAAGAGCTAAAGGAGCAACTACAGGAGCTTTTGGACAAGGGTTTCATACGTCCGAGCACTTCACCCTGGGGTGCTCCTGTTCTATTCATGAGAAAGAAAGATGGGTCATTGAGGTTGTGTATTGATTATAGACAGCTGAACAAGGTGACTGTGAAGAACAAGTATCCACTTTCTCGGATCAATGATCTGTTTGATTAACTCCAAGGGCCTAGATTCTTTTCCAAGATAGACCTACAATTAGGCTACCATTAGTTGAGAATCAGGAATGAGGATGTGTCCAAAACAACATTCAGGACAAGATATGGTCATTATGAGTTCTTAGTGATGTCTTTGGGACTCACTAATGCACCAGCAGCCTTTATGGACTTGATGAATAGAGTGTTCAGGCCATTCCTGGACCGTTTTGTCATCGTATTCATAGATGACATTTTGGTATACTCTCGGATCGAAGAAGAACATGTGTGGCACTTGAGGATGGAGTTGCAGACTTTGAGGGAGCACCAGCTATATGCTAAATTTTCAAAATGTGAATTTTGACTAGGAAGCATCTCATTCTTGGGACACGTGATTTCTAGTGAAGGCATTCAAGTGGATTCCAAAAAAATTGAGGCTGTAACTGATTGGCTTAGGCCTATAACCGTCACTGAGGTGCGAAGTTTTCTGAGCCTAGCTGGCTACTGTAGGCGTTTTGTGCAGGATTTTTCCAGGATAGCAGCTCTCCTAACTAAGTTAACTCGGAAGAATGTTCCATTCATTTGGACAGATGATTGTGAGGAGAGTTTCCAGAAGCTTGAGAAGTGTCTAACCACTGCCCTTGTGTTGACACTACCGATGAGTGGTGAAGGATATATCGTGTACTGTGACGCCTCCAGAGTTGGCTTAAGGTGTGTTTTGATGAAAAATGGAAAAGTTGTGGCTTATGCTTCAAGGCAGCTGAAGAGGCATGAGCAGAATTACCCCACCCATGATTTAAAAATGGCGGTTGTAGTATTTGCACTAAAGATCTGGAGACACTACCTGTATGGTGAAGTGTGCGAGATATACACTGATCACAAGAGTTTGAAGTACGTCTTCCAACAGAGAGATTTAAACTTGAGACAGAGGAGATGGATGGAGCTTCTGAAGGACTATGATTGCACCATCAGTACCACCCTGGGAAGGCCAATGTAGTAGCAGATGCTTTGAGCAGAAAATCTTCTGGCAGCTTAGCTCACATATTAGCGGAGAAGAGATCGTTGATTTAGGAAGTACATGAGTTGATGGATCAAGGTCTGATCTTAGATCTTTCAGATGAGGGGGTATTGTTGGCTCATTTTTCAGTGAGACAAGACCTGCGAGACAGAGTTAGAGTTTCCCAGCACAGAGACCAACAATTAATGAAGATCATAGAAAGAGTACACCAGGGTGAAGGTGGTGAGTTTGGATTTGCCAGTGATGGCGCCCTTATGCAAGGTTCCAGGATATGTGTGCCCGATGTGGACAATCTCAGAAATGAAATCATGCGAGAGGCACACTATACACTGTACAATGTTCACCCAGGCTCCACCAAGATGTACCATGATGTGAAAGATAGTTATTGGTGGAATGGCATGAAGAGAGACATAGCAGACTTCATGTCCAAGTGCTTGACTTGTCAAAAGGTGAAGTTTGAACACTAGAGGCCATCAGGGAAGCTGCAAGAGCTCCCTATCCCAGAATGGAAGTGGGAGATGATTACTATAGATTTTGTGACTGGGTTAACTCGTACCACGCGAGGATATGATTCGATATGGGTAATTGTAGACCGCCTAACTAAATCAGCTCATTTCTTACCTGTGAAGACTACATATTCTATGGCACAGTATGCCCAGCTCTATATTCAAGAAATAGTCAGATTGCATGGAGTTCTGACTTCCATAATATCTGACAGAGGGCCTCAGTTCACTTCTCAGTGTTGGAGAAAGTTACAGGAGGCACTTGGCATGCAGTTGAACTTTAGTACCGCTTTCCACCCTCAGACAGACGAACAGTTCAAAAGGACAATCCAAACACTGGAAGACATGCTTCGCATGAGTGTTTTGGATTTTGGAGGTCAATGGGATGATCAGCTATTTTTGGTGGAGTTTGCCTACAACAAAAGTTATCATTCCAGCATAGGGATGGCACCCTATGAGGCATTATATGGCAGAAAGTGTAGGTCTCCTTTGTGTTGAATGGAAATGGGAGAAGCGAAGGTGCATGATGTAGACCTAGTGCAATACACTTCAGAAATGGTTCCTTTAATCAGAGAACGATTGAAAACGGCT
Organism: Hevea brasiliensis; assembly: GCF_030052815.1. Lineage (NCBI taxonomy): Eukaryota > Viridiplantae > Streptophyta > Magnoliopsida > Malpighiales > Euphorbiaceae > Hevea > Hevea brasiliensis. Next base: position 11,850,726 of record NC_079504.1, read on the forward strand.
TCAGTAGGCAGAAGAGTTATGCTGATCCTAGACGGAGGGATGTAGAGTTTGCAGTAGGCGATTACGTATTCCTGAAGGTTTCTCTAATGAAAGGAGTCATGAGATTTGGGAAGAAGGGCAAGTTGGCACCCCGGTATATTGGACCTTTTGAGGTTACTGATAGAGTTGGAGTAGTTGCCTACCGGTTAGAGTTACCACCCAATCTTTCTCATGTTCATCCTGTTTTTCACATCTCCATGCTCAGGAAATACATTCTTGATCCTTCTCATGTGCTATAGCCGGATGTAATAGAACTGAAAGAAAACCTGACATTTGAGGAGCAACCTGTAGTCATAGTGGACTACCAAGTGAGGCAGCTAAGATCAAAACAGATCCCTATGGTTAAGGTTTTGTGGAGGAGTCAGTCAGTGAAACAGTGCACGTGGGAGTCAAAGCGGGACATGTGTAGCAAGTACTCTTATCTATTCAATGTATAATTCTGTACTTTATTCTGCCTTGTGTAAAATTCGAAGACAAATTTCTGTAAGGGGAGAAGAATGTAACACCCTAAATTTTTAAATTTATTATTTTGTGAGTAATATTAATATTTTATTTTATTTAAATTTTAGGAAATTATTTGAAATTTTTTGGATTTTCGAAATCGGGTTTGATTTCCTGAAAATATAAAACTTTGATGATTTTTAAAAATTAATTTAAAGACCACGTGGCAAAACTAAAAATATATTTGGACTCTACGAATTTTTCTGGATTTTCTAGAATTTTTTTGGAATTTTTGGGCCTCGTTTTCGGTCCCAAGGCAGAGTAAAAATTTAAAATTTTGTATCTTGAATCGAATCGGACTGGAATGGACCGGTTGAATCGGATCGACCCTTTTCCTTTTCTTCTTCTTTCTCCCTCGCGCGCCCGACGTCCCTCCTTCCCCTCCCGTTTTCTCTCTCCTCCCTCCTCCCTAGGCGGCGCTGCCGCCACCTAGCTTTCCCCACCTCATCGGCCACCGCCCCAGCGCCTCCCCACGGCCGGCCGACGCTCCAGGTGGCTGGAAAACGCGTGCGAAGACTCACCTGTGCGTGCTCGCTGTTTTGGCTTCCTGACAGAAATCCAGCCGATCCGGCCACCGATTGGGACGGATTTTATGTTAAACACCATCTACACCTGAAGAGCTTTTCATAGACACCAAGAACACCAAAATCCATTGAGCGGTTTGCCCAATTTTTGTCCGAGAAGTTTTAGCCCATTTCAACTTTTGGGCTAGGTTTCTCGCAAACTGTGAAACCCACTAGAAAACCGAGAGTACCAGAGGCTCCACTCGTCGAGAACTTCGCGACAATATAAATTTCAAAATTTTCTGACACAATTTTTCGGTGAGTCCCATGAAATTTCGTAGTGTTTTTCCGAGCATTAAATGAGCTTAGAAAATTCCGTAAAAATTATATACTAACCCCCGTATTGTGGGCTTCGTGTAGGTACCTTCAATTCGCGGAAATTCGATGGTTGCCCAGGTCTGTGAAATTCCTGCCAGATAGACCGGCTATCGAAAAAGTCTTGAAATTGGATCGAGATTTTGGCTACCCCACCGTTGTCAGATGTCCCGAGCGCATTTTCGAGATCGGAATCAGAATAGGTAAACTTGAACTTTGCTTTTTCTTAATTTTCTAGTGCTTGAATGGGATTAAAAATCCATAAAATATTCGTGGTAGCTCAGAAAATTATGATTCTTTTTGCATTAGCTTAGTAATGTTGCTAAAGACTGCGGGGTAAAGTTTTAGAATTTTTAGAACTCATTTGGGTAGTTTTTGCAAGACGGTTAAACTATGAGGACTAAACTGTAAGTTTACATGATGTGATTGATGACTGTTTGGATGGGTCCAGGAGGGGCTGTGTGATGTAATTGAGATGTGGATATATGGTTTGTGGATATAGAAGTGTGTTTTAAGCCTTTTTGCAGGTTGGGTAGGTCCTAGGTATAGGGGAGACTCTGCCGGATTTTCAGCACGACTTAGGACATATTTGGTCTTTTCTTGGTTTGTATTGAGTCAATTGTATTAAATAATTGTAATAAAATTGTCAGGTGAGCCGGGACAGCCTTCCTCCTCCGCCCAGCCGCCACAGTGACTTCGGTTGAGTCTGTGAGTAAAATATTAATTTTAATTGTAATTTCGATATTATTATATGTTCAAGCATGCCCATGCATCACTTATAAATATGTATCTATGTAGTTAAACACTAGGCACGCTTTATGTTTCATTCATAATTGTTAAAGTGCCATGGATGTTATTGTGGTAATTTGGAGCAGTTTAAGTGAGTTGGTGTGCGTGTGGTGTGGTGTTAGCTATGGACAGGACTGGTAGACATTGCTTGAGATCTTCACTGGGACCCGGTCCTTCGGGGTAGACACGGCTTGAGTTTTTCACTAGGTCCCCGATTTGGTTTATTAAGTGGAAGTTTGAGCTTGAGTTCTTCGCTGGCACAGTTTGGATTAAGAGAGCTGTATAGGGGATCAACTCCCATATATGTATTGTTTGACATTATCGGGTGTGTGAGTGCTCCAAATTACCTTTTTGCTGTTATGATATGAAAATATTGCCGATGTTGCATTTCACTCTACAAGGTGCATTAGCTTTAGATAGTTATAGAGATTATGGTTAAAATTGATATTTTACTCTCTGAGTCGAACACTCACTCCTATTCATTATTTTTCCAGGCTACAGCAGGATTATTGTTGTGGTTAACCTAGTTTTCTTCTTCGTAGGTCGTTTATTGATATTTGTGTAATTTTGTTAACTCCTAGAATTTCCGCATGTGTTAGAAATATTTATTTGATTTGGGTCTGTAATATAATTTACCATGTTAGACCTGTAAACTTATTATATGCATGTATGTTGGACTGGATGAGGGAGCTAAGCTCTCATTTATTTTTTATGATATTTGAATATGTGGAGGGTAAGCTGAGCTCCCCAATTGATTATATATTGTGTTTACATGTTGGGTGAGTCAAAAACTCCCCGTTGAAAGTTTCATTTTGTGGCCGGACTCTGTCCGGTTGAATTCTTGAAAATGTGCCAAATGGGCCTTAGAGTTGGGTCGAGGAATAGTTAGGCTTACTACGGGCCTCGGGGGCTTTAGGCTGGCCCAGGTCCTAGTGCCGGTCCGGCCCATAGGTTGGGTCGTGACACTTTTTCTCATAAAAAAAGTAAATTATTTTAAAATAGGTAGATAAAAAAACTCAAACTCGATATCTCTCTACTATCTACATCTTAAATGTGAAAAAAGACCAATCAAATTACCTCTAATTGGAAAAAAAATTTTGAATTTAAATCTAAAAATAAGTTTTTTTTTTCTGCAAAATGATGTATTTTGAATTAAAATTACTTCATTTTATATTCATTTTGAACTTGATAAATATATTTTTTTAGGACTCAATTACCAGAACATGGAGATGATCCATACCTCTCGTGTGCTGTTTGTTTAGCTGAAAAAACCTAGCTACTAATTGATCATTGAGTTGCAGTCAATAATTGACATCTAACTTACAAGTGCCTAACCATTTTTACTAATTTTAGAAACACTGTAATTGAATGCTAATCTTACCTTTATCATCATGCATTACAAATAGTAAGATAATGCATGTGCAAGATTTTTATATTATTTATATACAGATATTTTATCTATCCATCGTTCTAAAAGTTTTTATCAATTACAATTGGTGTGTATATATCAGTTTTAATTTCTTAATCAAAGTTATTATTCAATGCGAAACTGAATCAATCTCTTATATGCTCTAGATGTCAGTTTTTATGAGATTAAGCATATGATAATTGAAAATTAATTATAAGGATTATTCTAAGCTAGCTTTGGCCATGTAATGTGGCATTATTCCAGCCACTTTCTTAGTTTCTTGTGGTGAAGTTATGTAATCTGTGCCGGCTGCTAAAATCCCTTAAATACTAAGCAACTTGCACACATGAAGTAATCAAAATTAAAGCACATACAATAGATATATAAAAGAATCAAATGAGTTTTAAATTAGTGGTGTTAGAGTCATTTTCAAGACTATGAAGTTTTGAGTGTAAATCTAAATCAAAACAAGAAAATTAACAATCAATAATCTTCACAATTTCCATCATATCTATCATTTGAGTAGCTTTATTATTATTATTATTTTTTTTTTTTGATTCCTATGCACTTATAAATTGCTTGACTAGCTATATAAAATGCTTGAACGACATATAATTACTTGGACCCATTTTCAACACAATTTGGACTACAAATAGAGACTTAAAATTTTTCTTTCTTTCAAACAAAGGAAACGTGTTAATGGAATACACGAATGAAATGGGTATTTTAAGTCAAAGAAAATGATATATATTCACAAAGGAAAATACTTATGTAAACTTAATTTATCATATAGCCGTTGACAATGTAATGATTTTCTTTCCAGTCATTCACAATTCAATAACAATTATAAATAGGCCTATTCATAAAAAAAGACCAAACCTTATCTGTTTTTACAATTTTATCCTTTCTTTTTTATTTTTAGTAAAATTGGTCAAATTTCTAAAACCTTAAAATTTTATCCCGTTTTTAATGAACTCTATTTTTCAATTTTTTTTTTATAACTATCATTAAAAAATATAACATTGTCACGTTTATTAGCTCTTTCATAATTTCATTTTGATAACCATTAAGTATTAGATAGTGCTGAGATTTAGTAATAATAAAAAAAGAGACCGTGTTATTAAAACCATCTAATTTAATTAAATTAATAAGAATTTTGATGTACTAGAAATATCAAAATGATATTGAGAAGTAGTTAATGGTAGTGATAAGATTGGATAGCTATAAAATGAAGGGATAGAATTTGTAAAAAAACAAATGGATAAAATTGTAACAAATTTTCAAAATTTTGAAAAATATATATAAAATTTTTTATATATTTTAAATTTTAACCGTTTCTGTCTACAATAAAAAAATAGGATAAAATTATCTAACCGCAATAAAATTTGACTTTTATTTGTCAATAGGCATTATAAATAATTGATAAATTTATCAATCAATATTCTTACGTCGCATGATATTATTGATATAATTTATAAATGACATAATAAACTAAGTTTACCAAAAAATTTCTCATTCACAAATTCTTATATAATAACTAGTTGAAATACATTTTGCTAATTTGATAACATTCATTGCATGTCATGATTATGGTACTTAATTAATTGGATAGAGATTATCTTGTAATACTCTCCCTTTTGTACCAAGGAACCTCTTCAAAACTAATGCATGCATTTTATATTATCATTTATGTATAATTTTTGCACATAATTTATCCTTATTCATAATTATTATTATAAATATTAGCATATATTTAGTCAATTTTACAATATTACACTTCTTAGTTTAATTTTTGGAATTTATTTATTTTGTAGGTTAAATTTAGAGAAATTTGGTGTATTTTGATCAAAGCAGTCATTTGAAAGAAATTAGAGTTGAATTGCAAAAATTTTGAAGTTATAAGTGTTAATGGCATATGTATAAATCACAAATATAACTTATCAATTATGTACTGGCTCCAATAAAGCCTTGCAGAAATTAAAAGTGTGGCTTACTAATTTTTTTCCTGTTTGAAAATTAAAATTTTATAAAATTTAATTTAAATTGTATAAATTTTAATACATCACTTTCTCTAGAATCTTTAAAATATTTATGATATGAACCATATAAAAACTCCTTTATCTCTTTCTTTCCATAAGGAGAAAGGAAGAGAGATTTTGCAAGAAAGAAGGAGAGGAAGAGGAGCTCGTGAAGTTTGGTTTTGCAGCAGCAGCAGCGAAGCCATTTTCTGCAACTCTCCAGCAGCAAAATCTTCATCATTTTATTGGGTTTTTCTATTCCTTAGCTTAGATTTTCATTATTTCTTCATTTCTATACTTGGGTTTGTCTTGAAACCATGATTTGTGAGTAGATCTTTGAGATTCTAGAGATGAGTTTGTAAATATTGCTTGGTATTGTGGTTTTTGAACTGATTTGTCATTTAAATAAGATTTGCTGCATTTTGATTTATTGCTTGTGAGCTTGTTGCCTTGCTTGATGAATGGGCCCTTATTAAGTTAAGTTTTAATCCTTGACAGATGGACTGAAAGGTGAATGTTTGGGATAGATAATCTTGCAATAAACTTAGTTTTCTTGGTGTTAGAGATAAGCTAAGAGGATTAAGGGGACTTTCCAAAATCAATAAGAGCTTTAATTGGGTTTTTGTTAGATTTGAAATACCGTGAAAATATGGTTTGATTTAATGAATACCAACTTTGAAATGCTTGAAAAAGGTTTCAAAGAACTAAGAATTGATTTCCCTTAAAATTGCAATTCTCATGTGTTTGGCTAAATTGGGGATAAACCACATGCAAACAAAAATCCTATCTCTAGAATCACTTTAATTTTTATTGAATTTAGATTTAATTCTTTCTAATTTCATAAATAGAACTTTCAAATTAAATTTTGGTAATTTAGTCTAATTAATTTAATTAATTATTTAATTTAGTTTAAATTCCTCAAATACCAATATTAAATTTTAAATTTCACATTTTTTATATCTTTAAATTTTACCATTCTAATTAGCTTATCTTTTTATTTCTAATTTAAGCACAATTCTCTGTGGGAATGATATTATTTATAGAGATTATCTTGTAATACTCTCCCTTTTGTACCAAGGAACTTCTTCAAAACCTATCAATTTTCATATTCGTGTTATTAAGTTATACGCTTGACATCATATTCTATATGGGGGATAAGCAAAATAAAAGTTGATATGAATATCTAGTTAAAGTCCTGCCCCATTCATTCAATCATCATTAGGCCGGTGGCAACCCTATTGACTTTTTTTTTTTTTTTTCTTTTCAATCAATGGAAATATAAGTAAAAAGTTATATATATATATATATATATATATATATATATATATATATATATATATAATTTTAAATATTTTAAAATCAATTTATATATATCAAAACTCAATTTATGTATATAAATTAATTCTAATCCAATATTTTGATTATAAGTGTTAATGGCATATGTATAAATCACAAATATAACTTATCAATTATGTACTGGCTCCAATAAAGCCTTGCAGAAATTAAAAGTGTGGCTGACTAATTTTTTTCCTGTTTGAAAATTAAAATTTTATAAAATTTAATTTAAATTGTATAAATTTTAATAATATTTAAATTAAAATTTAAAATATTTATGATATAAATTAAATTTGAGAAGCGATAACTAATGAATTTTAGTTCAGTGATACTGAAATAGTTTTCAAAATTGTGAGATTATGAATTGTCTTAAATTCATAAATATAGAATATTTCATGTATTGAGTTACTCTTTTTCTATAATTCATAGAAAAATTTCTCGAAAATGTAAGAAGAGGAGATTCTTTTTATCGTTGGTTCACTCTGGGTATCTCACTATCAAGAAAGAAAGTTTTAATCTTGCTAGCTAGTCACAGCCTTTGAATGCCAAAGATATATGAGACATGTCCTATCTACTCACATGAACTGAACATGTAAAGCCCCCTCTGGAAATGGCAACCTGTGTTTTTCACAATTTGTTGTCTCTTTGTCTTTGTGCATACAGCTCCTTAAATTATCACAGCTTCATACCAACACCGAGTTTGTTTCGCAGTGAACAACAATCAAATTATTCTTACTGAATAAAAAATTTAAAATTTACGCTATTTTGATTTAAAATTAATATGATGCTATTAAATAATTGAAAATTTATTAAAGTCTAGCACTATAATGAATAGCAACAAATGGTGGGCGGCTTAATGGGTGTCCCAAGAATCAAGTTGCGTACAAACTTGAAATTCAGACCCTAGTGCTTTTGTGAAGGAACTAAAGGCAGAAGTCAGTTGGAGACAGCAGGAAGTGATTCTTAAAACTTGGGCAAAACAACAATTTCATGACTCAACTGCTAAATTAAATCAGACGAAATCTGTCCTATTTCATTCTTTTTACCCAAGTCTTCATAATTCATATAGTGGTAGCTTCTAAGCTCTCATGGAATGTCTTGAATTCTTAACTTACTTTGTTTTTTAGATGGTATTTAGTTTAATTATTTATTTTTAATTTTTAATTTAAAATATATTTTTTAATTTATAAATTCAATCAACTTATAAGTGAGATGATTGACTTATAAATTAAACTAAAAGCATATGAGTTCTGAATATTATGACCTATATGTTTTGGCTTGTATGTATTGCAAACATATAGGCTTCTTGAAAAGATTAAGGAACTAAATTAATTATTATTCAGTAGCTTCTTCTGCTAGCTAGCCAAGTCTTTGGCTTTAAGGCATTTGACAAATGGGGTTATATAATTGGTCTTAAAGATCAGTAGCATTAATTATAGTGTTTACACTATTACTAGTATCATGTGGTATGATTACAAGTACTTCCAGTCAAAATTAAGCCAAAGCAAGGCATTTCAGTCATTGTACTTTATCTTACAGAACCATAAAGATCACCCTTTCTCCCCTCAATTAATTATTACAAATTAATTTATTTTGATGCGATTGTGAAAATATATAATCAATAAAAGGAAAAATAAAGAAAATACAATACAAATAATATTTAATGTGGTCTGTTCTCTCACTATAAATTTATATTTATGAACATATTATTTTTTATTATCAATCAAAATATAAAGATACATCATTAAATTTAAAATTATCTATTAAACTCATCAATCTAATTACACACAAGACAATATTCAAATAGAAATAACTCTAAAATATGAATAATTATTTATGTAAAAATTAATTTTTCATCCAATTGAGGAATTTTTTTATATTTAAATTATAAAAAAAATTCTAAATTTCAGTTATACCTAACATTAATTTATTAATTATTAATAATAGTACCCTACTTCATAAATTATTAGTGGCTTAATTAAATTCTTGATGTCAATAATTCAAGGCAAGGGTATGCGTATATGTCAAGGCAGGTGCTTGCAGGTAGGAACCTGCAGGTGTATCCAATTGGCTTAATAGGTGTTGGGGTGTTTATAAAGTAATAAGAACCCTTCAATCGATATTCAAGAATTTTTACACTTCAATCGATATTCAAGAATTTTTACACTGTTATTCATATGCAAAGAAATTATTATAATTATTTATTTTGTTTTTATATCCCATTTATAGCAAGTAAAATTTCTACTTTTTTTTTAAGTAGAGAAGCTAGAGGAGTGAGATGACTCTGCCAAATTACCATGTTTATCACGTTGAATCACAAAGGCCAAATGAAGTGGCCATCCTAACTCAAAGTTGTTTCATTGGCTGCAACTTTTTTTTCTTTAACCTTTTATAAAAAAATTAAAAAAAAGTATATTTGAATATAAAAAATCCTTTTTTAAAAGTAAAAGGAAACACTTTGCATATGGAAAAATGTAAAAGTCTCAATATATCATTAGATTTCGAGATGACATGACACCAATCATGGAAAGTTCTTGTATGAACGTGATCCACCCGACCTGTATCACCATTAATTTTGTAATAACACACACACACACACACACACACACACACACACACACACACACACACATATATATATATATATATATATATATATATATATATATATATCATTATTTTCATATGGGACCAGTTTAATTATCATGAGAATAAGACTAGGGCCCATAATAATAAGTTAGGAGGAGATTTGGGGTTTGAAGGCTTTGAATGTGAATTGCCCTAAAAGAAAGGGATCTTACCTAAGCAGTACATAGAGGTTGAAGCTGGACCAGTTGTGTACCTATGGGTATCTAGCAAAGGCTTGGCCACATGTCCAGCTTCCAAGCATTTATCATGGATCTAATAGAACCCAATTCTTTTTCTTCTTCTTCTTGTACTCTGTAGTCTAATTAAATAAATAAATAAAGTAGTGGACGCAAATTCACCTGTTTATGAGGATTTCCTTCTCTCCTTTGATTCTTTAGTTTTTGGCCAACTTTTAGTGCCCTATCAGATAGGTTAAGTCAGCATGAAAGCATGAAACACGTAGCCAACCATGCTTTTTACGCCTGCTAGGAAAGTCATTGCTCTTGTAAAGTCATGTTTTCTAATACATTATAGACATTTTTTTTTTCTTATTTGCAGTCTCAAATCATTATTTATTTTATTAATTTATTTTTTAAAACGAATTTAAGAGTATATTTCTTCATGTTTAAACCTGTATATTGAGAAACAAATCGAGTTAGCAGTCAGACTAACCTGGTGGATTGCATATATAAATTAAAAAATAAAAGATTGTTATTGTTTTTCTACATCCAATTTATAGTTCATCTAGATAGATCACTTCTTATTTATTTATTTATCATTTTCATAATTGGGTTGGTGAGATTAAGACCCAGCAAGAGTTTTGGCTTTGAAATTGTTTGTCTTCTTGCCATATTGAATGCACAATTTGGAAGAATTCAAATCTCATAATTAATTTATTTGCAAAACGTCTATATATATTTTGGAAAAGGAAATATATATATATATAAACTTTCAAAGCATTAATTAAGTTATCTAACCCATTTTCTTAATGGTTTAATGTTTAAATTTGGAATTTAAATTAAAAAAATATAACTTAATCAAATCTTAAAGTTTTTTTAGTTATTTAATTCTCCTCTTCCCTTCAAAAATTTTTAATAAAGAGAAATTTATTTTAACATGAATAATTTTGGTTTAAAAAAGAGAGAATCATTTAAAAATAAAAATGGAACAAAAAAGGAAGTCAGTAGCCAGTAGGTGGGTTGGTGGGGTAAAAAAAAAATTATTGTAACTCTTTTCAGTTAATACGGATTGGTTTGAGCTTCTCCTTTTGAAAATTTTTATTGGCATTTTTACTATTAAGATTAAGATTTCTTTTTTGGTTTTTAAAACTTAACTCTCAAATCGTGTCATGGTCATTCGATTGTATCTATGACGAGAAAGATATTATTAAGTTAATTAAACTTAAAAAAATTGATATTAAAAATTAAAAAAAATTATAATTATTGTGTGATTATTTCAGAAGGATTAATCAATCTAAAGATTTTTTTTTCTTAAAAATTATTTAATTAATTAGGTGGGGTGAAGTTGACAGATAAAAATCTTGGATCAATGATCTATCCATAACAAAACGGAAATTATTGGCAGGAGGAGGACTGAAAAATGCCTACCTCAATTATGTAATTATATATTATAATTAAAAAGAAAAAGCTAATTATGTTTTATGAGGTCACTCTTCTAGATTGTTTAATTTGGTAATTTAAAATATGTAAAATACATAACATCCTTTTTACACATTTTAATTCCTATAAATTTTATTAAAAAAAATCCTCGCAGTATTTTAAACTTTCAAAATATTTTATGGTATATTTTAACTCATATAAACTTCTCATAACACATTTTAACTTTTGTAAATTTTTCATGATATACCTTAATTTTTATAAAAATAAAATTAAGATATATTTCAGATTCTAGTCAGTAAATTACCATATCAACGCAATTAGAATTCACGCTTTTTAGTTTGAAAATCTTAAGAGTATATTAATTCCACTTTATAAGAGTTAGAAATGTGTAATAATACATTTTAAAAATTTAAGTTGTAACTAAATTTTCTTTTGGTAAAATTCAGGTTTAAAATGGTGTATTCTTTATATATGTATATATATAACATAAATGATTCTTGGCTCAAGTTGATCACATTAAATGCAGATCAATAGATTTTCAGCCACATAAAAAGTCTTCAATTCCCTTTTTTATTTTGGAGGCAATTAGTTAAATTTTTTTCCCTTCAATTGACTTTATTACTTTTTGATTTATGTGCAAAGAACAATAAATTCATTTTTATTTCCAATAAATCTCTTCAATGAGTTGTTTTAAACATAAAAAAATGAATATTCTTAGCATACTATAATTATATATTATATAGACATATGACATGTTAATATTTTGATTTTTTTTGAGTAATTGCTAATATTTAATTTTTAATTATATAAAAATGTAAAAGTTTATTTAAAATTTTAAAAATTTGAATTTTTAATATATTCTTCTATGTGAATATATTATTATTTTTTTTTATAACGAAGTTATTATTCCTCCCATTGTATTCAATAACTCTGTCCTAATGAAATTGAAATAATTTATACAAGCCGTACGATTGTAATTTAAAAAAGAAAAAAAAAAGAATGAAGAGTTCAATTTATTATTCTAACAATTTCAATTAAGCACATTTACAACAATTAGTCCGTAGAATACAATGCTAAACAAGACTTATTTTTAATTAATACATTCTATACACTTAGAGTCATCATTCTAGCATGGAATTGCTGGTATTATTAAATTTTAATTTTTTTAGAATAATTTTAATATTAATATAAGTGTGATACTATTTTTTCAAATGTGCATAGATGTAATATTCTCTATTAAGTTAGCAAAACTCAATCAACACTCCCATTAACTAAGAGTTCAAGTTTTATCGATTGTTCCTTCTGGTGATCAATTTATAAATTTTACTCTAGTACTATGGTGGTATGCCCAAAACTCGGAAGGTAGAGCCCCTTCACTTGAATTTTTTATTATCAAAAGGGTAGTTTGCAATTAAATCTTTGAAATAATAAAATTCACAAATTAATCTCTAATGTGTTTTTAAGTAATAATTTGATTCTTAAATTTTAATTCTGTTACTAAATTAGTTGTTGTCGTCTAAATTGAAAATTAATTACTTTTCAATTTAAAATAATTTGGTCTTTAAAATTTTTTTTTATTAAAAAAACAGTCTTTGAAATTTTGCTAATAAAATAAAATTTCAAGAACTAAATTACAAGCAGCAAATGACATGAACTTATTCATTAAAAAAGTGAATTTGAGAACCAAATTGTTATTCAAAAATATACCAGGGACTAATCTGTGAGTTTTACTATGTCTTTGGAACTCAAATGCAAATTACCCTTACCAAAAAAGGAAACTAAATCATTGTCTTCTTTTCAATAATAGAGATTATTTAGTACACCTGGTATACATACACCCTCTCTTTAGATATATGGATTTCATTTTTCTAAAATTAAGGAAATTTTTTTTTCCTTCGTAAAGGAATACTATTTTTTAGTGCTCCGATATATTTAATAATTCTCCTTTCAACAATACATGCATGTGAATTCTAAATGATACAATTATACTAGTTTGGTAAGAGATATAGACCCGTTTGATTAAAAAAAAATGATTTAGAAATGAAAATGATTTCTTTTGTGGATGTTTGAAAACTCTATTTTTTTTTTATTTATATCTCTATAAATTAGGGAATTCGATTCCTACAATTAAAGGAATATTTCCTTCTCAACCTGAGAATTAAAACATAAGAATAGGAATGATTATCTTACTAAAAGCTAAATACTCAATTTTATTCTTGTGCATATTGTGCTTAATTTTTATATTTCTATATTATTTATTATAATAAAAATATAAAAAATAACATTTTTATATTTCAAATAATTAATTAAAATAAAAATATAATAATTATAATAATCAAAATAATTGTAATTATAATTAAAATAATTATAGTAATTATAATATTTTTATATTTCAAATAATTATTTAAAAATAAAAATTATAATTATAATAATTAAAATCGTTAATTAAAATAAAAATAGAAATCAAAATCGAAATAATTATAATAATCATACTTAAAATATAAAATTTTTATGTTTATATTTTCATATAAATAATTAAAATTAAAAGTTATAGTTATAATTAATTATAGTTAATTAGAATTTTTTTTCAAAACTATACGTAATTAGAATGAAAGTAGTAAAAGTATAATTTTTATATTTTCATATAATTAATCAAAATACAAAAATTTGAATATAATTAACTTTAATTATTTAAATTAAAAAGATAAAATATATTATTTTTTTTGTTTTTACTTATAATTAAATAAAATTATAATTAAATTAATTAAAATATAAAAAATATTATTTTTATATTCTCATACAAAAATTAAAATCAAAAGGTAAAAATATAAAAAAAAATTATTTTAAGTTGATTTTCATATAAGTGCAAAGCAAGTTTGATTCTGTAACTTATACATGCAAATTAAACACATTAAAAAGAAATTTAACTCTAATTTTATAATAAATTAAACATGAATAAATATTTATCATTTTATTTTTTATTCTGCTAGATTTTAATTCTAATATCGATTTTGATTTTGGTATGCGAACCAATCGTCCCGTAAAATGAAGATAATAATGCTATGACATTGACAAAGCTGCCAACCTTTACCTGCAAAAACTTTTTTTTTTCCTTTGCCTTTTTCTGATTCCACATTCCTTTGTCACCGAAAGTGAGGCAGGTTGGTATGAATTCTAATCACACATCAAGCTAGAGAATTTATTCAAGAAACAAACTTCTTTACGAGTGTGTAACCTTCCTTACCAAAACAAGTATCTATACACATTTCCAATTTCCTGGAGGATTGCCATCGTTGGCACCTTATAAAAATCTCACCTGTTGCCCCCTACAGTCCTACTGCTGATAGCGACCTGAACAACTAGGAACGTTCCATTTGCATTGGAAAAATAATAATAACAGAATGTATGCTTTTCTACAGGCTAGACATTGAATACCTATCAGAAAACTCATATCCCTGATAAATTCCCTACCAAAATTTAATCCATTAAATGGATTTGCTTACAAGAAGTAACCTTCCCTTTGTCTCTCTGATCATGGGCTACTGTCCTTATCATTGGCAAGTTGAAAATCAGCAGGTTTGATTGCTCTTTGATCTATGCTTTCTCATCATTTATCACAATACATTTGATTCTTCAAGTACAATTTTGATTGATTTAGTTAGTATTCAAAGAACAAAAGAACTGGGGAAGGAAAAATCACAGTGCATGCAAAATACAAAAGAATGTAATCTTTAAACTGTAACGTGGGACCATGATTACATCTCCTTCCACTATGTAAAAGCTAAAGCAAACAAATCAATTGAAACACCAGCCATTTTTTTTTTCCATTTTGGCAACCTCACACTCACACCACCTCTCTCATTATTTTTTGACAATTGCAGATTCCCATGCCGCTTGTCACTTCACCTTTGGGTTGAGAAAAAACATCTTCTTGCACACCTGCTGTAATTTTCTCCTCATCTAACAACAGTCAAAGAATCATTGCTTTATAACTTTTTTGGTTTTAATAATTTAGACTCAAATTCGAGACCTCATACCACTGGTTGCATTGCCTTAAAACTTCACAAAGCAGAGAGCATCATATCATAGTCTCAGTTGAAAATATCCAGGGACAGATTAGTATTTCGATTTAGAAGATGCATATAGGTAAAAATATGAAAACCAGCAAATGACAAGCAATCCACCATTAGGTTCTTTTCCTCATCCCGTTACCAACAGGAATTTCGATATCTTCCAGAAATATGTGGACAACATTTGTTGATTAGTTAAGAATCTTATTTATCAACCACAAAAGATTAATTTCATACAATTGTGCTCATTTCAATTCCAATTCTGAATTAATTTTAGACATTCACTGTCGAAACAGAACCAAAATACTAAGAGAAGACATAAGAATGACACCAAGATGATTGGTAAGTGGGAATCCACTTTAAGAAAAGTTCATAGTTTTGTTTAATGGCAGTTGAAATCAAGACCTGGCAGCTTAGCATTCGTTTTTTGCAAATTTCACTGAACCCATTTGCCTGAGTTCCTGGGCAGAAATGGATAGGCAATGACAAGCCACTCTATGCCATCATTTTGATTTGATATTGAAAGACTGTTCAATTGTGCTCTATCCCTTTCATCCATGAATTGAGTCAAACTTTCCTGCATCAAAATGGAGTACCCCAATTGCAGGCTTAAAAATGAAACTTGGCTTCGTAAATTGCCGAAAGCCGTTGTAGGCCATGTTGCACCTAACTCAATCAGAGCCCAAATGTATATACATTTAAGGCAGATCATCACAACTATGAACGATTACCCATCGTGAGATTTGATACTCAATACAGTAAACAATCAACAATGAATAAGATAACAATTCCAGTAAGAAATATGAAACCTGATTTCCATATTGATATAATAATGTTCATGTAGAATTTAGCGGGCGCAAGGGCTTACGAGCACAAAACGGGCCAGCCTACTACAATTGGGCTGACCTTGGCACATTTCCACCAAAATATCTAACCCATTTTAGTTTAATCGTTTAAAACTTTACATTACATGGCTCTTCAATTTTTAAACTTGCTGATGTCGATTGTCCACATTCTAAAGTTCAACATGAAAAGGAGTAATAATAAACTGAAACAAAATGTTGTCTGAAGGCGGCAACATTCTGGCAAGAAAATGTAAACCTAGATCATGGAATTAAAAAGAAAATATGCCTTCAATAATCTTTGATTTATTGATACTAGAATTTGTCTGCTATGAGATATTAAGTTGAAGTTTCAGTTCTATTTGGAGTCAAATTAAAAAAAGAAAAAAAAGCCTCCAATACCATATTTCAATTTGAAACAAAAGTGCAGATATGGGCGGCTCTGAATTGATACTCATGAATCGTATTCATACATTTTCCTGCGTTACTTGAACTTGCAACATCAGCATATTGGAAAGAGGGGATTTTGTTTTGTCAGAATTTAGGGTAGTAGACAAAGGTCTGTCTTGGACTCCTGATGTATGATGAAATGATGCTGCCACACCTGGGAATCATACTAGAGATTGGCTTGAAGTGGACATCGCAGGATGCCTAACCTATAAACCCATGGAGCAACATAACTCTTAATGTAGTAGAATAATGAAACTAACAAGGTTGTCCCAGAATAACTCACAACAGAACCCCAACAATAAATGTCAAAACCTGAGCAACCCCAATCAGAAATTCACCAAAAAAGACTCTCGCTCTTGCCACGCTAATGCACTCCAGCCAAATTGGTATTTCCTTATAAGGAAATGCATCAATCAAGGATCACAAAGAGAAGCCTTAGTTTTATATAATCAAATTCGCTGTAAAAGAACTTACATACTGGGTTTAGTCCCTTTAATTTTGAAGGCTTGCGCTTCTGTCTCTATGATAAAAAATGGAAAATGTTTGCATGCAGAGGCAGTCAAGAATGGGGTGGATTTTGATGTAGTGATTGGAACTTCGTTGGTTGACATGTATGCGAAATCCGGGGATATGTTTTATTCCCGTTAAATGTTTGATTGTATGCCTGCGAGAAATGTTGTAACGTGGAATGCAATGATTGGTGGATACGTTAGAAATGGAGATATGAAATCCGCGTCAGTTTTATTTGAGAAAATGTCCTCAAGAACTGCTGTGACTTGGATTGAGATGATCGATGGTTTCGCGAGGAGTGGAGATTTGGTTACTGCTAGGTGTATTTTCGATCAGGTACCTCCTCAGTTGAAGGATGTGGTTACATGGACTGTGATGGTAGATGGATATACAAGCAAAGGACAAATGGTAGATTCAAGGGTACTTTTCGAAGAGATGCCAGAGAGGAATTTCTTCGCATGGTCTTCAATGATATCTGGGTATTGCAAGATAGGTCATGTTAAGGAGGCCAGGGCTATTTTTGATCTAGTTCCAATCAGGAACTTGGTAAATTGGAATTCTTTGATTTGTGGGTATGCGCAAAATAGGTTTTGTGAGGAAGCCTTGAAAGCATTTAGAAAGATGCAAGCCGATGGCTTTGAACCTGATGAAGTCACAGTTGTGAGTATTTTATCTGCTATTGCTCAGCTGGGTCTATTGGATGTGGGTAAAGATGTTCACCAACTGGTATATGATAAAGGGATAAAGCTTAATCAGTTTGTTATGAATGCATCAGTTGACATGTATGCAAAATGTGACATGTATGCGAAATGTAGGGATTTAACTAATGCGAGATTAATTTTGAAGGGATGACCAGTAAAAACAGTGCCTGCTGGAATGCTATGATAACAGGTTGTGCCATTCACGGGCAATGCAAAGAAGCTCTTGATTTTTTCAGGAGGATGGAAAAGTCCATTGAGAAACCTGATGAGATAACATTTCTCTCTGTCCTCTCAGCTTGTGCACATGGGGGATTTATAGAGAAGCGTGGATTAGCAACAAGCATTATGCATTATGGCTGTGTGGTTGATCTTCTTGGGCGTGCAGGAAGACTACAAGATGCTTATGATTCATTAAGAGAATGCCAATAAAACCAAATGATGCAGTTTGGGGTGCTTTGGTTGGAGCATGTCGAGTTCATTTCGATATGGATATGGTGAAACGAGTAATGGAAGATGTTAACAGACAAGATCGTGGAGTAGATTCTGGCAATGATCCACATTATGTTCTGCTATCAAATATATATGTTGCTTCTGATTGTTGGGGGAAGGCTGAAAGGATGAGGATGCTTATGGTGAATCAAGGGCTTCTCAAAACACCAGGACGCAGTTCAGTTATGCTTGTAAATACAGAGGAATAGTTTCATGCGTGTACCAAGTTAATTGCCAACGAGAAGCGTACCATTATCCATTTTGTTTCCGGTGAAAGGTCTCTATAAACTGAAAGACCCGGGTAAAAGATGTGATTCAGCATCTAGGCGAAGGTTCCAGTAATATTGTTGCACCACTTCTTGTAAACACGTTCAATGATATGGTACAAAACTGCAGAAGAAAGTGTAGAAATCCCAGAAACCAAAACTGACTTTTCTTCGAAAACCCACGGGACTTCTCATTTTCTCCCTCATGAATCAAACTTTCTCTTGGTTCTGCTGTTGCTTTAGGTCTTTGACATCCCGGTTTCTTGTGAAGAATAAGCAAGCAAATGGCTGTAAGCTACTACATAATGGTAATGACATCTCCAAGGAAAGATACAACTAGTGAACAAGATACTAACCATTTTCTCTCGAACTTGGAACACTGTTAGAGTTGAGAAATAAGAAAATCAATTTTAGTGCTCTTTCTAGCAGATCAAAGAACAGATATATTCGCGGGTCACAAGAACTCCATATGCTTAATTTTCTTGTGGTCCTGAAAAAGATGAGAGTAGCCAGCCACACTTGGTCCTTAAGCTTGAAAGAATTGTGAAGAAATTAAGGCATGAGCTGGAAAAATTATACAATGTCCTAAGTCTTACCTACACTTAGAGAATTATTCTATGCAATCTAAGCGTTTATACATCGGATCAAACTTACCATAATTTTTTTTTTGAAATAACTTACCATATTTTAATTAATTAATATATTATTTGTAGACTGATTTATATACATCCAGAAGTCTTAACACGTAGCATATTTATGTCATACTTTCGAATTGATAAGTAAAATTCCTTCATTAGCCTAATTGACCACTATTTTAATTTTAATAATTAATAATAAAATAGATATAGAATTTAAATCCCACTCTTTAAAAAAATATATTTAAATAATTTATACCCCAAATAAATTCACAGCCCCTTCCTCAACCCTTCGACCCTGCTTATAAATAAAATTGTTTTGAGTATTTTTATTATACTCTTTAATTTCAATTTCCTTTTACTAAGGTGTAATTTTGAACATGTTTTTGCTAAAAAGGGTCTTCAACTTTTAACTGTCCCGATAAAACACGGAAAATAAATTTGTGTTGAATACATTTTGATGCTTATTTTCCAATTTTCCATGGAAAAGATAACCGGAAATAGAGACGAGAAGTGGAAAGGAAAAACACAACAGTTTTCTAAATCCAAACACGGCCAGACATCTCAGAAACTGAGCAAAATTGAGATATATTCCAACCAAATACCAAATCTAAGAAAATACAAGATGAATGAGTGATGAACCAAATACATAATAAACTTCACAAAGAGACTACTCAATGGGATGAATCTGCAACTGTATAATTTGGCAAAAATACAACCACCAGTGTGATCATTAACAATTTCTCGGAGTTGTAACCAGACTGGATGCCTATACATGACTTACAAATTAAATTCCTATAAAAATTAAGAAACTTGTTCTACAAACTGTGAATTAGTGGCACTAGACAGGCATTAATTAAGCTTACAGCCAAAATAAAAAAATTGAAGATGCAAAGCACCCAGATATACAGGCAAGCACAAGTATTTCCAAGAAAAATCATGGCAAATGCATGGGAGGTTTCCAACTAGAAAATTCAACCAAGTTTAGGTTCACAATAGTTCGATTGTGCAACCAGAATGTCTCAGCTGATTGGTGGAATTGCCTTACTTTTCTCTGCAGTTCCCACATTATTCCTTGCATTGCAGAACAAAACTCAGTTTCTGGGGCATATACCCATAAACACCTTATTTGTCTCCCTCTGGCGATCATCTTTTCTACATCTTCATCTGAAACACAAAAACAAAGTTCAATTGATTGCATGATCTGGTTTAGTATGGTAATGACACAAGTATGTTAAGTTTGACCTGGTATCGATTCTAGGTAATCCAAAAGCTCAGGACCTATTCGAGCAGATGGCCACTTGATTGAAAAAAAGGTGTAGTCAATTACATTTTGAAAAGGTAACTCTGCTTGATCTGATAATATGACTGGGACACACTCCTGTTTTACAAAAAATATAACATCATTTCAATTGGCCGCTGTGTTAGTGTGTGTGTGATAGAAAGAAAGAGAAAGAGAGAGACCACAAAAAAGGACTCATAAAAGCGAAGTGTCCAAGAAGACTCTCCACGAGGAGCAAGGCAGAATTTGGCATTCCTCAGGTGTTGAAAATATTCCATCCTTCCAAGCTTGTCAGGGCCACTAAACTTCAACTCTGGAGATTCCAACTGCTCACAATGTCATGTCATGGTGCATATGTTATATTACTTATACAATTAATAATGTAACTGTCATTGCATGCAAAACTGCAATGTTGCAAGTCTATAACAGTAACTGCACTTGGCCCAACAACACATGAACATCAAAGACCAGCGTTGCCTGCCTATGCAAGGAACACATAAGCACAAACAATATGCAGGACTTGCCAGTTAAATCACAGATTAATGTCACTGCCAATGCATTCAAAACAAAAGCACACGATGAAGAAATACGATATGGATTTAATATAACATGTGTAAGCAAAAATATGTTCGTCAAAAAGAATTCAAACCAAAGAAAGCATCACTATCCATTAAATAAACATAATAATAATAATTATATATAAACTTTACTTTTGACTAGTTAGGTGAACTTAAACATGTCTAAAAGTATGCATCATAGTCCATTTCCAAATGGGGAAATAAATGATGAAAACCAAAGCTTATTCATAACAAAGAATGTGTTCTTCAATTTAAATCCATATTGACACCTCAACTAAATCAACCAACATTTCTGCACATGGAGATAATCATTCTGATAATCAGAAAGTCACTTATAGAAGAACACACCTTATCTGGATATTGCTTTGCAAGCTCTATTAACTTAAGACGGCCAATTTTCCCTTGTGCACGACCTAAATAATTTGCCAAATATTTCCTCTTTGACAATGGCAAAGGTTGAACCATCGATGCTCCTCTTTTGGTCATACCATCTTCAACATTGCCAGGAATGATGATATCTTTCCATGTATTGAAAGCACTTGTATCTCTCTTATCAGTCCGATCCCCCTACACTAACACACAAGCAGCATGTTTTAAAGTCAAACAATTAGCTTGGAAATAGAGTATAAGGAGACTAAATATATGGACAGGCAACCAAATGAAACTCAATTGAAGTATTCACGAATAGTTGTAGCAAGATTAACGAATGTGCTTTTAAGATTCATCAATGAAACATAAAGGTAACAACAGGAACAAACTACAAATGCAACATAAACACAACTAATTTGCCATGCATGATCGAGAAAGAGAGAGACAGAGACAGGTAAGGACCCAGAAATGGAACACAGGATCATAAAACTACCGAAAGAACTATAAACAATAGGATGTTACACATGATTTTACCATTTGAAAGTAAACTAAGTACCATGCGAGAAAAGTTTGAAAAATTAATAACCGAGCCAATTGTGTGAAAAGACTATAGAGTATCATTTTCTGATTTAATCCAAAAACAAATATAATGTGTATTTCATCTAAGAGAATTAAATAATTTGACACTAGTTCTAAAAGTTAATCCAAGGCCTCAAATTGAATCCATGCTAAGATTTCTGACATTGGAGGCTTATTTTGTTCCTAATAACAATAACATATGTGAATTTCTAAACCTCCTCTTTACTTCCCCCCCAAAGCCTCTTCTCAATCCCAACCCAAAAAACATGGAAAAGGAAATGATTTCACTTAATTAAGCATCTTCAGACGTATGACTGATACCTCAGGAGTAAGAATTATGGAACGATTTATGTATGTTGCCCATGATCTAAATAAGTGAGCTCCTGCACCACTGCAACCAAGCAAAAACAGGCACGTATGCATTAGTAGCAAGAAAAACTAGTAAATTTTGTGTAAAATCATATGCAGGAAACAAAACTCGCCTGCAAAAGTTTATTAATTATCAATCAGTTTAGAATTCTCATTCACACATGAGAATGACAAATCACTAAGAAACCATCTACTTCCCTGTTTTTGTCTGATGTAACTATCTAACAGAAGTTCTCTCTCCACTCTTCTTCTTCTTCCCTCCCTTTGCAAGGAAAATCTAAAGCACAGTGGCAGTTGTGCTGATGAAGAATCAGTACAAACTTGAACTTAATCTTTTCAATGGGCAAAATCTTTCACATTTTTCACTAAATAAAACTTGCAGAAGAAAAGAAAAGGTAAAATAAAAAAAAAATAGAAAAAAAGGACATTTATCATGAGTGATGAGTCTCCTACAAACTCCACCTAAGTAGTTTGCGCTTAGCCGGTCCCAAGCCCGGATAAGGGAGGAGGGTTGCGGTAGGTGACAACCAGCGTAAAAATTTCGTTACACCTTATGATATGGATTCAAATAATATAAACGTTGGGGCGTCATCTACTTATGACGCGCTACATCGAAACCCGGGTGTAATGAGAAATATGCAAGGGTATAGGGCGTTCACCAAAAAGCGACGAAACATGCCGGCTCCCGGGTGTGGTGTTAAATGAGCAAGGGTTCCCACATCATGGACGTGTGTGGGTAAAGAAGTTAGTCCGTAGGACAAATAGTAGAACAGATAGTGGAACAGAACACAAGATAGGCATAGAGAACAATAGAAGATATCACAGAAGGAGATCAATTAGGAAGGAAACAGAATAGAAGGAAAATCAGGGTTGATACTTGGAATGTTGGATCACTTACAGGAAAATTAATAGATCCTGTGGATACCTTGAAAAGGAGAAAGATGAATGTTGCTTGCATTCAAGAGACTAAATGGGTAGGAGAGAAAAGCAAGGAAGTGGGTAATTCAGGGTACAAACTGTGATTTACCGGAAAGGAGAGAAACAAGAACGAAGTGGGCATAATCATAGACAGGACATTGAAAGATGCTGTAATAGTTGTGAAAAGAATAGGAGATAAAATTATATTAGTAAAGCTAGTACTAGAAGGATAAACAATAAATGTAGTTAGTGCTAATGTTCTACAAATATGACTAGATAGTGAAAGTAAACAAAAGTTCTGGGAAGATATGGATGATCTAATGCAAAGCATACCGAATGAAGAGAATGTTTTCATTGGTGGAGATTTGAATGGACATGTAGGAAGTGATAGGCAATGTTATGAGAATGTTCATGGAGGTTTTGGTTTTGGCAACCGAAATGAGGAGGGAAAAAGTATACTAGATTTTGTTATAACATACGACCTAATACTAGCAAATACCTACTTTATAAAAAGAGAGTTACATTTAGTGACTTTCAAAAGTGGGTAACATAGAAGCCAAATTGACTTCCTCTTAACCAGGAAGACAAATAGACCTCTATGCAAGGATTGCAAGGTCATTCCAGGAGAGGCTTTAACAAGTCAACATCGGTTAGTGGTCTTGGATGTCAAGTTTAGGAATAATTCAAGTAAGGTTAGAAGAAATAGTGTAGCTCGAACAAAGTGGTGTGAGTTCAAAGGAGTAAAGCAAGTGAAGTTTAAAAATAAGCTTTTCGAGTCCGAAATATGGAAGCTGGATATGGAGGCCAATGGTATGTGGATACAGATGGCATCAAAGATTAGAGAAGTAGCTAGAAAAGTACTTCGAGAGCCTAAAGGACATGGACCACCCTCAAAAGAGAGATGGTGGTGGAATGAGGAAGTACAAAAGAAAGTAAAGAGAAAGAGAAAGAGAAAATGGTATAAGAAATTACCTAAGTTTGATAATAATAAAGCATATGAATAGTACAAGATAGCAAAGAAAGAGGCAAAAAAGGCAGTTAGTAAAGCAAGGGCGCAGGCCTTTGAAAAGTTATATGAGGAACTTGAAACTAAAGAAGAGGAGAAAGACATTTATAGATTAGCAAGGAAGAGAGAAAAGAAATGTCAAGATCTCAATCAAGTTAGATGCATTAAGGATAAAGAAGGAAAAGTGTTGGTGAAAGATGAGGACATTAAAGAAAGATAGAGAAATTATTTTGATGATCTCTTTAATAATAGTCAAAATGGTAATAGCGTGAATATAGACTACAAAGCAATAGAAAAGAAAGTGAATTATACTAGAAGGATTAGATCTTTAGAAGTAAAGAAAGCACTTAAGAGAATGAAAGTGGGTAAAGCCTGTAGACCCGATGGAATACCAATTGAAGTGTGAAAGTGTTTGGGAGATATGAGAGTGACATGGTTAACTAAATTGTTTAATAAGATTCTAAATTCAAAAAAAATGCCTAATAAATAGAGGAGTATTTTAGTACCTATTTTTAAAAATAAGGGAGATATACAGAGTTGCTCAAACTATAGGGGAATTACACTCATGAGCCATACTATGAAGTTGTGGGAGAGAGTTGTAGAACATCGACTAAGTCATGATACTTCTATCTCTCCCAATCAATTTGGCTTCTTGCCCGGTCGTTCAACCATAGAAGCGATCTTTCTCATTAGAAGCTTGATGGAGAAATATAGAGATGTGAAGAAAGATCTACAAATGGTTTTTATCGATTTGGAGAAGCTTATGATAGTGTTCCGAGAGATGTCTTATAGAGAGTGTTAGAACAAAAGAGGATATCCATTAGGTACATACAAGTGTTGAAAGATATGTATGAAGGAGCAACTACTATTGTGCGCACAGTGGAAGAGGACACAAGAGATTTTCCTATCTCAGGTGGATTACACCAAGGTTCAGCTATAAGCCCTTACCTTTTTACATTAGTTTTAGATGAACTGACGAAACATATACAAGAAAGTATTCCTTGGTGCATGATGTTTGCGGATGATATAATTCTGATAGATGAGACGCGAGAAGGAATCAATAGAAAGCTAGGGTTTTGAAGAAGTACTCTAGAGTCAAAGAGCTTTAAGTTAAGTAGAACGAAGACAAAATACATGCATTGCAAGTTCAGTGAGGGCCGAATTGGTGATAGGGAATAAGTTAGTTTGAATGGAATGGTATTGTCCTAAAGTAATTACTTTAAATATCTCAGCTCAGTCCTTCAAGTAGATGGGGGATGTGAGGAGGATGTTAGTCATAGGATTAAAGAAGGATGGTTGAAGTGGAGACGTGCCACGGGAATTTTATGTGATCGCAAGATTCTCAATAAGTTAAAAGGAAATTTTAACGTACTGCCATACGACCAGCCATATTATTTGGTAGTAAGTGTTGGGCACTGAAAGAGTCGTATGTGTCTAAGATAAGAGTTGCGGAGATGAGAATGTTAAGGTGGATGAGTGGCCATACTAGACTAAATAAAGTCCGTAATGAGAGTATTAGAGAAAAGGTAGGAGTGGTGCTAATTGAGGATAAGTTGAGAGAAGGGAGATTGAGGTGGTTTGGTCATGTGAAGCGTAGACATAAGGAGGCTCCAGTTAAACAATTAGAGCACATTAGGTTAGAGGATAGAAAGAAAAGAAGGGGTAGACCTAAACTGACTTGGAGGAGAGTGGTACAACATGACCTGACCTTTAAGTATTATACATTTCCGAGGATTTAACCCAAAATCATTTAGAATGGAGAAAGATAATTCATATAGTCGACCTCAAATTTTTTGGATAAAAGTTGAGTTGAGATGAGTCGATGAGTCTCCTACACCACTAAAAATCACAACTTTTCCTCACTTAAAGAAGCCAACTACAATATGTGTTTTCGTTCAATCATGTTACAAAACAACACTGAATAATAACTGTTTCCAATCAAGAATCATTTCATAACTCAAAGAAATTGAATCTTAGCCAAGTCATTTATTTCCAAAAACAAAAAGGTGAAAGACTTAATTTTATACTGCATGTTTGTGAAGGCAAGCACTTGTACTTCATAATCTCCATTCAATCAGCCGTTTATAAGTTTCAAACAACACTAAAGAAGATTAATCCATACCTAGGGAAGACAAGAACATGGTCGCGGCCTCCAGATCGCCTAAAATATGGCATTTGACTTAAAACCTAAAATTAACAACATTTAGGAAAAAGGAAGAAGAAAAAAACGAATAATGCTATGAAAAAGTGATGAAAAAGAAGTGACATATGTAAAGTTTTACCTTAACATAAGTCTGGTTAATTTCTTTATCATGAAGACCCCCCATCATTCGAACACATTTAACATAAGCGGGCACAAAGAATAAATCAGCTTCCTCTTTCTTTCTAGTTCTGAATCTTGATCTTAGAAGCAGCCTATGAATTTTAACCTAAAATGGTAATGTACTTAACCTAGCTTTAGCAGCTGCTAATTCAAATTATATGCATCAATCCAAAGCCAATTTCCAAATTTTTGCTTCGGAATCATATAACACAGTGATATGCAGGAGAAATACCTGAGTGCCCCACTGCCCCTTAACGCAAGCATCAGCAGAGATTTTTCCCTCTCTGCCGCGAAGGAGCTCCTTCAATCCGTCAATCTCGTACTCTTCGTAGACGTATATCTTCAGAGACAGGTAGGTCCCGTAGCCTCGCTGAGGCCAGAAGAGAGATCCGGCGTCGGTAACATGGACAAGGCTCTGCGATTGGGGTGTGAGGTGGTGGTTGAAGGAGGAGGGAATGCGGGTATGAAATGACTGGTCAAATAGGCGAGTGAAGAAGAAGGTGGCGGCGACTAGGAGGATGGCGCCGATCTGTTGGGTACGATTGCAAGATGCAGCTTGGTGGTGAGATGTAAAGATTCTAGGTCCGTTGTTGTTTAAGCTTCCCATGAGGAGCAAAGATTGGTTTCCAGTGAACTGAACTTAACTTTCGCTGTGCATAACAGATGGTGCAAATGTGGAACAATAGATTACAATATTTCACAAGTTTTATTTAATTAATACTTTTCAATTCGATTTTTAAATAAAAGTTTATATTAAAAATATTTTTATTAATTAAAATTAACATAATTATTTTAAATCAAGTCAAATAAATATATGTATTTAAATATATAATTTTATATTTTAAAGTTTTACATTTTTATCTAATTAGCAATTATTTTAAAATAAAATTATTTTATTACAAAAAATAAGATTTAAAATTTTTTTTAACTGATATTTATTTCTGTAAAATTATTAATCATGAAAATTTTATTAACTTAATTATAAAGTTAATTATTTTTAATTTTAAAATTAAAATAGAAAATAAAAAATAACTAAAATTAAATTTAAAATGAATTTAAAAATGAGAAAAAAAAGTCTAAATTAATAAATCAAAACCTATTAAATCAAGCTGATGCAATTCTATTTATTCAGGTTTTTGTAAAATTTATTTTATTCTTTTTTAAATAACAAATTCAATCTAATCAATGCTCACCTTTATTTGCTAAGAAAGCAAAAAAAAAATGATAAAACTTATAATATTAAAATATTTATAAAAAATAAAAATATTTTTTATTCATTTATTTTTATCATAATTCAAAATTTTACAATTCACACGGACTTTAATACTAAATCTATTTTACTTCAAAACTTAAAATATTATTAGTTTTATTAAAATAAATTTAGCATTAAAATCGTATAAATTGTAAAATTTTGAATTTTAATAAAAATAAATAAATAAAAAACGTTTTCATTTTTTATAAATATTTTAATATTATAAGTTTTATCAAATTTTTTTTTGCTTTCTTAGCAAATAAAGGTTAACATTGATTAGATTAATTTTTTTTTTTAATAAGAATAAATTGAAATTCATATTAGACTAAGCCAAACTAAATAAAAAAAAACTGAATAAATAGAAATGCATCAGCTTGATTTAATAGGTTTTGATTTATTAATTTAGACTTCATTAATAAAAAATGACTTGTTAAAAAATATCTCATTTTCTTTAAAAATAATTTAATTTTTCTTTGATAAAAAAATATTTTTTATTAGCCTATTTTCAAGAATGTCCCAAAAAATTTTTTTTGAAAAATAAATTATTATTATTTCTTTTTTATAATTTTAACAAAATAATTATTAAATATCAGGGAGCTCAAAGTATATAGGGATAATCTTTATTGATGAGTCTTATAAAAAAATATATTTATAAACTCAAAATCATATTTAACTCAAAATTTTATGACAATAAGTTATAAATTATTTTTATTTATGTATATTTCACTCATTTCTTTTTTTTTTTCCGATGCTTGCGAATTCCCAGCAATGATAATGTTGTTCAGATTAGATTAAGATATTAAATTGTTAAGTCAGCAAGTGAAAATTATTTGATTGTAACAATTTGAGTCTTTAATTATCTTTATAGTGTTTTTTTTTTTTTTTTTCTCTTGGCGATTATAATGAAACTTAGTATATAATTGAACGAGTACGACTAAACTTAGTATATTAGATCCCCTTATCTAATATCCTATTAATTTAAGGGAAAGATAAATAACTCTTTATTTAATTAAAATTAATTATTAAAATAATTAATCTGAATGCCCAACGCCCTATCCCTATCCCCCGCCGCCACTCGCCTCTCTTGTCTTTCCCAACCCATAAATGCTTATGTCCAAGTATTTTTGCTCCAAGGATTTGCAATGGGTTATCCACGAACAATGGGTTATGTAGAATGTGTCAACGGCTTGGGTTCTTCTCATAGACGATTCACTGCTTATCAATGGCCGTTGGATTGCTGAGGGCGATGGACTTTGCAATTTAGTTGTTGCGTTGCTAAGGGTGATGGGTTATTCTGGTGAGGACAATGACAAGGTCGAACACTTTTCAGTTTCACGGTGGTTTAGATGGTTCAGATATGATTACCTTCACCCGATTGTGGTTTATAAGCTCTTTTTATTTTTGGAAGGGTAGGGTAGTATATTAGGTAGATGGAGATGGAGATGCAGAAACCCTCCTAGGTTGGTTTTAATTTGGATATTGTTTATTCCACTACTTCTCTTCAGTGCTTCTATTGTGATTGAGATGAAGAATAGGGGAGAGAGAGAGAGCGTAAGGGAGAGAAAGGGTAATTTAGGTATTTAAATTTTTTTTCTCTCTCTCAGAATCATTAAAATTAATAGGATTAACGGTTAGACTAAACATAGCGATTTTGAGTTTTAAGTTCTTAATGAAATTAAAAATGAGAAATTAAATTGTTTAATTTTTAAAATTAAAAAATTATTTCGTTATTAATTATAAAACTGCAAAACTAATTAATAAATTTCACTTTAAATATCATATTACTATAGTTTTTATGTAAACAAATTAAATACAAATAACTTATAATTTTATGTTAGTAAATTCAACATCCATCGTTTATCGAATCGAATAAAAATAATCCAGACGTCTCGGTGGACGATGTATGGTAACTCTTGCAGACCCCACAGGAGTACTCACATAAAATTTGAACATTTACTCTGTTTTCCCGAATAGTACAATTAAACGACAATTCGAGTGCCGTATATACTCTTTTTATACGGTCCCGTTACGCCGAATGTCCCAAAGCAACGACACCGTATCATAAGCAATTTTCTTCACCTTTTGTCGGCTTCATACAGCACACGTGGACACAGAAGGCCCAGAGGCAGAAGACTAACCCATATTTGCATTGCAAGTCCCGAACGCCTGCGTCTTCGCCGTTTATCTACAGTCTCTCCGTCTGGGGTTATTATAAAAAAATAGGATTTCATAAAACCCCCAAATCAGACCGGACCCTGTCTACAAATTCGTACATCTCCAAGATACACCCCAACGCTTTATAGAGCGATATTGAGAGAGTGGAATTTTGATCCCCGAAACGAAGCTATGCCTCGTCGTAGGGACGAAGACGACGAGGAGCTCGATGCAGATGATGAGGAATACGATGACCAGGAGCAGCAGGTGATGGACGACGAAGAAGAAGAGGAAGAGGAAGAAGATAGGGGAGGCTCCAGTAGGAAGAGGCGGAGATCAGATTTTATAGACGACGTTGCTGAGGAGGACGATGAAGAGGAAGATGAGGACGATGGGGATGATGAGTATGGCAGTGGAGGTGGCCGGAGGCAGAAGGCAAAGAGGAGGTCGGGGACTCAGTTTTTTGATCTCGAAGCTGCGGTCGATAGCGATGAAGAAGAGGAAGAGGACGAGGATGCTGAGGACGGTACGTGGTGTTTGGGTTTTTTGTTTCTTTGGTGATTGGATAGGATGCGGCGCATTTGCTTGTGTATTGTGAAATTAGGGTTAAAAGATGAATACTGGTACTTCAATTCACGAATGATTGACATTTTGATTTTTTGAGGTTTTGAGTGAAATTGGTTTTCATTGGAACTCTGATTCGGAAGTCTAGTAGAAATAGTAGTTGGCTTGTGAATATGGGCGAAATTAGAGCTGAGTGTGTTTGATTCACGTTTAGAAAAGAAAAAGACTTTGTTTTTATTTTTTTTTCCTTTTTGCGTTTTGTGTATGTATAGACAGATACACAAACACTTGCGCGCTAACACATAGAGTTAGGTAGTGAATTCTAATTGCGAACCAGTTTAGAGGATAGGGATTACTTGGTTTTCTTATGGGCTGGAATATTAGAATTCGATAGAAATACTAATTGACTTGTCAACTTGATTGAAACTGGGGGTTGAGGTTATATAAAAGTCTGATAGTATGCACATTCTTGTTTCTATGTGTTGGTACTTAATCATATGAAGATATTGTGCAGTCTGGCAGCTTGGAAAATAAATACTGAAATTGAACTCACAAGAATATAAATCAAAATATAAGATGTAGCAATATGGTGGATGTGTCTATATTCACTTGTCTGCTGAGTTTTTCTTTTGTGCAAACACAACTATGTGGAGTTAATCTTATTGTCAGTAATAGATAAATAGGCTGTCTAAGATCTCTTTTTGTATTGATGAGATCCAAATGTTGAGGTTAAACCATTTTACTTTCTCTTGCCTCTTCTAAACTATTAAGTCATGTGGTGTGCTATTGCATTAATAACACCTATATATGTATATAGTGAAAGATACCCAGAAGTATTTTGATGCATGACTAAATAGTCACTCTTCAGGTTCTCTTTAGATTTTGGACATGTGGTGAAGCTCCTTCTTAGTTGAGTTTTGTTGAGTTGGTGAAGCTCCTTCTAGGCAGCTCTCTAAAAATTGAAGAAATATTCTTTTAAATGCTATTCGATTCATATTTTATTGTAGGAATCACTGTAGTCTTTTGTAATCTCAATGCGAAACACATAGAAGTGATACTTGAGGACTAAAAAGTAGACTTGGTGAAGGTACCTATTGATGATTTAAAACAAGCATTATGGATTATGGGAGTCAAACATCCCTTTTCATTTGAAAATTACTATTCATAAATCCGGGGATTATTGAGTGTTTATGCATTTAATTTTGTAAGTATTTATTTATTAAACACTGCGTAGCTAATGAAGACATTACCTAATTGAAAATGGTGAGACAAGTCTTGTGGATCTTATGGGAATGAGGATATTTTTTGGAAAAAAGATCAAATAAGCTTACTTTCAGTCGAGGGTCAAACAAGTCCAAAATTGAATTTTGGGCTAAATAAGCACCTATACTTTTAAGTAAGGCCAAATAAGTCCTCACTTAATAAAATAGTATTTTTCCAATAATAAAATATTATTTTTCCTAATTTTAAATATTAAAAATTATTTATTATTTTTAATTAAAATAAAATTAAAAAAAAAGAAATTGAAGAACACGATGAACAAAAATTATTTAATATTAAAATTATTATTTTTAACATCTTATCATTAAAAAATGGAGAAAATAATATTTTATTATTAGAAAATAATATTTTATTAGGTAATGACTTATGTGACCTTAATTAGAAAGTACAAGGGGCTTATTTGGTCAAAAACTTATTTGGAGCTTATTTGGCCCTCGACTGAAAGTATAGGGGCTTATTTGATCCTTTTTCCATATCTTTTTGGTTCATGGATTACTATCTTACTAGCCTGATCTTTTAGTTCTATGAAAGATTTGTTTGTAAATTTATCTTTCTAAAATTATTTTTACATCAGTATCTTTCTGTTTTGAAGGAAATAAAACCAAAATTAAAAAAGAACTCACACAATTGAGACTATGAAAGAGGATGGTAGTGATTGAATAAAAGACCTTTCAAATTTAAATATTGTTCTTAATCATTGACCTAACAAATGCTAATATTTAAAATTTGCATTTAATCACATATATAATAAAAAAATTTTAAACCTTAAAAATAGTTTTACATATCAATGAAAATAATTAATATATTTTGTCATACATATATTTATATCATATAAAAACTTTTTTTTACTACATATTTTTCTAAGAAAAAAAATCATAAAATTTCCTCCAGAAGGCAAAAGAAGGAACTAAAAAAAAAGGAACTCGCTTAAACCAAGACTTCAACTAGAGTCTTCAAGTAAAACTAAGGCCATGCTACCACCTGACTACAAACATATTTAGATTTTTCCTCAATATTTAATAATTGAAAAGTGGGATGTGGGACCCCCTCCTCATTAAGTAAATTTAAGATGGCATCAAGCCATCACGTGGCCCATATAGGCCCTGTAAGTTTTTAAAATTTTAAATAAAATTTTGATTTGATATAAGTGAGTTGTCGAGCTTGAGATTGGCTCATTAATATTATAAATGAGTTTGAGATAAGCCAAGCTTCAAATTAATACATTTCAAACGAGCCGAGCTTGAGCTTCTAAAAAAAATGATGAGCCAAGCCTGAGCTATGCAAAGCTCGGGTTTGCTCATTTGCAACTGTTCATGTGCTTACAAGTTTCCAATATTAATTCCATTTCTTCTTTTAACTATTATAGTCAAGTCGAATTTTGTATAATCTCTGTGTATGACTATGACCATGTGTATGACTATGACCAACATTTAACTACTCTGATAGTATCATGGGACTTCCCCCTTGAGACTTCTATTCTAGATTTTTGGCTTTGTATAGGGAAGACTGAGGTTGGTATATACATGCAGATTTTATAGTTGATAATGGAGCTGAGCTACCTGAGGAAGATGATAGTAGAAGGGTTCATCGTAGGCCGTTGCTTCCTCGGGAAGATGACCAAGAAGATGTTGAAGCTCTTGAGAGAAGCATTCAAGCGAGGTATGCCAGGTCAAGTCACACAGAATATGATGAAGAGACTACAGATGTTGAGCAACAAGCTCTTCTGCCATCTGTTCGGGATCCAAAGTTATGGATGGTGAAATGTGCGGTATGATTTACAGTTCTTTTGTTATTCTCTGACACAGTTGTCCATTATAGTTTATTTCGTGTTCAAGATATTTATCAAGCTGTGTATAATGTTTGTCAGATTGGTCGTGAACGAGAAACAGCTGTTTGCCTAATGCAAAAGTATATTGATAAAGGATCTGAGTTGCAAATCAGGTCTGCTATTGCTCTTGATCATCTCAAAAACTATATTTATATTGAAGCTGACAAGGAAGCCCATGTGAGAGAGGTATGTCATCGATCAAGCTTAGCACTTTTTTATGGAGTTCATTTCAGCTCTTGATGTTTGCAAATAGCATATAGCTTTAAAATTGACGAATTAATTTGTGCTGCTTCAGGCTTGTAAAGGTCTCCGCAATATATATGCCCAGAAAATAATGCTTGTCCCAATCAAAGAAATGACTGATGTTCTTTCAGTTGAAAGTAAAGCAATAGATCTTTCAAGGGATACCTGGGTCAGAATGAAGATTGGTACTTACAAAGGGGACCTTGCCAAAGTATGTTCTATAATTTTCTTTACCTACTGTATTGTTTCTTAGTTTTTCTTGGCTAATATTTTCTTAGTTTTTCTTAGCTAATATTTCTTACTCTTTTTTTCTGGTTCTTTTTTCCAAGGTAGTAGATGTAGATAATGTGCGGCAGAGAGTTACAGTGAAGTTAATTCCAAGGATTGACTTGCAGGCTCTTGCAAATAAACTGGTATATAGATTCTTGCTATTTGATCATCGTAGACTTTCGGGACAGAATTTTTTTTTTTTTTTTATCTACACTATATATGAAGCTGTCTAATCATGTTATTTAAATTCAGTAATTTACTTCCCAGTTCCCATTTTATCATCATCGTAAATATTTTGCTTGAGAGATTTAATAGGATGATCTTCTCAATGTTCTTTCATAGTGATAAGTTATTCTAGGTTTTCTTTTGCTTGTATTTTTTTTTTCATAGGAGGGCAGAGAGGTTGTAAAAAAGAAGGCATTTGTCCCCCCGCCACGTTTTATGAATGTTGATGAAGCTAGGTAATTCTGAAATTATACTCTCTCTTTCCATTATAATTCTAAGGAACTATATACTGATAAATTGAATCTTTATTCTTTTGGGTTCTTATAATGCTTTGTCATCAGAGAACTGCACATTCGGGTAGAGCGAAGAAGGGATCCTATGACTGGTGATTATTTTGAGAACATTGGTGGCATGTTGTTTAAAGATGGGTTCTTGTATAAAACAGTGTCAATGAAGTCAATTAGTGCTCAGAACATTAAGCCAACTTTTGATGAACTTGAGAAGTTCCGAAAACCTGGAGAGAATGGGGATGGTGATATGGTCAGTTTGTCAACCTTATTTGAAAATAGAAAGAAGGGCCACTTTGTGAAGGGTGATGCTGTTATTATTGTCAAGGGAGATTTGAAAAACCTTAAGGGATGGGTTGAGAAAGTTGATGAAGAAAATGTTCACATCAAGCCTGAAATGAAGGACCTTCCAGTGAGTATTATTTGAGGAGATATTTAATAGTCATCCTTCTCTCGTGTGTTGGTTTCCTTTTATTGATCTGCTATTTATTTTTGGCAGAGAACTATTGCGGTGAATGAAAAGGAGCTGTGCAAGTATTTTGAACCAGGTAATCATGTCAAGGTTGTAACTGGTACCCAGGAAGGTGCAACTGGTATGGTTGTTAAGGTGGAGCAGCATGTGGTTATCATTCTTTCTGATACAACTAAGGAACATGTGAGTGATAAATTTATTGTACGGCAATTGAGCTCTTATGGAATACTTTTGTGATGGGACAACCAGTGTGTGGAAATGATGTGATTATCTGTTGGCTTCAGGTTCGTGTTTTTGCTGATGATATTGTGGAAAGCTCTGAGGTAACTACTGGTGTTACCAAAATTGGAGAATATGAGCTCCATGATCTTGTGCTACTGGAGTAAGCTCTATTTCACGAAGAATCATTTTTTGTTTTTCCTGTTTCTTCATTTGAAGTTTTATATATTTGTTCATGTGATGCAGTAATATGAGCTTTGGTGTAATTATACGTGTAGAAAGTGAAGCCTTTCAGGTGAGTAGTCACTCGAGTGCCCAAGTGTGTGTTAGCCTATCCCTTGTTAAATCTCCTGACTTGTCGTAACTAACTTCAGGTTCTTAAGGGGGTCCCAGAAAGATCTGAGGTTGCTCTTGTTAGATTGAGAGAGATCAAATGCAAGATTGAAAAGAAATTTAACGTGCAAGATCGGTACAAGAATACTATATCGGCAAAGGATGTTGTTAGAATCATTGATGGTCCTTGCAAAGTGAGATTCTTAATTGCTGTTTGATTTGTGATATAATCACATATGTGTAGTTTACTAATTATCCTTATCTTGTTAGGGGAAACAAGGTCCCGTAGAGCACATATACAGAGGAATCTTGTTTATCTATGATCGTCATCACCTTGAACATGCTGGATTTATCTGTGTTAAATCCCATTCTTGCGTTGTTGTGGGAGGAAGTCGAGCCCATGGTGATAGAAATGTAAGTCCTTGTTGTGTTTATTTTTTATTTTTTTTATGACAAAAACTCATTAAGTACTTACAGTTGTGAGCTCTCCATTAATTATTTGCCCCTTGTAGGGGCTGAATGATTTGGATATTTTTGGTATTCATTTGTGATTATATGAAATCCAATTTTTAATTACTTGTTCAAATTGCAGTTA
This sequence comes from Hevea brasiliensis, assembly GCF_030052815.1. NCBI lineage: Eukaryota > Viridiplantae > Streptophyta > Magnoliopsida > Malpighiales > Euphorbiaceae > Hevea > Hevea brasiliensis. Next base: position 11,887,051 of record NC_079504.1, read on the forward strand.
ATCTTGTTTATTTTCATCCTTTATCATCATAGTTTTTTTAATTTATTACCTAAAATACCGCAAATTGCAATATATTGAGTAATTGATTAAATTGTCTTTCTGTTGAAATATTTTGAAATCATTAAGTTTATGTTGATTAACCTAAACATGAATTCTTCAAATTGAAAACTAGCTAAATCAATTTAGTGATTAAATCTACAAAAATAAACTTGACCAAGCTGATGCTTAGCTCGCTCATGTACTAATTCAGGGTGATTCCTATTCAAGATTTGGTAGTTTGAAAACTCCCCCTCGTGTACCCGCATCACCAAGGAGATTTCCAAGAGGAGGTCCTCCATTTGAGTGTAAGTTACTGATGGTCAATATTGTCCTGCTTGAACAAAATTGGTTCATCATCGACTCTATTGACTCTGCTTTAACATTCACCCTGCCAAAAGTTTTTTATGTTGTAATATCATCGATATGTTGGTTAAGAATTCTGTGTGCTTCTAATTCAATGCCACAGCTGGAGGAAGGAATAGAGGTGGAAGAGGAGGGCATGATGCTCTGGTTGGTACCACAGTAAAGATACGCCAGGGTCCTTTCAAAGGCTATCGTGGGCGGGTTGTAGAAATCAAAGGCCAATTTGTTCGAGTTGAGCTGGAGTCCCAAATGAAAGTTATTTTAGGTATCTTTACCAATAGATGCTATATAGTTGGTTCCCTTATTTTTTGTATTTTCCATGTGGAGTGTAATTGCTGTTGTATTTGCAGTTGATCGCAATAATATTTCCGACAATGTAGTTGTATCCACCCCATACCGGTAATTGAAATTCTACCTAAAACATTGTTAATTAGTTTTTATAGTTCATTCTTTGTGATTGTATTTGTTGATATTTATTTAACAGTGATTCATCTCGGTATGGTATGGGAAGTGAAACTCCCATGCATCCTTCTCGGACTCCACTGCACCCATATATGACTCCAATGAGAGATGCTGGAGGTACATTCTTTAGAAGCCTGGATGCTTTCATTTATTGTCAAATAAATTATTGTTATGCTAATGTTTCCTTATTCTCTTTTGTTCTGCTCTTACATTTGCAGCAACACCTATTCATGATGGCATGAGGACGCCTATGCGTGACCGAGCATGGAACCCTTACTCACCAATGAGTCCTCCTAGGTTCGACCATGAAATGCTGCTACCAATTCATATTCCTATTCTTTTACTCTTCATGATGTCCTTTGATGAGATAGGCCCTGAATATTACTTGATGAGAATATTTCTGTGATTTCTGGGGTGATTAATGTATCTTTGCTTTGCAAGCTGTGCATATTGTGATTAACGGTGTTGTTTTAAAACAATTGGTTTCAGGACTGGATGCATGATTGGATTTTTGCTTTACAAGCTTTGATTGTCTTAAATTTTTGGTGGCACTTGAAAAATGTAGATTTATCTGCTGCTTTTTCATTGTCTATTCTGAGCAAACAACAAAAATGAGCAATCACAACCTTATGTGCCGCTTTTCCCATATTTTAAATTGCTTTCTGTCTTTGCAGTCAAGTTAATTCTTTATAAATGACTTTAAACAATTGGAGGTCTAAGGTCTTGCCATTGCTTTTTACAATTTCTTGTTCCAAAATGTTCTGCTGTTTTAGAAAAATACATTTTGTTGTTATTAGGGTCAAGCGGAGACACTATGTTTATCTTTACTGATCTGGTTTGGCCCCTTTTTTGTCCTTACTCTTGCAAAGTTGTTTTTCATTTTAGTTCTCCATTAGCATGTGTAAGTGTTGCATTAAAGTTCTACATAGAGCATTGTGAATACCCTGTTGTCTAGTGAAATCAATTTCCTGCGCTTTACTATGGATTATTGATTCTTTTGTGCTAGCATCATTCATCAAGCATATCGAAAACCTTTAATCATGTCAGATTTAGAATATTCCTGAAGAATGTTTCAATTTGTTGAAACCTAAGAATGATTCTTGGACTCGTGATGTCAATATAGGGATAATTGGGAGGATGGGAATCCTGCTTCTTGGGGAGCTAGTCCACAATATCAAGTGAGTACTTGACATTGGCTTTGTAAACCTTGCAAATTATTATGTCCTGTTGTGTATTTGTAAAATTAATATATTGTTCTTTACCCTCCTTTTCCAGCCTGGAAGTCCCCCTTCTCGGGCATACGAAGCTCCAACTCCTGGTTCAGGGTGGGCTAGCACTCCTGGTGGTAGTTACAGTGATGCTGGAACGCCAAGGGATAACAGTTCTGGCTATGGTAGTTTACCGTCTCATTTTGGATTACAATTTCATGGTAATTTCCATATTGTAACCAACTGTATGTATTTGTAGCGAATGCTCCAAGCCCATATTTGCCATCAACTCCTGGTGGGCAGCCTATGACTCCTGGCACTGCAGCCTACCTTCCTGGCACTCCTGGGGGGCAGCCGATGACACCCGGAACTGGTGGCCTCGATGTCATGTCTCCTGTTATAGGTTTGATTTGTGCTTTTCAGTCTTTGATATTTTAGTCATAATGGTGTGAAGGATCGATTAATTTTGATACATAATATTTCTAGAATATTCTTTCCCAATTTCCAAGTTTTTGTTGAAATATTGTTAGGCTACATGTGGTATGCGAAGGAAGTTTTAGTATTGCAACTAGACAATTTGGGGTTAAATCATGATATTGCTTTACTGAGGAGCTTGTGATGTCTTCTGAAAATGAAAATGATTCTCTCTTCTGGAATTGAGTGCACATATGCATGGTTCCAACCTTGGTGCCTTGATTCCAGAAATGGAAAGGTGTTTAGTATGATTAAATCTGCTTGAAATTCTATGATGTTCTGAATCCAATCTTTTGTGTGCTTTTATGGAATACTAAATCGATTCTATTCTTCTTGCCATAAAACTGCAAAGATGCTAAATGATAAATTTTACAGTATGAATTGGATTTTAGTTGTCTTTCTGCAAAACCTTTCTTGTCCGCCGGATCCATGAAGAGTGATTTGTCATGCTTCAACATCAATTTGAATTATTTTTAGCAAATTTACAAGTTGACATCCGTTCAATTGCAGGAGGGGACAATGAAGGACTATGGTTCATGCCAGACATTCTAGTTAATGTACGGAAGGCTGCTGATGAATCTTCTGTTGGCGTTGTCAGGGAGGTGCTTCCGGTATGTCCTAGTAGGCTTTATTTTTTTCTTTTTTTTTCTTTTTATAAATAGTCTTTACTCACTTTAAATCTTTGTGTAGAATATTAGGCGTGATGTTTAGCCCCAGTAAAAAATTAGGATTTCATTCAAGTAATGTTTGGTGCACCATAATGTAATGTAATGAATTCAAATTTTCTATTGAGATTCAATAGAAAATTTGATTACATTACGGTCTACTAAATGTAGCGTTAATTCCTACATAAATTCTGGCTAGTAAGGGAGTGCCTACTTAGCTTGCTTAGTTTCCATTGTTTATTCCCAAATAAGTTTGTCCTTTAAGATCTTCGTAACTTTTTCAATACTACATTACAGCCCAAACTGTGTTCATGTGGGTGGCACCTCACATATGTTCTCTTTCCTTGGAATTCCTGCACTCGTTGGATTCTTGAACTATTCATGTAATGAATTAATTAATGCTGGTATTGTATATTTCAGGATGGATCCTGTAGGGTAGTCCTAGGGGCTAATGGCAATGGGGAAACGATCACAGCTCTTCCAAATGAAATTGACATAATGGTACCGAGGAAATCAGATAAGATCAAGATCATGGGTGGTGCACATCGTGGTGCCACTGGTAAGCTAATTGGTGTAGATGGATCTGACGGAATTGTAAAAGTTGATGACACTCTTGACGTTAAGATTTTAGACATGGTTATACTGGCAAAACTAGCACAACCATGATTGTTATGGTAATAAATGAATGAAATTATATTTGTTCTATCATTGAGGATTTCATGTGGCTGTGTCTTTACTCTCCCTCCCTCAGCAACTGCCATCTAGAATTCTTTTGTGCTTTTATTTCAATATTGAGCTATTGAAATTCACTCCATCCTACAGAGGGCATAGTTTAGTATTAGCAAAGACCATTTATTTATTTATTTATTTTTTTCAAGTGTTTGAAACCCTTGGTTGGTTGCTTGCATCCACAATCATTTTGTATGACGGCGAATAGTGCACAAGTATATAAACGTGGCATGAAATCTAATCTTATTACTCTTGTTGATTATTCCTGGAATTTTGCAGTATAACTGATGGACTTAACTGTTCTTGCACATTTTATTTCATTCGTTTTAGTAGACTGACGAACATGAGACAATCAAGCCTCTGTAAAAATAGACTTGTTTGGTTTGTAAAGTTGATTTGTAGCTTCAGATTCGAAACGTCAGGACAGCCCAAAGCATTCACGATTCACCAGAATGTTGAAATGTTGGGTATGGATTATTTATATCTTTATTTATTTATGAGAGCCCAACGCCAGCGGGCAATTTTTAGTACAGTCATGTACATTCTCGTAATACAAATTTTATGATCCTGAGAAGGGCAGCTGTGGTGGGAGCAACGGTACTCTATTTCCATCCCCACAAATGGGTATAACGAAAAACACACAGACATTATGAGATACAACGACTTCTACTCTAGTTTCATTTGGTAGATGACGGTTGTTTCTATCCCTCCATACGGATGATGCAGCGAAGGCTTTCCCCTTTAAGCATCAACTCAAATGCCTTATTGATCTGAGAGAAAGGGACTGAATGGGTGATAAACTTTTCAAGTTCAAGCTCCTGTGTAACATTAGATAACTTTTTTAGTTGGAAAAAGTTCTATTGTTGGCAAGTTCTCATGTTCAAAAAAATTGGGAACAGAGCTTACCTTGTTCATGTATTTTTCCACAACCGAAGGAAGGTCAGTGCGAGGCTTGTAGTTTCCAAAGAAGGTACCTTTGAGAGTCCTTTCATTCAAAACATTCATTGGGTGGGTCTTGAAAACTGCTTCTTTGTGTGGCACTCCAACCAGTACAGCAATTCCCCAACCCTGGCATTAAAGTTTGGGTTTATTTAATAAAATGCCGTATTGGAATTGATGTGGTAAGAATATAGAACATGAAAGAATTTGGATTCTACAATGAAATGCAGGGGGTCAGGAAACCTACATCATGTACACATTCAAATGCAGAAATCATAGCATCAATGTTTCCTGTACACTCTACGCTTCTGTCCACTCCTCCATCAGTCATCTCAGCAATCACCTGAAATGCATTCAATGATCGAAATGTTAATGTTAGCTTCAATAAAAGACCCATAATTTCGTTGTAAACAAGTCCTTGTTCTAATGACAAACCTCCTGAACTGGTTTCCTGTGATGTTTTGGGTTCACAAATTCAGTGACTCCAAACTTCTTTGCTGTAAGCAAACAAGAGAAATGAACTTAGCAAGATCGCACAGGTAGTGATAGATGATGATCCTTCTTCTGGGAGATGGAAGACTTACCATCTTCAAACCTATTTGAATTCAGATCAACACCAATGATTCTTGAAGCCCCAGCAATCCTAGCCCCTTCAGCAGCCTAATCACATGGAAGCACCATATGCATTAGGATGTTAAGAAGTAACCTTAAATTGAGAAAAAGAAATGCAAGAACAATCAGTATGGGATGCTCACAGCAAGGCCTACAGCTCCCAATCCAAAGATAGCCACTGTTGAACCCTTTGGAGGCTTAGCAACATTCAGAGTGGCACCAAGACCTAAAAAATAAGTTTATCCATAAATATACAAAGAAAAGAAAGAATCAGAAAAGGGTTTTGGATTAAGGTTTTTAATAGTTCTGTACCTGTGGAGATTCCACAACTTAGGACACAGACTTTGTCTAGAGGAGCCAAGGGATTGATCTTGGCAAGACAGCCAACATGAATCACAGTGTACTCACTAAAGGTAGATGTCCCAACAAAGTGGTAAATAGGCTTTCCTTTGATTGAGAATCTTGATTTTCCATCATGAAGCATCACTCCCCTATCTGTGTTTATCCTGAGGAGGCTACACATGTTGCTCTCTTCAGATTTGCAGTGAGAACATTCCTTACATTCCCCAGTGAACACAGGGAGGACATGATCGCCTGGTTTGAGATCAGTCACCCCTTCACCAACACTCTCCACAATCCTAGTTAACAACAGGGGAAAAAAAAAAAAAACTAAGGATTCCCATTTTTCGCTATGCATCAGAGATCATCACTCAAAAGAAGACAGCATAACTGTGAATAATCTAGTATATATTTACTCACCCTCCTGCCTCATGACCATAAATTCTAGGAAATAATGGATTCTGACCCTGCAGAGTAGAAAACAAATGTCGAATATGGTTCAGCAGAAATTAGAAATAATAATAAATCATTCTTTTTTTTTTTTTTTTTCTGAACCTTTAGTTTACCTTGGCTTCCCAGAAGTAAACATCAGTGTGACATAAAGAAGTGAAGAGGATCTTCAAACGAACTTCATTGGCCTGAGGAGGAGCCACATCCACTTCTTCGATCACCAGTGGCTTCCCAGCCTCCCATGCCACAGCAGCTATACATATGCAAAAGAACATAATGCATTAGTTACAGCAGAAAGAAAAAATTGGCACAAGTCCTGGTTAATTAGCTTCTTAATTTTCTGTTAATTACCTTTGCAACGAATGACCTTTCCAGCAGTGCCTGCCATCTTTCCTTTTCTTCTCTGCTTCAGAAATGAAAACTCAGAAATTAAGCTTCCGCTACAAAAAAGTCTACGACAGAATTATAACAGTTGGTTTTGAGTTTTGTCCTTGATGTTGAATATGGCGCCAATTAAGATGTATTTATAGCTACAAGTTAAGTGAGAGATTTAGTTTAATTAATAATATGTCAAGTGTTAATTAAAATTAATTAATACTTGAAAATTACAGCATAAATACAAGAGGCTGTGCCAAAACCATTCCCAGATTTTTTAGTTCATAGGAAATTTGTCCCTGGTTTTACTGTTTTAAAATAGCCAAGTCAAGAAGGTTTTTCCTCCAGGATTGTCAAAAGCCTGTGTAATTGGACCCACCAATGATTATATATATATATATACATATTTTTTTTCCTTCTTTTTTTCTAGTCAACCACCAATCAGATTATTTAAATCAATTAATTCTGATAGAATTTGAAAATAAATAAAAAAAAAATTCAAATATGACTTGTGAGTTTTATCAGCTTGGCAACTTGCTGCATATAAATTATATAGAATCCAAAACTGTGGCTGCAAGGTGGACTTGGGCATTGGAGCCTGGTTTTGGGCATTGGAATGTTGCACTTTTTTCTTTTTTTAATTTTTATTTTTAAAATCTATTTGTTATTCTTCTAACCATTTCAGAATTTGCCAGTGAGTCAGAAAAAGTTAAGGGATGAGATTTTGACAACTCAAGTCTCTCACTTTACTATTCCATTGATATTTTGTTGTTTATTTGAAGTTTTCTTTTATCCAATTTCCTTTTTTGTTGCAAAGAACATAAAATTACTAAACTGCCACCATTGGATTAACGGAGGTAACAATTTGTTAATTTTTAATAGCGAGATTAGCAGCAGGATATAATTACATTGTTATCAACAATTTAAATTGTAATTATAAAATGAATAAAGTTTGGGAATTTTTTTTCTCATTATCTTTTTTTTTTTAATTTTAAATAAATTTAAGTCATTAAAACCCTTAATTATTTTTCATAAAATTATACATTTTAATTCTACCTTCAAAAGTTAAAACATTTTAATTGATTTAAATCACATAATTAAAGACTTCAATTGTCTTTATTAAATTGTAACAATCAAGTCAAGTCTCAATTTTTAATTTTTATATTTATTTAAGACAATTTATTTTCTATTTTCAACTTTTAATTAAGATATATCTCCTAAAATTAAGTTAATTTTCTAATTATATATTTTAATTAATTTCTATTAAAACGGTAATGAGTAAGATATTGTGAAAATCATAATACCTGAATTCAAATTGATTAATATTATAAAAAATTAAATTTGTTCTAAACCCGACCTTAACTACTCGAATTCGTTTCAAACCCAATTATTATTATCTAAAAAAAAACCAAATCCGTTAATTTTATATATTTTACATAAAAAAATTATTTTTATTAATAATTTATATTTTAAAAATTTAATAATTCCATTAAATATTTCAATTTTATTTTATATTAAATAAATATATAAAAATTAATTAATATTATCATAAAAAACATATATTTTATCTTTAACTAAATATTTACATAAACAATTTTGGATAATGGATATACAACATGTAAAATTCAAATATAGCCTGAACCCGTTATGAGTATTAAATTTCAAACTTGAATTCGTCCGAAACTTGATTAATTTCTTAATTAAATTAATTAATTGAATTAAATAAAAAAATTTTAAAAATATTTTATTTTATTTTATTAAAATTGATTTCTGTTCAATCCTAATTTACAATCCAATGGTTAAGCATTTTTTTTTTTTGAGGAACAATGATGAAGCATATTAATTTTTAATTTAGGTGGTTACAAGCTCAATCTTATCTCCTTCTCCTTAAAAGGTTTTAAAATTTACAGCAAGAACCAAACTTGAACTTACATTTGCAAAACTAGAAATGGAGAACTCTGATGTTTCCAACAAGTTTTGTTATTTGACACAGGAATGTTGGCCTTATAGAGGCTACAACTACAACAACCTTTTATTGTTCATTTTAATTATTTTTTCTTATCATAAAGGAGACTGACTGAGATGCTTGAAGCCATCTAGTCTACTCCTCCATTCGAATGAGACATCGAATGCCTTCTCCTTTAAGCATTAAATCAAAAGCTGTGTTGATCTCTGAGAATGGTACTGAATGAGTGATGAACTTTTCAAGTTCGATCTCCTGTCAAAAGAAACATCAATGAGTGCACAATATGTTATTTGTGTATGGTTTTATAATTTTCGATGAAGGGGAATATTGATATTAGCTATACCTTGTTCATGTACTTCTCCACAAGTAAAGGGATGTCAGTCCGGGGCTTGAAGTTCCCATAGAAAGTACCCTTGAGAGTCCTTTCTGTCAAGAAATTGAGGGGATGAGTCTTGAAGACATCATCTTTGCCAGGAAACCCCACAAGAACAGCCACCCCCCAGCCCTGCCACAAGAATTTTGGATCGTTAAACAAGGAAAATGGAACTGAGGCAACGAGATTAACAAACTATAGCCACTTAAAAAAATAAGATGTATACATCATGGACACTTTCAAATGCTGAAATCATGGCCTGAATATTTCCTGTGCATTCTATGCTTGTGTCTACACCTCCATTTGTCATTTCAACAAGTACCTGTTAAGGATATATAGATGTATATGATCACAATCGTATAACATCTTCAATGCAAAATCAGGAATTAATGTAACTAGTTTTAAGGAAAAAAGGGTTTATCCACAAACCTCTTGAACTGGCTTGTTGTGATCTTTTGGATTCACAAACTCGGTTACGCCAAACTTCTTTGCTGCAGACAAGCAAGAACTATGTATTCAATTTTCTTTCGTTCATTCTTTCCCATTTTTGCTTTTTAAGATTTGCGAGATGGTGTAAGGATCAGTTTTCGTGCATTGTACAATCTTCACACTGTGACTCCTGGATTCAACTATTTATAAAGTGCAGGAACACCAAGAAATCAATACCCTACCTTGTTCCAATCTATTAGGGTTCACATCAACGCCAATAATCCTGGAAGCCCCAGAAAACTTGGCCCCTTCAGCAGCCTAATTCTCATAGAAGCAACATAATGCGATTATTATCCTAATCATAGACATACGGAGAACAAGCGTTGCTCAAACTAAAATATAAGAGAAAGATAGGGGATGCTCACAGCAAGGCCTACAGCTCCTAATCCAAAGACAGCCACTGTTGAGCCCTTTGGAGGTTTAGCAACATTAACAGCAGCGCCAAAGCCTTGAAACAAAAACCAAAAATCTAATTTCAACTCATTACAGATACACACTGGTTTACAAGTTCTTATAATTTCTGTACCTGTGCAAAATCCGCAACTGAGAAGGAAGACTGTGTCAAGAGGAGCTGAAGGGTTGATCTTGGCTACACAGCCAGAATGAACCACAGTGTACTCACTGAAAGTGGAAGTCCCAACAAAATGGTAAATGGGCTTGCCCTTGATGGAAAATCTTGATTTTCCATCTTCAATCATCACACCTCTGTCTGGATTGACCCTGAGGAGTTCACACATATTGCTCTGTTCTGATTTGCAATGTGCACAATCCTTGCATTCCCCTGTGAATATAGGGAGGACATGATCGCCTGGTTTGAGTTCTGTCACACCCTCACCAACACTCTCCACAATCCTTGAAAAACCAGAAAAAATAACAAAATCATGTGAACATCGGTTCGGATCAAACACATGAAATTGATTCATATAAGACTAAGACTTGGCAGAGATTTACATACCCTCCAGCCTCATGACCAAAAATTCTAGGAAACAAAGGACTCTGTCCCTGCCAGGGCAGATAAACAATTTGCAGGATCAGTTAAATTTTTGTTTTGATCATCGGATCAGTTAAATTTGTGTATAATAATTTATCACAATTTGACAGAGAATTAAATTTGTGTTTGGTTTCTTACCTTGGCCTCCCAGAAGTAGATGTCAGAGTGGCAAATAGCTGTATAAAGGATCTTGATGCGGACCTCCATGGCCTGTGGGGGTGCCACCTCTACTTCTTCTATCACCAGTGGCTTCCCTGCTTCCCATGAAACAGCAGCTACACAAACAAATTAGACAAAGATATTAATATACATAGACGAGAGTATATGGAAGTGATCATATGGTATTTTAATTTGGTTTTACCTTTGCAAAGTATAATCTGATTAGCAGAACTTGCCATATTTCTTCTTTCAATTCTTATCCGTTCTAATGACAATAAAAAGGCACTGCCTTGCTCTCTATCAGAGGTCTGCAACTGGTCTTATCTTAAAAGTGGGGTCTTATCTTAAAAGTGGGTTATGATCCTACTTATGGGATCATGCCCCATTTTTTCCTTTCAATTAACTTTTAAATAGTAGTTTAATAGTTAGTTAAAATGTGTTTAAAAGAAAATTAATGTGTCAAAATAACCATCGATACATCATTGAGTATTATGATTATTAAAATGAGAATAATGTTAGATATTTTTCAAAATTATTAGAATAATATAATTTTTATTTAAGAAAAAAATAATTTTAAAATAATTAAATAAGCCATAACTAAGTAAAAAAAAGTACCTTACCATTAAGAACCTGATGGTTAACTTGATGAGATAGTCTTATCTCATCTTAGTTTAACTCCTCGTACCAGTATGATGGCTATATATTGTCTTCGCTTGAAATTGCAATAAGAGAAGATGGCGGGTTGTCCAATGATTTATTTCGTTGGGTGTCACAGTGGGTTCAGTGGTATATTCCTTCCTATAAAACTGGGTTAAATTGAGGACGACAACCAGTGACTCCGGACCTCACACTTAAAGTAACTATGAATATCATACTCGGAGAGCCCTTATTTTTACAATTAAAAAAAAAAAGAATACCTTACTTATAATTTTGGATTGATTTAGAGTTTTATTTTAATTTATAAGTTAAATTAAATACTAATTTACTTATAATTTTTTACTTTTTATTGATTTATAATTTTTTACATTTTATTTATTTATAAGCTAAATCAAATACTCTCTAAATTTATCTTTTTTTTTTTTCTCGTTTCCATAACGAAACTGAAATGTAAATTTATTACCCATTATATTCAATATAAAAAATTACTAAAACACTTCAACGCACGTCTATTTTTTAAAACTTTTGCAGTTAACAATAAACATTTTCATTTGTAAGTTCTAATCATTATGAACATTTTTGTTCTAGAGTTTTCATGATTATTGTCGTTTTTTTCTCTCATTGACCACCCCTTAGTCTTTGACTAATGGTTAAATTAATAAAAATAAACATATAAATCAAATAGTTAATGGACTAAATTATGTATTTTAAAAAATATTATACATAATCAAATACCTATTTTATAATATAAAAAATTTTAAATAGAAAATTAATAATATATTTTTTTAAAAATTTAATATAAATAAAAACAATTCCCTATTTAACTTGTTTTATCTATTTTAAATGATTTTTGTTAAATTTTTTAAACTTCAAAAATTAGTTCTATTTATCTATATGAAACTGCTCAATGTTATTTTTATTAATTAATAATATTATTTTTACTCAAAATGTTTTAGATATTTCTATTATTCATATCTATCATCAAAGGGTGTTAATCAATAATGTCAATCTAATAGATCTCCCTTTAATCGGTATCAACATGTCTTTCATACTTTATCACCGATTATTCTTCTTTTTATTACTATTTTTTTATAATTGACTAACTAATATTCGAACTTAAATCCTCACAACTCTAAATTGACTCTAATTTCATTAAGCTAGAATCTTCTTCTTATTATTATATGCTAAAACTTTTTGTGATTATTAATAATATATATTTTAATTATAAATATTAATACGATAAAATAATAAAAATAATCACTGTTCATAGAATAAGAAATATGAAAAACAGTTGCAATATGATAATTTTTTGATATAAAAATATATAATTACTTTTAAATCATATGCAAAATAATAGATTTAGTGTCACACGTATTAAGCAACAACTTTTAATATGTTATATTAAACATTTTCTTCAAACAATGTTCACAATAATTAAAAAAGAAAATTTCAAAAATTCAAAAAAAAAAAAAAGACGCAATGAACATTTTATATAATAAATTTTTTTGAAAAATTCAAAATTTCCTGAAAAAGAAAAAAAAATCTAGATATAGACAGAGTGAATTTTTCTTAATTATGTGATTTAGATTTTTAAATTTTTAATTAATAAAAATAAATATTAATATTAATTTTTAAACTTAAAAATTTCAATTACTCTAATTAAAATGAAAAAAGAAATTAAAATTTTCAAAAAAGGAAAAATAGAATGCTAAATAAAAAAAAGTCTTTTTCTCTGTTTTAGTCTTAATATATATATATATATATATATATATATATATATATATATATATATATATATATATATATATATATATAAAAAGAAAGAAAGAAAGAAAGGATTAACAAAAAGAAAGCATGCAATTCAATTTACAAAATAGCCACAGAAAATAATGTGGCAATTATTGTCGTAAATTGTATTTTTATCCATTATAATTTATGTATGGTAACTGGTATGGCATAATGCGTAATATAATATTATATTGCATATTTGATTATTTTATTTAATAATATTAAAAAATTTTAATACAATAAAATGACAATTATATAATATAATCAATTTCACTTGAAATTATATACAAAAATAGATATAATTATAATTATACTTATTTTAATTTTTTTATTTATTGTTCATACCACCACCTTTATTGCCACCACCGCTATTGCCACCATCATCTAGCCATTGTTACTACCATCACTCTTCTCATCCTGTTACCACTATTTGAGCATTGTTGTCACCGCCAGTACTATCACCACTATTTTGCTATCGCCATTATCATTACCACATAACTATCACTACTTAGTAGTGATGGTGAAAATATTAATAAATTTGAATTAAAATAATATTATATATTAAAATTTTATTACTAATTTATTACATTCCATCAACACATATATAAAAATAAACATGAGATTATAATAATAATTACATTACATTTTTGTTTTTCCAAACAAAGTAATATAATGCTTAATACGTTGCATTATATTACAATTTTAATTTCATTACATAGTTGATCACAATCCATTATACTACTGTGAGAGTTAGGGGTGTCGTAAGGCGTGAGGTGAAATATCATCCACTAGAATTATATAAAATGCACCAAGTAATATCCAGAAAAAATGGTGGAGTCACAATGGTCTCACTTAAGTACCACATCTTTATACAATATTTTCTAGATATGCACTTCATACAATCCTAATAGAATCAAATCACTAGTAAATATCGTATTCCCATAACATTACCACAGTACTAAAGATTTATGCCACGAAGGCATAGATAGACATGAGTCACTACTCGGGTAATAACCGGGACATTCAGTATTTATTCTGAGGGTCATGGATGGCAACTTACTCTTTGCAGAGTTTTCACAACCATTATTACAATAGTCCAATGTCTAGATTCGGAATAGTGGGTATGTAAGGGGAAGGTGTTAGGCATCCCTTACCTCTGGTTTAATCTCGTTAATTCGAGTGTCAGTCCTATACTAATATTTCTAGAAGTCTTGTTTATTATTATTTTATTAAACTTTATCCTAAAAATGCAATTCTAATCCTATACAAGCAAGTAATTCACAAAAGGGTTATTGTTTACAAACAATTTTCATGCACAAGTAATTCCTATCTATAGGGTTGTCAATTATTTAAATGATATTTACCAGATGACTAAAATTAATTTATTATTGAGAATTTAATTTATAAATAAATTCAATTAATCTAATTATTTAATTTTTCACCATGTTATCCTAAGGATAATTAAACTATATTAATTATGTACATGTGTAATTTATTATAATATCACATAAGGCCCAAACAATCACAACCTATTAAAGATTTCTAACATGTAAATTTATTTTACAATTACCAAGTATTAAATTATATTTATTTTATATGTCAATGTTAGTTGAATTTATAAACAAGATTAATTTTAATTTACAAAGTATTTATTTAAATTAATTACATGCAAAAGTCAATTAAATTAAAAACAAAATTAATTTTAATTTACCAAATAAAAATCATATTATTACTATAATTTCATGCCAATAGTTATTCTAGAAATTTAGGATTACTTACTTGTTAGTAATTGCAGTTGCCATTGGGGCAAGCTACCCTTAAAAAATGATATTCTCTTCTAGTATGGCAATGATATCCCTGACTTACTCTCGTTTAGCTCCATGTAAACTCCACGCAAATACCCTCTTTGGTACTTACCTTAGGACTACTTACCAATTTTGTTTGTAATAAAAAAATAAAGAAATTAAAGATAATAAGAAAATACAAATAACAATTCATATTGAATTCTAACTTTAGTCTTCTAAAGGGGTTAAAATTTCTAATCAGTTACAACTACCTAATAGTCTAAGTCTTCTAACCTGAGCCAAACACTTCATAACACCTATTGAATTAAAAGAATACTGAATATGTCAAATATCAATTAAAACCTAAGAACACACATAAGAACTTGCATAAACATAAAATTTTCAGATTTTGGTAGATTGACAATAATAAGAAATCTGATTTTTGAAAAATAATTAGACTACCTAAAAGTCATGAAAAAATTACAGAAGATAGCCAACACATCATATAAGATCATAAAATTTAAAAATCAAACAAAATCCTAGCCGAATGGTCTACACAAATCGTAATTTTTTTCAATGACATAATCGCACTACTTTTTGTTAAAATTCATAATTCATCGACCACAATAGATATGAATGCAAAACCAATCGGAAAAAATTCATAAAATTCTGAAATTAATTTTAGATGATAGGTTCACACAAAAATATTAAGAAACAAGGGAGATATGAGCGTCAAAAGTCAGGTATGCTACAAATCGGGTTTTGCAGGAACCCTAATTTCAAATATTCATAACTTATAAAATACAAAAACTGTTTCAATGATTCTTGAGTCTAAAATTAATAAATTTTCGTGACGAATATGAATATAATTTTACTAAAATTTTTAAATTTTCGGAACATAACACAAAATAATAAAAACATGAGAGACAGAAAACTGAATATATGCAGAGTTGTGTATCCCCTCAAATGAAAAATGATTACATGATCCACATGAAAATGCAAGATAAATTCAAAGACAAAAAACATAGAATTAAATATTATGTGGCATGAATCTTGAAAAGAAAATAACAAAAATCAACCTTCAAGAAAATTTGGGTGAAAATCTTCTTGAAGACAAGAAAAGAAACAAGGAAGAACTAAAAGAGTTTTAAATATCTCTAAATTTCTTATAGCTCTAAAATATTTCTAAATAGCTCTAAATTTTTTGAATATTTCTAAATCTCTTTTTTTTTTCTTGCTTTCTTCCTCATTTTTTTCTTCTCCTCTTTCTTTTTTTTTCTCAGTAGGGTATGTATAGAGTTTTGGGAGAGAGGTGTGATAGGGTTTGGAGTCCTAGGGTAATAAGGTTCAGATAACTTAAACAACTGGAGTTGTAGAATTTGGGTGAGATTAGGGTATGGGTGTGGTGTTTAAACTAATAAGAAGAGAGGGAAAAGAGGGCAGCACCAATAGGGAGAGAGGAAGAGGTGTGGTAGGGTTTGGAGTCCTAGTGTGATAAAATTCAGATAACTTAAATAATTAGGATTGAGGAATTTGAATGAGATTGGGATATGAGGGAGATATTTTAACCAATAGGAAGAGAGGGAAGGGGGCAGCACCAATTAGGGGTGTAATAAGTTGTATATGATCGCGTTCGCAAAACATCTTCAATACAAAAGCAGGAATTAATGTAATAAGTTTAAGCGAAAAAGGGTTCACAAACAAACCTCTTGAACTGGCTTGTTGTGATCTTTTGGATTCACAAACTCGGTTACACCAAACTTCTTTGCTGCAGACAAGCAGGAACTATGCATTCAATTTTCATTCATTCAATTATTTGCGCTGCGAGTCTACGACTCCGGGATTCAACTATTTATATTTTATAAAGAGCAGAAACACCAAGAAATCAATACGTTACCTTGCTCAAATTTATTTGGGTTCACGTCAACGCCAATAATCCTGGAAGCCCCAGAAAACCTTGCCCCTTCAGCAGCCTAGTTCTCATAGAAGCAACATAATGTGGATTATTATCATAATCATGGACATGAGCATAACAAGAGTCGCTTAAACTAAATATAAGAGAAAGATAGGGGATGCTCACAGCAAGGCCTACAGCTCCTAATCCAAACACAGCAACTGTGGAGCCCTTTGGAGGTTTAGCAACATTAACAGTAGCGCCAAATCCTTGAAACAAAAAACCCAAAATTTAACTCATTAGAAACAACAGATACACTCTGGTATACAAGGTCTTATAATTTATTCACCTGTGCAAAATCCGCAACTGAGAACAAAGACTGTGTCAAGAGGAGCTGAAGGGTTGATCTTGGCTACACAACCAGAATGAACCACAGTATACTCGCTGAAAGTGGAAGTCCCAAGAAAATGGTAAATGGGCTGGCCCTTGATGGAAAATCTTGATTTTCCATCTTCAATCATCACACCTCTTTCTGTATTAATCCTGAGGAGTTCACACATATTGCTCTGTTCTGATTTGCAGTGTGCACAAGCCCTGCATTCCCCGGTGAATATAGGGAGGACATGATCGCCTGGTTTGAGTTCTGTCACTCCCTCACCAACACTCTCCACAATCCTTGAAAAATGAAAAAAAAAATGAAAAAAAAAAACAAAATCATGTGAGCATGGGCTCGGATCAAACAGATGAAATAAACTCAGATAAGATTAAGATAGACTTGGCAGAGATGTACATACCCTCCAGCCTCGTGACCAAAAATTCTAGGAAACAAAGGGCTCTGACCCTGCCATGGCATAAAACAATTTGCAGGATCAATTACATTTGTGCATAATCATTTGTCACAATTCGACAGAGTTAAATTTGTGTTTGATTTCTTACCTTGGCCTCCCAGAAGTAGACATCAGTGTGGCAAAGAGCTGTATAAAGGATCTTGATACGGACCTCCATGGCCTGTGGGGGTGCCACCACCACTTCTTCTATAACCAGTGGCTTCCCTGCTTCCCATGAAACAGCAGCTACAGAAACAAAATAGACAAAGATATTAATATAAACAGACAAGCGTGTATTGGTGGGATCATAACTAAGTTATGATCTTTTAGTTTGGTCTTACCTTTGCAATGTATAATCTGATTAGCAGTACTTGCCATATTTCTTTCTTTCAATTGTTCTATGTTCTAGTGACAATCAAGAGTCGCAGCCTTACACTCTTGCAGAGTTCTACAACGGTTCTTATCTTTGAAGTGGTTTATGATAATCTACTTGCTGGATGGTGTGCTATTCACGGCCCATTATCAATAGATACCTCACGGATCTTTTTTTTTTTTTTTAATTATTTTTTATTTTAATACTATGATCTAGATAGCTAATATACTAGAACTGTCGTATATACAATTTTTTCTTTCTTTTGACAAATCAAATTAAATTTAATTTTTATATATACAATTTTTTCTTTCTTTTAACAAATCAAATTAAATTTAATTTTTAATTATTTTTTTTGAACTTAGAGGAAAGCAAATCATCTATATTAAAATCATCAAATAAAAATTTTCACTCATCATATTAAGTTGATGTTTTCGATTTGATTGGAAGCAGATCAATTATGTCAAAATTGGGAATTGACACTCACACAAAAAAATCATGTATAATCTAAATATCAAAATAAAAGTCTAATTAACAAGATAAAGACAAGTCTTACAGATTTTGTTGATGATGATATAACAACGGCTGTCCTGTCCCTGCACACAATTGTCTACAAGACTTTTCAAATGAATTTTCAAAGATAGATGATGAAAATTTAAAACTGTCATTGCTATTCATAATCCACTTTGTGCATACAAATTGGACTAATGACAGTAGGGGTGTGCAGTTTTCGGTTTTAAGTTTTAAATTTTAATCGTGTTCGGTTTATAATTTTGATAATTTCGTTATTTTCATAAAAATCAAAAACTATTAATATATAGAAAATAAAAATCGAATAAATCAAAGAAAACCGAACGAATCTAAAGATTTTTGAGTTTTGATTTCCAATTTTTTTGTTTTTATGTTTTTATTATTTAGATTTAATGTTAAAAATATGAAATTTTATAAATTTCGTTTGATCGGTTTAAAATCTTCGATTTTCGGTTTTCCCATTCTTAACCTTAGCTTCTCCTTTTTCCCTTTTATTATTCAATACTCAGTATATTCAAAGTTTGGCCAAGAAATTCCTGCTACATATAAAACAACATCATTTATTTATTTATTTATTTATTTATTTTTAACCCAAATTTCCAGTGTAGCTATACATTAGAGGGTATTTTGTGGTTTTGTGTTAATTAGAGGGTGATTTAGTCTTTTCAGATGAGTTTTGGGCTATGTAAAATAGTTGGGCCTGTTTTCATCTAAGGCCTTTTCCCTTATATTAAATTGGATCGTTTCATTAATACTAGTGATAGCATTAATGCTGGAAATAATAATCAGAAGTAGAATTTTATTCATATTAAAATTTTAATAAAAATATTTAATTAATAATATATATTATCATAATATTGTTAACTTTATTATATTTTTAATAATATATTAAAAGAAAATTAACAATATTATAGGTTAATGTCTTTTTTTATTTTTTTTAATTAGTATTAAAATTCAATTAATATATATATATATATATATATATATATATATATATATATATATATATATATATATATATATATATATATATATATATATTAAGCGAAAATTAAGAATGTTTTATTTTAGTATTAATTTTTATACAAATATAAATATTATTTTTTATAATACTAGCTATAAACATAAATTATATTATTTTTTTAATTATACATGAGTACATAAAAATTTATCGTACACATGTACGTATTAAAAAAAAAGAGTATTCTTAATAATGAGTGCTGTCTTAGTGTCTTTCACTAAACCAAAATTAGGATATATTTGCAAATTTAATTTGAAAAAGTAATATGATACAAAATTTATCATAAATAACCATGAATCAAATTAATAATAATAATAATAATAATAATAATAACATTGAGCAGTGAAATCTAATATATTATTTTGTGAATTGGGAATACTTGCAAGTCCGAGGTGCCACCTCCACTTCTTCTATCACCAGTGGCTTCCCATGAGACAGCAAAATAGACAGAGATATTAACATGAAAAGACTAAGAGAGAATATGTGTGGGATGATAATTAGGTTGTGATCTTTTAATCTTCAATTTATAATCTGATTACTTAGCTGTAATTGCCATATTTCTTTCCTTGCAGTGACAACCATAAGGCACAGCCCTTATACTCTTAGCAGAGTTCTACAACAGTTTTTTATCTTTGAAGTGGGATATGGTCCCGTATTCCCATTTGGTGGATGGGGACCTTGGGGTGCTGCTATCTGTCGATGGGCCATAATCAATATACTCCTCATGCCTCTCTGATTTTTTATTTATTTTTTTCTCTGAGGAAAAAAGCTAATATATACTATAAGAAAATATGTTGTTAGCGATATTAATAATTGAAGTAACAAGATAGAGACTAGTGATATAACAATTGCTGTCCCTACGCACAGTTGACTACTATACTTTTCAAATGAAATTTGATGAAAATTCGAAACTGTCATTGTTATCCATTCTCTAATTTGTGCATACAAATTGGACTAATAACAGTTTAAACCTCAGCTTGCCCATTTTTCCATGTATTAGTCAATACTCAAGTCTATTCAAATTTTGGCCAAGAAATCCCAGCTGTTAAGTAAAAATTGAAAATGGACTTGATGCTCATGGCCTTGATCGGATTTCTTGGGTGTTGGAATTTTTACTTAGTATGTATTTGGTAAAAAATTAAAAAATTAAAAAGTAAGCATAAATTATTTGATAAAATGTTTAAAAAAATTAATTGTTATTTTCGTAAGTTTGAACCTTTAAAAAAAGTATCAATATTAACATTTAACTGCTTAAAAAAATATAACTATCAACAAAATGAAAAATTAATCTTTATGTAATAATTATTCTTATTAATCTTACACTATACGCTCAAATTTTAATAATTTAAAATGATAATTATTAATTTAATCTGTTCAAAGTTAACATTTAACTCCTCAAGATATATATATATATTAATAAGTTAAAAAGTTAATCCAATCTCCAAATTATAAGAATAATAATAATTTTTTATTAATCTCATACTAAATATTCCCTTATAATAAAAATTAGCAGAAACATTTAGTTATTTATTGTTATAGATTTTCCAAATTGAGACCTATTATTTTTACCCCTTCGTCTGTTATTTGATTTGGTTTCCGTCTACACAAGCATAAAATGTTATGGTAAATAACTAATTATGCATAAATTAAATTAATTTTAACTTTTTAATTATTATTTCGTTAAAAGAAAAAAAAAAGAAAAAAAAAAATAATTAGAATTAATTTTAATTTTTAATTTTAATATATATATATATAAAATTTATTTTATATATATATATATATATATATATTATATAAAAATTATATATATATAACTAGAAACCCTTAATTAATAATAATATATATTATTATATATATATAATATTTATTTTATATATTATATAAAAATAGTACAATTTTTTATTGCTGTTGCCCACCACTGCTGCTTCTTTTTCTACTGTGCCTGTTGCGCCTGCTTTGCATTGCATTTAGATGATCCAAAATTTTTTTTTTAAAAAAAAAATTTTAATAAAAAAAAAATTTAAATAAAATAAAAATATTATTTTAAATTTTATATTTTTAAATTTTTTTATATTTTTTTTAATTTTAAATTATTTTTTAATAATTTTTAATTAATATATTTAAAAAATAAATTTTTTCAACGATACCAAACAGATATTAAATCTTCAATGCTGCGGTGCTTCGGTTTTCTTTTGATTTTCTTGGCTGTAAAAGAAATTAATAAATGGGTTAGTTGGTAAGATTTATTTTACTTGAATTTTCCTTAAATCACAGCTTTAGTTGGTAAGATTTGTTCCGCTTGAATTTTCCTCAGATCACTTCTTTATCGCAATTCGCTTAATCGTTGTGTGATTAATAAGCCATTAATTGGTATTTTAACCATTCTAGTTTTTTTTATTAAATTATAAATATTATATTTAATTATTTAAATTATAATATAATTTTAGTTAATTTTATAAATAAAAATGTGTATTAATTTAAAATTATTGTATTTTTTATTTGATCATATTTTATAAAATTTATGTGTTAAATGTAATTTAATAAAAAATGATATAATAATATGTTTTAAAAATATAAATGGATGAAGATGTATAAAAATTAAAATAAATTAGTAAAAAATAAAAGTTAGCTTATTGAATTAAATTTATTTAAGTTTTTATTATTTTGCTTTTTTTAAAAAAATTAAGTTTGATTTGTCTATGTTATTTTTTTATAATTTAAAATAATATTAATTTACATAATGAGATTTAGATTAATGTGAAAAAAATTATTTATAAATTAAAAAATAAAATAATTTTTAAAATTTATTTCATATTTTAGTGCATTATCATTATAAAATTTTATTTTCATTATATTTGTATTTTGAAATTTTATATTATCATATTGTTTGATACAAATAATTTTAAAACTTATTTAATATATTATTTAATACATTTAGTAAGTATTTTTATTTTTTAAATTATAGATTATATAATATATATTATAAATACATTATAGACTAAAATATAAATTTTACCATATATTTTTAACCAATTCATATTAATTATACAATTAATGCTCTCAAGTAGTCAAATTTTTTTTCTTCTTTTCCTTTTTATATCTTCCTCTCGATTTTATTATTTTAAAAATTTAAAACATAACCACTTAAAATTAACATTGAGAGGAATATAATTTTTCATATAAATATATGTAGAAATATAATTATACTTTCTTATAACCTTATTATAAAAATCAATAACTGTTGACCCGTGTAGCTCAAAATGGGCATTGATTTTGATAATAACAAAACTCAAAGGGAATCTATCTAACCCAACTTTAAAGTGATGTGTAGATTCTTTATCTTATTGCTAAAGAACCTTTGAAGTTACATCTAAAGAGAAATGATACTCAAAGACATCTCAAGACAAATCTAAAATGAGAAAAAGAACAAGACTATGGAAACCAAGACTCAAAGAAAATGTATGAAAGGAATAGTATTAGAGATTGAGTCTTAGGTCTTTTGTGAAAAGAATGGATGAGAATTTAGTCATATGGGGCTCAAAAATGAAATTTTATTTTCTGATTACTTTTTCTCATCATGACCTTGGATACTACTATTGAAATATTTTTTTTTAAGGTCTAAATCATTTTACATTGCAAGTTGAGACATGCAGCTGTTGACTTAGTTTGCTAACTGGTTTGCTAGATTTTTAAGTTTGCTAATGAGTTTGCAAAAAACGTTAGTTTACTAACCAGTTTACTGACTGCTCCTAAAATTTCATTAGTTTACTAATTTATCAGAGCTGCTCAACTTCGCACAAAAGGACAAAATAACGGCTATTTTGTCCTGGGTAGTGTGTATAACGTTCCAAAAGGGTTTCAAACGGTCTAAAATGATTTGGGACTATAAATACACATTCTTTACTTCATTTACACTTGATGAAAGCTTACATTTGAACTCCAACTTTGATTTTTCATTTATTGCTTTCATTCAAGAGCTTTAAAGATTTTAAGCTACCATTGGCAAATCAACTCATCTTTTCTTTATAGTTTGATTTGTATTGAGTAAGAGTGAGTGTTACAATATTGAATTGCATTTAAGAGAGGTTGTACAAGCACCTATTGAAGCTTGAGAGAGAAAGTGCTTGTGATAGCACTTGTAAAGGTTTCAAGCTACCATGGTGAAAGCTTGGTGTTGAAAAGTTGTAAAGGGCTTTTGGTCTCTTGCCTTCAAAAGAGCAAATAGTGGAGACAAGACTCAAAGAGGGTTCTTCGAGAGAGTGGATGTAGGCTAGTTAAGCCGAACCACTATAAAAATAATTGTGTTTGATCTCTTTAACCTTGAACTCCTTACTCTTGTGCAATTTAAATTTTTCTTGTTATACATGATATTGAATGTTGGTCAAATAGATTGAATTGACAAACTTGATAATATATTGAGTGACATGAGAAATTAGTTGTATATTGTATGATGCATGTTTTGTTAGATATTGCCATATACATTGATTGAGGCTTGAATTGCAACTTAGGAACTTATTGTTGAAACACATATCACTATCATTTTGTATAGAAAAGCATCTAGTTGAACAAAGCCACAATTTTTCATTAGGCTACAAGCAAGGGTCGAAAAATTGTTAAAGTCCAATTCACCCCCCTCTTGGACTATTTTGGGATAACAATAACTTAACTAAGATTGACTAATAAATTAAAAATAAAAAATATGTTCATGCACATAAGGATGTTAACGAATTATAATTAATTTATATTTAAACTAAATAGGCTCAAGAAAATTAAATTCTTATACAATCACATGTAAAATGTAAATTTTTATGTAAAAATTATAGTAATCATCCTAAAGATCATATGATGTAAATATTAAACATATTAAAAAAAAATCAATCTACTTAGCCTATATAAATATCTTTGACTATGTAAGAATATTGGTTTCATTTGATGTTGGTAATGATAATATTCTTGTGATCACATTTGTATATAACTGCTTTTATAAAAATGATACATTTGATTTACAAAAACTTAAAAATGTAAAAAACTTATGAATAAATTTTGCCTAATACAGAAAAAAGACACAAAATTGTAATGAAGAATGAAAAAAAAATCATATTATAAGTCAAAGTTAATCAAGCTTAAATTTTATTGTATGAAAATAAATTGTGTAAATGTAAAAGCTATCCATTTCTTATATTTAAAAAAAATAGCTACAAATTTATAACAAATAAAATATATGTCATTGAATAGGATTATAATTTTATATCTATTAATATAAATATAAATTTTTTATTTAATTAAATAGTTAATTTTTAATAATAATAGTAATTTTATAATTTAATATTATAAATTTGTAAATATTTAAAATAATTAAAAAAATAAATTAGTATAAATGAGATTTTGTTTATTAATTTTATTGTAATAGATTAAATAATTTTAATGAATTAATACTACTTATGGAATTAAGAACATAAAGTTAAGTAAGATTTTTAAATATAAGTATAATTACTATTAAAATAATATTAAAATTTTAATTAATATTAATTATGGTAATATTAAAAATTAAAATTATTTATAAATTTAATAACGGATAAGTCATTAATAAAAATTGTTAGTAACAAATTTATATTAATAGATTTTCATTACTTAAAATATTAACAATAAATATTTTCTTGTTAAACATTATTAATGATGAATTTACATAAAATAGCTTATCACTATTGAAGGTAGTAGCACCGAACAAGTCATCACTAAAAATTATTTGCGACGACATCATATAAAATAGCCTCTCATTGCTAAAAGTATTAGAAACAGATACATTGTTATTAAAAATAATTAACGATAAATTTTTTACTAATATATATTATTAGTGATAAATACATACAATTGTCGCTATAGATATATTTTTATTGATATTTTAATAAATAATATAAATTATGAAAGATATCATTGGCAATATCAGTTTCTCCCTTCATATATTTATATATATTTTATATATTATAGATATAAGGCTCTGCATCTAATATATATGAAAACTAAATACATAAAATCTATTAACTAAAATTTGATACTTGTATTAACCATTAATTAATATTTGATATATTTAAAAAATAATATCAATTTTTAAAATATAAAATACTTAAAATTTACAAATTTTGAAATATTTAAAATTTAATTTTAGTTTATCTCTTTTATTTTATTAATGTATATAAAATATTTAAAATTTAAAAATATAAAATATTGTAAATTTTAATGATAGACTTATCCTATTGAATTTATTATATTATATTACTAAGCAAATCATTTATCTTTAAAAAGTAAAATTATTATTTTATAAATATTAGTAACGAATACACCATATTTAAAGTTTTAAAGATTGACTTGTGTTTTAGTATTTCAATTATTAGGCCATGTGTAATTTTAGTTACATTTATTAACTAAAAATAAGAATTGTATCCACTATTAATTAATACTCGGTATAATTAAAAAAATTATTTAAAAAATATATAACATTCGAAATTTAAAAATATAAAAATTAAAAAATATCATTTTAACTTATCTTCTATTTTTATTATAGTGCATATAGAATATTTAAAAATTAAAAAATATAAAATAAAATTTCATTTTAAAAGTAAAATTAGTGTTATTAGATAAGGCATAATAGAGATTCATTTTAATTTATTTTTTTAATTATAAATTTAATTATTGATATAATTAGATAATGTTTCACTAACTTTATCTTAATAATATATATTAATTTAGTAATATTTTGATCAAATCGAAATAACCAAATTAAAATTTTGAATTGATGTTTTCTTTATTATGTAACTTTAGTTCGATTCAATTAATTTTTTTTATCAAAATCAATCCAAATCAATTAAACCAAAATTTAAAAAAAAATCAAAATTAACTATAATTAATTACCAAATAAAAGATATTGATTCAAAGTTTTAATTTGATTGATTATTTCAGTTTATAATAAATACTGCAAAATGAATATATTGGCTTATAAATTAATATAATAACTGAATTTTTTTTATCTATATATAAAAAAATAAATAATTTAATTAATTAAAATTCACTTGATTTAAATTAAATAAAAAATTAAAAAAATTAAATTATTGTCGCGCAACGAAGGAGGCGATGACTAGTTTATTGTTGATGAACATGAAAGCATTAATAATCCTAATGATTAGAAAAGAAATAGAGGGATGGAATGAAATCTCCAAGCAATAAAGGGATGGAATGAAATCTCCAACGATGAAACACACGATGGCAGACCACCCAAAAGAAATCTAGGAGCAAAAAATTCTTACTTTAGGAGGAACATCAAGTTTCCTAGTCAAGTTC
The DNA here is from genome assembly GCF_030052815.1 of Hevea brasiliensis. Lineage (NCBI taxonomy): Eukaryota > Viridiplantae > Streptophyta > Magnoliopsida > Malpighiales > Euphorbiaceae > Hevea > Hevea brasiliensis. The sequence goes on from NC_079504.1 coordinate 11,913,891, forward strand.
AATAGAAAGAAGTAGAGGGATGGAATGAAGAGGATGGGTTCCTATCTAACATAGAAAGGGCAATATGATATCCAGATCTAACAATATGCTCTCATTTCCGAACACGAGGCCAATAAAGCCGACCAATTGGACAAATCCCACTCAAAGGAATATGTAAAATAGATTCCTGATCATCTTGAGAGAAACATTGTCGAACTAAATTCACATTCCAATTCATAGATTGGCATCAATGAACTTTGAGACCCTCGCATTTGGACCCAAACCCCGCCTTGCCAATGGTCTCCCAACTGCAGAATCCGAAATCCATTTATTAACCCAAACATTAATTGATTCCCCATTACCCACACACCAGCGCAAGCCATGTCCTTGAGGCCAGCCAAACTACACCAAATATAACTAGGATTATGACTTATCATTGCCTTCAAGAAAGAACACAGGAAAATACTTTGCCTTAAAAATCCAGGCACAAAGAGAATTATGATTTTATCTCTGTTCAGTAGCCGTTAACTGTTGAGTAATTCTTAACATAAATACTATGCTGTCAACGAATAAATGTCACCTTAAAAATTGTTGTCAAATAGGGTTTCATAAAATTTTACATCCCTATTTAGTTAACAAAACCAAATTAAAAAAAATGAAGATTTCTAATGCCTAAACCACCCTTTCTTAGAGAATTCAACTCCTTACATGAAAACCAATGCATCTTTCAAGAGCTATTATTTTTCCTTGTATTAGTCAATACTGGGTATACTCAAATTTTGGCCAACAAAAGCCTAGTATTAAGTAATACTTGAAAATGGATTAAGGTACCTAAATTTGAATCCGATAATGTATATAATACTTGAATTGTTCTGAATCTGATTATTTTTTTTTTACTATCTATAATTCTTCCAAACCCATTTATCATTCCACGCATGGCATTCGAACTTTTTTATATATTTTTGTTGAAATTTTAATCATATAGGATAAAAAACTATAGCAAAAAAATTTAAAATTTTAAAATAATTCAATAAAAATAATATTATAATTTCATTTTATACATTAATTTGATAAATAAATCATAAAAGAAATTTATAAATAAAATTAACAATAAATAAAATAAACAATATTAACACAATTATAAATTAAACATAATGAATTAAGGCATCCGTTACCTGTTACCCTCTTAGTTAAAAGAGTTCAGATAATGAGAATATAGAGTATTAAAGCCAAACCCAACTAATCAATTTAAAATTATTTAAATTTATTCTATTAGAATTCGGATAAATTGAGTGTTCAGAAAAATACTCTCAACTACCGAGTGTAGATTTGAGATTTGATGCTCGTAGTGTTGAACTGAATTCTTGGGTGTTGGAATTATCACTTATAATAAAGAAGCAAAGCATTTAGCTAATTTACATATTATCCAGATGAAGACTTTTTTACCCTTTCTATTATTTGATTTGGTTTCCATGTACACAATAGTATGAGATGTTATGGTAATTATGCATAAATTAAATCTCATTCTTTAACGTAAGTCTAGGGGAAAAATCAAATTCATTAATATGAATTTTAAATATTTAGTTGTTGAATTATTATGCAGAATTTCATCATATATATATATATATATATATATTCAGAAAATTCCTCTATACTGCTAGAATTCATTAGTTTTAATTTTCTGCTATATTATTACCATTATAGGGAACTAGTAGGATGATTACCACCCTAGTAAAAGGTGGCTGTTGCCCACTTGCAGCTGCCTCAACGAGAAATTATAATATGAATAGTTTATTCAACTCAACTCAACTCAACTAAGCCTTTATCCCAAAAATTTGGGGTCGGCTATATGGATTCGCTTTTTCCACTCTGAACGATTTTGGGTTAAATCCTCAGAAATGTGTAATGCTTCTAAGTTATGCTGTACTACTCTCCTCCAAGTCAATTTAGGTCTACCCCTTTTTTACTTTCTATCCTCTATCCTAAAGTGCTCTACTTGTCTAATCGAGCCTCACATGACCAAACCACCTCAATCTCCCTTCTCTCAACTTATCTTCAATTGGCACCACTCCTACCTTTTCTCTAATACTTTCATTACGGACTTTATCTAGTCTAGTATGACCACTCATCCACCTTAACAATAATTAAATTTTAATGGATTTCATAAAAAGACGTGTGAAGCGAAAATCTCGCGTCGCTTGAATATCTGACATCTCCAAAGCATATGACCCATTGTAGTTCTCCAACACTCAAGCTAGCTTTTGGGTTAGACTCTAGGTCCAATGTGATATCAGAGCCTTGGTTGTGAGGGAGGGTGAAAGGCGTGTAGAGCGAAAATCCCACGTCGCTTGAATAACTGACGCCCTCAAAATATATGAGTCTGTTATAGTCCTCCAACACTCGAGCTAGCTTTTTGGTTGGACTCCAAGCCCAATGTAACTTGATCTGCTCCAATTAGCTGAACTTAAACTTTCAAGGCAGTGCAGACATTTGGATCTCTAAGAGACATAATCACACCTTCCACGCATTCGCTGAATAACTGTTAATGCACACCGTAATTTTTCTCAAATAACACCTTCCAAGAAATTGCACCATTATAGTAAGCCTCATGGTTGGTCGTTTAATATATATATAGCCCTACATTTATTGTTAATGCACACGAAACCATTAACAATCCTAAAGATTAGTGCTTGGTTGCTCTACAACATCTCGTTGATTGCGAGAATGATGATAATGAGCAAGAGATCCCTTCAACATGTTTACGTGCTTGTTACTGCGCTCCTGTTTTTAGTGCACATTAAACCATCCCTTCACTTCAACCATGGTTGCATAGAAAGGGAGAGACTGGCACTCCTTAGGATCAAACATGACCTGATTGATGACTATGATTTTCTTTCTTCTAGGGGCACAGGAGAAGACAAAATAGATTGCTGCAAATGGAGAGGCATCGTTTGCAGTAACAGAACGGGTCACGTTAAGGAGATTCATCATACTCAACTCAACTCAATTAAGCCTTTATCCCAAAAATTTGGAGTCGGCTATATGGATTCGCTTTTTCCACTCTGAATGATTTTGGGTTAAATCCTCAGAAATGTGTAATGCTTCTAAGTCATGTTGTACTACTCTCCTCTAAGTCAATTTAGGTCTACCCCTTTTTTTCTTTCTATCCTTTAACCTAATGTGCTCTACTTGTCTAACTAGAGCCTCCGTATGTCTACGCTTCACATGACCAAACCACCTCAATCTCCCTTCTCTCAACTTATCTTCAATTGGCACCACTCCTACATTTTCTCTAATACTTTCATTACGGACTTTATCTAGTCTAGTATGGCCACTCATCCACCTTAACATTCTCATCTCTGCAACTCTTATCTTAGGGTGTGACGAAATTTTTACGCTGGTTGTCACTTACCGCAAGCTGCAGAGAATTTTACGCATTTCAGAACGAGTCACGTTATATTTACGGGCCACTGGGAGGTGAGATAAGCCATTCCTTGCTTGAACTGAGACATCTTACTTACTTGGATTTAAGTTTGAATGATTTTGGTGGCACTCGTTTCCCTGCTGGTAATTATTCTTCCCTCTCCAAGTTGCGATACTTGAATCTCCATTGCGCTAACTTTTCTGGAACCATCTCTTCCCTGCTTCCCAACCTCTCCAGCTAGCAGTATCTTGATCTGGGAGAGAATCATTTTCGTGATTTAGCAAACATTGACTGGCTTTTGGTCTTTCTTCTTTAAGTTACCTTGATCTGGGTGGCAATCCCCTTGTTAGGCCCGGTGATTGGTTGCAAATAGTTAACAAGCTCCCTCATCTAGAAACCTTGTGCCTGTCCTTATGCTTTTATGAGGATGTGATTCCCCTGACTCTTTCCCCAATCAATTCTTCTTCATCACTTACTACCCTCGATCTCTCTGGTAATAAACTGGTGATTCCTTCAACAGACCCATGGTTGTCTAACATCAGTCGAAATATTGTAGAATTGGCCCTCTCTTTCAACCTTTTACAAGGTTCAACTCTAGCTGAAATTGGGAGCATGATTTCTCTTCGATGGCTTGATCTTTCTAATACTGAAATTGTGGGCCCTATTCCAAAATCCTTTGGAAACATGTCTCGATTGCGTTGCTTACGGCTAGATGACAACAATCTCAGCTTACCACTTCCTGACCTGATTCAAATCTATCTGGTTACACGGAGAAATCAGCACTGACGCACTTAATCGTGGGTGCAAATCAAATAACAGGTTCATTGCCTAATCTTACAAGATTTTCATCTTTAAAGACATTGATTCTTCAAAACAATCGCCTGAGTGGGACCGTAGACAAAAGCATCGGACGTCTATCCAAGCTTGAATGTTTGTTGCTTGGTTGGAATTCATCGAAAGGAATCATATCCGAAGACCATTTTTCAAATCTGTCCAACTTGAAGGAGTTGGATTTATCTGGTAACTCCCTCATTTGGAATGTGAGTCTCGACTGGGTTCCTCCATTTCGTCTAGAAGAAATAATTCTTCAATCCTGCAATTTGGGACCTCATTTTCCTAAATGGCTCCGGAGCCAGAAAAATTAATCTTCGCTGGATATCTCTGACTCTGGAATTTCTGATTCCATTCCCAAGTGGTTCTGGGACTTGTCTTTTGCTCCCTCCTATTTAAATATTTCTCATAACAATTTGAGTGGGACCGTGCCTCATATTTCATTCTACCCTTCTGTTTTTGGCCTTCGTGAAATTGATGTAAGTTCTAATCGTTTCCATGGTCCATTGCCTTTGCTTCTATCTACTCCAAGTTTTATGTCTTCTAAACTTAAAGCAATGCCTTCGCTGTCCATCAATCTTGACTTCTCAAGAAACCTCTTTTCTGGAGCAATTCCTGATATTTTTTTTTTCCATGAAAGATCCCGTGTTTTTGAATTTGGCTAATAACAGTTTGTTTGGGAAAATTTCACCTTCCATTGGATCACTTTCAAAACTTGAAACCCTAGATTTAGGAAACAATGCCTTATCGGGACCATTAGCTTTGTCTTTAAAGAATTGCACTAGTTTGAGATTCGTTGACCTAAGGGGTAACAAATTGTCCGGAAATGTACCCACTTGGATCGGGGAAAGTTTAACCTCTTTGCAAATTCTTTGCTTGCAATCCAATCAGTTTCATGGAAGCATCCCCCTGCAACTGTGCCAATTAAAACACGTTCAAATCTTGGACCTCTCTGTAAATAACATCAATGGAACCATACCATACAGCCTCAAGAATTTAACGGCAATGGCTGACAGGAATTCAACTAAAACAGTCGATCATTTTGCAAATGATATGAAAGGTAATCTAATGATCCTTCAATATATTGATAGAGCATTGGTTCTTTGGAAGGGACAGAATCACGTGTTGGATAAAAATCTTGGGCTATTTAGGATAATTGACCTATCAAGCAATAAAATAGGAGGAGAAATTCCAAGGGAAATATCAAGCCTCTCCCAGATTAATCAATTGAACTTGTCGAATAACAAGTTGATTGGTGCAATCCCTGAAGAGATTGGTTATTTGAAGACAATGGAACCACTTGATTTGTCTCATAATCAATTATCAGGCAGACTTCCTGCTAGCATGGCCGATTTAAATTTTCTTAGCATCATGAACTTGTCGTATAATAATTTGTCTGGGAGGATTCCATCAAGTCCTCAGCTTCAGGGATTCAACGCTTCTTCATTTTCTAATAATCTTGCACTTTGTGGGTTGCCTTGTTGGATGTTATTGTTTATTCTTTTTTCACGTGTCCTATTTTTAGTTGTCCTAGTCTTTAGGATATGCAGTAGTTTGTTGCATAAAAGTTGCAAAGTCTTTGGGTATGTTAGCTAGTTGAGTAATAGTAGGGCTTAGTGGACTATTATCCTATTTTAATCCTTTTTTACCGTTAGTAGAAGCTCTATTTAAGGAGCTCAATTACTGTAATTCAGAGTGTGTGTTTTTTTAGTCAATTGAATAAAATTCCAAGTTAATTCACTCTTTTTCTTATTTTAGTTCAAACAGTGGTATCAGAGCCTAGTTAGAAGAGTGAATTGAAACACAAAGAAAAAGAGAGACGTGAGATAAGAGTGGTGTAGCAGTACCTTTATTTTTTTTGCAGCAGCAAAATAATGGCAACCTAGACTTTTGTTCAACCAGCAATTCCTCGCTTTGATGGTCACTATGACCATTGGAGCATGCTAATGGAGAATTTCCTCACATCCAAGGAGTACTGGCAAGTCGTCTCTGAAGGAATTACTGAACCAGTAGCTGGCATGGCAATAACTGTTGCACAAAGAATTGAACTAAAAGGGCAACGGCTCAAGGACCTCAAGGCAAAGAATTATCTATTTCAAGCAATTGATCACTCAATCTTGGAAACTATTCTTTCCAAGGATACCTCTAAGCAGATTTGGGACTCCATGAAGAAGAAATATCAAGGATCAACAAGGGCAAAGAGGCAGTAGCTTCAAGCACTTAGTTCGGAGTTCGAAACTCTTCGAATGAAATCTGGAGAGTCAGTCACAGAGTATTTTTCACGAGTGATGGCAGTAGTCAACAAGACGCAGATCCACGGTGACAAGTTGGAGGAAGTTAAAATTGTTGAAAAGATTCTTCGAACTATGACACCAAAATTTAATTTCATGGTTTCTTTTATAGAAAAATCTCATGATATTGATATGCTTTCAATTGATGAATTACAGAGCTCTTCGTTAATCCATGAACAAAAAATTAATCAGCAAGAAAAGGAGGAGCTAGCATTGAAGGCCTCAACAAAAAATCATTTAACTTCAGATAATCGAACTGGAGGACGAGGTAGCGGCAGAGGCAGAGGTAGAGATAATAACAATTATGGAAATCAACAACAAGGTCAGTACCAAGAAAATCAATTCCAAGGAAGAGGAAGAAGACGAGGTGGCTACAACTCAAAGTCATCAGACAAGTCCAAAATTGAATGTTATAGATGCCATAGGTATTGTCATTATAAATCAGAATGCTGAATAGATTTGTTTAAAGTGCATGGAGAGGAATCTAACTTTGTAGAAAAAGAGGAAGACGAAATATCTTTATTGATGGTTTATCACATGAAGGAGGAAACTAACAATAACCTATGGTATCTAGACACTGGTGATGCATGCATTTTAGATCATCATTTAGGTGTAATTTTTGCACATAATTTACCCTTGTTCATAGCTATTATTATAGATATTAGTATATATTTAGTCAATTTTGCAATTTTCACTTTTCTTAGTTTAATTTTTGGAATTCATTTGTTTTGTAGGTTAAATTTGGAGAAATTTGATGTATTTTGATCAGAGTAGCCATTTGGAGGAGATTAAAGTCGAATTGCAAAAATTTTGAAGTTGAGAAAAAAATGGCCTAGAGCGACACAACCTGCAGCACAACCGAGTTAGCTTATGTCGCAGGTTGTGTCGATCGTCAGATATTCAGGCCGAAAGCGACACAACCCACGACACAACTGACTCGGCTTATGTCATTTTTACTGGAAATAATTGACGTGGCATTTCCGTTACTCCAGCTTTTTACCTCACTTTCTCTGGAACCTTCCCCCTTTTACCCATTCTAGGGCAGACCCTTAGCCTATATAAAGCCTCATTTTATCATTTTCTTTGAATAGAGAGCAAGAGAGGCATTTTTGGCAAGATTAGAAAGAGAAGGAGGGAGCACTTTCTGCATTTTTTTTTTCCAGCAGCTGCAGATCACGTTTCTGCACTTTTCTACAGCAGATTCTGCTGCATATTTCTGGGTTTTTCTACCCTTGAGCTTACATTTCCATTATTTCTTCATTTATACATTTGGGTTTGTCTTTAAACAATGATTTGTGAGTAGTTGAATGAGATTCTAGAGATGGGTTTGTAAATATTGATTTGTATTGTGGTTTTGAACTGATTTAGCCATTTAAATGGGATTTGTTACATTTTGATTTATTGCTTGTGAGCTTGTTGCCTTGCTTGATGAATGGGCCCTCATTAAGTTAAGCTTTAATCCTTAATAGATGGACTGAAAAGTGAATATTAGGGATAGATAATCTTGCAATAAACTTTATTTTCTTGGTGTTAGAGATAAGCTAAGAAGATTAAGGGGAACTTTCCAAAAATCAATTAGAGCTTTAAATGGGTTTTTATTAGGTTTGAAATACCGTGAAAACAGGGTTTGATTTAATGAAAACCAACTTTGAAATGCTTGAAAAAGGTTTCAAAAATTTAAGAATTGATTTCCCTCAAAATTGCAATTCTCATGTGTTTGGCTAAATTAGGGATAAACCACATGCAAACAATATTGAAAAATCCAATCTCTAGAATCACTTTATTTTTTATTGAATTTAGATTTAATTCCTCTCAAATTTCATAAATAGAAATTTCAAATTAATTTTTGGTAATCTAGTTTAATTAATTTTAGTTAATTGTTTGATTTAGTTTTAATTCCTCAAATACCAATTTTAATTCCAAATTTCATTTTACATCTTTAATTTTTGTCATTCTAATTAGCTTATACTTTTATTTCCAATTTAAGCACAATTCCCTGTGGGATCGATATCATTTTTTAAAACTATACTACTGTGACCCGTGCACTTGCGGACACACCGTATCAAGTTTTTGGCGCCGTTGCCGGGGAATTGTTTGTTTTAAGTTGGATTTTAATTGTTTTAAGCTAATTAGAATTTTTATTTTCTTTTATTTTCACTATTGTTCCTTGTGTTTTTCAGGTACTTTTCTTGTTTATGAGACGATCGAAAAGCACAAGTGATACTGAATTGTTGTTCAATCCTGAAATTGAAAAATTCTGTAGAGCCAATAAAAAGGAATACAAGAGAAGAAAAGAAGCAGAAAAAGAAGAACAACAAAGATTTGAGCAAGAGGAGACAATAGAAAATATGGAGAATCAAAATAGAGCTATTGGTGGAAACAATGGAGGAAATGAGCAAAACGGGCAAAATGCTGTTGTTAATCAAAATGATCCTCAAAGAAGATCCATGTTAGATTATGCTTTTCCTAGATGTGCTGATGTGAGAGATAACAGACCTATCATTGGAGCTAATCAATTTGAGTTAAAGACTGGTCTTATTCAAATGGTTCAGAATTCACAATTTGGAGGTAGTCCACTTGAAAATCCTCATTCTCATTTGAAGAAATTTTTGATGATATGTGGCACACAAAGGCAGCCTGGAGTTTCAGATGAAGTTATTCGGCTCACCTTATTTCCATTCTCTCTTGAGATTGACATTGGAGTGGTATGACTCACTCCCACAAGCTATTATAGCTACTTGGGAGCAGCTATCTCAAGCTTTTCTATCTCAATTTTTCCCACCCGGGAAAACTACAAATTTGAGGAATTTGATGGTAGCTTTTAAACCAAGAGATGATGAAACTTTGTATGAATCTTGGATGAGATTTAAGGAGCTTGAAAGGCAATGTCCTCATCATGAAATACCGAAATGGATGATTGTTCAAAATTTCTACACGAGTTACTCGACCATAAGAAACACAATTGATTCACAAGTAGGAGGAGATTTCATGAGAATGACAAGTGAAGAATGCTATGATCTATTAGAGAAGATTGCTCATAATACCCATTTGTGGGGAAATCCTAGAGCACTTGAGCCAAAGAAGGCTGGGATTTATGAACTTGACTCAGTTAGCTACATGAATGCAAGATTTGATCAGTTGACTCAGCTTCTTAGTGATTTTTGCACAAAGGCAACAACCTCAACTCCTACAACTATGCAACAAGTTGCCTTCACAGATGGAACTCAAAGTTGTGGAGTTGATTACTCTTCTTATGGTGATGATTATTTGAACAAGCTGCTTATGCAGGAGGTCATCAACAGAAACCTATGGGAAATGCTTATTCTAATGTGAACAACTCAACATGGAGACCACAAGCAACTTTTGCTCAACAAGGTCAAAGCTCAAATTATCCTCATAACCAGCAGTTTATGCAGCAAAATAGGCCTCAATTTCAGCCTCAATTTCAGCCCACAAGGCAGCCACAACCTGGATATCAAGCAAGAGCACAACAATCCCTTCCACCCCATGAACCGAAGCCAACCATGGAAAGCATGATGGAGAAATTTTTTGCTGAACAAAGCAAGATGAATAGCAAATTGGAGGAAGAAATGCAACACATGAGACAAACCATGGATCAATTACAAGTCCACAACCGCATGTTGGAGACTCAATTGGCTTAACAAGCAAGCTCATCGGGAAGCAATTCCTATGGGAAACTACCTAGCCAACCACAAAATCCTCATGAACAATGTAAGGTTGTAACCTTGAGAAGTGGTAAAAAAGTTGGTCAAGAGAGTGAAAACAAGAGAGAAGAAAAAGAGAGCACAAAAGAAGAAAATTCAGTTGAGAGCAAGAAAAATGAAAAAGAAGAAGAAAGCAAAAGTGAGCAAGATGAGGGAGAAAAAACATACATCCCTTTGAACCTTACAAGCCCACCCTTCCTACCCTCAAATATTCATCAAGCATAAGCTAGACAAATAATTTGGCAAATTCCTTGAAGTGCTAAAGAAGTTGTATATCAATGTGCCATTCACTGAGGCACTATCCCAAATGCCAAGTTATGCCAAGTTTTTGAAGGAGATTCTTTCCAACAAGAGAAGGCTAGAAGATTATGACACCATCAACTTGGGAGAACAATGCAGTGCTATAATTCAGAAGAAGTTACCTCCCAAACTCAAAGATCCGGGTGTGTTTTCCATTCCTTGTCATATTGGTGATAATTGTGTGGCAAATGCCTTATGTGACCTTGGAGCTAGTGTCAGCCTAATGCCTCTTTCAATATATGAGAAGTTGAATATGGGAGAGTTGAAGCCCACAAATATGTATCTTTCATTGGCTGACCGTTCAATTAAGTATCCAGAAGGCATTCTAGAAAATGTGCCTATCAAGGTTGGGAAATTCTACATTCCAGTGGACTTTGTCATTCTAGATATGAAAGAAGACACAAAAGTTCCTATCTTATTGGGAAGACCCTTTTTGGCAACAGCTAGTGCATTAATTGATGTAAAGGGTGAGAAATTGACACTTAGAATGGGAGATGATCAAATGATATTCAACATCAATCCAGCCATGAAAAGGAAACATGAAGAAGTTGAGTCTTGTTTGCGGGTAGACATTATTGATGAGATGGTTCAAGAGCATTTCAGAAAAAGCTATCCACAAGACCCACTTGAAAATTGCTTAGTCCATGGTTGGAGCATTGATGATGATAATCACCACATAGCTGCTTTTGCACAACACTTGGAGAGTTCTCCACCACATCCTGAAGCCACAAATTTTCAGCTTGAAGAAGTGCAAACTTTGGAGATCAAACCACCATCATTAAAGGTAGAGGATGCCCCAAAGAGGTGTGCTGATAATGATTTGGTGTTGAATTGGGAGAAATGCCACTTTATGGTCCAAGAGGGAATCGTTTTAGGGCATTTAATCTCAAATAGGGGAATTGAAGTTGATAGAGCTAAAATAGAAATTATTGAAAAAATGCCCCCTCCAACCACTGTCAAAGGAGTGCGGAGTTTCCTTGGACATGCCGGGTTTTACCGGCGATTTATTCAGGATTTTTCTAAACTTGCTAAACCCTTAACAAATCTTTTGAATCATGATGTTAAATTTGATTTTAATCAAGATTGTATGGTTGCTTTTTGCAGGTTAAAGACGGCATTAACAACAGCTCTTATCATGCAACCCCCGGATTGGACTTTGCCATTCGAAATCATGTGTGATGCAAGCGAGTTTCTTTGTTGGGTATCCTTGGCCAATAAAAGATAGAAAACCTTATGCCATTTACTATGCAAGCCGAACCCTTGATGAAGCTCAAGTTAATTATGCCACAACTGAAAAGGAGTTCCTTGCGGTAGTATTTGCACTCAATAAATTTCGTTCTTATTTGGTCAACTCAAAGGTAATAGTTTTCACTGATCATGCAGCAATAAGGTACTTAATGAGCAAGAAAGAAGCTAAATCTAGGTTGATTAGATGGATTTTATTACTTCAAGAATTTGATTTGGAAATAAGAGATAAAAAGGGTGTTGAGAATGTGGTGGCTGATCACCTTTCTAGGATAAAAACTGAAAATAAAGATGATGAAATTGTGCCAATTGATGAGTTTTTCATGAATGAGCAGTTGTATGTGTTGAATTTTGCACTTCCATGGTTTGCTGATATTGTGAACTTCTTGTCTTGTGGTGTCTTGCCACCTTATTTATCTTGGCAGCAAAAGAAAAGATTCTTGCATGATGTTAAATTTTATTCTTGAGAAGAACCTCTTTTGTTTAGGAGATGCAATGATGGAATAATTAGAAGATGTATACCAGAGGAAGAAATACATGATGTTATTTACCATTGTCATTCCTCTGAATATGGTGGTCATTTTAGTGTCTCCAAAACTGTTGAAAAGGTCTTGACATCAGGTTTCTATTGGCCTAATATGTTTAAACATGTGAGAAATTTTGTAAGCAAATGTGATAGGTGCCAAAGGGTAGGCAACATTTCCAAGAGGGATGAGATGCCCCAACAGTCCATATTAGAAGTTGAATTATTTGATGTGTGGGGAATTGATTTCATGGGGCCATTTCCATCTTCTTGTGGGAATAAATATATCTTGGTAGGGGTGGACTATGTATCTAAATGGGTAGAAGCTATTGCTACACCTACCAATGATGCAAAAGTTGTGGTGAAATTTTTGAAAAAATTTGTTTTGACCAGGTTTGGTGCCCCACGTGCCATAATTAGTGATGGTGGTAGCCATTTTTGCAACCACCAATTTGAAAAATTGATGAGAAAATATGGGGTAAAGCATAGGATTGCCACACCATATCACCCTCAAACAAATGGCCAAGTAGAAATCACAAATAGAGAAATCAAGCAAATCTTGGAGAAAACTGTCAATAAGTCCATAAAAGATTGGTCCCTTAAATTAGATGACACTCTTTGGGCATATAGAACAGCATTTAAAACCCCCATAGGAACTACACCTTATAGGTTAGTTTTTGGGAAATCATGCCATTTGCCCGTAGAGTTAGAACACAAAGCTTATTGGGCCATTAGAGCAATCAATTTTGATTTACAAGCTGCTGGACATAAAAGACTTTTGCAACTTGATGAATTAGAAGAATTGAGACTTGATGCTTATGAAAATGCTAGGATCTATAAAGAAAGAACTAAAAAATGGCATGATAAGCATATCAAGAAAAAGGACTTTAAAGAAGGAGATTTGGTTCTCTTATTCAATTCAAGGTTAAAATTTTTTCCAGGAAAATTAAAATCAAGGTGGTCAGGTCCATTCAAAATTGTGAAAGTTTTACCTCATGGTGCTGTGGAAATTTTTGGTGAAAAATCTGGTAATTTCAAGGTAAATGGACAAAGGTTGAGGCACTATTCAGTTGGTGAGCCAATTGAGAAGATAGCAACTTGCTATCTTTCTCATTCTCCATAACATCTTGAGTGAGTATGGTCAAGCTAAAGACCTAAACTTAGCATTTTTGTGCATAACTCATAATTTTTCATTGATTCTTTATTTCTTTCATATATTTGTTTTAAGCTTTTCTATACTCCTTATTCAGAGTTTAACATTGTTCTAATTTCCTTGTGCAGATGGGATACAATGCATTGCAAGCAAATGAGCATAAAAAAAAAAAAAATTCATGTCTTTAATTTCGTTGCTTAATTAATTAGTATTTTGAACTTATTTAGTTAATATTTTGTTTGTGTTGTTTTTCTTTTACTTGAACCATTTACTTATTCAGTTTTTTTTTAGTTCCTCATAAAATACATTTTTCTTTTATATCTTTAGTACATTGCTCACTTGCTTTGATTTGCTACTTCGGATTTACACTTGATGGCTATATTTTTGAGCTTAACCTCTTTATTCCAACTTTTTGAGTTTAATTGATTTAATGGCTTCCATTGCACTGTTTCTTTTGCAATGAGTGCAGCAGCTGTCCAAATTTTACTTAATTAAATTGGCTGCACTTCAATGAGGTAACAATTCTCATCTCAGCTTGTGTCACTTTCAACACAAGTTGTGCTATCGCTTATGCAACAGGGTAATAATTCTTTATGCACATATGAGCTACCCATTTTCTGCACATATAGCCAAATTATCCCATTTCTTGCACTCTTTTAACATTGAGGACAATGTTCATTCTGAGTATGGGGGAGAGGGTAAATTTTTTGCAAAAATTATTTTTTCTTTTTTCATTTGCATATAGTGACATTACTTCATACTTGTACATATTCACAAACATACACTTGCATACAGCTTCATACACTTAGTTATGCATACTTAGTTGCATATAGGTTGACTATACATTTATACACTCATGCATTTTATTCATTCATTTAAAATTTTTGAATTTTTAAACCAGTCTTTGGATTCCATAAGCCACTTATTCAAGCAATCCAACTTGCCTTTAGATGGTTAGTGGAATGAAAGTTTCAGCTGGGTACAAAGTCTTAAGCATTATTCTTTCTCTTACTTAATAGCTGAAAATTAAGACATTCATCTAGGTATGCAGATTCTGATTAGTTATTTTGAGTTTTGAGTGTCTGGATAAGCCTTTAAGGAAGAAAATGGTCATTGTTGTCTCACCATTCCTAGAACAAGCATCTTAGATCTTTCAAAGCGAAATTTTTAACTTGCATTTGATAAGAAGATGATTTAGGCATTCCTTCATATTTTAAACCTCACATTTAGCCTTAACCTACCTTAATTTCATTTTAACCCTTGCAAACCCCCTTGAACCTTAATTCCCTAATTTCTTTGGAACCCAAATCATTTACCTAGCCATTAAACCTAAACACTACCACCTATTTATGAGAATAATATTCTAGCAATTAAGTGCATAAAAAAATAAAAAAAAATTAAAAAAAAAACATGGAGGATTGAAACATCTTGAAAAGTGCTAAAGTAATTGTCAAAAGTTGAAAAGGTCACCAAAATATCCCAAAGGTAATTTTGGGTGTGACATGAAATAGGGACACATACAAAATCAAAATAAAATAAAATAAAATAAGCATAAAAAGTAGTCCCTTTTGTATAATCATTGTGATAGCACTTGAGATTCATTGTGAATTTCTTTCCTTTTGATAAAAAAAAAAAAATGGATGCACTTTGAGTTTCATGATTAATATTATTCTCATATTTTGTTTACCTTATTCCCTTTCTTTGTTAACCACAATCTTACCCTATTTGACCCCATTACAACCCTTAAAAAGACCTAATGATTCTTTGAAAAATGCTTGTTACATTAGTAGAGTTAGATCTTTTATGCTTGCATATGGGTTTGGCAATATAATCTTCCATACATTACTCACCATCTATTTGAGACACATTGGCTATCTATTTCATTTAGGTTTGTTTTGGCACAATTGACTCTTGTAGCTGGTTGGTATTTATTGCTTGGGTTGATTGGTTAATTCTTAGCTATTCTGTAATTGTTGAGAGTGCTTGCTTCATTCTTTGTACTTTTGCTGGTAGGAACTTGGAATGTTGGTGGCTAGAGGTAAGTTGGTGGTTTGGATTAGTGATTTTTGTGTTTTCAAAGACTGATTCTATTCCCTTCCAAATGAGTTTTAATGAAATTTTGCTTGGGGACAAGCAAGAGTTTGAGTATGGGGGAATTTGATGCATGCATTTTAGATCATCATTTAGGTATAATTTTTGCACATAATTTATCCTTGTTCATAGCTATTATTATAGATATTAGTATATATTTAGTCAATTTTGCAATTTTCACTTTTCTTAGTTTAATTTTTGGAATTCATTTGTTTTGTAGGTTAAATTTGGAGAAATTTGATGTATTTTGATCAGAGTAGCCATTTGGAGGAGATTAAAGTCGAATTGCAAAAATTTTGAAGTTGAGAAAAAAATGGCCGAGAGCGACACAACCTGCAGCACAACCGAGTTAGCTTATATCGCAGGTTGTGTCGATCGTCAGATATTCAGGCCGAGAGCGACACAACCCACGACACAACTGACTCGGCTTATGTCATTTTTACTGGAAATAATTGACGTGGCATTTCCGTTACTCCAACTTTTTACCTCACTTTCTCTGGAACCTTCCCCCTTTTACCCATTCTAGGGCAGACCCTTAGCCTATATAAAGCCTCATTTTATCATTTTCTTTGAATAGAGAGCAAGAGAGGCATTTTTGGCAAGATTAGAAAGAGAAGGAGGGAGCACTTTCTGCATTTTTTTTTTCCAGCAGCTGCAGATCACGTTTCTGCACTTTTCTGCAGCAGATTCTGCTGCATATTTCTGGGTTTTTCTACCCTTGAGCTTACATTTCCATTATTTCTTCATTTATACATTTGGGTTTGTCTTTAAACAATGATTTGTGAGTAGTTGAATGAGATTCTAGAGATGGGTTTGTAAATATTGATTTGTATTGTGGTTTTGAACTAATTTAGCCATTTAAATGGGATTTGTTACATTTTGATTTATTGCTTGTGAGCTTGTTGCCTTGCTTGATGAATGGGCCCTCATTAAGTTAAGCTTTAATCCTTAATAGATGGACTGAAAAGTGAATATTAGGGATAGATAATCTTGCAATAAACTTTATTTTCTTGATGTTAGAGATAAGCTAAGAAGATTAAGGGGAACTTTCCAAAAATCAATTAGAGCTTTAAATGGGTTTTTGTTAGGTTTGAAATACCGTGAAAACAGGGTTTGATTTAATGAAAACCAACTTTGAAATGCTTGAAAAAGGTTTCAAAAATTTAAGAATTGATTTCCCTCAAAATTGCAATTCTCATGTATTTGGCTAAATTAGGGATAAACCACATGCAAACAATATTGAAAAATCCAATCTCTAGAATCACTTTATTTTTTTATTGAATTTAGATTTAATTCCTCTCAAATTTCATAAATAGAAATTTCAAATTAATTTTTGGTAATCTAGTTTAATTAATTTTAGTTAATTGTTTGATTCAGTTTTAATTCCTCAAATACCAATTTTAATTCCAAATTTCATTTTACATCTTTAATTTTTGTCATTCTAATTAGCTTATACTTTTATTTCCAATTTAAGCACAATTCCCTGTAGGATCGATATCATTTTTTTAAAACTATACTATTGTGACCCGTGCACTTGCGGACACACCGTATCAACTGGTTACAACAATCATATGAGTGGAGATAAGTCAGTTTTTTCCACCCTTGATGAATCTTTCCGAGATAATGTGAAGTTTGGGAACAATTCCAAAGTTGCAGTCATGGGAAAAGGGCAGGTAATAATTCAAACAAATGGAGATTTTTCTCATACAATTTCAAATGTCCTTTCTGTTTCATATTTGAAGACCAATCTTCTAAGCATTGGTCAACTGCAAGAGAAAGGTTATGAAATTTCTATAAAAGATGGAGTTTGCAGAATTCAAGATGCCAACTTGGGCTTAATTGCTCAAGTCAAGATGACTAGAAGCAAAATGTTTCCTCTCTATCTCCATAATATTCAATATGCATGTTTTTCAGCAAAATTAAAGGATGTGGCATGGCTGTGGCACTTTCGTTATAGGCATTTGAACTTTGGTGGACTGAGAATGCTACATCAAAAGAACATGGTGATTGGTCTTGCTCAAATTACAGCTCCTTCAGAAATTTGTGAAAATTGTATTGTTAGAAAACAATACTGTAGTCCATTTCCATAAGGCAAATCATGAAGAGCAAAGAAGGTGTTGGAATTGGTTCATTCGGATCTCTGTGGACCAATAAGACCAAGTTCCAATGGTGGTAAAAGATATTTTATAACCTTCATTTATGACTTTAGTCGAAAAACATAGGTGTATTTTTTTTCAGGAAAAATCTGAAGCATTTGTTGCCTTTAAAAGTTTTAAAGTGCTTGTTAAGAAAGAAATTGGTAGCCCAATAAAAGCTTTTCGCACTGATTGTGGGGGAGAGTACAATTCACAAGAATTTACAAATTTTTGTGAGAATAATAGAGTTAAGAGGCAACTTACAACAGCTTACACACCTCAACAAAATGGCGTTTGCGAATGCAAGAATCATACAATCCTCAACGTGGTGCGAAGCATTCTAACAAGGAGCAATGTCCCAAAAAGGTTTTGGCCTGAAGCTGTTACTTGGAGCATTCATATATTGAATAGAAGTCCTACATTCGTTGTTCAAAATATGACTCCGGAGGAAGCATGGAGCAGACAAAAACCAAATGTTGGCCATTTCAGAATTTTTGGTTGTATTGCCTATGCCCATATTCCAGATGAGAAGAGGAAGAAGCTAGATGATAAGGGAGAAAAATGCATTTTTCTTGGTGTTAGTAATCATTCAAAAGCTTATAAGTTACATAATCCTAACACCAAGAAAATTGTTATTAGTCGTGACGTGTTTTTCGATGAAGAAGTAACCTGGCCATGGAATGAAAAAGGAGTTCAACACCATATTCCAGTAGATTTTGAAGATGAAAAACAGCAGCTAGAGGAGACTAAACAACCATCAATTCCAGCTCAACCACCAATTCCAGCTCCTACACAAGTAGAGGAGCGACCTCAACGTGTTAAAAAAAGACCTACATGGATGACAGATTATGAGATAACTGGAATTGACCAATCTGAGGATCCACTTATGCATTTTGCTCTGTTTTCAAACTGCGATCCTACCACTTTTGAAGTGGCTGTTAAAGACTTAAAATGGCAGAAGGCAATGGATGAAGAAATTGCAGCAATTATAAGAAACAACACTTGGGTGTTGACTGAGCTTCCAAAAGGGCATAAGACAATTGGTATCAAGTGGATATACAAGACAAAATTGAATGAGAATGGTGAAGTTGATAGGTACAAGGCACGCTTAGTAGCTAAAGGCTATAAGCAAGAGTTTAGCGTGGACAATAAAGAAGGTTTTGCCCCGGTTGTATGACTTGATACAGTTGGATTGGTGATTGCTTTGGCTGCTCAAAACTCATGGCCCATTTTTCAATTGGACTTCCAATCAGCTTTCTTACATGGAGACTTAGATGAACAGGTATTTATTTATCAACCTCCTGGTTATGTTAAGATTGGAGAAGAACATAAGGTGTATAAATTAAAAAAGGCACTATATGGATTAAAACAAGCTCCAAGAGCTTGGTATAGTCGTATAGATCCCTATTTTTCTACGGAGGGATTTAAGAAATGTCCATATGAGCATACACTTTTTACAAAGTTTAATGATAAGGGAGAAATGCTCATTGTCTGCTTATATGTGGATGATTTAATTTACATCGGCAATGAGAGTTCCATGTTTGAAAGTTTTAAGAAGTCCATGATGGTAGAATTTAATATGACTGATATTGGAATGATGCATTATTTCCTTGGTCTTGAAGTAGCTCAATCTGCTGGTGGAATTTTTATTTCACAAAAGAAGTATGCTCAAGAGATTTTGGACAGGTTTCAAATGAAGAATTGTAATTCTGTTAGCAGTCCCACTGAGGTTGGTTTGAAGCTCATTAAAGAGCCTGGAGGTAGAAGAGTTGACAACACTCTTTACAAACAAATAGTGGGAAGTTTGATGTATTTAACGGCCACAAGACCTTATATTATGCATGCAGTAAGTCTTATTAGCAGATGCATGGAAAGTCCAAGGGAGATGCATCTTCTAGCTGCAAAAAGAATCTTTCGCTACTTGCAAGGAACTGCTAATTATGGTTTGTTCTACAAGAAAAGAGAAAAGTCAGACTTGATTGGCTTTACTGATAGTGATTATGCTAGAGATTTGAATGATAGGAAGAGCACGTCCGGTTATGTTTTTATGATGGGCTCCGGAGCAATTTCATTGTCACGAACAACCTATGGGTCGGACCGACACTAGGACCTAGGTTGGCATAAAGCCCTCGAGGCCCGTAGTAAATCTTACTATTCCCAAACGCATGATCAAGCCCACAATTTAGGCCCAACATGCATATAAAATAATTTAAATTAACTATTATAATTTTATTTTGGGCCAACTTAACCCAATAATTATCAGAAATTAAAATTAGGGGAGCCCAGCTCAACCCTGTTACATCATTCACAAACTATTTAAAAATCATAAAAAATTTTCATTTATTAATACAAAACTTAAATTCATACAGTTCCTGACAAGATCAATACTACTGCTAGTACATGCGGAGTTCTAAATTACAAATTTAGAGAATAATAATACAATTAAGTAATTATCGATAACCTGCGAAAAAAGAACCAGGTTATTCTGAAAAATATCTCTTCCTATAGCCTAAAAAAAAAGGTGAACAGGAGTGAGCATTCGACTCAAGAGAGTAAAATACCAATTTTAAGTATAATTTCTATAGTTATCTAAAACTAATGCGTCTTAACAGTGAAATGCAACACTATCATACATATCCATATAAGTCGCATCATAATAGTAAAAAGGTAATTTGGAGCACACACACACACCCAATAATATTCAAACTGCGAGTGTCTCTCAAGCCGCGTCTACCCGTCCTATCCATACCCAATACCACACACCACACGCACACTAACGCATGCACACTGCTCCAAATTACCATAAACAATAACCATGGCACTTCATCAATTAAGAATGCATTATAAAACGCGCTTAGTATTTAACTATGTAAATATATATTTATAAGTCATGCATGGACATGCTTGAACATATAATAATATTGAAATTATAATTAAAATTAATATTTTACTCACAGTACACCAGAGATTACTATAAAGGTTGGGTGTAGGAAGATGGTTGACCCTGATCACCTACATAATTTTATTATGAATTTATTAGTGCTAATTCAAATAAAAATAAATTTAAAGAGGCAACACATCCTAATTTATGCCGAAATGTGGTATCAGAGCCGGACCCCCTCTAGTAGATGTGTGGTTCGGAGATGAACCAGGTGGAAGCTGGTGGGCCTGTAACATCCCATGCGGAAAGAGAAGGTCTCGGCCGGAATGGTCCTCTGGGAGGGTAAGGCTCGCTGGTGCCCTTATCCAAATGGGAGGCAGGAATAAACTGAATCATATATTAAAATGGGGAAAACTAATCACTAGAGCCGCCTTTTGGTAGAATGGCCTGGAGAGTTGGAAGAACTCCAGGGTTAAGCGTGCTCGCTTGAGAGAAATCTTAGGATGGGTGACCTCCTGGGAAATTCTTCATTCCGCCTATGGGACAAAACCATGAGGCTCTGGATGGGGTGTGCCAAAGCGGACAATTCCTCTAGTGATTGGAGTAGGGGCGTTACATTCATGATCTTCAAGGAAGCAATGAATCGTGACTTTATCATCTATAGAAGCTGAATTCGTAGCAGCAACAACATGTGCCTGTCAAGCAATTTGGTTGCGTAAGGTTCTTGAAGAAATTCATCTCCAGCAGAAAGGATCTACTCCCATTTATTGTGATAGCAGTTCAGCAATAAAAGCTCTCCAAAAATCTTGTTCTACATAGGAGAAGTAAACATATTGATGTGAAATTTCATTTCTTAAGGGATCTCACAAAAGATGGGGTAATTGATAGAAGTGAAAATCAGGTTGCTTATGTATTTATTAAGTCCCTCAAGTTGGTATCATTCATGAAGTTCAGAAAATTACTTGGTGTCTGCACTTTGGAAAATCAAGTTTGAAAGAAGGTGTCCTGTAGCAAGTATATTAAACTGAAAGTGTAACTTTCAGACTAAGGGAGGGATTGTTGGATGTTATTGTTTATTCTTTTTTACGTGTACTATTTTAGTTGTCCTAATATTTAGCATATGCAGTAGTTTGTTGCATAAAAGTTGTAGAGTCTTTGTGTATGTTAGCTAGTTGAGTAATAGTAGGACTTAGTGGACTATTATCCTAGTTTAATGCTTTTTGACCATTAACCGAAGCTCTATTTAAGGAGCTCAGTTGCTGTAATTCAGAGTGTGCTTTTTTTTAGCCAATTGAATAAAAGTCCAAGTTTAATTCACTCTTTTTCTTGTTTTAGTTCAAACACGCCTCTTCAACAAAAGTGCCCGGGAGATGATATTCAAGTTTCACAACCCAAACTTGATGGCCGATACAGTCATGAAGATAAAGATGAATTCTGGAAATGGTTTTATGCTCGCATGGGTCTCGGATTCATTGTAGGCTTCTGGGGAGTATCGAGCACCTTACTGCTAAAGCGTCCTTGTAGACATGCCTTTTTCCAACTCTTGGACAAATTGGGAGATTGGTTTTATGTAAGACTAGCAGTGTACAAGAGAAGATTGCAACAGAAATTTCGTAGCTAGGATTCATCGCTTCTTTTGAAATGGTTGCCAAGGTAATGTCCTTACTCCTTATGATTCTTTCCTGTATGAATTTGACTAGGAATTAATATTACGTCTAGTAGGGAGAGAGTAGAAGTTATTTCAGTTATTTTGGGAATAGAAAGCAAAAGTACTAAAACATTGACAAAAAATTTATGATTTATGCACTAACTATCAATCTATTTTTTTTTCTGCCTTTTCTTTTTTCCTCTTCCCCTCTGTTTTTCTGACATTAGAACCTGCTACTGCTGCTGCCGCCGTTGTTTCGGAGAAAAAATTAGTTTGTTAGTCCGATGGCGAAATTTCGTATAAACAGCGAGCTTTTAGCCAATTGGTACAGTATATTAACTTCTTGTCATCATTTTGTTTATGTTTTGCTTCTTCAAGAATGAAAATTCAGAATGCAATAATGTGAAACTTGAGTTTGATTTTTGTTTCATGAATCCCTTAGTTGGCTTTGATTTTTGTTTCATGTATCCCTTAGTTGGCTCTTTGTACTATTTTCTCTTTCACGAAAATGAAAGACCATTATTATGTTAACTAAACAATAAGAAGTGATGACTTGAGCTTTTAGGATGAGTACGTCGGCAGCTTAAAGATAGAGGAAAAGCTTAGAGAAAATACCTTTTTCTTTTTTCATTAGAGAGAGGATTGTGTAGGTACCTTTTTCTTTTTTCTTTAGAAAGAGGATTGTATGGGAGTGTCTCATTCAAAACCTAACTTTACCAAACGAGTGATAAGCTTAGCAGATACTAAGTCTATGCATGTATACTTGAAGGGGTTGTATTCTTTATTGGATAGAAAACTATTCCTAATTGGCAACTACTTATGCAATGACCAGTGGATCCTAATATGTTAGGATTCGAAGTCATTACCCTCAGCAAGATAGCTCAAACGAAATTATCCTTCATAAACTCTGGCACTAACTTCATTGGTATCTAGGATTTGCACTTGATGTCTAAAAATAGCTATTGATACCTAAGTCCTTTAATATCATGTTATCAGATATCCCTTCTCCTAGTAAAAGAATAGCTTGAAAATGAATATAAAGAAAATAAATACAAAAAATAAATATAAATTGAAAATAAATATAAAGAATAAATAATAAATATCAATAAATGTATGCAAATAGATTCTTATAATATGAAATATACCTGCAATTGTTCATCGTCTTTTACTAATGTATTAATTAGTAAAATATTATTTAGTAAGTTTGAGAGAAAAATATTGGTTGAATGTTGTATCTTTTATTTATATTAAGGTGTGACTAATTTGATTTTTGACGTGTGATATTAGTTTATATAGTTTATAACTATAACTTTTAATTTTCTTAATATTAATTGAATTGTAACTATTGTAATAATTTTTTATTATAAAGAATTAATTACATGATTTTATAATTGTCGTAGAAAATAAAAAGGTTGTTTTGGTATATAATTTGTAACTATGACACTTAGTTTCCTAATGTTAATTAAATTATAACTATTGTCATAATTATTTTTTATTAAATGCTTTATACTTCTTAGTATTTACATATCACTATGTGTTGTAAAATTGTCTAAGTAAACAGGGCAAAATGGATAAAAAAAATTAATGGAGCGTTACTTGTCACGTTTTGATGAAATTTAATTTGAGATCAATTTTATTATATTTATTGTTATATAGATAGATATAGATTTTATTAACTATAGTTCTCATTCTTTATGTGGCAAACGGGCCGACAACGAAGAATTTCGAGTCCTCTAAGGTACAATTCAGCACTAAATTTCTCATCTTTCATCATCCTCGCCGGACTTTCAACAATCAACCCTAATACTGCAGAGGAAGCCAAGACAATTGAAGCATTCCCATTTCGAGTCCTCTAGGACACAATTGAAGTTAACCATGTCATGAGACAAGTTACTAAGTAATGTCCTCGTTTGAACATTTGGTAGTGACTGAAGCATTCTATGGAGTTGCTTATCTACCATGGCAAGATTTATTAAGATTGAAGTGACTGCTTCATTTGGAAAGAAACCCCTCTCTCTCTCTCTCTCTCTCTCTCTCTCTCTCTCTCTCACACTCTTTTAAGAAATTCCATTGCTTTGTGAACCTAATTTGCTTAAAGCAAACCCTGTATGATGATATTATACGAAATGGCATCTGGTTCACAACCCCTTTCTTCCAATTGTATAAGCAATTTGTCAGCCTATGGGAGCTTGTCAGCCTTGCAAAGGGCATTGATTATTATGTTATATGTCACAGCATCATGAACTAGACCTACTATTGGGATTTCATCAAATTTTTCCTGTGCTGCTTCCAATCTTCAGGTTCGAGACATTCATTCCATCAATGAGTATACTATAAGTCTCGATACTAGGCTCATATTTCGTACTTTTGAGGGACTGA
Source organism: Hevea brasiliensis (assembly GCF_030052815.1). Lineage (NCBI taxonomy): Eukaryota > Viridiplantae > Streptophyta > Magnoliopsida > Malpighiales > Euphorbiaceae > Hevea > Hevea brasiliensis. The sequence goes on from NC_079504.1 coordinate 11,938,496, forward strand.
AACAGATCTATTGCTTCCTCAATACAGCCATTTGTGCAAAGCCCATATAATAGGACTTTATAAGTAGAGAGCGATGGAGATTGACCACAGGATTGTATTTCCTTGAACGTCTTTCGCAGTTCTAATTCTTCCTCCCTGGAAAAGTGCTGCTATAAGCATGTTATAAGTCAATGTAGTTGGTTTCAATCCTTCACAGTGCATTTCTTGAAACAGCCGAATTGCTTCATCAATCTTTCGACTCTTGCGATAGCCAGTAGTCAACATATTATAGCTGAAATCATTAACCTTTCGACGCTTGCGATAGCCATTAATCAACATATTATAGCTGACATCATTAACCTCAATGCCTCTATTTACCATCAATTCAAACGGCTTCAATGCATCATCCGTCTGACCACGCAAACATAAACCGTTCAAAAGTGAATTGTAAGTGAACAAATCAGGCTCCTTTCCATGCTTTATCATCAATTTATAAATCTCATAATCTTCTTCAACCTTCCCCTTGTTGCTTAGGCAATCGATCAAAATTGTGAATGTTACCACATCTTGTAATATTCCTAGTCCCACCATTTGATTAAAAATTCTCGTAGCTTCCTTCCATAATCCTAATTCACAAAACCCGCAAATCAATGAGTTATAAGAGACTAAATCAATGAGTTATATATTTAAAAAAAATTATAAGGAATTAATTTTTTTTATTAATCCTAATTTTTATTATAAAGAATTAATTATATGATTTTATAATTATCGTGAAAAATAAAAAGATTACTTTGAGTTATAATTTATAACTATGACACTTAATTTTCCTAGAATTATTTATTTTTTTTTTTTGAATTTGGCTATTCAACAACTCTTAGTATTTAATCATAAGGTCTTTGAATTATAAATGACTGAATATTTACATGTTAATTTAGAGCATTAAATAATAATAAGTATGTAAAATTCTTTGAAAATATTCCACGTTATATACTTTTGTTACGATCTGATTCAATGGGCTGGATCGACACTAGGACTTAGATAGTATAAGGCTCCTAAAACTTATAGTAAGACTAACTATTTTTTAGCCCAACTTTAAAGCCCATATCTAAGCCCATTTTTAAGAATTAAATCGGACAGAGTCCGGTTATAAACTGGACTATCCAACAAAGAGCTTTTTAGATCGCTCGACCTGTTATCACAATATATATAGGTTTAAAAAACTTATAGTAACTAAAACTTTTTTTTTTAACTTTAAGCCATATTTAAATTTTTTTAGATTTAATAATAAGATATAGTCCGACTATATAATAAAAAGTATCATATTTTATATTATATATATATATATATATATATTATATATATATATTAAAAAAAAAAAATTGATGATCTTTTTATTATATAGACTACTTTGATTTTTAATTAAAAAAAAATTAAATTAATATGGGCTTTAAAGTTGGGCTTAAAAATTAAATATAGTAGGTTTTTTTTTAAATTTTTTATATATATATATATATATATATATATATATATATATATATATATATGGAGTTTAGCTCACCCTCACAACCCACAATCAATCAGTTTAATAAAATGGGAGCTCAGCTCCTTCATCCAAAATATATGTCCATCCCATTCAGCCATACATGCATAATATTAAGTTTAAAACATTAATTAATAATCTTTTAGAGCCCCAAATCAATAAAATATTTCTAGCACATGTGGAGTTCTAGAGTTTAAATCAATAACATAACATAAATATAAATACAGTGACTAGTAGACCTGCGAGGAAGAAAGCAGGTAAGTCACAAAGAAAAGCCTTCCTGTAGCCTAAAAAAAATGGTGAACAGGAGTGAACGTTTGACTCATAAAGTAAGATATTTATTTTACATACAATTTCTATAACTATCTAAGTCTAGTGCATTCCTAAGAATGAAATGCAACATCTTTACACAATTCAAACAAGTCAAGTCATAATCACAGCAAAGGCAATCTGGAGCACTCACATACCCGTGTGTCAAATTCATACTCACACACATGTATTTCAACCTCTACTAGCGAAATCAACTCAAAGTCGAACTTTCTTTTAATATCCAAATGTGCGGGCCAACGAGAACAACTCGAGTTGTGCCTACCCTGACTTATCCATAATAAGGATCGGGTCCCATTGAGTCAAGCTCCAGCTGCGTCTACCTATCCTACCCATATCTATATACACACCACATGCACACCAACTCACACACGTGGCTCCAGATTGCCATAAAGCAACAACCACAGCAATGTCATCAAATACAAATGTAATACAAGGCATGTCTAGCTAATGACTATATACATATATCTATAAGTGATGCATGAACATACTTTGAATACATAATAATATTAAAATTATAAGTAAAATCAATATCGACTCACAGATTGATCACTGGACTGCAGTTGGTCCAGCTAGAAGGAGAAGACGACCGGCACCGACCAGCTAAACATACACATTGACTTCTATAAAAAAAAACTAACAAAATTAAATAATTGATTTAAACCATAAAATAAAAATAATTTCTAAGATCTTGCCAAAATTTCGGTAGAGTTTTTCCTGTACCTAGAACTTACTCAACCTACAAAGTAGTTCAAATAACACTTTTAATACCACAAGCCTTAAGCCCACATATTAACAACGTCACATGGCCTCTTCTGGGCCCTTCAAATCAGACCAAACTAACACAATTAGACAATTTGATTATAAGTTTTAAAATTGATATTTTCCAAAAACCATTCAAACTAGCTTTAAAAATTCTATAAACTTGTTCTATCATCCTTAACAGTATTATAAGGATATTGCAAAAGAAATCATAATTTTTTGATCACCCACGAATATTTTATGAATTTCATTCTAAACCCAGTATTAGGCAAAAATTGAGCAACTTGGAATTCAGATTTACATATACCAAATCTAACACCTAGAATGAGTTTGAAACTTTTGAAAATGCTAAGATTGACTATAATATTGGCCACGTTCCGAGACGGGCCGCCGGACTGTCGGATCTGACTGAAAACTTGGCCTCGAGCGCTGGTGAGCTATCATCAATTCGATAGCACCTAAATTAAGCCCAAAAATTGTTAATAATTATCATAAAATTATTTTTAATTTTTTAAAAATGAAAAAGTCCGAAAATCTTACTAAGTGATCTGGACTGTTCGATATCGCCTTTTCCAAACAGCGTCTGATAGGAGCGAGGCCGATCCCATCTATAAGGTTTCGTCGCCCTGAGTCCATCGGTGGTCTCGAATTTCTGATCCGATGGTCGGATCGCCAGAAAAGTGGCCGAAAAGATAAAAAAACTACTAATTTTCTCTCTCCTTAATATGTGTGATTCCGGTAACTATAGGAGCTGCCACTAGTCGAAAACTCTTCCTTGGGCTGAGAGGTGTCGATTTGGACCAGTGGGGTCATTAATCACTGACCGAAATGGCCAGATTTTAGCTGGTCAACTTCCCTCTCTCTTCTCTCTATCTTCATTTTGGCTTCCACCGTCAGTTTTCTTTGCCCGTGCCGGCCTCCTTGTCATCGCTGGAGTGTTGCCTTGCCTCTTGGGGGGTGGCTACCATCGTTGTCATCCCTGACAATGCTGGATCGATGCTCCAAATGGGAAGGGGAAAGAGAGAGCGAGAGATGGGGAGGGGGGTGTCCTGCCTCACGCCTTACTACGATTCCCTCTCTTACAATCTCTACTCATGACCTAAGCCTATGTGCCATTTTCTACCATCCCTTTTGCTCGTCATGCCTATTTAAACCATTAGGTTTACTCTTATTTAACTTACTCGTCATGCCTATTTAAACCATTAGGTTTACTTTTATTTAACTTACTACTTATTAATTCACTCCTTTGCCTGATAGGGCAGTTCAAAACACCATTGTACATCCCATAACTTTTGCTTGCTCTGGTTGCATTCCTCAACTAACTTTCATCATACTGTTAGAAGTCTAAATGGACTTATCCCATTGCTACCTACTCCATCTTGGGAATCGGAATAGACAGAGTTTGGTCCATATCCTGCAACTTTGAACTCCATATTTAGGTTCCTAACATTGCCGGAACTATGACCTGCTCTAAGTCCTATACTTTTATATTCTATATCTTGACAACTATCCTCGCTCATGTACTCTTGTTCTAGGTTTTCTAATATTGCTCCTCAGTTCATCCTATTTATCTTGCCTATAATGGTACTTTATGTACTTATATCTCACTTTGATCTTCCTAATTTTGTCTTATTCTTGGCTATTTGGTTTGCTCTTTAATTCATCTCTTTTATCTTACCCAAAATAGAACCTTAATTACTTTATTTCCTAGCTCGATTCTTCTTTTTAACCTGATAGCTATGCTGAATAACTGTACTTTTCAGTGTCTCTGCTAGGTCATCTTCACCTTTGTACTACTCAAAATTGGTCTTTCGATCACTCTGTTTAGCACTTCCACTACCATTCAAATTTCTCTCCTATTATATCTGAAACCAACTATCCAAATTTTCATTTCCATATTTCCTTTTATCTACTGATATTCTATGACTTATTTTCACTTACTTGCAGTCATTGTCCTTTTCTTTGCTTAACTATAAACTACCCTCTCATACTTCAAGGAGGAAATCTACAAGGATTCTATTTTCTTATATCCACTCAATTAGTCAAAACTTATGGTACTGTTTACCATAACCCATCATTCAATTCACTGGCTTTTCATCCATTATGAGCCAATCACTTATAGTTCCTATAATGAAACTTATACCCTCTTCAGGATACTTTAGCCAATTACTCTTTACCACACTCTCCAGTCCCATCTGGGACATTATTCTTTAGGTCACATTAGTAGTAGTGATCTTCTGTCTTTCTTGAAAGCATAAGATCATACCCTACATCATAACTTACTACAACAGGGGTACTGCATCTTGCTAACACACAATGGATATAATATTCTTACTAAACATTAAGCAAAACGTCTCTTGTAATGCCAAAACTATTGAAGACCCCATATCAGGGATCAGATAATCCCACTAAGTAGGTGTCATCATTACAGTACGACCATACTAAAAACCTCTAGTCTCATACCACTTATGTTATAACCCTATGCTTAAGTTAAGATAACCGAGTCACTTATTCTAGTTATCACCCAACTGCGACCTTGATATTCTATTTAAGGGTCTTAAACTTCTAACAAGGAGTCTCAAACTCTTCTATAGAAATAGAACTTTGTTCTGGCATAACTGTTTGCTGGTTTTACAACAACTGCAAGTGCACGAATCGCTAACAAGTAATAAAGTAATGAGTAGAGTATCATTTCCATGAGGATCGTGTTGAGTACTGAACTATAGTGATTTTAATTATCTAGATGATTGAATTGTATAAAAATAGTAATTAAATCTAAATTAAAAGAAATAAAATCTAAACAATTAACTAAACTTGAATATTAATGAATAAAGGCATTCTAGAGCTAGTGGTTCACACTTCAATCAATTATAGAATCAATCTAATTTAGTCAATAATTGAGAGATTATTACTTTGATGGAAATTAATATGAAGTTATCTTAAGTCCTCTCTCAAGGCACTCAATGTGTATTTTAATTAACATAAACCCTACTTTCGTGATGATTAAATTAATTAAAATCCTTTAAGATTTTTTATTAATTTTGGAACTTCACAAAGGTCATCAGCCTATCTCCAGGTCAGATTTTCTATGTTCAAAATCATGATTTTCTAATACTAACCTTCACCTTTCAATTCTTCAATTAGTATCTTAGATCATAGCTAGGTGGCTACCAATACATAACATGCATTAAGAACACAAGAGATTGAATCAAAGAACAAAACCCCCAATGTATTAAATAAAATCAAATAAGATCCATAATTAAACTGAGAGTGCTACATCCCTAACCCTAGAATAAAGAAACTACTCACACATGGTGAGTTTTACAGTCAAGTTTATAAAAAGATAAAGAGAAGACATGAGAAGAAAATAGAGTGAAAGAACCCAGAAGAAGAGTTGCAGCCTTAGACTTTTGGAACTTCAGCTGAAAATCCCTTCTAGCAATCTTGCAAATCTTGTTTCTTCCTTGCCTCTCTTGAAGTTAATGTGCATCCTTGAATGTAAATTCTCTTCCTCTTTCAATTTTTGACTTGTTATATTTATATCTGGTATAAAAACCATAATTTCAGAGTCCTAAAAGCATTAGGAGTCCATCCAAGTCGGGTTGGAAGCAAGAAAAACCACATCAAAATTGTTGTCAGGGGACTTTACATGGGCTGTGTAGTGACACATGCCCCGTGTAACTTTTTGCCACTTCATTTTTCAAGTTTTCTTTAGTCTAGAGAGTTGCACGAGATCTAGGAAGTTACACGGGGTAGGTTACACGGCTCGTGTAATGCTTTTGGCCCTATATTCTTCACGTTTTGACCTTCAAATCTATTTTAAACTCGTTTTTTATTCTAGAACCGCATAAAAATACCTAATACAATATAAAAATCAATGAATTGAGTTGGATTAATATGTTTTCTAAAATAATAATAAAAACACATAAAAATAAACATAAAAGGAAACTAAATTCTGATAAAATGCAATGAATGTTAACCTTAAATATCTATATAATTTGATGTAATCAATAACTATACTAAAACAGAGGTTGTCTGCAATCACTGTCATCATGGTGCACAATGGGGAAGCACATAACTCTATACAATAATCCCATGTTGGTACTGTAATCTATAGCTTATAGCACAAATATCAAGAATATTGTATAGTTACTATGGTACATCCTAACAGACTAGTTTTCCCAATCTCTTATCTCTCTTGAACCCACTGATACTATAAATTTATGCTGACTGGGCTATCCACTGACGACTGCCCGTAGTGGTATCTCCACCCTTATCTAGGGCAACTATACTATCAAAACTCACCTTTATGTACTCATGCTTTGCACCAATTGGGCACGCCACTTAAACTCATACTTACAGAAACATAGCATTTCTTGGAGTACGTATCTCCATAGCAGACCTCAACACATCCGCTAACTCTAATTCACATCACTATGTACTCCATGAAAACTGAGACACTAAAATAAAGTACTCTTACACTACCCAAGAAATAACACAGAAGCTAGAAAAAAGGATTTATAGAAGAAAATGAAACATGATCCTATACTCCGCATGTGACCTCCTAATAAGAATCCTTTTACACCCCCAATTATACTATTTCCCATAAATCTAAAGCCTAAGCTTTGATACCAACTTTGTCATAACCCGATCCCATGGGCCGGACAGACACTAGGACTTGGGTCAGGATCCTCAAAGCCTGCAGTAAGCCTAACTATTCTCTAGCCTAACTTTAAAGCCCATATCCAAGCCCATTTTTAAGAAATCAATCGGACAGAGTCCGACTATAAACTAGACTATTCAACGAGGAGCTTTTGAGCTCACCTGACCTGTGATCACAATATGTGTGTGTGTGTGTGTGTGTGTGTGGGGAGCTCAGCTCACCCTTACAACCCACAATCAATCAGTTTAATCAAATGGGAGCTCAGCTCCCTCATCCAAAATATATGTCTATCCCATTCAACCATACATGCATAATATTAAGTTTACAACCTCAATTAATAATCTTTTACAGCCCCAAATCAATAAAATATTTCTAGCATATGCAGAGTTCTAGAGTTTAAATCAATAACATAACATAAATATAAACACCTACGAGGAAGAAAGTAGGTAAGTCACAAAGAAAAGCCCCCCCGTAGCCTAAAAATAAAATGATGAATAGGAGTAAGCGTTCGACTCATAGAGTAAGATATTGATTTTACATACAATTTTTATAACTAAGTCTAGTGCGTCCCTAAGAATGAAATATAACATCTTTACACAATTCAAACAAGTTAAGTCATAATCACACCAAAGGTAATCTGGAGCATTCACATACCCGTGTGTCAAATCCATACTCACACATATATATACAGGAGTTGATCTCCTATACAGCTCTCTTAGTTTTAACCTCTGCCAGCGAGATCAACTCAATGCAGGACTTTCTCTTAATATCCAAATGTGGGGGCTAGCGAGATCAACTAGAGTCGTGCCTACCCCGACTTATCCATAATAAGGATCGGGTCCTAGCGAGTCAAGCTCCAGCCATGTCTACCCGTCCTACCCATATCCATATACACACCACATGCACTCCAACTCACACACATGGCTCCAGATAGCCATAAAGCAACAACCACAGTAATGTCGTCAAATACAAATGTAATACAAGACATGCCTAGCCAATAACTATGTACATATATCTATAAGTTCTGTATGAATATGCCTTGAATATATAATAATATTGAAATTATAAGTAAAATCAATATCTACTCATAGATTGATTGACTAGACTGCAACTGGTCTGGCTGAAAGGAGAAGACGATCAACACCAACCACCTAAACATACACGCTGACCTCTATCAAAAAAATTAACAAAATTAAATAATTAATTTAAACTATAAAATCAAAATAATTCCTAAGATCTTACCGGAATTTCAATAGAGTTTTCCCTGTACCTATGACCTACCAATCTGCAAAGTAGTTTAAATAACACTTCTAATATCACAAGCCTCAAGCCCATATATTAGCAACATTACATCCCCCCTCTTGGGCCCTCCAAACTAGACAAAACTCATATAATTAGACAATTTGATTGTAAGGTTTAAAACTGATATTTTCCAAAATCTATTCAAACTAGCTTTAAAAATTCTATAAACTTGCCCTGTCGTCCTTAACAATATTATAAGGTTGTTGCAAAAGGAATCACAATTTTTTGGTCACCCACGAATATTTTATAAATTTTATTCTAAACTCAGTATTAGGCAAAAATTGAGCAACTTGAAGTTTGGATTATCTATGCCAAATTTGATACCTAGAATGCGTTCGGAACATCTGAAAATGCAAGAATTAACTATAATATTAGCCACATTCCGAGATGGGCCGCTGGACGGCTGGATCTGACCGAAAACTCAGCTCTGGGAGCCGGTGAGCTATCATTGATCCGATCGCACCTAAATTAAGCTAAAAAATTATTAATAATTATCATAAAATTATTTTTAATTTTTGGGAATTGAAATAGTCTAAAGATCTCACCAAGCAATCTGGATCGTTCGATGATTGCCTTTTCCAAATAGTGTCCCATCGGAGCGGGGCTAGTCCCATCTTGAAGGTTTTGTCACCCTGAGTCTATCGGTGGATCCGAAGGTCGGATTACTGAAAAAGTGGCTAGAAAGCTCAAAAACTACCCATTTTCTCTCTCCTCGATATGCATGAATCTGGTTGCAATAGGAGCTGCCATTGGTCGAAAACATTTCCTCAAGTCAAGAGGTGTCAATCTGGACCGTTGGGGTCGTCGGTCATTAGCCGGAATGGCCAAATTTTGGCCGGTCAACTTTCCTCTCTCTTCATTTTGGCTTCCATCGTCTAAATAGTTAAATAAAGTAAAGTAATGATATATAAAATCGTTACATCATCGGTTTCCATCGTCACTGCCGGCCTCCCTACCATTGCCAGAGTGTTGCCTTGCCTCCTGGGGATTGGCCGCCGTCGTTGTCTAGCCATCAATGGTGGATCGATGCTCCATATGGGAAGGGGAAAGAGGGAGTGATAGATGGGGAGGGGGGTATCTTACTACTGTGTTTTGAAGTTTTTTTTTATTATATTTTTAGTCCCTTAACTTTTCGAGTTTACTGAAATAAGTCCAAAATTTTTTTTTGAATTAGGTCCCAATTGTAAAAATGTGTTTATTTAAACCTATAAAGAAAATAATAATAATAATAATAATAATAACATGTTTAAATAAATTCTTGAAAATGTTTATAATTAAATCCACAACATTAATTTAAATTTCTAAATTATAGCAATTTTATTAAAATAACATTCAATTAAAATATCTTATTAAAAATAATATTTTAATTTTTAAAAAATAGAATTTAAGAAAAAATAAGATTTTTATAATTTAAAAAAAAAATTATTTGGTCTAGTTTTATATGTGCGCACATGCATCTCTTTCACCTTCATAACATTATTTGGAAGAAAAATGTTGCTTCCAATTCAATTATTGACAATGCCAGTGAACTTAAATTTTAAATATTCCATTGTCCTGGGTCTTTTCAAATTAGGAATTCTACTAATAACTTTCTATGATAGAATTAGCTTTTTGTGCATGACTTTAGTTTTTCTGCCTTTAAGTCTTAGTGGGCCAATTTGTTCAATTATTGACTTTAGTATTTTTCTCATTTTCATATATACTCAAGTTATACAATTATAAAACCATTTAATTTGAAGAAGACACAAATCTCTAATAAAATATGTGCATATCTCATAATAAATAGAAATTAATTCCTGTACTATTGCTGTAATTTCCAAAAAAAATAATAAAGTAATATGAAAACAAGTTATGAAACCCTCAAATTCTTTAATTTAGCTCTTTATCCTCAAAAAATAACCAAAAAAAAAAGTATCATTAAATATCATAAATAAAATAAAACATGAAAATTATGCAGAAGTAATACAAGGTCAATCCTTAATTTTTTTTTCCTCCACTATATTGTTAAGATTGATGTGTGTATTTGAAATGATAGCAAATTTAATTATATGTTTGGAATGAAAAATTATAAAATATTAATATAATATTAAATTTAAATCTTAATTTTTCTCAAATAGAGGGAAGTATCAATTGCTTCAAAGAATTCTAGAAAATTAATTTGTGAGAACTCAGAATACATTCAAAACTAGTGACTGTAAATGAGGCATGACTAGTAATGCCTAAGATAAATAAAGAAAATGAAGAAAAAACCATTTTTACAAGGATTGAAACCAGACCTAATGGTATGGGCCTAGCATTAAGTAGCTAGTAATCCAAATTTTTTGAGGTCAAGCTACCAATAAGAGCTGATCAAATGGTAAAGTTAGGTAACGTTGATGACTTGAAAGCAAGAGATTTCAAGTTCATAGTTCCACCATTATTAATTGTAATTCACATGATTATCTTTGCACTTCTATATTTTCGGTAAAAATAAATGAATGAAAGAGGTCTGGCTCAATTAGACCCACAAGCAGACATTTTCCAATCCACCTACGTCCAATCTTTTTCATGGTAGGAATTCTACAAAAGGTAGCTTAGACCATTGACAGACTTGTGATGCAAATTGAAAGCGTTCTCTACGCTCTGAAATTTGGGGTGTGAAAGTGAAAATGCACAGAGTTCAAGCATCTGGCGTTTTCACATTCAATTATTTTATATTCAAGACTGTCCACCTGCAAAAGCTTTCTAGTTCCAGAATTGTGGACCCACTCCATCTGGATAATTTCCACCAGTCTACCAAGGTGCTGTGGCCCACTTCGCTGCCCCGTCCTTTCCTTCAACGCGTTGGTGGTGGTTTTTAGCAAATTTAATTGGAACAACATTTATTGCATTTGAAAAAATTGATGTACAAATTCAGATTTTAGTATGAATTCGATTTAGAATAAAGATCGGAATGGATTCAGATTTCAGTAGTAATATTCACAATAAATTTAAATTCCATAGATTGAATATTTATTGCATGAATATATTTTTATAAATGATTAATTAAATATAAAATAAATATTTTTGTAATATATATTCTTTTAAATAAATAAAATTTAAGTATTTTATATAATTATTAAAATTTTAAAATATAAATTATTAATTAAAAATATTTTATTACAATTTTAATTAAAATATATAAAATTTAACGGTTCGACTATCATTTAGATAATAATAATCAGATATGGAATTGATTCAAGTAGTCAATGATAAACTTTAATAGAGTTTAGTCTCAAATTATATTAAATAATATAATTTAATTATAATTTTTAAAGTTATGTTCAAAAATAAATGATATTTTAACATAAATGTAAATTATTTAAATAAAAATATCATTAAAAAATTTTAAATTTTTGGAAAAAAAAATATATTTTCAAAATTACGTTCATTATAATATTTCATAGTAAATGAAACATGATATGAAAGTGAAGAAAATCATTTATGGAAACCAAAGCTGACAGTGTTAGATAATTTGTCATTTTATTTGAGTATTGTACTGATTATTTATTATTTTATTTTAATAATATAATTTAATATATATTTTTTATATTTTATATTTTTATGATCATTCTATAAAATTTTATTGATGATAAAATTTTAATTAATTATAGTTTTATATCAAATGTTAATATATAATTTTTTTAATAACAAATAGTATATGTATTTGATAAAAGAAATAAAAATATATAACTTTTAATTTTAAATTTTGAAGTAAGTTGAAAAATCGTTTATTTTCTATTGCTTTTTAAATTAGTTAATGTATATTAATAAGAGAATAAATGAAGTAGTGTAAAAAAACACATATATCACATGGTAATTTTTAAGGTATCATTATAAATTTTTTTTTTTAGATTTTAAATATAAAAATGTTTTTAAAGTAAATGTTTAAATTTTACAAATAATTTTCTAGTGAATAATTATTTAAATTTATATTAACATAATTTTATTAAAAAATTCATTTTTTTTAATCTACCAAAAAATTTAAATAAAAATATTATTTTTTTTAAATATATAATATGATGAGCATAATTTTATAATACATGAAATTGTAAACTTAGGAATTTTAAAATACTTAAAAGATGTAACAAAAGAAATTTTAGATGACTATTTTTTATATGAGATAAGATTTTAGTAATTAAAATTTAAAACATTTAAATAAAAAAATTAATGATTAATATAACGAGTTATTTTTTATGATAAGTTATTTTTTACATAAAATTATATAAAAAAAATTATGCTACATATCAATTTCTTAAGTCTTTTATTAAATTCGGCGGTAGATCTCTATGAAATCATTTTTAAGGGTGAACTTTAATATATATATATATATATATATTCAAACTGACTGGGGTCTGGCCATATCTAGGTAAGAGAAACCATGCATTATATATAGAAGCATCAATTGCCTGTAAGAATTAAAAATTAACAATCCTAAAGATTAATACTTAGTTGATTGCGAGCATGGTGATAGCGCGCACGAGATCCCTTCAACATGTTTATGTGCTTGTTACAGTGCTCCTGTTTTTAGTGCACATCAAACCATCCCTCCACTTCAAGCATGGATGCATCGAAAGGGAGAAAAAGGCACTCCTTAGGATGAAAGATGACCTGATTGATGACTATGGTGTTCTTTCTTCTTGGGGGAGAGAAGAAGACAAAAGAGATTGCTGCAAATGGAGAGGCATCGCTTGCAGCAACAGAACGGGTCACGTTATAGAGATTGCTCTTACTTACGAGAAGCCCCTGAGAGGTAAGATAAGCAATTCCTTGCTTGAACTGAGACATCTTACTTACTTAGATTTAAGTGGCAATGATTATGGTGTAACTCAGTTCCCAGCTGATAATAATGGTTCCCTCTCCAAGTTGCGACACTTGGATCTGCATAACGCTAACTTTGCTGGAGCCGTCTCTTCTCTGCTTGCCAATCTCTCCAGCTTGGTGTATCTTGATCTGAGTAAGAATCATTTTCATGATTTAGAAAACATTGATTGGCTTCTTGGTCTTTCTTCTTTAAGTTACCTTGATCTGGGCGGCAATTCCCTTGTTAGGCCCAGTGATTGGTTGCAAATAGTTAACAAACTCCCTCAACTAGAAACCTTGAGCCTGTCCTCGTGCTTTTCTGGGGATGGGATTCCTCTGACTCTTTCCCCAATCAATTATTCATCATCCCTTACTACCCTCGATATCTCTTATAATAACCTTGTGATTCCTTCAATATACCCATGGTTGTCTAACATCAGTCGATATATTGAAAAATTGACCCTCTCTTCCAACCTTTTACAAGGTTCAACTCTAGCTGAAATTGGGAACATGATTTCTCTTCAAGAGCTTTATCTTTCTAATGCTACAATTGTGGGTCCTATTCCAAAATCCTTCGGAAACATGTCCGATTTGCATTTTTTAGACCTATCGGACAACAATATCAGCGTACCACTTCCTGACTTGATTCAAAATCTATCTGGTTACACGGAAAAATCACTGGTGGCTTTAAGGTTGGATGGAAATCAATTAACGGGTTCATTGCCTGATCTTACAAGATTTTCATCTTTAAGCCAACTATATCTCGGAAATAATCGCTTGAATGGGACCATAGAGAAAAGCATCGGATATCTATCCAAGCTCCAAGCTTTGGCACTTGATTGGAATTCATTAAATGGAGTCATATCCGAAGACCATTTTTCAAATCTGTCCAACTTGAAAGAGTTGGATTTATCTGGTAACTCCCTCATTTGGAATGTGAGTCTCGACTGGGTTCCTCCATTTCGTCTAGAAACATTAAGTCTTCCATCCTGCAATTTGGGACCTCATTTCCCTAAATGGCTCAGGACTCAGAAGAATTATTATTGGCTGGATATCTCTGACTCTGGAATTTCTGATTCCATTCCCAGGTGGTTCTGGGACTTGTCTTTTGCTCCTTACTATCTAAATATTTCCCATAACAATTTGAGTGGGACGGTGCCTCATATTTCATTCCAACTTTATTTTCTTAATATTCTCATTATTGATATAAGTTCCAATCGTTTCCATGGTCCATTGCCTTTGCTTTCATCTACTCCAAGTTCTTCGTTTTTTATAACTGAAGTAATAGATTCACCGTTCATCTACCTTGACCTCTCAGGAAACCTCTTTTCTGGAGTAATTCATGATAGTTTGATTCTCATGAAAGATCTCGTGTTTTTGAATTTGGCTAAAAACAATCTGTTTGGTAAAATTCCGCCCTCCATAGGATCACTTTCGAAACTTGAAACACTGATGTTAGGCAACAATGCCTTATCGGGATCATTACCTTTGTCTTTAAAGAATTGCACTAGGTTGAAATTCATTGACCTGCGTGGTAACAAATTGTCCGGAAATGTACCCACTTGGATTGGAGAAAGCCTAACCTCTTTGCAATATCTGAGCCTAAAATCCAATAAGTTCTATGGAAGCATCCCCTCGCAACTGTGTCAATTAAAACAAGTTCAAATCTTGGACCTCTCTGTAAATGATATCAATGGAACCATACCATACTGCCTCAAGAATTTAAGTGCCATGGTTGATGGGAATTCAACTAAAACAATCGATCATCAATATGTTGGGACAACAGATGGTTCTGTGGCGTATGCTTATATTGACAGAGCATTGATTCTTTGGAAGGGACAGAATTACGTGTGCGACAAAAATCTAGGACAATTTAGGATAATTGACCTTTCAAGCAATGAAATTGGGGGAGAGATTCCAAGGGAAATATCAAGCCTCTCACAGCTTCATCAATTAAATTTGTCAAATAACAAGTTGATTGGTGCAATCCCTGAAGAGATTGGTTGTTTGAAGATATTGGAATCACTTGATCTGTCTCAAAATCAGCTATCAGGCAGACTTCCTGCTAGCATGGCTGATTTAAATTTTCTCAACACCTTGAACTTGTCATATAATAATTTGTCTGGGAGGATTCCATCAAGTACTCAGCTTCAGGGATTCAGTGCTTCTTCATTTTCTAATAATTTTGCACTTTGTGGGGAGCCTCTTCAACAAAAGTGCCCGGGAGATGATACTCACGTTTCACAACCCAACATTGATGGCCGATACAATCAAGAAGACAAAGATGAATTCTGGAAATGGTTTTATGCTGGCATGGGTCTCGGATTCACTGTAGGCTTCTGGGGAGTATCGAGCACTTTACTGTTAAAGCGTTCTTGTAGACATGCCTTTTTCCAACTCTTGGACAAATTGGGAGATTGGGTTTATGTGAGAACAGCAGTGTACAAGAGAAGATTGCAACAGAAATTTCGTAGCTAGGATTCATCCCTTCTTCTGAAATGGTTGCCAAGGTAACGTCCTTATGATTCTTTCCTGTTTTAATTTGACTAGCAATTAATACCATGTATGGTAGGGGACAAAGTAGAAGTTGTTTCAGTTATTTTGGGAATAGAAAAAAAAGGTACTGAAACATTGACAAATAATTTATATTTTATGTGCTAATTATCTATCTTTTCTTTCTTTCCTTTTTTTTTTTTTCCTCCTCTGTTTTGTGATATTAGGACCTCCTGCTGCTGCTGCCGCCGCTGTTGTTTCTGAAAAAAATTAGTTCCTTTTTCCTATGGCGAAATTCCGTATAAATAGTGTGGTTTTAGCCGGTTGCTTCAGTATTAGCTTGTTGCTCATCATTATGTTTATATATTGCTTCTTCAAGAATGTAATAATGATTTTTGTTTCATGAATCCTTTAGTTGGCTATTTGTACTATTTTCTCTGTCATGATAACGAGAGACTATTATTATGTTAACTAAACAATATTTAGTGCATCTTTTTTTAAACTCTAAGAATGATGACTTGAGCTCTTAGGATGAGTACGTCAGTAACCTGCAAATAGAGGAAAAGCTTAGAGAAAATCCCCAGCTCTATTTAGGGGATCAACTTCAACTTCAATGGTAAAATCAGATACCAGTCTTTGTTATTAGTAGAAAAGATTGAGAAAGCGAAAACTTAAACTTGATTTTACTGATATGCTTTGAGACTAGGCTAGGTTAGGCAAATTCCAGAGTCTGTGTATACTTAAGGAATTGTAATATTTATCATATAGAATAACTGTATTCAATAGGCAACTAATAGATTAGAATTTTAATTAAGTCGTTACCCTTTGCAAGGCAACTCAAACGAAATTACCTTCTTAAACTTCGACAAAACTTCATTGGTATTTAGGATTTGCAGTTGATGTCTCAAAATAACGCTTGATACCTCCCCCTTGAGAACCAATCATTTAGTTGATGGGGCATATTTTGTGAGAGAGAGAGGTGAACATGCACGTAAGGATGCGCATCCTCGTCCATTTTTCTATGCATCTTTTAGACCATAAAAAAAGAGTTTAATATCTCTCAGTGTGCATAATCGCCCATCCTTTCTATCTATATTTCTTAGCAATAATTTAACAATAAAAAATTATATAAAAAGATTTTAAAATAAACTAAAGTATTATTCATTAGTTTGATAATTTTTTTTTAAATCATAACTAACACTATCTTCTTTTTTTGTGTGAATGATTATATAAAATCAATAAATATAAACAATTAAAAATATAAAAAAATAAAGTGACATTTTTTAATTTTGTATAACAACAATATAAAAATTTTGAAACTTACAAATGACTGTCTTTATAATTAATTAATAAGAAATTATCACAATGGAATTGTGAAAGTTAGTACACTTAAACTTCTAATTCATTTTATTTTATTTTTAATCATATTTTATTAATAATTATATTTAATATGTATATATTAAATAAAAATTATTAGTCTTATTATTTCTTTATTAATATGTGAGTTTTTATTTATCTATTACGCAATATAATATGTTAATAATATTAAAAAAAGAAAGAGTTCAATATCTTTTATGCGCATGTATTCCTTTTCACTTTATACATCTTTTGAGCAATAATTTAACAGTGAAAAATTACATAAAAATTTTCAATGTCGAACTAAAATGTTATTTATTGTTTGGTTAATTTTCTCAAATAATAATAAACATTATCTAATTAAATAATTATATAAAATTAATAAATATAAATAATTAAAATATAATAAAAATGAGTAAATAACTAGTTATTCTTAATTTTTAAAATAACAAGTTTCCCACTTTATATTTATTTTTAAATAAAATAATTATTGAAATATGTCCAAATTTTCAGTCTTTAGTGTATATATATAACAAAAGGAATTTAAAATAAAAAACTTCACTTTTTTTTCTGGAAGGAAGAAAACTTCACTTATTATAATCCAAATATGAAAATACAACTTTAATGAGTTAGATATAGATTAGTCTTATAAATTTTGAAGATGATATTATCCATGATACGTTTTAGTAGTCAATAGTCTATTCAAATTAATTAGAACTAATTTTAAATTTCAACTGTTGAATTAATATATAGAATTTCATTTTATTGATATTTTTTCTCCGTTCAGAAAATTCTACCGAAGAAATAGAAATAATTATTTTTAACTTTTTGATATCTCACTCTTACATTAGAATCTCAATAATTATTGAGTGGTTATTTGATTCATATTTTGAGCACGATTGATAGTTGATAGGTAAACTAAAATATTTGATAAACATTATTTATAGAGTTGATAGACAACTTATAAGATACACATTAATTATATATTATATCAACTCTATTTTTAAAACTATTTCTCATCGGCTGATAGCTAATTTGATTTTATTTTTTATTTTAATTATATTATCCTTTTAAAAAATTTATTAATTATAAAATTTGTATTTTTAAAATAATTTATAGTAAATATAAAAATTTTATAAATATAATATTTATTTTTATATATATTTAAAAGATAAATATAATTTAATATGTTTTATAATAAATTAATAATTATATATCTATTTTAATAGTAAAATAAATAATATCGTATATATCTTTATTAGTTACTTTACATGTAATAATAATAATTAAATATAATTTTATAAATTATTTAAAATATATCAATTATGATTAATTATAAATTATTAATAATATTTATTATCTATCAGTATCATACAAATAAATCAAATAGAATCTGAGTTTACTGTAATATTAATATTATTACTATTATATATAATTGATTGAATTTTACACGGTGGCCGGGGCCCACTTTGTTGCCCTGACCGTCTTGTATTTTAACCCTTCAACGCGGTGGTGCTTCCGATTTTCCCTTGGTTTCCTTAGCTATTAAAGAAATTAATAAATGTGTTAGTTGGTAAGATTTAGTCCACTTGAATTTTCCTCAAATCACATCTTTCACGCAATTCGCTTAATATTGCGTGAATAGCAAGCCCCTTGCTTAGGCTGTTAATCATATATATGAACTCAAAATTTATTAACCAAAATTTGATATTTATATTAATAATTAATTAAAATTAAGTATTCAATTCAAATAAAATAAAATAAAATAAAATTATTAAAATCAAATTAATCGAATTATTATATTAAACAAACTAATTAAATCAAAATAATGAAAAATTGAACAAAATTAAATAACTCTAATTTGATTCAGTTCTTTCACAAATTCTCACACTTCAATTAAAATTCTTTCATAATTTCATTTTCATTTTCATTTTCAGCTCTCAGTCACAGAATTAGACATTCAAATTTACATAATTGATTCAAATATTTAAACATTTAAAATCATTGAATTGATTCAAGTATTCAAGATCACATGGTCACTTCAATTACACATTCACACATTCACTTTAATTTTATTTTTTTTTCATTTGCTTGGATTATTTTTTTTTATTTTAATAATATAATTTAATATGTATTTTTCTATATTTTATATTTTCATTATCATATTATAAAATATTAATAATAAAGTTATTAATTTATTATAATTTTATTTCAAGTGTTAATAAATTGATTTATTATTATTTTCATAATTTGGTTTATATGAGTGCTCATGCATCTCTTTCATCTTCATAACACTATTTGGAAGAAAAATGTTACTTCCAATTCCATTATTGAAAATGGCAGTCAACTTAAATGAAATATTTCATTGTCCTTTGTGTTTTCATATTAGGAATTCCACTAATAACTTTCTATGATAGAATTTTTTTTGTGCATGACTTTAGTTTTTTCTGCTTTTAAGTCTACGCCAATGGGCCAATTTGTTCAATAGCTTTTTAATTGAATTTAAACGATCCGTCATTTTCAATTATAAACTCTTTTAATTTGAAGAAGACACAAATCTCTAATAAAATAAAACATGAAAATCATGCAGAAGTAATACAAGGTCATTCCTTAATTTTTTTTTCCCCACTATATTATTAAGATGGATGTGTATTTAAAATGATAGCAAATTTAACTTTATATTGGAATGAAAAATTATAAAATATCAAATTTAAAATATTTCTTTCTTTTAAATTCTCGTGTATATATAAAATGAAGTCAAACAATTTGATCACTATGACTATAAAACATTATGAAATTGTTATGCGAAGTTTCGTGGAGAAAATTATGATGGTGAGAACCTTAGATCCACCAGAAGACATTTTCCAATCCGCTTAGAAAACCTGCACCCCTATACAAAAAGTACCTTATCGTCCAATCTTTTCATGGTAGGAGTTCTACAAAATGTGCCTTTGATCGTTGACAGACTTGCAATGCTTCATTTGTTTTTCTTCTTTATATAAAATTTTTAGTTTTTTTTTAATGATTTTAAAGTTATAATTTAATCAACAGTGATAAGATTTATTGTGCTTCTAAAAAGTGAACTTAAATTTGATCCTTATAAAATACATTGTTAAAAGAGCAGCCACAAATTCGAATTAGTTTTCTTTAGAATGTAAAATGGATATAGAAAATACTTAATATATTAAAAAATTTATAATTTATATTTTATGATATTAATTTTAAATTTTTATTATTTTAAATTAATATATCAATAAATATAAAAGAAGTATGCAAAAATTATACTAATAGATTCGCTTGAAAAAAATACAAAATAATGAAGTATTAAAGCAATGATATTTTGAAAAAGGTTGCATAAAATCTTAAACCATTAATTAATAATTATCAAATTAATTTAATTATTAATTTTATATATAAAATAACTACATATTATAAAATATCTTTTGCACGTGCAATCACTTTCAAGACTAGCATTTAAAAAAGTCCACAAGCAAAAGCTTTCCAATTCCAAAATTGTGAACCCCACTCCATCTGGATAATATTCCAACCATCCTACACGGTGGTTGTGGCACATTTCAGCATTTGATAAGAACTAATAATATTTAAATAAATATATAAATATGATTATTTAAAAAAAAACTATAAAATTATTATAAATTTATAGGATCCATTTATATGCATATTTTTATTTATTAAAACTCACATGTAAATTCATTCATTATTAGATTGTCACTTTATATTTTATGTAAAATATCTCATATAGAATAACTACTTTATTATATAATTAGAAAATTGTCCGTTAATAATTTTCTATGATAGACTTATCTTTTACGGATGAGTTTTAAGTTTTTCTTTTTCTTTTTAAGTCTTGGTCACTGGGCCAAATTTGTCCAATCTCTTTTCAATTGGAATTTAAACAATAAACAACTTCTAGTGTAATTTTGATATAAAATATATATCTCAAAGTAAATTTAATTAAATTAATTCGACGGTATGCTTTTGCTATAATTTGAAGCAATATAATAAAGTAGAATGAAAACATAAATATTGATGGTCTTTTTTACTACTTAGACGCAAAATTAAAAGAATTATGAAACCCACAATTTCACTCTATGCTATAGTCATGTGAATATTCATGAAAAGTTAACGATAGTTTAAAATTTAGATCATTTACAGACTTGTGATTGAAAATACTCTAAAATTTGTCGCTTATTTTCAAGATGTTACCTTGAAAAAAAGAATTGTCTTGTTTATCGATTGTCTACAATATGTTGGAAGATATTCATCTAATTGCCTTTTCTTTTACGTGGTCCAAATTCAAACTATTAATTAAGTGGAAAGTAGCATGGACTTGGACCAAAACTAAGAAAAAAAAAAAACCAAGGCTGTAGCCGCCATATTATACTATTGCAGTGCATTACGTATATAGAAGCATGAATTGCCAGTAAGAATTAAAAATTCACAATCCTAAAGATTAGTACCTAGTTGATTGCGAGCATGGTGATAGCGCGCAAGAGATCCCTTCAACATGTTTATGTGCTTGCTACAGTGCTCCTGTTTTTAGTGCACATCAAACCGTCCCTTCACTTCAACCATGGATGCATTGAAAGGGAGAAACAGGCACTCCTTAGAATGAAGGATGACCTGATTGATGACTATGATGTTCTTTCTTCTTGGGGGAGAGAAGAAGACAAAAGAGATTGCTGCAAATGGAGAGGCATCGCTTGCAGCAACATAACGGGTCACGTTATAGAGATTGATCTTACTTATGAGAAGCCCCTGAGAGGTAAGATAAGCCATTCCTTGCTTGAACTGAGACATCTTACTTACTTAAATTTAAGTGGGAATGATTATGGTGGAACTCAGTTCCCAGCTGATAATAATGGTTCCTTCTCCAAGTTGCGATACTTGTATCTCAATTCTGCTAATTTTTCTGGAACCATCTCATCTCTGCTTGCCAACCTCTCCAGCTTGCAGTCTCTTGATCTGAGTCATAATAATTTTCATGATTTAGCCAACACTGACTGGCTTTTTGGTCTTTCTTCTTTAAGTCACCTTCGTCTGGATGGCAATCACCTTGTTAGGCCCAGTGATTGGTTATCAATAGTTAACAAGCTCCCTCATCTTGAAACCTTGAGCCTGTTCTCGTGCTTTTCTGGGGATGTGATTCCTCTGACAATTTCCCCAATCAATTCTTCTTCATCTCTTACTGCACTCGATCTCTCTGATAACAACCTTGTGATTCCTTCGGTATACCCATGGTTGTCTAACATCAGTCGATATATTGAAGAATTGGCCCTCTCTTCCAACCTCTTACAAAGTTCAACTCTAGCTGAAATTGGGAACATGATTTCTCTTCAATGGCTTGATCTTTCTAATACTAGAATTGCGGGCCCTATTCCAAAATCCTTCGGAAACATGTCTGATTTGCATCTTTTAGACTTATCGGACAACCATCTCAGCGTACCATTTCCTGATTTGATTCAAAATCTATCTGGTTGCACGGAAAAATCACTGGAGGTTTTCATATTGATTGGAAATCAATTAACAGGTTCATTGCCCGATCTTACAAGATTTTCATCTTTAAAGGCACTATATCTCACAAACAATCGCTTGAATGGGACCATAGAGAAAAGCATCGGATGTCTATCCAAGCTTGAAAATTTGGGACTCGGCTGGAATTCATTGAAAGGAGTCGTATCTGAAGACCATTTCTCAAATCTGTCCAACTTGAAAGAGTTGGTTTTATCTGGTAACTCCCTCATTTGGAATGTGAGTCTCGACTGGGTACCTCCATTTCGTCTAGAAACAATAGGTCTTCAGTCCTGCAATTTGGGACCTCATTTCCCTAAATGGCTCAGGAGTCAGAAGAATAATTGGCTGGATATCTCTGACTCTGGAATTTCTGATTCCATTCCCAGTTGGTTCTGGGACTTGTCCATTGCTCGCCATTTAAATATTTCCTATAACAATTTGAGTGGGACGGTGCCTTATATTTCATTCAACCTTCATTCTTCTTATTATCTTTGTGTTGATATAAGTTCTAATCGTTTCCACGGTCCGTTGCCTTTGTCTTCTAAAACTGAAACAATAGATTCGCGGTTCATCTACCTTGACCTCTCAAAAAACCTATTTTCTGGAGTAATTCCTGATCCTCTGATTCCCATGAAAAATCTGGTGTTTTTTAGTTTGGCTGGTAACAATTTGATTGGGAAAATTCCACCCTCCATAGGATCATTTCCAAAACTTGAAACACTGAATTTGGGAAACAATGTGTTATCGGGACCATTACCTTTGTCTTTAAGGAATTGCACCAGATTGAGATTCATTGACCTAAGTGGTAACATATTGTCCGGAAATGTACCCACTTGGATAGGAGAAAGCCTAAACTCTTTGCAATATTTGAGCCTACAATCCAATCAATTCTATGGAAGCATCCCCTCTCAGCTGTGTCAATTAAAACATGTTCAAATCTTGGATCTCTCTGTAAATAATATCAATGGAATCATACCATACTGCCTCAATAATTTAAGTGCCATGGCTGATGGGAATTCAACTACAACAATCGATCATGAATATGTTATATTAAAAAACAGTTCGATGTTGGATCATTATATTGATGCAGCATTGGTCCTTTGGAAGGGCCAGAATCACGTGTTGGACAAAAATCTTGGACGATTTAGGATAATTGACCTTTCAAGCAATAAAATAGGAGGAGAAATTCCAAGGGAAATATCAAGCCTCTCCCAGATTAATCAATTGAACTTGTCGAACAACAAGTTGATTGGTGCAATCCCTGAAGAGATTGGTTATTTGAAGACAATGGAATCACTCGATCTGTCTCATAATCAACTATCAGGCACAATTCCTGCTAGCATGGCTGATTTAAATTTTCTTAGCACCTTGAACTTGTCATATAATAATTTGTCCGGGAGAATTCCATCAAGTACTCAGCTTCTAGGATTCAGTGCTTCTTCATTTTCTAACAATCTTGCACTTTGTGGGTTGCCTCTTCAACAAAAGTGCCCGGGAGATGATAGTCAAGTTTCACAACCCAAACTTGATGGCCGATACAATCATGAAGATAAACATGAATTCTGGAAATGGTTTTATGTTGGCACGGGTCTCGGATTCATTGTAGGCTTCTGGGGAGTATCGAGCACTTTGCTGTTAAAGCGTCCTTGTAGACATGCCTTTTTCCAACTCTTGGACAAATTGGGAGACTGTGTTTACGTGAGAACAGCAGTGTACAAGAGAAGATTGCAACAGAAATTTCGTAGCTAGGATTCTTCGCTTCTTTTGAAATGGTTGCCAAGGTAATGTTCTTACTTCTTTTGATTCTTTCCAGTGTGAATTTGACTAGGAATTATTATTACGTCTACTTGGGGTAGAGAGTAGAAGTAACTTCAGTTATTCTGGGAATAGAAAACAGAAGTACTAAAACATTGACAAATAATTTTTATGTTGTATGTACTAACTATCTATCTTTTTTTTTTCTTTTTCTCTCTGTTTTCTGATATTAGGTTAAAAGTTACAGCTGCTGCTGCTGTTGTTTCTGAAAAAAGTTAGTTTGTTTGTCCGATGGTGAAATTTCGTATAAACAGTGTGCTGTTAGCCGGTTGCTTCAGTACGTTAACTTGTTGGTCATCATTTTGTTTGTATTTTGCTTATGCAAGAATGAAAATTCAGAATGTTATAATGTAATAATTTAATAAATCTCAAAATCTTCTTCAACCTTCCCCTTGTTGCTTAGGCAATCGATCAAAATTGTGAATGTTACCACATCTTGTAATATTCCTAGTCCCACCATTTGATTGCAAATTCTCGTAGCTTTCTTCCGTAATCCTAATACGCAAACCCCAGAATCAATGAGTTTCAAGAGACTAAATCAATGAGTTATATATTTTTAAAAAATAATAATAAAGGATTTTTTATTATAAAGAATTAATTAGATGATTTTATAATTATAATGAAAAAAAATTGCTTTAGTAGATAATTTACAATCATGATACTTAATTTTCTTAATATTAATTTTTTTTTTGAATTTCGCTATTCAGCATATTTACATGTTAATCTGATATTTCTAATCATATGGCCTTTGAATTATAAATGACAGAATATTTACATGTTAATTTATAGCATTAAATAATAGTAAGTTGGTAAAATTCTTTGAATTATATATATATATAAATTGTTTGGTCTAATTTTATGTTTTATGTGTGTGCTCAAGCATCTCTTTCACCTTCATGACATTATTTGGAAGAAAATTATTACTTCCGATGCCATTATTGAGAATGCCAGTCAACTTAAATTAAACATTTCATTGTCCTGTGTCTCTCCATAGAAGGAATTCTGCTAGTAACTTTGCATTATAGAATTATCTTTTTGTGCATAACTTTAGTTTTTCTGCTTTTGAGTCTTGGTCAGTAGGCCAATTTGTTCAATTTCTTTTTAATTGAATTTTATATTATCTACATTATTGAAAGTATTTGTCTCATTTTCACATATACTCAAGTTATACAATCATATTTGACAAAAAAAAAAAAAGTTATACAATCATAAACCCTTTTAGTTTGAAGAAGACACAAATCTCTAATAAAATATGTATCTCATAATAAATATAAATTAATTCCTGTACTATATATTGCAGTAATTAAAAAAAAATAAAGTAATATGAAAACAAGTTATGAAGCCCTCAATATTGTTAAGATGGATGCACATTTAAAATGATAGCAAATTTAATTTTATGTTTCAAATGAAAAATTATAAAATATTAATATAATATTAAATTTAAAATATATCTTCTTTTTTTAATTCTGGTGTATATATATAAAATGAACTCGAACAATTTATCACTATGACTATAAAATATTATGAAATTGTTATGCAGAGAAAATTATGATGATTCAAAATTTAGTTCATGTATAGACTTATGACGCAGATTAAAAACATATTCTACATTCTAAAATTATATCTCTCATTTTCAAGATTTTTTATTCAATAGCAATTAATTTCATTGGATTTGTAGCATTCTTTATTTTCAACAATATTTTAGGAACACATTCACATATTCATCTCATTGCCTTTCTTTTTCCTTCCTTCATAGTGGAAATAGAAACAGGACGACTTGGACCAAAGAAAAAAAGACTGTGACTGCCGCAGTAGACTATTGTAGTGCATTGCGTATAATCGAAGGGAGAAATTCTTGCCTCTAAGCATCAATTGCCTCGAATAGAGGTCAGTAAGAATTCAAAAAAATTAACTTGTAAGAACCGAGAATTAAAAAAAAAAAAAAGTTAAAATAAAATTTTAAATTTAGTTAAATCTGATCTATAAAATTAATTTCATTTTTAAAATAAAATTCTACAAAAAGATTATCTTATTGCAATGCCCTTAAAGTGGCAAAAATAATAGTACAAAACTAATTTAAGACACAAAACTATATGAGAAAGAATTATCATAAAAACATTTCTATGATTAGAAAAACATTATGAAATTGTCATGCGAACTTTCGCAGAGAAAATTATGATGATTCAAAATTTAGATCATCCATAGACTTTTGATGCAAATTACAAACGTATTCTACGCTCTAAAATTCTCTCTCTCATTTTCAAGATTTCTTATTCAATAACAATTTCATTGGATCTATAGCATTGTCTATTTTCAATAATATATTCTTCAGCAGGAGCTGAAGAATCAACATCCGTGCACGTAAAACAATTTCTAAAAAAAATAAATAAATATATTTTCAAGCAATTATGGTACTCAATGAATGACAAATCCAGGCTTTTTACCATACTACGGAATCTCTTAGACATCAAATATATAGAATGATAATCTAATAATGAATAAATATATAAATATATGTGAATTTTAATAAATAAATATGTAAATATAAGTGAATTTCATATTTTTATAATTATCTTACAGTTTTTATTTTAAGTATAATCATATTTATATATTTATTTAACACTGTTTATTCATCGTTTTATAAAAATCTGACATGAAATAACTATTTTAGTATATAATTTCTTATGGCTGTGGTCTCCTTCACTGCGCCGTCCTTGGCTTCAAAGCGGTGGTATTTTTACCAAATTCGATCTAATCAGTACTGTTTATTGCCCTTAAAGAAATGATGTGCTAAAGTTGCTCTTATCAGTCCCAAATTATATTAAATAATAAATTTAATGATTATTTTAAAAGTTATGTTAAAACATAAATGATATTTTAACTTAAATTTCAACTATTTAAATATAAATATCATTAAAAAAATTTAGATTTTTGCAAAAAAAAAAAAAAGAAATTGTATTTTAAAAATTACTTTTCATTATAATACTCCACATTGAATCAAACATGATATGAAAGTAAAGAAAACCATTCTTAAATGGATTGAAACCAAACCTCATGGTGTAAATTCAAACTATTAAGTAAATAACAAAGTAACATGAAGACTTGGACCAAAACTAAGAAAAAAAAAAAAAAAGCTGTAGCTGCCGTATTATACTATTGAGGTGCATTACATATATAGAAGCATCAATTGCCTGTGTGAATTAAAAATTAACAATCCTAAAGATTAGCACTTAGTTGATTGCGAGCATGGTGATAGCGCGCAAGAGATCCCTTCAACATGTTTATCTGCTTGTTACAGTGCTCCTGTTCTTAATGCACATGAAACCATCCCTTCACTTCAACCATGGATGCATTGAAAGGGAGAAACAAGCACTCCTTAGGATGAAAGATGACCTTATTGATGACTATGATATTCTTTCTTCTTGGGGGAGAGAAGAAGACAAAAGAGATTGCTGCAAATGGAGAGGCATCGCTCGCAGCAACATAACGGGTCACGTTATAGAGATTGATCTTACTTATGAGAAGCCCCTGAGAGGTAAGATAAGCCATTCCTTGCTTGAACTGAGACATCTTACTTACTTGATTTTAGGAGGGAATGATTTTACTGGAACTCAGTTCCCAGCTGATAATAATGGTTCCCTCTCCAATTTGCGATACTTGGATCTGCATTACGCTAACTTCACTGCAACCATCTCTTCTCTGCTTGCCAACCTCTCCAGCTTGCAGCATCTTGATCTGGCTTATAATTATTTTAATGATTTGGGAAACATCGAGTGGCTTTATGGTCTTTCTTCTTTAAGTTACCTTGATCTGACTGAGAATCCCCTTGTTAGGCCCAGTGATTGGTTGCAAATAGTTAACAAACTACCTCATCTAGAAGTGTTGTGGCTACCCTCGTGCTTTTCTGGAGATGAGATTACTCTGACTCTTTCCCCAATAAATTCTTCTTCATCACTTATTGCCCTCTCTCTCTTTGGTAATAACCTTGTGATTCCTTCAATATACCCATGGTTGTCTAACATCAGTCGAAATATTGTAGATTTGGATCTCTCTTCCAACCTTTTACGAGGTTCAACTCTAGCTGAAATTGGGAACATGATAATCTCTTCGACTGCTTTCTCTTTCTAATGCTACAATTGTAGCCCCTATTCCAAAATCCTTCGGAAACATGTCTCGATTGTATTATTTAGACATATCGTACAACAATCTCAGTATACCACTTCCTGACTTGATAAGAAATCTATCTGGTTACACCGAGAAATCACTGACCTACTTAATGTTGGAGGAAAATCAATTAACAGGTTCATTGCCTGATCTTACAAGATTTTCATCTTTATAGCAACTATATCTCAAAGACAATCGCTTGAACGGGACCATAGAGAAAAGCATCAGATGTCTATCCAAGCTCGAAGTTTTGGCACTTGATTGGAATTCATTAAATGGAGTCATATCCGAAGACCTTTTTTCAAATCTGTCCAACTTGAAAGTGTTGGATTTATCTGGTAACTCCCTGATTTGGAATGTGAGTCTAGAATGGGTTCCTCCATTTCATCTAGAAGTAATAAGTCTTCAATCCTGCAATTTGGGACCTCATTTCCGTAAATGGCTCCGGAGTATGAAGAATTATTATTGGCTGGATATCTCTGACAACGGAATTTCTGATTCCGTTCCCAGGTGGTTCTGGGACCTGTGTTATGCTCCTTACCATTTAAATATTTCCCATAACAATTTGAGTGGGACGGTGCCTCATATTTCATTCCACCTTTCTTATTATAATTTTCTTGTTATTGACATAAGTTCTAATCGTTTCTGATGCATGCATTTTATATCATCATTTAGGTATAATTTTTATACATAATTTATCCTTGTTTATAGCTATTACTATAGATATTAGCATATATTTAGTCAATTTTGCCTTTTTACACTTCTTAGTTTAATTTTTGGAATTTATTTATTTTGTAGGTTAAATTTAGAGAATTTTGGTATATTTTGATTAGAGCAGCCATTTGAAAGAAATTAGAGTTGAATTGCAAAATTTTGAAGTTGAGTTAAAGAAACAGAAAGTTGCACAATCTATGACACATCTTGTTTCACAGGTTGTGTCGTTGTCAGATATGAAGTTTTTCTCGGGCAGAAAGTTACACAACTTGCGACACAAGGCACAACACAACCGATTCAGCTTGTGTCGTTTTAATGAAAATGGCTGACGTGGCACTTTCATCCCTCTAATTTAATACATCACTTTCTCCAGAATCTTCTGCCTTTTAGCCCATTCTAGGACAGACCTCTGAACCATATAAAAACTTCTTTTTCTCTTTTTTTCCACAAGGAGAAAAAGAAGGAGATTTTTGCAAGAGAGAGAGAGAGGAGGAGGAGCACGTAAGATCGTTTTATAGCTGCAGCAGATGACGTTTTCTGCAACACTCCAGTAGCAGATTCTTCATCATTTTACTGAGTTTTCTGTCTCTTAGCTTAGATTTTCATTATTTCTTCATTTTATACTTGGGATTGTCTTGAAACCATGATTTGTGAGTAGATCTTTCAGATTCTAGAGATGGGTTTGTAAATATTGCTTTGTATTGTGGTTTTTGAACTGATTTAGTCATTTAAATGAGATTTGCTACACTTTGATTTATTGCTTGTGAGCTTGTTGCCTTGCTTGATAAATGAGCCCTCATTAAGTTAAGTTTTAATCCTTGACAAATGGACTGAAAAGTAAATGTTTGAGATAGATAATCTTGCAATAAACTTAATTTTCTTGGTTTTGGAGATAAGTTAAGAGGATTAAGGGGACTTTTAAAATCAATTAGAGTTTTAATTAGGTTTTTATCAAGTTTAAAATACCATAAAAACATGGTTTGATTTGATGAATACCAACTTTAAAATGCTTGAAAAAGGTTTCAAAGAACTAAGAATTGATTTCCCTCAAAATTGCAATTCTCATGTGTTTGGCTAAATTGGGGACAAACCACATGCAAACAATATTGAAAACCCTATCTCTAGAATCACTTTAATTTTTATTGAATTTAGATTTAATTCTTCCCAATTTCATAATTAGCAATTTCAATTTAAATTTTGGTAATCTAGTTTAATTAATTTAATTAATTGTTTGATTTAGCTTAAATTCCTCAAATACCAATTTTAATTTTAAATTTAATTACCAATATCTTTAAATTTCAACATTCTAATTAGCTTATCCTTTTATTTTCAATTTAAGCACAATTTCCTGTAGGAACAATATTATTTTTTAAATTATACTACTGTGACCTGTACACTTGCTGAAGCTATTTCACAGCTAACATCAAGTTTTTGGCGCCGTTGCCGGAGAATTGTTTGTTTTTAAGTTAGATTTTAATTGTTGTAAGCTGATTAGAATTTTTATTTTCTTTTATTTTCACTGTTGTTCCTTGTGTTTTTCAGGTACTTTTCTTGTTTATGAGACGATCGAAAAGCACAAGTGATACTCAATTGTTGTTCAACTCTGAAATTGAAAAATTCTATCGAGCCAAGAAAAAGGAATCTAAGAGGAGAAATGAAGCAGAAAAAGAAGAACAACAAAGGTTTGACCAAAAGGAGAAAATTGAAAATATGAAAAATCAAAATAGAGCTATTGGTGGAAATAATGGAGAAAATGAGCAAAATAGGCAGAATGAAGTTGTTACTCAAAATGATCCTCAGAGAAGATCCATGTTATATTATGCTTTCATAGATGTGCATATGTGAGAGATAACTGACCTATCATTGGAGCTAATCAATTTGAGTTAAAGACTGGTCTCATTCAAATGGTTCAGAATTCACAATTTTGAGGTAGTCCACTTGAAAATCCTCATTCTCATTTGAAGAAATTTTTGATGATATGTGGCACACAAAGACAGCCTGGAGTTTCAGATGAAGTGATTCGGCTCACCTTATTTCCATTGTCTCTTCGGGATTCAGCATTAGAGTGGTATGACTCACTTCCACAAGCTACTATAGCTACTTGGGAGCAGCTATCTCAAGCTTTTCTATCTCAGTTTTTCCCAACTAGGAAGACCACTCATTTGAGAAATTTGATGGTAGCTTTTAAACTAAGGGATGATAAAACTTTGTCTGAATCTTGGATGAGATTTAAGGAGCTTGAAAGGCAGTGTCCTCATCATAAAATACCCAAATGGATGATTATTCAGAATTCTACACCAGAGTTACTCCAGCCATAAGAAACACAATTGATTCACAAGCAGGAGGAGATTTCATGAGAATGACAAGTGAAGAATGCTATGATCTATTAGAGAAGATTGCTCATAATACCCATTTGTGGGTAAATCCGAGAGCACTTGAGCCAAAGAAGGTTGGAATTTATGAACTTAACTCAGTTAGCTAAATGAATGCAAGATTTGATCAATTGACTCAGCTTCTTAGTGATTTTTGCACAAAGGCAACAGTCTCAACTCCTACAACTATGCAACAAGTTGCCTACACAGATGGAACCCAAAGTTGTGGAGTTGATTACTCTTCTTATGGTGATGATTATTTACAAGAACAAGCTACTTATGCAGGAGGTTATCAACAAAAACCTATGGGAAATTCTTACTCTAATGTGAACAACTCAACATGGAGACCACAAGCAACTTTTGCTCAACAAGGTCAAAGCTCAAACTATGCTTATAACCAGTAGTATATGCAGTAGAATAGGCCTCAGTTTCAGCCTCAATTTTAGCCCACAAGGCAGCCACAACCTGGATATCAAGCAAGAGCACAATAATCCCTTCCACCTCATGAACCGAAGCCAACCTTGGAAAGCATGATGGAGAAATTTTTTGATGAGCAACGCAAGATGAATAGCAAATTGGAGGAAGAAATGCAACACGAGATAAACCATGGATCAATTACAAGCCCACAACCATATGTTGGAGACTCAAATGGCTCAACAAGCAAGCTCATTGGGAAGCAAATCCTATGGCAAACTACCTAGCCAACCACAAAACCCTCATAAACAATGTAAGGTTGTGACCTTATGATGGGTGTGTCTGCAAGTATACGGGTCTTATCAAGTAATAAAGTGATAAGTAAAGTATCGTTCCCACGAGAAATTGTGTTTGAGTACTCGATTATGGTTTTTTTTATTATTTAGACTAATGGCAATTTATAAGAACTAAATTTACTAAATGCAGTAATTTAAATAGAAAATAAAAAAAATAGGCAATGGGTAATGTAAATAAAGTTTTAATCTAAGCAAAAATTAACTAAATTAATAATGGGCAAGCAAAAACAAAGACTAATTGATACTAAAAATGATTTCAGAATTGGAGTTTATGAATTAAATCTATTGGGATTTGTCTTGGGTCATCCAATTTTAAAAGAAAATAGAGTTTGAAGGTGATTGATTCTAAAATCCTTTAATATCTTTTTCAAGCAAACCAAAGAGTATTTTAAGAAAACCAAACCTACTTTCGTACGATATTTGATTAACTGAAAACCCATTAAGTTTTATAATCAATCAATGAATCCTCTTAAAACCCTAGTTTATTCCTAAATCTAGGTAATTTCAAGTTCTAATCCTTGATTATCTATCAAAGATTTTCTCCTTTCGGTCCTTCAATCAAATATTAAAAACTAGACCCAATGGGATCCAACATTAGGTAAGTCATAAAGCACACAAGAAAAAGAATCAAAACTCATATTTATATAAATCTAGATAAAACCCAATCTAAATCCACAAATAAATTCAAAACATTATAACCCAACTCTGAAATCTTAGAAAAACTATTCTATCATGGTAAAATTTACAAGAGAAAATGATAAAACTAACAAAAGAAACATAAAAATAGACTAACAATAGAAAAATCCAAGGGAAGTAGAGCCCAAAACTCTGAAAAACTACAGGTAAACATCACTTGGTAGCAGCTCCCCAGCAGAAATGGCATCCTCTCTTCTCCTTCTTATTCTTGCGTTTCTTTTTTTTTGTTCTCTCTTTCTCCCACTTCTTCTTGTGGTAAAAACTAGAAAATGATGCTTTTATATGGTCCCAAAAGTTACCCTAAAAATGGATAAGAGCCAAGGAGTGGAAAGAAAATGAGGTGCAAAAATATCCAGGTCAGCAAAGCTGTTCACGTTTTGGGCAGTCTGCTTAGGGTACTGCTTACCCTAAGCAACATCTTCAGCAATTTTCGACCTCTGCATGCATTGTCTGCTTAAGGTTAAGCAGACCCTCAGCAAATCTCGACAGTTTTAGGATAAAATGAGTTTTTCTGCTCATGTTTGACTTCCAGCTTGACATGAGTTGCACCTTAAGCACTGTTGCTTACCCTAAGCAGGATCTCAAGCACATTTCGCCCAACTTGATCTTTCAAGGATTGATTTCTTCAACTTTCCTCCATGCTTAAGGGACTCCAAATTTCTTCAAATCACTTTCTAATGCACTCATTGACCCTCAGTTTGCCATAAAAACCTATTAAAAATAACAAAATTACAAAAATCAAATATGAAGTAACTAAAGTTAATAAATAAGCTAAAATAAAGCTAAAAACATAAAATATACTAAAATATAAGGGCAAAATGGATGCAAAACTATCCTAAAATGCCTATATGAAATGAGTGCAACACCTTGAGAAGTGGTAAGAAAGTTGATCAAGAGAGTGAAAACAAGAGAGAAGAAAAAGAGAGCACAAAAGAAGAAAATTCAGTTGAGAGCAAGAAAAATGAAAAAGAAGAAGAAAGCACAAGTGCGCAAGATGAGGGAGAGAAGCCATACATCCCACCTGAGCCTTATAAACCCACCCTTCCCTACCCTCAAAGATTCATCAAGCATAAACTAGATAAACAATTTGGCAAATTCCTTGAAGTGCTAAAGAAGTTGTATATCAATGTGCCATTCACTGAGGCACTATCCCAAATGCCAAGTTATGCCAAGTTTTTGAAAGAGATTCTTACCAATAAAAAAAAGGCTAAAAGATTATGACACTATCAACTTGGGAGAGCAATGCGATGCTATAATTCAGAAGAAGTTACCTCCCAAACTCAAAGATCCGAGTGTGTTTTCCATTCCTTGTCATGTAGGTGATAATTGTGTGGCAATGCCTTATATGACCTTGGAGCTAGAGTTAGCCTAATGCCTCTTTCAACATATGAGAAGTTGAATATGGGAGAGTTAAAGCCCACAAATATGTATCTTTCATTGGCTGATCGTTCAATTAAGTATCCAAAAGGCATTTTAGAAAATGTGCCTATCAAGGTTGGGAAATTCTACATTCCGGTGGACTTTGTCATTTTAAATATGGAAAAAGACACAAAAATTCCTATCTTGTTGGGAAGACCCTTTTTGGCAACAACTGGTGCATTAATTGATATAAAGGGTGAGAAATTGACACTTAGAGTGGGAGATGATCAAATGTTATTCAACATCAATCCAGCCATGAAAAGGAAACATGAAGAAGTTGAGTATTGTTTGCGGGTAGACATTATTGATGAGATTGTTCAAGAGCAATTCAGAAAAAGTTATCCCCAAGACCCTCTTGAAAATTGCTTAGTCCATGGTGGGAGCATTGATGATGACAATCATAACATAGCCGCTTTTGCACAACACTTGGAGAGCTCTCCACCACATCTTGAAGCCACAATTTTTCAGCTTGAAGAAGTGCAAACTTTGGAGATTAAACCACCATCATTAAAGGTAGAGGATGCCCCAAAGATAGATCTTAAACCTCTTCCTTCCAACCTCAAGTATGCTTTTCTTGGACCCAATGGAATATATCCTGTTATAATTAATGCATCTTTAACTGATATTAAGACTGACAAATTGTTGAGAGTTTCGAGAAAATATAGGAGTTTTGGGTTATGCAATTGATGATATAAAGGGAATTAGTCTAACAGTCTGTATGCATAGGATTTTCCTAGAGCCAAATAGTAGACCTTCTATTGAACACCAAAGAAGATTAAATCCTACAATGAAGGATATTGTGAAAAAAGAAATCCTAAAATTACTAGCTGCTAGAATTATTTACCCCATTTCTGACAGTGAGTGGGTTAGTCCTGTGCATTTTGTACTAAAAAAAGGTGGGGTGACAGTTGTTAAAAATGAGAATAATGAATTGATACCCTCTAGAACTGTTACAGGCTGGAGAATGTGCATAGACTATAGGAAGTTGGACAATGCTACAAGAAAAAATCATTTTCCCCTTCCTTTTATGGATCAAATGTTAGAGAGATTAGCCAAGCATTCTTACTTTTGTTACTTAGATGGATATTCTGGTTTCTTTCGAATTCCAATCCATCATGATGACAAAAAAAAAAAAACTACCTTTACCTGTCCCTATGACACCTTTGCCTATCGAAGGATGCCATTTGGATTGTGTAATGCGCCTGCCACCTTTCAAAGGTGCATGATGGCCATTTTTTTTTATTTTATTGAAGAAATTATGTAGGTCTTCATGGATGACTTTTCAGTATATGGCACTAATTTTTATTCATGCTTGACTAATTTGTCTAAAATCTTGTAGAGGTGTGCTGATAATGATTTGGTGTTGAATTGGGAGAAATGCCACTTTATGGTCCAAGAGGGGATCATTTAGGGCATGTGATCTCAAACAGGGGAATAGAAGTAGATAGAGCCAAAATAGAAATTATTAAAAAAATGCCCCCTCCAACCACTGTCAAAGGAGTGCGGAGTTTTCTTGGACATGCCGGATTTTACCGACGATTTATTCAGGATTTTTCTAAAATTGCTAAACCTTTAACAAACCTTTTGAATCATGATGTTAAATTTGATTTTAATCAAGATTGTATGGTTGCTTTTTGTAGGTTAAAGACGGCATTAACAACAGCTCCTATCATGAAACCCCCGGATTGGACTTTGCCATTCAAAATCATGTGTGATGCAAGCGAGTTTGTTGTTGGAGCTGTCCTTGGCCAGTGAAAAGATAGAAAACCTTATGCCATTTACTATGCAAGTCAAACCCTTAATGAAGCTCAAGTTACTTATGCTACAACTGAAAAGGAGTTCCTTGCGTTAGTATTTGCACTCAATAAGTTTCGTTCTTATTTGGTAAACTCAAAGGTAATTGTTTTCACTGATCATACAGCAATAAGGTATTTAATGAGCAAGAAAGAAGCTAAATCTAGGTTGATTAGATGGATTTTGTTACTTCAAAATTTTGATTTAGAAATAAAAGATAAAAAAAGGTGTTGAGAATGTGGTGGCTGATCACCTTTCTAGGATAAAAACTGAAAATAAAGATGATGATATTGTGCAAATTGATGAGTTTTTTTTATGAATGAGCAGCTTTATGTGTTGAAATCTGCACTTCCATGGTTTGCTGATATTATGAATTATTTGTCTTATGGTGTCTTGCCATCTAATTTATCTTGGCAGTAAAAGAAAAGATTCTTGCATGATGTTAAATTTTATTCCTGGGAAGAGCCTCTTTTGTTTAGGAGATGTAATGATGGAATAATTAGGAGATGTATACCAGAGGAAGAAATAAATGATGTTATTTACCATTGTCATTCCTTTGAATATAGTGGTCATTGTAGTGTCTCAAAAACTATTGAAAAAGTCTTGACATCAGGTTTCTATTGGTCTAATATGTTTAAACATGTGAGAGACTTTGTAAGCAAGTGTGATTAGTGTCAAAGGGTAGGCAATATTTCCAAGAGAGATGAGATGCCCCAACAGTCCATATTAGAAGTTCAATTGTTTGATGTGTGGGGAATTGATTTATGAGGCCATTTCCATCCTCATATGGGAATAAAAATATCTTGGTAGGGATGGACTATGTATCTAAATGGGTAAAAGCTATTGCTACACCTACTAATGATGCAAAAGTTGTGATGAAATTTCTGAAAAATTTTATTTTGACCAGATTTGGTGCCCCACGTGCCATAATCAGTGATGGTGGTAGCCATTTTTACAATCACCAATTTGAAAAATTGATGAGAAAGTATGGGGTAAAGCATAGGATTGCCACACCATGTCACCCTTAAACAAATGGCCAAGTAGAAATCACAAATAGAAAACTTAAGCAAATCTTAGAGAAAACTGTCAGCAAGTCTAGAAAAGATTGGTCCCTTAAGTTAGATGACACTCTTTGGGCATATAGAATAGCCTTTGAAACCCCCATAGGAACTACACCTTATAGGTTAGTTTTTGGGAAATCATGTCATTTGCCTGTAGAGTTAGAACATAAAGCTTATTGGGCCATAAGAGCAATCAATTTTGATTTACAAGCTACTGGACACAAAAGATTTTTACAACTTGATGAGTTAGAAGAATTGAGACTTGATGCTTATGAAAATGCTAGGATCTATAAAGAAAGAACTTAAAAATGGCATGATAAGCATATCAAGAAAAAGGACTTTAAAGAAGGAGAATTGGTGCTCTTATTCAACTCAAGGTTGAAATTTTTTCTAGGAAAATTAAAATCAAGGTGGTCAGGACCTTTTAAAGTTGTAAAAGTTTTCCCTCATGGTGCTATGAAAATTTTTAGTGAAAAATCTGGTAATTTCAAGGTAAATGGGCAAAGGTTGAGGCATTATTTAGTTGGTGAGCCAATTGCGAAGATAGCAACCTGTTATCTCTCTCATTCTCTATAAAATTTTGGTTGAGTAAGATCAAGCTAAAGACCTAAACTTAGCATTTCTGGACATAACCTACAATTTTTCTTTGATTCTTTATTTCTTTCATATATTTGTTTTAAATTTTTCTATACTCTTTTTTCAGAGTTTGACATTGTTCTAATTTTCTTGTGCAGATGGAATACAATTCATTGCAAGCAAATGAGCATTAGTCATTCTGTTTTAGTTCTAGTTTTAAATTTCAGCTTTAAATTTTAGTTTTAAATTTGTTCCCTTGTACTTTTCATCTTTCTATGGTTGAATATTTCCTGGTGAATTTTGCAGGACTCATTGCTTTTTTTGTTAATTTTAAGAGGAAGTTTTTCCAAACTTTGTCATCTTGGCTTAATAAAAAATTATTTGAACGTGGATGTGTCAATTGGTGCTTTGAAAATTTTTAATGAGTGTTTGATGAACACAGCAGGTTAAGTAATTAGAATTTATGTTATGAAGGTCTGATCACTTAAAATCTAATTTGTTTCAATTTTTCAGGTACTGTGTAATTTTGTCAAATTTAGGCAGAAAGTTCCACAACCTGTGGCACAACCAATTTTGGTTGTGTCATAGCTTGTGTTCACTGGGCGCAATTTGGACAGAAAGTTCTACAACCTGCAGCACAATCGATTTTGGCTTGTGTTGTAGCTTGTGTTCACTGGGCACAATTTGGACAGAAAGTTGCATAACTTTCGGCACAACTTACATCCCTGTGTTCTAATTTGTGTCGTTTATTTGGTTTTGCAAGTTGACAACCCAATTCACCAGAATGGGCCCGCGACCAAACCCATGGCCAAAAGCCCACTAACCCATTTTTATTTCAAAAAAAAAAATCACTAACTAATTAAATCAAACCCATGGCCCATAGCCTATTTAACCAAACCCATGCCCAAAAGCCCATTATTATTTCTTTTTTACCAAAAAGCCTACACCTAATTAACAAAGCCCAAAGCCCATAATCCATATCCAAAACCCCTCACTTTTAATCCCTAACCCGAACCCATACCCGACACCCATAATCCCCACTACCATGGATACTGACTCGCCGGTAGCCCATTCTGGTGATGCCCCTATTGCTATATACAAGAAGAAAGCAAAAAGTATTAAGCCACACAAAACCACAAGCGGCACAAAGAGAAAGAAACCCAAACAAGCACTCGGCCTCAACCAGTCCGGTAGCCTACTACTGCATGCACTGGTGCTCGCGTGGAATTCCGAGATCACCAGTAAACGCCAGGAAATCTTTAGGTAACCCCAATATTCCTTCATCTGTACCTACTACCAGATAATGGGTGTTGCCTACTGCCGAAATGAAGAAAAATAAGAAAAGAATTGAAACTAGAGAAATTGTTCAGACTCAGTATTTGGATGTGTTTACACTTAAGTCTTTGAATATATATGATGAAATGCAGAATCTATTGGATGCTTTGGGTTCGGTGAGATTTGTTCATAAATAGGAATTGGTTTACCCCACTTTAGTGCAGGAATTTATGGCTTCCCTATCCACTAATGAGCATAAATATGAATTGGATCATAAATTGACAATGAACTTTAGATGCTTAGGTCAAGATAGGGTACTGTCCATGGATGAATTTCTTCATATATTCGGGTTCCCCACTAATAGTTTAATTAGAATGCCTACCAGTAGAAGGGAATATAATGGGCATAAATTTTGGCAGCAAATAACACCCTTAGGAGGTATTTTCAAACCTGGGCACAGTAAAGCCTCTAAAATTGAGAGTCTGTCACACCTTACCCCTCTGTAAGGCATAACATGATCCCGTAGAATACCTAATGAACTACCGAACTTCACCTATTGATAACTTATTAAGTACCATACAAGGGATTTTAAACAATTTTCTTACTTTTGACAAGTGGTGAGCATTTTCTAATAGGTATTTAAAACATATGATTAAAAGTAAATCTAGTTAATATTTTTGGTCCATTTTATTTTTATGCAAATTTTATAAAAATTTTGACAGAGTTCCCTTTGTATTTTGAGAAAACAGTTCTTCAAATACCTGTAAAAAAGCACTTCTAAAATTTTTTCTCAAGAACTGCTTCAATTTCATACTCAATCTCAATCAATTTCTCAACACATTTATCAACTTTCAAATTTCAAATCCACTATCCAATGATCATCAAAATACTAGCAATCCATTTCATTCAAATTAAATAAAATAGTTCCATTCATATTTCATTAGAAACAAAATAATTTAGATACATCATTACAAAATTTATATTAAGAGAATTTCAAACTACAATATATATTACAACTTTATACAAATTTTATACAAACTGCTCAAGACCCATTTTTACATGTCCATACATTTATGTGCAATATATACATCAAAAGAAATATTTACAATTAGGGTATAAATTATACCCGATGACTTTAAGCTGATAGCTCCTCACACTTCAAGACTCAATCTCATCGCTTCCTCTAGTCTCAGATTCTGTGACAAAGAATAGAAGCTATCGCTGAGTACTAGGACTCAGTGGTGCACAACATACTAAAATAATCTTTATGCAAAACTTAAATCACATTTATTCAAAAAATTTGACTAAACATGAGCATTAAACACAAAACATGAATTATGAGATTTTAATGCAAACCAAGGTCATTTCAAAGTATCAAAACACATTTCATAAAACCCATAGTTAGATCATGCCATTCGAAACAAATAGAATCTCAATAGCCAGAGGCTAAAGAGAAATCACATCACAAGGCTAGCTAGCTCAAATATATGGATATCCATTCACATCCTCTTCTACTGGCACACCTCAACACTTCTCCAGAGAAGGAATCAAAATTCGAAACTAATTACTCCCACTAGTTGTGCTAGTGAGGTGTTCAAATATATTGTCATGACACTGTGGTTTCAAAACTTATCTTAGCAATTTGCTAAACATTGTCATTTTAATATACATAATAACTTTCAACAATTTAAACCAAATATCACAAGAATGCCATAATCCAATATTTCACATTATTCAAAACAGTATGCAAAAGATGATTATAAAAAGTATACGTTGTACACAAACCTCAAGCGAGTCGCCTCTTGGCCTTGACTCGGTTCCTCGGGTTCTTTCCCGGTATTATTCCCAACTGAAACACATAATTTTACAGTGTTTCAGTACTATAATTTAACATAAATCCAAAAATAAATTTAGCCTTATTTTTACCTAGCTCTAACGTGCTAAACTCGACGTTCTCGAAATTTTGTGTTTCGGGTTACTATTCACTATACTATTCAAGTCAAATTGTTGACTTTCTAAGGCTTAATAGGTATGGGAATTCCAACTTCACCCACATACCACATTTTGGTCGCTAAACTTGTTGGTTTTGGTCATTTTCTCAAAACTTAGGTCTTTTAGGCAAAATTGCTAAATTTTTAATTTTAGTGTCCCTAATTATACTATTTCATTGGTCAGTTTACTGTTAGTATTTGGCAAAACTTTCTTCATAGAAAATGTTCCTTACTGTCTTAAGTTTATTCTCCTTTTTGAATCACCCCAATTGGAGTTTTGTAGCTCAAGTTATAAGCAAATTACGTTTACTATTCATGCTACAGAATTTGGTTCTACAGATTTGTTGATCCAACTTCATTCAGTAATTTGATCAAGTTAAGTCCATAATTTGGTCTAATTTTTTTCATATGAAATGTTCTACTATGTCTTAGGTTTCTATCGGTTCAAGAATCGCCTAAATCGGAGTTTTCTAGAGATAGTTATAGCCATTGAAACTTTACTGTTCAAATGGCAAATCTGCAGTCTGCAGATTCAATGACCTAACTTGGCTCAGTAATTTGATTGGGTTAATGGCATAATTTGGGTTGGTGTTCTTCATAAAAGTTTTAGGTCTATATCTCATCTAACCACTGGTAAAATTTCAGGTAATTTTGACCTGTCTAGCTTGAGTTATGACTAAATGAACAAATACTATTCATTTGATCAGGTTGTGCAGGGCAGCCTCTGATTTCTCAACTTCGGTCACTTTGTTCACTAGGTTTTAGTCACTTTTTGGGCAGACTTCCTAAATGAAAATTGTGTCATTTAGTGCCTATTTTCATCCCCAATTGGTCCCATATCCATTGGACTTGTAAAATTTCATTTTTGATCCCTCAAAGGGAATTTAGGTCATGCTACCAGCATATGACCTTATCCAATCCGAATTGGCTTTTAATTCCAACACTTCTAACACACCTCATTTGGTCACAAATGACCATTTTTCACTTCACATTAGGTCAAAGACATCATTTACAAATTTCTCTAAATTTTTGCCTCAAAACCCTAGGTCTCAAACCCTAACCACTCTAATCCATTGCAATTAACTAATTCAAAGCATATAAACACAATCTTTCAACTCATTCAAGCATTTTAACATGTTTAACTCAATCAAACTCATGCAAATCACTCTCCCCTCCTTGCTAGACGAATTTCAGTTTAGTCCCTCACACATATTTTTTTTTCTAATTTTAAGTTTATTTCTATGCTCTTGATGCTATACATACACTAATTAAACTAAAAACTTGAAGTTTGCATTACTTACCTTGTTAGGTGTCGTTGAACTTTCACTTCCTCTCAATTTTCTTCAATTCTTTGATGACCAATCTTCCTCTCAAGTGATTAAATCAAGTTTTTATAAAGCAAGTATGGGAGGATTTGGGGTTTAATGGTGGTTTCAAAGCTTGAAGCAAGCTTTAATGGAGGTTTACAATGGTGAGGGAGAGAGAAACGTAAATGGTGAGGAAGATGAGGCTTTTTACTTTTTTTTTTTTCTTTTCTTTTCTTTTGTTTTTATCCTTATGGAAGACTCAAAAATCCATTTAATTAATTTATTAATTATGGGATTTATGGCATCATGCATGATGTCATGCATGATGTCATTTCCATACACCTTTTTCATTTTCCTTCTTTTTTCTTTTTTTTTTCTATTAGTTCTTTAATTTAATTTTCGATTCCAAAATTTTTTTTTCTCCGATTTTATTTGATAGTTAGGTCAGGAGTCAGCTCTCAGGGACAATTGACCAAATTGCCCTTCGCAGGTTCAACCCGGTTTGCAAATAATTCCATATTTCTTCCGGCTCCCTGACCTAATTATTTAACTGGCTTAATAGTTCTTTTTCGTGATTTTCTCTTTTCCACTGTGTTTATAAGGGTCCTAAGGACTACGGCGTCACATTTTACGGTTCGAAATTTGAGTTTAAAATGACTTCGCAGTCGTTCCCGAGAAGGTCAACCATCGCTGTGACTCTCGGCTCGTTTAACTTCTTATATTTTGTTTTTCTTATTTATACTCAACTAATTGAACATTACTAATTATTTGTGTTTATGGTTTATCTAGTTGTCTTAAGTGTGGTTCTAATCCCCTTAATTGTTCGGACCGACTCCGGTCACCGGAACAGTGAAATATACCAGGCTATACAAATGGGGGTGTTACAGAGTCACTCTTTACGGTTGCTTCAAAGGTTAATTGCAAACACAATTTTAGGAAAAGGAGCAAGTGTTGGCACAATGTCTCAGTATGACCTTTTTTTTTTGTGGTGTGCCAAACTGGTAAAAATGTTTCACCTGGTTATTATTTTTGCCCCCATGTACTATACCAAGCTACTAGGGGTACTGGTGAGATTGTGTTTGGAGGTTTGGTCACACCCATTGCACACTATTTTGCTTTTTACCCTCAAGTTCATAGGTGTGCTGCCATCATAACTGGCTTGCTGTATTTGGATGGACCTCATTTGGCCAACCAAAAATTCTGTGTTAAAAATGAGGCCACACAGCTTTATGAGATTCCAGCACCAATAGCAACACCACCAGGCTCCCCTACTGCAATTAGCTGCTCCACACCATCTGAGCAACCTACTGAGCAGCCCTCTACACAACCTCTATGTCAGGCTCCAACAGCTGCACAACTTGCTTCATCAACAGCTTCTGGACCCTCCATGGCAACCCTCTTGACATTCATGGAGAATCTCAGTGATGAGATCTACTCCTTAGCTGATATTTATTTGGATAGGAGTGCTGAAATGCAAGATGAGTTGAAAGCCATACGAGCTAAGCTAGAGCAAATAGAAACTAACCAGGCACTCATTTTGAGCATCATTTCTCCACAGCAACCACCAAAAGCGCCACCACCTCCACCAGATGGCAAGGGCAAAGGAGTTATCATTCATGACGGACCAGCTTTTAGTTTCAGTTTACATATTTCATGTCTTTATTTTAGTTGCTTAATTAATTAGTGTTTTTAGTGACTTGTTTAGTTAATATTTTGCTTGTGTTGCTTTTCTTTTATTTGAAAATTTTGCTTATTCAGTATTTTTTTTAGTTGCTCATAAGTACATTTTTCGTTTGAATCTTTAGTGCTTTGCTCACTTACTTTTGATATGCTACTTCGGAATTTCACTTGATGAGTGGATATCTTATGGTTATATTTTTTGAGCTTAACCTCCTTATTTTAACTTTTTGAGTTTAATTGCTTTAATGGATTCCATTCCACTGTTTCTTTTGCAATGA
The DNA here is from genome assembly GCF_030052815.1 of Hevea brasiliensis. Lineage (NCBI taxonomy): Eukaryota > Viridiplantae > Streptophyta > Magnoliopsida > Malpighiales > Euphorbiaceae > Hevea > Hevea brasiliensis. The sequence continues at coordinate 11,983,186 of NC_079504.1, forward strand.
GTGTAGCAGTTGTCCAAATTTTATTTAATTAAATTGGCTGCACCTTCAATAAGGTAACAATTCTTATTGCAGCTTGTGTTATTTTCAGCACAAGCTGTGTCACACCCTACCCCTCCGTAAGGCATGACATGATCCCGTAGTATACCTAATGAATTACCAAACTTCGTCTACTGATAACCCATTAAATACACTATAAGGGATTTTAAAACTTTTTTTACTTCTTTTTACAGTGGTGAGCACTATTGACAGGTGTTAAAAATTTTCTTAACTGAAATGAAACCAAATAACACATTTGAAGTATTAACAATTTCTGTAAAAATTTTGGCAGAGTGTCATCTGTATTTTGAATAAAACAGTTCTTCCACAAACCTGTAAAAAGCGCTTCAAATATATAATTCCTCAATCCCAAACTCCAATAATTTGTTCAACACAATAAATTTCTCAACATTATCAACTTAGTTCAACAATCAAATTTTCAGTGTTTCCAAAAAACTGAGATAAGATAAATTTATCACAATACTTTTACAGGCTAAAATAGTTTACAATTTTAGTTTACAACTGCTCAAGACTAAGTACAATATATACATACAGTGCATATACATTACAACAAAAACTACAAAATATGATATACTCAATATACCTGGCGAAATCTCAAAATGTGGTACAAGCGATTTACTCTGCTCCGTCTCAATCTGTGTACTGCGACAAAGAATGAAAGCTATCACTGAGTAAAATTTACTCAGTGGTGCACAATAACAATTTAAAATGCTGTATGTAAAACTTTTGTTGACAATTTACCATTCAAATAATTCACAATTTTTCAAAGCTCACATAACACAAATTTGATCAAACAATTGATTAACACAGTGTTGTCAATCAATAACACAACATAGGTCATGACACAGACTTTTCCGAACATGCCGTGTGTACATCACGACAAGGCACACTCACCCCACTAATCGAAATCAATGAGGGAGGTAGCTAGCTAGATAATGGTTACTCATCCATACTCACCTCAGACTGACAAGTCAAAGAGGGAGGAATATAATCACACTCACCCCATAAATGGAGGAGAAACATAATAACATTTTCATGCCAAGTGTGAATCAAAACAATTCCAAATCACAATATTTCATACAGACCACAAATCACATTTTATCTCAAAATTTCCATTTGCAAAGTAGGCAACACAATAATTTCCAAATAAAATTTTCAAAGTCAAAACAATCAAAAAATTATTCATAACTCATTTCTCTAAATTAATTTTCTGGTAAAAGCAGTGAATATAAAAAGTATTGTGCACAGACCTTTGATAAATGCCTCTTGGCCCTGAGTCAGTGTTCCTTATGCTTCTCAATATCCTTTTCAACTGAAACACACAATTTAAAGTATTTCAGTACTCAATGAATTTGTTTCTAACAATAAAATCTAATATTTAAATTTTCTTGATACTATTCCCTTCAATTCATTTCATTAGTCAACCTATAATGTTGACCCTTGAAGGACTCTAAGTGAGTCAATTATAATGTTACCAATATGTCACATTTTATAGCCCTTTAGTGTTGGTATATATTACCAATTTCATTTCCAAGTGTATTGCATTTTATTGTAATTTATCGGATTTCGGTGTACCATTTTGACCTAGCTGGACGACCTAGTTCCCTTGGTTTTCAGGTTCTAGTCCAAACTACAAACTTGTAGGTCTATGTCTTATTGCATGCGGGGCAAAATTTCAGGTCATTCTGAGTAGTGTAGACCAAGATATGGTCAATTTACCAATGCTAGATAGAATGCACTAAAATGGTAGGCTTAGGTCATTTTTAGGTCACTTTTGGTTCGGTCAGTTTTGGTACTTGAACTTGTGCAAGCTATTTGGCTTGGTTCTGGCCATTTCTGAGCTTTGATGTCTTTATAAGAATTGTAGATATATGTCTAAACTATTCATGGTAAAAATTTCAGGTCATTTGGATGTGTTTTGAGTAAGTTATGGTAAAAAAACTAACTGCTGCCCAAATGGTCAATTTTCAGGCTTTTAAGTCACTAATCCGGATTTGGTCATTTTTCAAGTCACCTTCTAGGCAGAATTTAGGTAAGCTTCCTTCATGAAAGTTGGCACATTTTGTGCCTAGTTTCACCTCCAATTGGTCTCATACCAATTGGAGTCACACACTTAAGGTTCTAAGCTTAAATGTACACTGCCCTGTTAAACATTATTCAACACTTACCAATTACACATCCAATACTTACCAAGTTTACCTTTCATGCCAATTCTGGTTTGCACCATACCATTAACACATTTTGGTTATTTTGTACAGCATGTAACCATTCTCAATATACACACTATAACACAGAATTTTCCAAAGTCCATTTACACAATTTAACCACATGAACATACCCCATTTACATATCCAATTCCAAACAATTATTCACATACACATGCTGCCACCATAAGCAACATAATTCAACAATATTTTATGAACTTAAACACTTCAATCTTCTTCATGAGGCTGCCACAAGTTTACACATACCCATCAACTTCAATTTTCACTTTTTAAGCTTACAAATCAAACTTTACACATGGAATTCAACTTCAATATAATTAAACATTTAAGTCAACATCTAAACAACCATTTACATGCAAGGACAAGCTATTCATGATGAAGTTCCATGGCTGCCAAAATGCTCCATCACCAATAATTCATCAAACCTCAAAAATTCTTCCATAATTCAACTACCCACAACCTTGGTTACACTTTTAATGAAACAAGAATTGAAAATAACTACTTACCTCTTTTGGACTTCTTCAAAACTCCACCAAAAATTATCTTTCTTGCTCCCTTATTGCTGCCCAAGGTGTGTAGGCAAAGATTAATGAAGGAAGTTCAAGAATTTAGCTTGAAATGAAGGTGATCTCAAGCTTGCATGGGTGGTTTCCATGGAGGAAAGTTGGGACACCATTTTCGGCCATGGGAGAGCTTGGTGAGGATGATGAAGTGAGCGGAGGATTCTGCCCTCATTTTAAGTATTAATGTATCCACTTAGTGCTCCACTAAACCTAGATTAATGATATTATAATTTAAGGTTTCAAAAATTACAATTTTAACCTTAATTTCTCTTAATTTACATTTTATCTTTAATTTCATTTTTCACTTGATTTTCCCAAATGTAATACCATTTATTTTTCATTGACATTTAGGTCAAAAGCTAACTCTAGGTGTCAAATGACCACAATGCCCCTATTCGGGTTGCTTTTCGGCTTTTTCGGTAACACCAATTTTTATCGGTTTCTTAATTTTTCTTTGTACTAATTATTTAATTTTTCTTTAACATTTCTAATGCCATTTATTTTTCAATAAATATTTATTTAAGTCCCAAAAATATTTTCTAGGATTCCATGAGGTCCAAGGCTAGTCAACGGCCCACGCCACAACTTCCCAGTGCGGTTATCCATTGGTACGGTTTTGTCCGTTTAGCTTAGTTCCATTTTCTCTCTTCTATTTTTCCTTTATTTTTTTTCTTGTATTTTTCTCTATTGTATTTCACTACCTTATATCTCCACACTAATATTTAATATAATTCCAAGCATCCTAGTTGTCCGGACAAACACTGTCACCGGAACAGTAGAACGCACTATCGAACATAGGGGTGTTACAATTCTCCCCCCCTTAAAATAAATTTCGTCCACAACATTTTACCCAATAGCTGTCTTACAATATTCACACGTTTATTTTCTCCTTTCTGTATGATCGTATAATCTTCTTTCCTCTGAATTTGTGTAAAACTTTAACAATCTAATATAACATTTACTTTATTTATATAGCACTAATCTTCTCTTACAATCGTTCCGTCTAATATTTTGATTCATGTTCCCTTTTTGAAAGACCATTGAGGTCGTGTTAGAATTACTTATCTAATCATAGGTCCTTTGACCATTCTAATCAACAATCTTACTCATTTTCGTAACATTTCTTTGTTATATCTGAACCAACTATTCAAATTTTTACTTCCACAACTCTTTTTGTCTATTAATATTCTAAAATCTACTTCCTTTTGTACTAAACTATAACCTTTCGATATTCTAGCTTTTGAGTTTTAAATCCCTAAGTAGGATTTTCAAACTCATTTCCAACCATAAAATTTTGTCCTGGCATAACTATACCAATACAGATCTTTGTTGGCAACTATTCTCATTTTGGTGTACTATCGAGTAGTACGTAGCTCTACACAATAATCTCAAGTCGATCAGAATCTACAAAGATACAAGATAAACATCAAGAACATTGCACGCTATTACGATACATCCCAATAGATCAAATTTTCCTATATTTTATCCTTTTCAATTTATCGATATTCGAATCTTATTCGATTATAATATCCATCGACAATTACTAATCAGAACATCTTTGCCCTCATCTAGAGCAATTCTATTACCGCAACTTACTTTACGCCCTCTTGCCTTACATTAAGTAGGCTTGTCATTTAGCTTTATAATTTATGGTGTGTTAGAAAATACTTTTCGCTGATAAACTCTTTCATATTTTTCATTGACATTTAGGTCAAAAGCTAACTCTAGGTGTCAAATGACCACAATGCCCCTATTCGGTTGCTTTTGGCTTTTTTCAGTAACAATCGATTTTTATCGGTTTCTTAATTTTTCATTTTTCTTTGTACTAATTATTTAATTTTTCTTTAACATTTCTAATGCCATTTATTTTTCAATAAATATTTATTTAAGTCCCAAAATATTTTCTAGGATTCCATGAGGTCCAAGGCTAGTCAACGGCCCACGCCACAACTTCCCAGTGCGGTTATCCATTGGTACGGTTTTGTCCGTTTAGCTTAGTTCCATTTTCTCTCTTCTATTTTTCCTTTATTTTTTTTCTTGTATTTTTCTCTATTGTATTTCACTACCTTATATCTCCACACTAATATTTAATATAATTCCAAGCATCCTAGTTGTCCGGACAAACACTGTCACCGGAACAGTAGAACGCACTATCGAACATAGGGGTGTTACAATTCTCCCCCCCTTAAAATAAATTTCGTCCACAACATTTTACCCAATGGCCGTCTTACAATATTCACACGTTTATTTTCTCCTTCGTATGATCGTATAATCTTCTTTCCTCCGAATTTGTGTAAAACTTTAACAATCTAATATAACATTTACTTTATTTATATAGCACTAATCTTCTCTTACAATCGCTCCGCCTAATATTTTGATTCATGTTCCTTTTGAAAGACCATTGAGGTCGTGTTAGAATTACTTATCTAATCATAGGTCATTTTACCATTCTAATCAACAATCTTACACATTTTCGTAACAGTTATTTTTTATATATTAAACAACTATTAAAATTTTTACGTCCACAACTCTTAATTTCTATTAATATTCTAAAATCTACTTCCTTTTGTACTAAACTATAACCTTCGATATTCTAGCTTTTGAGTTTTAAATCCCTAAGTAGGATTTTCAAACTCATTTCCAACCATAAAATTTTGTCCTGCATAACTATACCAATACTGAATCGTTGGCAACTATTCTCATTTTGGTGTACTATCGAGTAGTACGTAGCTCTACACAATAATCTCAAGTCAGTACTGTAATCTACAGCATACAGTATAAACATCAAGAACATTGCACAGTTACTACGATACATCCCAATAGATCAAATTTTCCTATATTTTATCCTTTTCAATTTATCGATATTCGAATCTTATTACGATTATAATATCCATCGACAATTACTAATCAGAACATCTTTGCCCTCATCTAGAGCAATTCTATTACCGCAACTTACTTTTTACGCCCTCTTGCCTTACATTAAGTAGGCTTGTCATTTAGCTTTATAATTTATGGTGTGTTAGAAAATACTTTTCACGATAAACTCTTTCATATTTTTCATTGACATTTAGGTCAAAAGCTAACTCTAGGTGTCAAATGACCACAATGCCCCTATTCGGGTTGCTTTTGGCTTTTTCAGAATAACAGATTTTTATCGGTTTCTTAATTTTTCATTTTTCTTTGTACTAATTATTTAATTTTTCTTTAACATTTCTAATGCCATTTATTTTTCAATAAATATTTATTTAAGTCCCAAAATATTTTCTAGGATTCCATGAGGTCCAAGGCTAGTCAACGCCCACGCCACAACTTCCCAAAGTCACGTTATCCATTGGTACGGTTTTGTCCGCTTAGCTTAGTTCCATTTTCTCTCTTCTATTTTTCCTTTATTTTTTTCTTGTATTTTTCTATTGTATTTCACTACCTTATATCTCCACACTAATATTTAATATAATTCCAAGCATCCTAGTTGTCCTGACAAACATCACCTAACAAAGAGAACGCACTATCGAACATAGGGTGTTACAATTCTCCCCTTAAAATAAATTTCGTCCACAACATTTTACCCAATGGTCTGTCTTACAATATTCACACGTTTATTTTCTCCTTTCTCGTATGATCGTATAATCTTCTTTCCTCTGAATTTGTGTAAAACTTTAACAATCTAATATAACATTTACTTTATTTATATAGCACTAATCTTCTCTTACAATCGTTCGCCTAATATTTTGATTCATGTTCCCTTTTTGAAAGACCATTGAGGTCGTGTTAGAATTACTTATCTAATCATAGGTCCTTTGACCATTCTAATCAACAATCTTACTCATTTTCGTAACATTTCTTTGTTATATCTGAACCAACTATTCAAATTTTTACTTCCACAACTCTTTTTGTCTATTAATATTCTAAAATCTACTTCCTTTTGTACTAAACTATAACCTTTCGATATTCTAGCTTTTGAGTTTTAAATCCCTAAGTAGGATTTTCAAACTCATTTCCAACCATAAAATTTTGTCCTGGCATAACTATACCAATACAGATGCTGTTGGCAACTATTCTCATTTTGGTGTACTATCGAGTAGTACGTAGCTCTACACAATAATCTCAAGTCAGTACTGTAATCTACAGCATACAGTATAAACATCAAGAACATTGCACAGTTACTACGATACATCCCAATAGATCAAATTTTCCTATATTTTATCCTTTTCGAATTTATTGATATTCGAATCTTATTCTGATTATAATATCCACTGACAATTACTAACTGTAACATCTTTGCCCTCATCTAGAGCAATTCTATTACCGCAACTTACTTTTACGTCCTCTTGCCTTACATTAAGTAGGCTTGTCATTTAGCTTTATAATTTATGGTGTGTTAGAAAATACTTTTCGCTGATAAACTCTTTCATATTTTTCATTGACATTTAGGTCAAAAGCTAACTCTAGGTGTCAAATGACCACAATGCCCCTATTCGGGTTGCTTTTCGGCTTTTTCGGTAACACCGATTTTTATCGGTTTCTTAATTTTTCATTTTTCTTTGTACTAATTATTTAATTTTTCTTTAACATTTCTAATGCCATTTATTTTTCAATAAATATTTATTTAAGTCCCAAAAATATTTTCTAGGATTCCATGAGGTCCAAGGCTAGTCAACGGCCCACGCCACAACTTCCCAGTGCGGTTATCCATTGGTACGGTTTTGTCCGTTTAGCTTAGTTCCATTTTCTCTCTTCTATTTTTCCTTTATTTTTTTTCTTGTATTTTTCTCTATTGTATTTCACTACCTTATATCTCCACACTAATATTTAATATAATTCCAAGCATCCTAGTTGTCCGGACAAACACTGTCACCGGAACAGTAGAACGCACTATCGAACATAGGGGTGTTACAATTCTCCCCCCCTTAAAATAAATTTCGTCCACAACATTTTACCCAATGGCTGTCTTACAATATTCACACGTTTATTTTCTCCTTTCTGTATGATCGTATAATCTTCTTTCCTCTGAATTTGTGTAAAACTTTAACAATCTAATATAACATTTACTTTATTTATATAGCACTAATCTTCTCTTACAATCGTTCCGTCTAATATTTTGATTCATGTTCCCTTTTTGAAAGACCATTGAGGTCGTGTTAGAATTACTTATCTAATCATAGGTCCTTTGACCATTCTAATCAACAATCTTACTCATTTTCGTAACATTTCTTTGTTATATCTGAACCAACTATTCAAATTTTTACTTCCACAACTCTTTTTGTCTATTAATATTCTAAAATCTACTTCCTTTTGTACTAAACTATAACCTTTCGATATTCTAGCTTTTGAGTTTTAAATCCCTAAGTAGGATTTTCAAACTCATTTCCAACCATAAAATTTTGTCCTGGCATAACTATACCAATCTGAGATCTTTGTTGGCAACTATTCTCATTTTGGTGTACTATCGAGTAGCACGTAGCTCTACACAATAATCTCAAGTCGATCAGAATCTACAAAGATACAAGATAAACATCAAGAACATTGCACAGTTACTACGATACATCCCAATAGATCAAATTTTCCTATATTTTATCCTTTTCGAATTTACTGATATTCGAATCTTATTCTGATTATAATATCCACTGACAATTACTAACTGTAACATCTTTGCCCTCATCTAGAGCAATTCTATTACCGCAACTTACTTTTACGTCCTCTTGCCTTACATTAAGTAGGCTTGTCATTTAGCTTTATAATTTATGGTGTGTTAGAAAATACTTTTCGCTGATAAACTCTTTCATATCTTTTCACAAGATTTTCTATTTCCTATACAACCAACACAAGGAGATTTCCTCCTGTTAGTGCATATTTATAATGTAATATACTGTATGTATCAAACAATGACATTGAGCAGTTGTACTATGAAGAAAGAATATTCAAATTACAGGTCAAAACAGAATTTAAAAACTTGCTCTGATACCACTAAAACATGTCACACCCTACCCCTCTGTAAGACATGACATGATCCCGTAGTATACCTAATGAATTATCAAACTTCGTCTACTAATAACCCATTAAATACACTATAAGGGATTTTAAACCTTTTCTTACTTCTTTTTACAGTGGTGAGCACTATTGACAGGTGTTAAAAATTTTCTTAACTGAAGTGAAACCAAATAACACATTTGAAGTATTAACAATTTCTGCAAAAATTTTGGCAAAGTGCCATCTGTATTTTAAATAAAACAGTTCTTCCAAAAACCTGTAAAAAGTACTTCAAATATATAATTCCTCAATCCCAATTCCAATAATTTGTTCAACATAATAAATTTCTCAACATTATCAACTCAGTTCAACAATTAATTTTCTAGTGTTTCCAAAAAACTGAGATAAGATAAATTTATCACAATACTTTTCTGTGCCAAAATAGTTTACAATTTTAGTTTACAATCGCTCAAGACTAAGTACAATATATACATACAAAGGCACATACATTACAACAAAACTACAAAATATGGTATACTCAACATACCCGAAATCTCAACATGTGGTACAAGCGACCTATTCTCGCTTTGTCCGTCATTCACTCTGACAAAGAATGAAAAAGCTATCATTGAGTAAAATTTACTCATCGGTACACAATAACAATTTAAAAGGCGGTATGTAAAACTTTTATTAACAATTTACCATTCAAACAATTTACAATTTTTCAAAGCTCACATAACACAAATTTAATCAAATAATTGAATAACACAGTGTTGCCAATCAATAATACAACATAGGTCATGACACAGACTTTTCCAAACATACCGTGTGTACATCACGACAAGGCACATTCACCCCTCTAATCGAAATCAATGAGGGAGGTAGCTAGCTAGATAATGAGTACTCATCCACACTCACCTCAGACTGGCAAGTCAAAGAGAGAGGAATATAATCACACTCACCCCATAAATGGAGGAGGAACATAGTAACATTGTCATGCCAAGTGTGGATCAAAACAATTCCAAATCACAATATTTCATATAGACCACAAATCACATTTTATCTCAAAATTTCCATTTGCAAAGTAGGCAACACAATAATTTCCAAATAAAATTCCCAAAGCCAAAACAATAAAAAATTATTCATAACTCATTTCTCCAAATAAATTTTCTGGTAAAAGCAGTGAATATAAAAAGTACTGTGCACAGACCTTTGATAAATACCTCTTTGCCCTGACTCAGTGTTCCTTATGCTTCTCAATATCCTTTTCAACTGAAACACACAATTTAAAGTGTTTCAGTACTCAATGAATTTGTTTCTAATAATAAAATCTAATATTTAAATTTTCTTGGTACTATTTCCTTCAATTCATTTCATTAGTCAACCTATAATGTTGACCCTTGATGAACTCTAAGTGAGTCAATTCTAATGTTACCAATATGTCACATTTTATAGCCCTTTAGTGTTGGTATATGTTACCAATTTCATTTCCAAGTGTATTGCATTTTATTGCAATTTACCGGATTTCAGTGTATCATTTTGACCTAACAGGACGACATAGTTTCCTCGGTTTTCGGGTTCCGGTCCAAACTACAAACTTGTAGGCCTATGTCTTATTCCACGCAGGGCAAAATTTCAGGTCATTCTGAGTAGTGTAGACCAAGATATGGTCAATTTACCAATGCTAGATAGAATGCACTAAAATGGTAGGCTTAGGTCATTTTTAGGTCACTTTTGGTTCAACCAGTTTTGGTACTTGAACTTGTGCAAGCTATTGGGCTTGGTTCTGGCCATTTCTGAGCTTTGATGTCTTTATAAGAATTGTAGATATATGTCTAAACTATTCATGGTAAAAATTTCAGGTCATTTGGATGTGTTTTGAGTAAGTTATGGTAAAAAAACTAACTGCTGCCCAAATGGTCAATTTTCAGGCTTTTAAGTCACTAATCCGGATTTGGTCATTTTTCAAGTCACCTTCTAGGCAGAATTTAGGTAAGCTTCCTTCATGAAAGTTGGCACATTTTGTGCCTAGTTTCACCTCCAATTGGTCTCATACCAATTGGAGTCACACACTTAAGGTTCTAAGCTTAAATGTACACTGCCCTGTTAAACATTATTCAACACTTACCAATTACACATCCAATACTTACCAAGTTTACCTTTCATGCCAATTCTGGTTTGCACCATACCATTAACACATTTTGGTTATTTTGTACAGCATGTAACCATTCTCAATATACACACTATAACACAGAATTTTCCAAAGTCCATTTACACAATTTAACCACATGAACATACCCCATTTACATATCCAATTCCAAACAATTATTCACATACACATGCTGCCACCATAAGCAACATAATTCAACAATATTTTATGAACTTAAACACTTCAATCTTCTTCATGAGGCTGCCACAAGTTTACACATACCCATCAACTTCAATTTTCACTTTTTAAGCTTACAAATCAAACTTTACACATGGAATTCAACTTCAATATAATTAAACATTTAAGTCAACATCTAAACAACCATTTACATGCAAGGACAAGCTATTCATGATGAAGTTCCATGGCTGCCAAAATGCTCCATCACCAATAATTCATCAAACCTCAAAAATTCTTCCATAATTCAACTACCCACAACCTTGGTTACACTTTTAATGAAACAAGAATTGAAAATAACTACTTACCTCTTTTGGACTTCTTCAAAACTCCACCAAAAATTATCTTTCTTGCTCCCTTATTGCTGCCCAAGGTGTGTAGGCAAAGATTAATGAAGGAAGTTCAAGAATTTAGCTTGAAATGAAGGTGATCTCAAGCTTGCATGGGTGGTTTCCATGGAGGAAAGTTGGGACACCATTTTCGGCCATGGGAGAGCTTGGTGAGGATGATGAAGTGAGCGGAGGATTCTGCCCTCATTTTAAGTATTAATGTATCCACTTAGTGCTCCACTAAACCTAGATTAATGATATTATAATTTAAGGTTTCAAAAATTACAATTTTAACCTTAATTTCTCTTAATTTACATTTTATCTTTAATTTCATTTTTCACTTGATTTTCCCAAATGTAATACCATTTATTTTTCATTGACATTTAGGTCAAAAGCTAACTCTAGGTGTCAAATGACCACAATGCCCCTATTCGGGTTGCTTTTCGGCTTTTTCGGTAACACCGATTTTTATCGGTTTCTTAATTTTTCATTTTTCTTTGTACTAATTATTTAATTTTTCTTTAACATTTCTAATGCCATTTATTTTTCAATAAATATTTATTTAAGTCCCAAAAATATTTTCTAGGATTCCATGAGGTCCAAGGCTAGTCAACGGCCCACGCCACAACTTCCCAGTGCGGTTATCCATTGGTACGGTTTTGTCCGTTTAGCTTAGTTCCATTTTCTCTCTTCTATTTTTCCTTTATTTTTTTTCTTGTATTTTTCTCTATTGTATTTCACTACCTTATATCTCCACACTAATATTTAATATAATTCCAAGCATCCTAGTTGTCCGGACAAACACTGTCACCGGAACAGTAGAACGCACTATCGAACATAGGGGTGTTACAATTCTCCCCCCCTTAAAATAAATTTCGTCCACAACATTTTACCCAATGGCTGTCTTACAATATTCACACGTTTATTTTCTCCTTTCTGTATGATCGTATAATCTTCTTTCCTCTGAATTTGTGTAAAACTTTAACAATCTAATATAACATTTACTTTATTTATATAGCACTAATCTTCTCTTACAATCGTTCCGTCTAATATTTTGATTCATGTTCCCTTTTTGAAAGACCATTGAGGTCGTGTTAGAATTACTTATCTAATCATAGGTCCTTTGACCATTCTAATCAACAATCTTACTCATTTTCGTAACATTTCTTTGTTATATCTGAACCAACTATTCAAATTTTTACTTCCACAACTCTTTTTGTCTATTAATATTCTAAAATCTACTTCCTTTTGTACTAAACTATAACCTTTCGATATTCTAGCTTTTGAGTTTTAAATCCCTAAGTAGGATTTTCAAACTCATTTCCAACCATAAAATTTTGTCCTGGCATAACTATACCAATACAGATGCTGTTGGCAACTATTCTCATTTTGGTGTACTATCGAGTAGTACGTAGCTCTACACAATAATCTCAAGTCAGTACTGTAATCTACAGCATACAGTATAAACATCAAGAACATTGCACAGTTACTACGATACATCCCAATAGATCAAATTTTCCTATATTTTATCCTTTTCGAATTTACTGATATTCGAATCTTATTCTGATTATAATATCCACTGACAATTACTAACTGTAACATCTTTGCCCTCATCTAGAGCAATTCTATTACCGCAACTTACTTTTACGTCCTCTTGCCTTACATTAAGTAGGCTTGTCATTTAGCTTTATAATTTATGGTGTGTTAGAAAATACTTTTCGCTGATAAACTCTTTCATATTTTTCATTGACATTTAGGTCAAAAGCTAACTCTAGGTGTCAAATGACCACAATGCCCCTATTCGGGTTGCTTTTCGGCTTTTTCGGTAACACCGATTTTTATCGGTTTCTTAATTTTTCATTTTTCTTTGTACTAATTATTTAATTTTTCTTTAACATTTCTAATGCCATTTATTTTTCAATAAATATTTATTTAAGTCCCAAAAATATTTTCTAGGATTCCATGAGGTCCAAGGCTAGTCAACGGCCCACGCCACAACTTCCCAGTGCGGTTATCCATTGGTACGGTTTTGTCCGTTTAGCTTAGTTCCATTTTCTCTCTTCTATTTTTCCTTTATTTTTTTTCTTGTATTTTTCTCTATTGTATTTCACTACCTTATATCTCCACACTAATATTTAATATAATTCCAAGCATCCTAGTTGTCCGGACAAACACTGTCACCGGAACAGTAGAACGCACTATCGAACATAGGGGTGTTACAATTCTCCCCCCCTTAAAATAAATTTCGTCCACAACATTTTACCCAATGGCTGTCTTACAATATTCACACGTTTATTTTCTCCTTTCTGTATGATCGTATAATCTTCTTTCCTCTGAATTTGTGTAAAACTTTAACAATCTAATATAACATTTACTTTATTTATATAGCACTAATCTTCTCTTACAATCGTTCCGTCTAATATTTTGATTCATGTTCCCTTTTTGAAAGACCATTGAGGTCGTGTTAGAATTACTTATCTAATCATAGGTCCTTTGACCATTCTAATCAACAATCTTACTCATTTTCGTAACATTTCTTTGTTATATCTGAACCAACTATTCAAATTTTTACTTCCACAACTCTTTTTGTCTATTAATATTCTAAAATCTACTTCCTTTTGTACTAAACTATAACCTTTCGATATTCTAGCTTTTGAGTTTTAAATCCCTAAGTAGGATTTTCAAACTCATTTCCAACCATAAAATTTTGTCCTGGCATAACTATACCAATACAGATGCTGTTGGCAACTATTCTCATTTTGGTGTACTATCGAGTAGTACGTAGCTCTACACAATAATCTCAAGTCAGTACTGTAATCTACAGCATACAGTATAAACATCAAGAACATTGCACAGTTACTACGATACATCCCAATAGATCAAATTTTCCTATATTTTATCCTTTTCGAATTTACTGATATTCGAATCTTATTCTGATTATAATATCCACTGACAATTACTAATCAGAACATCTTTGCCCTCATCTAGAGCAATTCTATTACCGCAACTTACTTTTACGTCCTCTTGCCTTACATTAAGTAGGCTTGTCATTTAGCTTTATAATTTATGGTGTGTTAGAAAATACTTTTCGCTGATAAACTCTTTCATATCTTTTCACAAGATTTTCTATTTCCTATACAACCAACACAAGGAGATTTCCTCCTGTTAGTGCATATTTATAATGTAATATACTGTATGTATCAAACAATGACATTGAGCAGTTGTACTATGAAGAAAGAATATTCAAATTACAGGTCAAAACAGAATTTAAAAACTTGCTCTGATACCACTAAAACATGTCACACCCTACCCCTCTGTAAGACATGACATGATCCCGTAGTATACCTAATGAATTATCAAACTTCGTCTACTAATAACCCATTAAATACACTATAAGGGATTTTAAACCTTTTCTTACTTCTTTTTACAGTGGTGAGCACTATTGACAGGTGTTAAAAATTTTCTTAACTGAAGTGAAACCAAATAACACATTTGAAGTATTAACAATTTCTGCAAAAATTTTGGCAAAGTGCCATCTGTATTTTAAATAAAACAGTTCTTCCAAAAACCTGTAAAAAGTACTTCAAATATATAATTCCTCAATCCCAATTCCAATAATTTGTTCAACATAATAAATTTCTCAACATTATCAACTCAGTTCAACAATTAATTTTCCAGTGTTTCCAAAAAACTGAGATAAGATAAATTTATCACAATACTTTTCCAGGCCAAAATAGTTTACAATTTTAGTTTACAACTGCTCAAGACTAAGTACAATATATACATACAGTGCACATACATTACAACAAAAACTACAAAATATGGTATACTCAACATACCCGGCGAAATCTCAACATGTGGTACAAGCAGCCTATTCTACTGCTTTGTCCGTCTGTCCACCTGCGACAGCAATGAAAAAGCTATCGCTGAGTAAAATTTACTCACTGGTACACAATAACAATTTAAAATGCGGTATGTAAAACTTTTATTAACAATTTACCATTCAAACAATTTACAATTTTTCAAAGCTCACATAACACAAATTTAATCAAATAATTGAATAACACAGTGTTGCCAATCAATAATACAACATAGGTCATGACACAGACTTTTCCAAACATACCGTGTGTACATCACGACAAGGCACATTCACCCCTCTAATCGAAATCAATGAGGGAGGTAGCTAGCTAGATAATGAGTACTCATCCACACTCACCTCAGACTGGCAAGTCAAAGAGAGAGGAATATAATCACACTCACCCCATAAATGGAGGAGGAACATAGTAACATTGTCATGCCAAGTGTGAATCAAAACAATTCCAAATCACAATATTTCATATAGACCACAAATCACATTTTATCTCAAAATTTCCATTTGCAAAGTAGGCAACACAATAATTTCCAAATAAAATTCCCAAAGCCAAAACAATAAAAAATTATTCATAACTCATTTCTCCAAATAAATTTTCTGGTAAAAGCAGTGAATATAAAAAGTACTGTGCACAGACCTTTGATAAATACCTCTTTGCCCTGACTCAGTGTTCCTTATGCTTCTCAATATCCTTTTCAACTGAAACACACAATTTAAAGTGTTTCAGTACTCAATGAATTTGTTTCTAATAATAAAATCTAATATTTAAATTTTCTTGGTACTATTTCCTTCAATTCATTTCATTAGTCAACCTATAATGTTGACCCTTGATGAACTCTAAGTGAGTCAATTCTAATGTTACCAATATGTCACATTTTATAGCCCTTTAGTGTTGGTATATGTTACCAATTTCATTTCCAAGTGTATTGCATTTTATTGCAATTTACCGGATTTCAGTGTATCATTTTGACCTAACAGGACGACATAGTTTCCTCGGTTTTCGGGTTCCGGTCCAAACTACAAACTTGTAGGCCTATGTCTTATTCCACGCAGGGCAAAATTTCAGGTCATTCTGAGTAGTGTAGACCAAGATATGGTCAATTTACCAATGCTAGATAGAATGCACTAAAATGGTAGGCTTAGGTCATTTTTAGGTCACTTTTGGTTCAACCAGTTTTGGTACTTGAACTTGTGCAAGCTATTGGGCTTGGTTCTGGCCATTTCTGAGCTTTGATGTCTTTATAAGAATTGTAGATATATGTCTAAACTATTCATGGTAAAAATTTCAGGTCATTTGGATGTGTTTTGAGTAAGTTATGGTAAAAAAACTAACTGCTGCCCAAATGGTCAATTTTCAGGCTTTTAAGTCACTAATCCGGATTTGGTCATTTTTCAAGTCACCTTCTAGGCAGAATTTAGGTAAGCTTCCTTCATGAAAGTTGGCACATTTTGTGCCTAGTTTCACCTCCAATTGGTCTCATACCAATTGGAGTCACACACTTAAGGTTCTAAGCTAAAATGTACACTGCCCTGTTACACATTATTCAACACTTACCAATTACACATCCAATACTTACCAAGTTTACCTTTCATGCCAATTCTGATTTGTACCATACCATTAACACACTTTACAACACATTTTGGTCATTTTGAATAGCTTGTAACCATTCTCAATATACACACCATAACACAGAATTTTCTAAAGTTCATTTACACAATTTAACCACATGAACATACCACATTTACATATCCAATTCCAAACAATTATTCACATACACATGCTACCACCATAAGCAACATAATTCAACAATATTTCATGAACTTAAACACTTCAATCTTCTTTATGAGGCTGCCACAAGTTTACACATACCCATTAACTTCCATTTTCACTTTTCAAGCTTACAAATCAAACTTTACACATGGAATTCAACTTCAATACAATTAAACATTTAAATCAACATCCAAACAATCATTTACATGCAAGGACAAGCTGTTCATGATGAAGTTCTATGGCTGCCAAAATGCTCCATCACCAATAATTCATCAAACCTAAAAAATTCTTCCATAATTCAATTATCCACAACCTTGGTTACACTTTTATTGAAACAAGAATTGAAAATAACCACTTACCTCTTTTGGACTTCTTCAAAACTCCACCAAAAATTATCTTTCTTGCTCCCTTATTGCTGCCCAAGGGGTGTAGGCAAAGATTAATGAAGGAAGTTCAAGAATTTAGCTTGAAATAAAGGTGATCTCAAGCTTGCATGGGTGGTTTCCATGGAGGAAAGTTGGGACACCATTTTTGGCCATGGGAGAGCTTGGTAAGGATGATGAAGTGAGTGGAGGATTTTGCCCTCATTTTAAGTATTAATGTATCCACTTAGTGCTCCACTAAACCTAGATTAATGATATTATAATCTAAGGTTTCAAAAATTGTAATTTTAACCTTAATTTATCTTCATTTACATTTTATCTTTAATTCCATTTTTCATTTGATTTTCCCAAATGTAATACAATTTATTTTTCATTGACATTTAGGTCAAAAGCCAACTGTAGGTGTCAAATGACCACAATGCCCCTATTCGGGTTGCTTTTCGACTTTTTCGGTAACACCGATTTTTGTCGGTTTCTTGATTTTTTATTTTTCTTTGTACTAATTATTTAATCTTTCTTTGACATTTCTAATACCATTTATTTTTCAATAAATGTTTATTTAAGTCCCAAAAATATTTTCTAGGGTTTCCCGCGGTACAAGGCTAGTTAACGGCCCACGCCGCAACTTCTCAGTGCGATTATCCATCGGTACGGTTTTGTCTGTTTAGCTTAGATCCATTTTCTCTCTTTTATTTTTCCTTTATTCTTTTTCTTGTATTTTCCTCTATTGTATTTCACTACCTTATATCTCTACACTAATATTTAAATATAATTCCAAGCATCCTAACTGTCCGGACAGACACTGTCACCGGAACAGTAGAACGCATTACCGAATATAAGGGTGTTAGAAATTGCACTACCACTTATGAAACAGGGTACCCCTTATCCACTTTAGGCTTATATATCCATTCTTTATGCACAAATTAGCCACATATTTTCTGCACTGTGTTTGAGTGAGCCCATTGAATTTATAGCCAAATTATCCCATTCCTTGCATTCTTTTAACATGGAGGACAATGTCCAATCTGATTGTGGGGGAGAGGGTAAATTTTCTACAAAAATTATTTTTCCCTTTCATTTACATATAGTGACATACTTATTCATTAATTCATACTTGTACATATTCACATATATACACTGCATATAGCTTCATATACTTAGTTATGCATACTTAGTTGCATATAGGTTCATTATACATTTATACATTCATGCATTTCATTTATTCATTTAAAATTTTTGGATTTTTAAACTAGTCTTTGAATTCCAGAAGCTTCTTATTCAAGCAATCTAACTTGTCTCTAGATGGTTAGTGGAATGAAAGTTTTTAGTTGGATACAAAGTCTTAAGTATTATTCTTTCTCTTACTTAATAGCTGAAAATTAATATATTCATCTAGGTATTCAGATTCAAATTAGTTATTTTGAGTTTTTGAGTGCCTAAATAAGCCTTTAAGAAAGAAAATGGTCATTGTCGTCTCACCATTCCTAGAACAAACATCTTAGATCTTTCAAAGCAAAATTTTTAACTTGCATTTGATAAGAATATGATTTAGGCATTCCTTAATATTTTAAACCTCATATTTAACCTTAACCTACCTTAATTTCATTTCAACCCTTTCAAATCCCCTTGAACCTTAATTCCCTAATTTCTTTGGAACCCAAATCATTTACGTAGCCACAAAATCTAAACACTACCACCTATTTATGAGAATAATATTTTAGAAATTAAGTGCACAAAAAAAAAACTTGGAGGATTGAAACATCTTGAAAAGTGCTAGAGTAATTGTGAAAAGCTGATAAAAAAAAAAAAGAGGGGTCACCAAAATATCCCAAAGGTAATTTTGGGTGTGACATGAAATAGGGACAAGTACAAAATCAAAAGAGTATAAAAAGTAGTCCCTTTATATAATCATTGTGAATTTCTTTCCTCTTGATTTAAAAAAAAAAAAAAAGGAATATTGGATGCACTTTGAGTTTCATGATTAATATTATTCTCATATTTTGTTTTCCTTATTCCCTTTCTTTGTTAACCATAATTTTACCTTATTTGACCCATTACAACCCTTAAAAGACCTAATAATTCTTTGAAAAATGCTTGTTACATTAGTGAAGTTAGATCTTTTATGCTTGCATATGGGTTTGGCAATACAATCCTCCATACATTACTCACCATCTATTTGAGACACATTGGCTATCTATTTCATTTAGGCTTGTTTAGGCACAATTTGTAACAACCCAAAAATTTAATGATAATAATAATAATAATAATAATAATAATAATAAATTAAAAATTAAATTAAACAAAAAAAAATTATTTAAAATTTTTTTAGGAATGAATCTGGACAACATGTCTGTCTAGGTTCATTCCCAGAATTTCAAAAAAAAAAAAAATCAGAAACCAGCATACCCCCCCCCCCCTTAAACTCTCCCTCCCGTCACTCTCCCTCCCCCTCCCTTTTTCTTCCGGCCGGCTGGCGAGGAGTCCCCCCACCCTTGGTGACACCGGCCAACCACCAGCCGGGCGGTAGCACCGCCAGACGCGGCGGTACGAGAAGGAGAACAGAGAGAAAATGTGCGCATAGTGGGCAACGACTTTCCGAGTCGATTCCGGCTTCGTCCGACGTCCGATCGAGGCGATTCAGGTGGGGTTGGAAAGCTTGTTCTGAGAGCTTTCTTTTGATACTAATTTTGCAGCAAATGGAGGTCGGATGAGTGAGATATGGAGGAGAGAAGTTTTGGATTTTTAAGCTTTTTCATCATATCTAGGACGATCTTACCGTTGGATCGATGATCCGAGACCACCTATGGACTGAGGAAGAGGGGAGAAACATGATGGTATGATCAAATACGGCAAATGTCGTCGGCGACAGGCAGCCGGCCACCATGCGCGGTGGTTCCAGCGGTGGCTCCGGTGGGCTTTGGAGATGATTCAACTTCTAGAGGCTCTCTTATAAATTTTTGAAATTTTTGAGACACAGATAAACTTCGGGTAAGACTATTGTCATTATTTCTTTATTTGTGGAGCATAAATACAGTGTTTCTTAAACAGGAAAAATTAGAAAAAAATTTTAAGAAAAATATATGATGAAAGTAAAATTATTTGGAGATATTCTATGGTGTTTGTTAAATTTTTGAGTGATTGTAGAATATTTTTGAAAAATATAGATGGATTTTAGTTAGATTTTTAGCATATGGGCATATAAGATTATTTGAAATTATGATATTTAAATTCTATATGATTGGTTGAAGCTTGAGAATGGAGGTTTAAATATGTGAATATTGAATTGGGTTGAATTAAGAATATGTTAGTTGTTGGAAACTTATGAAATTGAGTAATATTCTTGAATAAAATATTCATGGGTGATTAGAAAATTTTAATTCATTTTGCAATAGCCTTATAATATTATTAAGGACCGCGGGGCAAAATTTTAGAATTTTTAGAGCTTGTTTGAGTGGATTTTTACAAAATGTTAATTATAGAGACTAAAACGTAATTTTTAAGGTTTTGAGTATTACTTGGTTTGGAGGGCCCAGGAGGGACCATATAATGATGATAAGATATGAGTTGAATTTAGAAGTGTTATTTGAGCCTTTTTGCAGGTTGGGTAGGTTCCAGGTATAGGGAAAATTCTGCCAGATTTTCGACATAAATTAGGTTGTTTGTTGCCTCTTTAGAGTTTTATTTTGACTTAGTACTAATAAATTTATAATTTAATTATTAGGTGATCGATGTCAACTATTTTCCTGCATCCAGTAGCCACAATAGTCTTCGGTGTACTGTGAGTAAAATATTAATTTTAATTATAATTTCGATATTATTATATGTTCAAGCATGCCCATGCATCACTTATATGTATATATCTATGTAGTTAAACTCTAGGCACGTTTTATGTTGCATTCACAACTGTTAAAGTGCCATGGATGTTGTTGCGGTAATTTGGAGCAGTGGGTGTGATGTGGTGTTGGTTATGGATAGGACGGGTAGACACGGCTTGAGATCTTCGCTGGGACCCGGTCCTTCGGGGTAGACACAGCTTGAGTTCTTTGCTGGGACCCCGATTTGGTTTATTAAGCAAAAGTCCGGCTTGAATTCTTCGCTGGCACAGGTTGGATTAAAGAGAGCTGTATAGGGGATCAGCTCCCATATATTTATGATTTGACATTACTGGGTGTGTGAGTGCTCTAAATTACCTTTTTGCTATTATGATATGAAAATATTGCCGAAGTTACATTTCACTCTACAGGGTGCATTAGCTTTAGATAGTTATAGAGATTATGGTTAAAATTGATATTTTACTCTCTGAGTCGAACGCTCACTCCTATTCACCATATTTTTCCAGGCTACAGGAGGAGTTCTTTTACAGAGCAACATGCTTTCTTCCTTGCAGGTTTAACGTCGGTTATTTAATTGTTTTATATTTTTTCAAAATTTGAAATCTAGAACTCCGCATGTGTTAGTAATAGTGTGAACCTTGTTAGAAATCGTGTTAATTTAAATTTTTGAGATTAATAAATGAAGATTTGTATGGCATTTAAACAATTTGTAAGTGATGGTAACAGGGTTGAGCGAGGCTCCCCTGACTCTAGTTTTTTATTGTTATCGGGATGGGTTGACCCAAATGAAAATATTTTATTTTATTTTATTTTATTTACATGTTGGGCCTAAGTTTTTAGGCCTTGGTTATGGATTTGAGAATAGTAAGGCTTACTACGAGCCTCGGGGGCTTTATGTCGGCCTAGGTCCTAGTGCCGGTCCGGCCCATAGGTTGGGTCGTGACACAATTTACTCTTATAACTTGTTGGTATTTGTTGCTTGGGTTGATTGGTTAATTCTTAGCTATTCTGTAATTGTTGAGAGTGATTGCTTCACTCTTTGTGCTTTGCTGGTGGGAATTTGGAATGTTGGTGGCTAGAGGTAAGTTGGTGGTTTGTATTAGTGATTTTTGTATTTTCAAAGACTGATTCTATTCCCTTCTAAATGAGTTTTAATGAAATTTTGCTTGGAGACAAGCAAGAGTTTGAGTGTGGGAGAATTTGATGCATGTATTTTATATCATCATTTAGGTATAATTTTTACACATAATTTATCCTTGTTTATAGCTATTACTATAGATATTAGCATATATTTAGTCAATTTTGTCTTTTTACACTTCTTAGTTTAATTTTTGAAATTTATTTATTTTATAGGTTAAATTTAGAGAATTTTGGTGTATTTTGATCAGAGCAGCCATTTGGAAGAAATTAGAGTTGAATTGCAAAATTTTGAAGTTGAGTTAAAGAAACAGAAAGTTGCAAAACCTATGACACAACTTGTGTCACAGGTTGTATCGTTGTCAGATATGAAGTTTTTCTTGGGCAAAAAGTTACACAACTTGCGACACAAGGCACAACACAATCGATTCAGCTTATGTCATTTTAATGAAAATGGCTGACGTGGCACTTTCGTCCTTCTGATTTAATACATCGCTTTCTCCAGAATATTCTGCCTTTTAACCCATTCTAGGGGAGACCTCTGAACCATATAAAAACTTTTTTTTTTCTCTTTCTTTCCACAAGAAGAAAAAGAAGGAGATTTTTGCAAGAGAGAGAGAGGAGGAGGAGGAGCACGTAAGATCATTTTGCAGCAGGAGCAGAGGACGTTTTCTACAACACTCCAGCAGCAGATTCTTCATCATTTTACTAGGTTTTTCTATCCCTTAGCTTAGATTTTCATTATTTCTTCATTTTTACACTTGGGATTGTCTTCAAACCATGATTTGTGAGTAGATCTTTAAGATTCTAGAGATAGGTTTGTAAATATTGCTTTGTATTGTGATTTTTGAATTGATTTAGTCATTTAAATGAGATTTGCTGTATTTTGATTTATTGCTTGTGAACTTGTTGACTTACTTAATGAATGGACCCTCATTAAGTTAAGTTTTAATCATTGATAGATGGACTGAAAAGTGAATGTTTGAAATAGATAATCTTGGAATAAACTTAATTTTCTTGGTGTTAGTAAGCTAAGGGGATTAAGATGACTTTTAAAATGAATTAGAGCTTTAATTGGATTTTTATCAGGTTTGAAATACCGTGAAAACAAGGTATGATTTGATGAATACCAACTTTTAAATGCTTTAAAAAGGTTTCAAAGAACTAAAAATTGATTTTCCTCAAAATTGTAATTCTCATGTGTTTGGCTCAATTGGGGATAAACCACATGCAAACAATATTGAAAACCCTATCTCTAGAATCACTTTAATTTTTATTGAATTTAGATTTAATTCCTTTCAATTTTATAATTAGCAATTTCAATTTAAATTTTGGTAATCTAGTTTAATTAATTTAATTAATTGTTTGATTTAGCTTAAATTCCTCAAATACCAATTTTAATTTTAAATTTTATTACCAATATATTTAAATTTTAGCATTCTAATTAGCTTATCATTTTATTTTCAATTTAAGCACAATTCTCTGTGGGAACAATATTATTTTTTAAACCATACTACTGTGATCCGTGCACTTGCAGAAGCTATTTCACAGCGTCCATTGCCTTTGTCTTCTAAAACTGAAGCAATAGCTTCGCCGCTCATCTACCTTGACCTCTCAAGAAACCAATTTTCTGGAGTAAATCCTGATCGTTGGATTCCATGAAAGATCTGTTGTTTTTGAATTTGGCTAATAACAATTTGATTGGGAAAATTTCACCCTCTATAGGATCACTATTGAAGCTTGAAACACTAAATTTAGGAAACAATGTGTTATCGGGACCATTACCTTTGTCTTTATTGGAATTGCACTAGATTGAGATTCCTTGACCTAGGCGGTAACAAATTGTTCGGAAATGTACCCACTTGGATCGGAGAAAGCCTAACCTCTTTGCAATATCTGAGCCTACATTACAATCAGTTCTATGGAAGCATCCCCTCTCAAGTGTGTCAATTAAAGCATGTTCAAATCTTGGACCTTTCTGTAAATAATATCAATGGAACCATACCACCCTGCCTCAAGAATTTAAGTGCCATGGTTAATGGGAATTCAAATAAAACAATCGATCATAAAAATGTAAGGAGAAGAGGATATGGTTTTACACAGACGTATCATTATATTGACAGAGGATTGGTTCCTTGGAAGGGAATGAATTATATGTGTGACAAAAATCTTGGACGATTTAGGATAATTGACCTTTCAAGCAACAAAATAGGGGGACAGATTCCATGGGAAATATCATGCCTCTCACAACTTAATCAATTGAACTTGTCCAATAACAAGTTGATTGGTGCAATCCCTGGGAAGATTGGTTTTTGGAAGATATTGGAATCACTTGATCTGTCTCAAAATCAGCTATCAAGCAGACTTCCTGCTAGCATGGCTGATTTAAATCTTCTTAACAGCTTGAACTTGTCATATAATAATTTGTCTGGGAGGATTCCATCAAGTACTCAGCTTCAGAGATTCAGTGCGTCTTCATTCTCTAATAATCTTGCACTTTGTGGGTTGCCTCTTCAACAAAACTGCTTGGGAGATGATATTCAAGTTTCACTGCCCTACCTTGATGGCCCATACAATCAAGAACACACAGACGAACTCTGGAAATGGTTTGATGCTGGTGTGGGTCTCGGATTCACTGTAGGCTTCTGGGGAGTATCGAGCACTTTACTGTTAAGGCTTTCTTGTAGACATGCCTTTTTCCAACTCTTGGACAAATTGGGAGATTGGGTTTACTTGAGAACAGCAGTGTACAAGAGAAGATTGCAGCAGAAATTTCGTAGCTAGGATTCATCCCTTCTTCTGAAATGGTTGCCAAGGTAACGTCCTTATGATTCTTTCCTGTTTTAATTTGACTAGCAATTAATCCTTTGTATGGTAGGGGACAAAGTAGAAGCTGTTTCAGTTGTTTTGGGAATAGAAAATACAAGTACTGAAACATTGACAAATAATTTATATTTTATGTACTAATTATCTATCTCCTTTATTTTTCTTCCTTGTTCCTTTTTCCTCTACTCCCCTGTTTTCTGATATTAGGACCTGCTGCTGCCACCGCTGTTGTTTCTGGAAAAAAATTAGTTTGTTTTTCCTATGGCGAAATTCCGCATAAATAGTGTGGCTTTAGCTGGTTGCTTCAGTATTAGCTTGTTGCTCATCATTATGTTTATATTTGCTTCTTCAAGAATGCAATAATGTAAAACTTGAGTTTGATTTTTGTTCCATGAATCCCTTAGTTGGCTATTTGTACTATTTTCTCTTTCATGACAGTGAGAGACCATTATTATGTTAACTAAACAATATTTGGTGCATCTTTTTTTTTTTAACTATAAGAAGTGATGACTTGAGCTTTTAGGATGAGTACGTTAGTAACCTACAAATAGAGGAAAAACTTAGAGAAAATCCCCAGCTCTATTTAGGGGATCCACTTCAAGAGTAAAATAAGATATTAATCTTTGTTGTTATGTAGAAAAGATCGGGAGAATGAAAACTCAAATCTGTATTCACTATATGCTTTAAGACTATGCTAGGCTAGGTAGATACCAGACTCTATGTATACTTGAAGGAACTATAATCTTTATTGTATTGAAAACTATTTTCAATAGGCAACTAATAGATTAGAATTGTAAGTCATTACCTTTGTAAGGTAACTCAAACCAAATTACTCTTCTTAAACTTTGGCAAAACTTCATTGATATTTAAGATATTCACTGATGTCTCGAAATAATGCTTGATGCCTCCCCTTTGAGAACCAATCTTTTAATTGAAAGGGTATATTTTGAGAGAGAGAGAGAGAGAGAGAGAGAGAGGGGGTAGAACATGCACGTAAGAATGTGCGCTCCCATCCATTTTTCTATGCATCTTTTAGACCATAAAAAAAAAAAAAGTTTAATATCTCTTATGTGTATGATTACTCATCTTTTTTATATATATTTCTTAAACTTTGTTTGGTTTAATTTTATAGTAAAATTCATTTTATTTACAAATGTACTTTATGATAGAATTTATTTATAAATATATTTTTTGTTTGATATAATTTATATTAAATATAGAATTCATTTTAAATAAAATAAATTTTGTATTTGTAATAAATAAAATAAAATGAAATGATATATAATAAAAGGATAATTTTATCGCTTAAAATATATATTATTTTAAGTTTGAAATTCATTTGCAAATTCTATCAAATTTGATAGAATTTAGTTTAGCTATAATAAATTTCATAGAATTGATTATTAATAATTTTAAATTAATTTTTATTTAAATCAAACATTAAAATTTTATATTTATAAATGAATTCCACAAAATTTTGTAAAATTCATTTACACCAAACACTATCTTAGCAATAATTCGATAATAAAACATTATATAAAAAGATTTTAAAATCAAATTAAAATATTATATATTAGTTTGATAATTTTTTTTCAATCATAACTAATACTATCTTCTCTTTTTTTGAATAATTATATATAATCTGTTAATATAAACAATTAAAAATATAAAAAAAAGTGACATTCTTTAATTTTATATAACAATAATCCAAAAATTTTAAAACTTACAAATGAAAATTTTAAAACTTACAAATGACTATGTCTTTATAATTAATTAATAAGAAATTATCATAATGGAACTGTAAAAAGTAGTAGAATTAAACTTCTAATTCATTTTACTTTATTTTTAATCATATTTTATTAATAATTATAATTAATATGTATATATTAAATAAAAAATTATTAATTTTATTATTACCTCTAATTAATATGTGAGTTTTTAGTTATCTATTTCTCAATATAACATGTTAATAATATTAAAAAAAGAAAGAGTTTAATATCTTTTATGTGCATATGTACCTTTTCACTTTACACATCTTTTGAGCAATAATTTAACAGTAAAAAATTATATAAAAATTTTTAATATCAAACTAAAATGTTATTCATTATTTAGTTAATTTTCTCAAATAATAATTAACATTATCTAATTAAATAATTGCAAAGAATTAATAAATATAAACAATTAAAATATAATAAAAAATAAAATAACACTTTGTAATTTTATATAATAATTTTAAAAATTTAAATACCCCACATAACATGTGGGCAAATGACTAGTTATTCTTAATTTTTAAAATAACAAGTTTCCCACTTTATACTTATTTCAAGATTACACCTCCACATGACACGATATATATCATATATAATTTTTGATTGGTTGAGTATATAAATTAATTATACACTTAAGTGCGTATAAGAAATTTTTATTTAGATATAATTAAATCACTTTTTCTCTTTTATCTTTTTACAAAATTTTGCAATCATATAAGAGCATCACATCACAATTCAGTTCTGAATAAAATTTCAATATATAATTATTGAAATATAAATTTGTAAGTCCCAAATTAGAAAAATAAAAAGATGAACACAGAAATTCAATGATTTGATAAATGTATTTCTATCACAAATAATCAATTATTTTTCACTACTAAAATAAAAATATTATAATTCCATTTATATAAACTTAATCCTTTTTTATTTGTATTCACAAAGTAATCTCAAAATAATTAAAACTTACCATAACTTTTCTAATTTTAATAAATTAAAAATAAAAAGACATTATAATTAATAAAATATTATTTTCGAAAATTCTTTAAGTAAAACTAAAAAAAATAAAAATTAAAAAAATTAGAGACTTCCCTGAGAATTAGAAGAGCAGCTCCATATTCAAATCAAGATAGAGATATGTCACCATCTCCTCTTACCGACTCTATTCCCATCAATAATTTGTATTTGCGTGTGTTATATTTTTATAAAAGCCCAAAATCAAACATGTGGAAATCAAAATAGGAAAATCTCACAAACGAAAAGAATTATATATATATATATATATATATATATATATATATATATATATATATATATATATAGCTGATGTAAAACAAAGTATAATAATATTGAGCAGTGAAATGAAATAATTTGTGAATTGAGTGGGAAACCTGTGATGATTTTTTTTAATAAAAATGGGAATTAGGAATAGTGGACTGGGTGAACTTAGCCCACGAGATTTGATTTATTTTTTTATGATGGGCCGGTTGGTGTAGAGTCCGTGGCCATGCGTTGCTACCCAATCAGGGGGGCCGTAGGTCCCACTTCTCACTCCACTTTTCTTTTCCTTATCATTTTTCCTGTCCCAGTTTTCTACCATTGCTTGCTACTATGTTAAAGTTATTTTGCTAATAATAAAAGTAATTTCATTCTATTTAAAAATAAAATATTAAAAATTAAAATAATTACAAATAGACCACTCCTAACCCCGTTGAATTGAGTGTAGCATAATTTATTAATGTATCATATTATATTTTATTATATTGTATAGTTACCATATTTAGAAAAATAATATGGTATAAAATTATTTAATATCTTTATTTTTATTTTTATTTATTTAAATTTTATGATTTGATAAAGTAAATATAAAAATTATTAAAATATTTTATTATTATTTTAAATATATAATTGATTATTATTCAAAATAAGAATATAAGAATTTAAAATTATCTCAAATCATTGATTTGGTTATGTAGTAAAATGATGGTCCTAAAACCACTATTTTTTCAAGAACAATTTAAACAAATAAAAAATACAATCATACCATACAATATGAAGCCATGATAAACCATTATCAAGGGATAAGTCTATTATAAAAATTAAGTATTTTTTAAGGAGATTTAAAGAAAATAGATTATTTGATAATCAAATAATACTATTGACCGTAAAACTCAAATTTTAATATTACCATTTATTTAATTTTATTTAAAAATAATAATTAGCATTAACAAAGCGTTGGTGCAGGCAGACTGATAGAGTTCTATTAACTTCTAGGTTATAATAACTTAAACCTGAAGCCTGCTTCCACAACTTTAAATGTACTGAGACACAGACAATTATAATTCTATACTAGTTCGGGCTAGGCATCATTAACATTTATAAGTGAGGCATAGCTCTCATTTCCCATCATCTTTGCCTCCAGCTAAGCCTTGTAGCCACATATGTATATATTATCCCCGGTTGAGACTCAGAGAAGCAAAGACCATTATAACAATTAAGTTGAAACTTTTAATCAAGATTAACTTATGATCAAACCCTAATTATCTTATCTATCATATGTGCTTATTAAACAGAGATTATAGTGTTTCGAGATGTAGAAAGTAAATGCAGAGTATATATGATTGAGTTTGTGGGGGTAGGGGGGGACGTCCGAGACCAAGCAAGAATCCACCAAGGAATAAGATAGCGTTTCCTTGACTATAAAACTCAAATTTAAAAATATATTATAATCTTAAAAATAAGCTTAGTATTATATGAACTAATCAGCGAATCCATGCTTCCTTCATAAATACGAAGGAGGGCCATGACAGGATCATTGAGGAGCTCATTCATGGAATTTCATCAGCTTTTCCACTTATTAATTAGCTATTTAATTAGCTGGCTAATGAGTTGATGAAAAGTAAATGAACTTTATAAAACACCCATGTTACAGGAGCTGTTAATGAAAGCCTTTGAGAATATGAGATTTGAGAAAGGCTCTCCTGTTGGGGTCCAATTTAAACTTTTCTAGTCTTTCGAACATTAAGAAGAAAGCCCTTTTTACTGCTCACCTTTGGCGATCGATCATTGGAATTAGATTTTGAAGATTCATTTTGTGTTTCTCATTCATAAAGTGAACAGAACAGAAAAGAGTTGATTTTGGGTGGCGCAGAGAAAATGAAGGGAACTTTGTTTCAATTCTTTTCATGTTATTTATTCATTTATTTTAACAAAGGATAGTTGCATGCTCAATTAAGTGAAGAAATAATACAAAAGTTTGAACCTTAAAGCAACCTCACACAAAGACATAAAGCAAAAGAATCTAGCTAACCTTTGACTTGTCTTATCAAATTATGGCAGCCCAGTTATACGCTCACCTCACAAAAACAAAAGAGCATGCGTGACAAAAGGATGAGGATAGCTGAGAAGCTAGTATCCAAGAATATGCATGGTCTCACTAGCTGGATCCAGTAAACCATTGATTGAGTCGATGTCTTGTTTACAATCACCTTCAAAATCAACCTGCTGGAGATTTCTACTTCTTGCTTTGAAGACAGCTTCCCTAAGCCCCAAAGAGCGGATCAGTGATGTCCTGGAAGACTTGTCAAGAGAGAATACAGCTGCACCGTGGTAACCTTTGGTACATTTCACGAGCTGTACTTTCTATTTATTTATTCATCAATTTAATGATATTAAATTTTATTATTAACTTCCTGTCGAAATTTGACTAGCGTAATAGGAGAAGGAAAAAGAAAAATAATTCAAATTATGTGTGGGGGGCAAAATGATCACAAATGAACAATGGTGTTTCTTTCTGATCATGCATGCGTTATGCTTAATCATGACATAAAACCGGCCAATCGTGTGATCCAGATTGATGCATCACCAAACCAGCTTGTTCAGTGATAACTTTGTGCAGTAGGTACAGTACAATAAAGGGAATGAAATATGTGACCAGACCACTCCATGTCCACATCATTACATACCCAAAAGAATCCATATCACTTTCATTGACTTCAATAAATGTAAGGCTGAAAAAATAAATTCAAAGAGGGTAATCCATTATTAATTTCTATTTTATTTAGACTTAAAATTTTAGTGAAATATTATGAAGAATTTCTTTTTTTTTCTTTCATTAATAATTAGATTTATTTGATTATTTTATTTTTTTTAATTATAATTAGTTCTATTGAAATTTATTTGGAGTTCATCATAGGCTGTAAATAAAAAATTAAAAGAGAATATATAAAAAAAGAAGCAAGTCAAATTAACATAAATCATTTTGGTGGAGTTAACTTCAAACTCAATAACTACACCTTGCTAAAAATCTTAAACATTCTCTAGGTCAATGAGAAATTAACATAATATCAGAGCAGTTTATAGTCCAAGACTTAAAAAAAGCATATTAGGCAATGCTGCAATGAGTTAAACCCAAGTAAATCCACAGCCTAATAAAAACAACTACACCCATAAAATCAAACCACAAAGAAGAGGCAAGACAAAACTCTAAATGGGTAATTGTATGTAGTTCAAGTGACAACTACATGCTAATAAAAAGAAATAGATCCATAAAGTTAAGCCATAAAAAAGATGTAAAATTCTAAATGAGTAAATTTATAAACTTGAGTTCAATCTAATTGTATTTAAGGGGAGTGTTTGAGTCCCACATTAATTTAAAAGCAAAAAAGTTGAAAGAGAATATATAACACCATTTTAATAAAAACAACCTCCACCTCAACAATTAGACATTATTGACATTTTTCAGCACGTCTTTAAGTTAGAATTTCATAGGACAAAACTTGAGATTTTGCAGTCCACTAAATCAAAGCTGATTGAATGATTTATTTTTTTTTATTGAATCAGAAATTAAATTGGAAAATTAATTTATGATATTATTTTATCATAATTAAAAAAAATCAATAAAGATTAACCTAGGAGGCACCAAGCACAAAAGTTCAATTAATTAAGATGAAGTCATGATGAGAGGCGTAATTAGCATCCGCATTCTGTATTTCTAAGTTCATCATGGTTTCTCTCATTAAAAAAAAAAAAAAAAAAACTTGGAAATAACAATTAATTTTGCTCTTTTTAAAAAAAAAACCAATTAATTTAGCTAAGTTCCCATCTTATTTGCCACGTGGAAAAAACATAAGAACCTGTCACAATGTTAATCATAAGCTTACCAAACGCAATTCCCGCTAAACACAGTGCGTATTCAATCAAATAGGTTAATTAATTACTCTTTTAAGGGTAATTTCGTCCATAAATCTCCTATATAAACACTGAAAACCTCTTCACTAGCATGTAAACCCTCCGTTAACTGATAGGCATTCAAAACCCTGAAGAAAAAAGAAGGAGAAGAAGAGAGAAAGAGAAGATGATAACTGGAGATGATTTCTACAAGGTGATGTGTGCAATGGTGCCTCTGTATTTTGCAATGCTAGTTGCATATGGGTCAGTGAAATGGTGGAAGATATTCACACCAGAGCAATGTTCAGGGATCAACAGATTTGTTGCTGTTTTTGCAGTCCCAGTTTTATCTTTCCACTTCATCTCTCAAAATAATCCATACCAAATGGAAACCAAGTTCATACTAGCTGATACTCTTTCTAAGGTCATAGTCCTTGTTATTCTCTCAGTTTGGGCCATTTTCTTTAATGGAGGATTGGATTGGCTTATCACTCTCTTCTCAGTTGCAACTTTGCCTAACACCCTTGTCATGGGAATTCCTTTGCTCATGGCCATGTATGGAGATTTCACTCAAAGCCTCATGGTGCAAGTGGTTGTTCTTCAGTGCATCATATGGTACCTTTTTTTTTATAGGCCCTTTTTGGTTTTTCTTTACTTTTTCATGTCTACGGATCTTTTGTGGAAAAAAAGCAGCTGAAAAGTTTGAAAACTCCAGAAATAAGCATCCAATCCAATCCAAGAATTTTTCTATATATTGGAAATGATAAACCTATGAATTATTTAGTCTTGGCTTCTTGGATTCTTTCTTTTCTTTTTCTGTAATGCAAGCTATAACTAAAAGCGGTTCTTGCAGGTACACTCTTTTGCTCTTCCTCTTCGAGTACAGAGCAGCAACCCTCTTAATCAAAACCCAGTTCCCAGGACCCGCAGCAGCCTCCATTTCCAAAATCGAACTCGACAATGACGTCATCTCCCTCGACGGCCGAGACCCACTCCGCACTGAATCTGAAACCGACGGCAATGGCCGAATCCGAGTTCGCATCCGCAGGTCCACTTCCTCTGCCCCGGACTCTGCCCTATCATCCTCCATCTGCCTCACTCCTAGACCTTCAAACCTCTCCAACGCGGAAATCTTTTCTGTGAACACCCCTGCACCATTTTACGAGTACACTATCAATCCTAATACCAATAATGGTTACACTCATTATAATCATGGACCAAACAACGAGATAATAATATGTAATGGAGACTTGGGTTTCGGGTATCGGTCCGGAACGAGTCCCAGATTATCTGGATACGCATCGTCGGATGCTTACTCGCTGCAGCCGACGCCAAGGGCGTCGAATTTTAACGAGCTGGACGTGACAAACGCCGCAGGTACACCATACTGGGTCAGGTCTCCGGTAGCCGGTAAATTTTTCAGGCAGCCTTCCCCGGCGGTTCCCGAGGTCAGGATGGTGTGGGGAGAGTCTCCAGGAAAGGGTCAAAACTGCGGAGCCGGCGGTGTCAAAGATATTACAGGTACGAACAAATTAAATCCTCTTTCCTCTTTAAACTGTGTCGATTTTATCCACACGGCGTCGTTTTTTATGTATCGCCTAAGTAATAATTATATATGGTTCCTTGGAGTTGACAAAAGGAAGGAAGTTTAATGGGTGAAATATCAATATGAGACCAAAACGACATTGCAGCTTTTGCAGTGTACGGTTTGTCTCCAAACATAGATTTGTTTGTTTGCCTGAATTTGATCTGATTGAGTAGTCACTTTCAGCCTTATGCTTCTATTAATAGCTGAATTAATTTGATTTTATTTTATGAAATGGAATTGAAAACCCTTGATGAAAGAAAATAAAAGAGAAGAAAATTGATAGTATCCCGAAGGGGAATGATGGGTATTGAAATCCACCATTCCATTTCTTTGTTGGGGAATCATCCATCCATTTTGGTAGGCCACAATGTTTATTATTCAATAAGGAAATTATACATTATTATTATTTTCTATTTTTAATTTTATTATAATAATAAAATTAAATAAATTATGAGTATGATGAATTAGAAAATAGAAGGTAATTATCTTTTTTTTTATCTCTCATTATAAATATAAAGATTTTTAATATAATAATATATTTAAAAAAATATTTTGTATATATATATGTATATCTTTTTTCCAAGTTTCTACCGCTATAAGACAGGTGGGGTACCTCCAACACAACCCTGGAAAGAAAAAAAAAGAAAGGAAGAGGTCAATGAATTTCTTAACTATTGGCTTCAACGAATCAGCTCCCTGTTGATAAGCACCATCATTAGCTCACAGCACGTGTGTAATGATAGATTATTAGGAATATTAGGTTTGCCTAATTGGTCTTCATAGCAGAGAATCTAATTATTTTTCCCCCTAATCATAACAATCTCAACCAAAGCAAATTTTGGGTAATTAATTATCACCAAAATCATGCTCATCCACAATTTTCTAAATGCTCATTATGTTCCTAAAGTAGGATCCATTGAAAACCAAGTATACATGTATCTAACATATAAGTATCAGTTATATAATTTTTTGGTTTCATTAGTATATTATTTCTTCAACTTTATTTTTTATAACCAATTCGACATTCTGTATATATTGTATTGTTGTATTGTGACTCAAACTTGAAACATCACAATTTTGGAAGCATCACAGTTTTGGAAACCACTCTCACACCCCGTATAGCTTGCATAGACTATTAACTTACTCTGCAAATAAGATCCGGGAAATTGATTGTAGTTTATATATGCTTTCATCATACAGAAAAGGAAATTAGCTTCAGAGACAGTTCCAAAACGGTGGCGCCTGAGGAGACAAATTCAAAAGAAGCAGCAGCAACTAGCCAAGAAATGCCTCGTGCCTTTGTGATGCTGAAACTCATACTCATTGTAGTAGGAAGGAAGCTCTCTCGGAACCCAAATACATACTCTAGCGTCCTTGGCCTTCTCTGGTCTTTAATCTCATTCAAGTAATGCTTATTCATACAAATTTTTTACTCATGAAACTATACATGATCCTATATTTACTTTTTCACTCATAGAGATGTTTTGTGTGGTGGGGCAGATGGAATGTGGGAATGCCCAGCCTGGTTAAATACTCTATCAAAATCATTTCAGATGCAGGACTTGGAATGGCCATGTTCAGTTTAGGTACGTATAAATAAATTTTGTATTCCTTTTACTATTTTCTTCCTATTCAGGAGTTTGAGTTCTATTTATATAGACTGAAATTAATGATATCTTTATTTTGTATTTCATAACCTTGTTCACCAGAGCTTTAGTTCAATGGTATTTGAGTTCTAAACTGTGAAGTTCAGAGTCTCAATCAAAGCTAATTATATCCAAAAATTGTTAACCATAATGAGAAATGAGACCAATCACATGTATCACTAAACATAAGAGAGTGACGTGACAAAAATATTACAGAGTAGTAACATTAATAGTTATCATGTTACTAACATGAACGTCAAGCCCAAAATTAGTTTATCAACTTGGAAATAATAATTTTCCTGTTAAAACCACAATGAAAATGACATATATCCGTAGAATTGCAGGCTTGTTCATGGCCCTTCAACCTCGAATAATTGCATGTGGCAAGAAAAAGGCGACAATGGGAATGGCGATCCGATTTATTTGCGGTCCCATAGTGATGTCAGCCGCTTCTGTTGCCGTTGGTCTAAGAGGAGTCCGGCTACGCGCTGCCATAGTTCAGGCAGCTCTTCCACAAGGGATTGTACCGTTTGTGTTTGCAAGGGAATATGGATTACATCCTGACATTTTAAGCACAGGGTAAGTATGGAGGCTTGTACTATCTTTCTTTAAGGTGATTCAAATAAAGATGAACACATCTAGTATAATTTTATATTAAAGGTTGCATCTTTGCATTAATGTTTTGGAAGAATACATGCGCGGGAAGCAACATAATTTTTCTTGTCTAGACCAATGGTGGATTCAAAATACAAAATATATGGTGGATCAGATTTAGGCAAGAATTTTCCATTAATCCCTTTTCACTTGAGACCTAGATTTAATTATTAGTGTTGTTTATTCTCTTTCAACTCATAGTAAAAGTAATTGCCCTTTAACCCATAAAGCCCTTTGAACCGTAAGAAAAAAAAGGGGGAAAAGTGAACAAAAAGCAAAGGAGGAGGATCCACAGCAATAGTTGGGCATAATATCATATCATATGTGACCAAAACAAACTTTACCCTTTTCTTTCTTGATGTGGAATTAGCCATTAACTTATGCTTGGTCATGTTTCAGGGTCATTTTTGGGATGCTAGTTTCTTTACCAGTAACGCTGCTCTATTACATATGCCTAGGACTATGAGGAGACAAGGAAAGCTGGGTCATCATCAGTAAAAGAATATGAAGAATCCAAAGCATTAGTTCATCCATGGCATTTGTCCCTACCTTGGTTGGGTGGATGATCCAGCCATTATATAGCCTTCCATTAGCGAGATGAGTGGAGTTTTATTTAATTATTGTAAACGTTTCTGTGCAGATTGACTAGAAAAAGGGCTGGAGGTCCAAAAAAAAAAAAAAGCCTAAAAACATGGTGAGATTAATTAGAAAATGTGACAAGATGATCATATTAGGTTATTTATATATGGTGAGGATTAATGCGCTAATTGCCCTAGTACATAGGCTAGTGGTAACCGAAAGGAAAATGGAAATTATCATGACTTATGATGAGGGTGGGAGCTAGACTTGACTTGCTTTCATGTTAGGAGGTGGGTAAAGTTGTTGCATATCTAAGAATGT
Source organism: Hevea brasiliensis (assembly GCF_030052815.1). Lineage (NCBI taxonomy): Eukaryota > Viridiplantae > Streptophyta > Magnoliopsida > Malpighiales > Euphorbiaceae > Hevea > Hevea brasiliensis. The sequence goes on from NC_079504.1 coordinate 12,020,254, forward strand.
TTGACTCAACTAAAGAATTTTCCTACTATTATATATGAAAATTTATAAGAGAGAAAGAGAGGCAAATTTATTGTATAATTTCTACTATTGTATAATTTCTACTTTGTTTTGGTGTCTTTTGATGCTTTTAACAACCATAACAAAACAGTTCTTGCTTCTATAAATCTTGGCCATTTCAAGGGAATTTGTTTAATATATAATGGCTTAGAATTGAAGTCTTATAGACAGGTTAAAAAGTTTGATTTCCTTTCTTGTTGCCAATATCTTAAAAGTAAGGAAGCAATTGAATTTCTAAGGGCTAAAGAAAGCTCACATCCAAAAAGTTGTCCTATCAAAAGGCTAAAGCAGTCTTGAAACATTATTATTCATTTTGTTATTTCTCTGAAAATGCTAGTATATGTATATACTTCCAAACCTAATCCATTTAATTGGGAATCTTTCAGACTACCATGTTGGACTGTCATATTTAGATAAGATATCATCATCTAGCCATGTAAAGTCAAAAACATGCAAACATGCAGGCGGCCGTCTGTATGCTATGGTGAGACAAACAAGATTTCTTTTATTTGACTTGATTGCTAATATTAATGCCAATTGCCAAAGATAAAGACTTTTAATTCTATATAATTTGAGATGTTTAGGCCTTTTTAATTTGCAGATGATCTATGCCCCCCATTTTGGGAAGGCTGGAAGCTCAAGTTATTAATCCAATTTTGCTAAAAATTTGTGTAGCTTCAACGTCTGTAAGTCATGAAAAATCAAGTGTTTTGTTCAGTAAAAGAACCTTTTTTTCTGGAACATGGGTGCCATGACTGATTTCCTTTTTTCTGGAACATGGGTGCCATGGAACAGCTTCAGGCCCAACAACTTTCCTTCAAACGTGGAAACATTTGGCCCATAAACAACTCCTCAAATCAAATGCACCCAGTTAAAGAATGGCTCCACTAAAGCCTAGAAAGCTTCTCTGCCAAATGCAATGGTTAATTTAATTGGTGGAGAAAAGTTTTAGATTTTTGTTTGGAAAAAATAAAGTTAATAATTGATGATTAAATTTGTAAAAATTCTGTGGTTGGTTGGTTGGTTGGCAGACAAAGTGAATCGACATAAACATGTGCGCAAATGCAAGGCGAAAACGAGCCCTGGGCACGTGGTGTGTCTACGACACTAGTGGATGGTGGACCACACCGCTTCAGGTAGAAGAGGCGCTGGATAAAAAATAAAGGGACACGTGTTGCGCCGATTGGATCACATCTTCCACGTGGATGGTTGGAAATTAACTTAGCCACGTATCCTCCCATCGGCTTTTACGTTATTATTATTATTATTTTTGTTTAACGGAAGTTTAATCGCCTAATAATAATTTATTAGTTGCTTAAAATAATAATAATAATAACAATAATATATATATATATATATATGATATTATTTGACAAAAATTAATATAATAAGTATTATTTAAATTAATAAAAATAGTGTTGTTTACATTTTTATTATTAAATATAAATAACTTTATTTATAGTTATCAGCTTCAAATAATATTTTATTACGTTATTTTGTATTTTCTATGTTTTTAAAATAATGAGTATTTTAAAAAAATTATTTAAAAATATAAAATATAAAAATTTCAAAACGTCATTTTTTTTACAAAATAAAATAAAATAAAATTACTTTATTTTGAAAAAAATAATTATAAATTTTATCATAAATTTAAGAGATTAAATTAATAAAACGTGTGGTTCTTTTGTTTCCTTTTTTTCCCACGCGACTATTTAAGGGTATGCGACCATAATGCCAATGGTCCAAAAATCATATTCTTCAAAATTAGGAATTTATCTAGTACAGATTATGATGTTGGGGTCCAATTTGAGATTTTTTTAATTTCAGTTATTTTAATATTTTTATTTAATTTTAATTTAATTATTTAATATTATAATTTCAATTCGACTTTTAATTTGTTAGTTTTAATTCAGATTTAATTTAATTTAATTCTTGAAAAGATTTTATATAATTTTTATTATTAAGAATTAAACTTAAATCATCATCAAGATTTTAAAATTAGTTATTATTTACAACATATTAAGACTTTATATATTTAATTAAAATAATATAAAATATATGAAAAATATTTTTTTATTAACATATTACAAGTTGAATTTGTAAAAATTAAATGTAGATATTAATATTTAATGGTAAATAATCTCATTTTTATCACTAAAATAAGAAATTAATTCTAATAAATTTATTAATTATTAATACAAATAAAAAAATAAGAGAAAAATTTTTAATGTAATTTGTGATTTGTTTTACATAATTTAATTAATTATAATAAAATTAATTATCTATTTACTTTCTAATTAAGGCATTATATAATTTAATAATAAAAAAGCATATAATATATACTTAACTATAACATATTTTATAATATATATACATATATACTAATTTTATAATTAATTTAAAAATATATATTATAAATTTTTCTTTTTATTTACCTCGAAATTATTCAATTTTTAATATAATTTGATTTAAATTTTGATAAAGAAAATTAAAATTAAATAACAAAATATAAATATAAATTTATCTAATTTAATTCAAGATATTAAGAATAGTAGATAACTTAGATATATGTTTTTAAAAGCATTACTGAACTAGTCTCGTAATGATAGATTTACTTTATTTTTTACTTGTTCTCACTTTTTTTAGTAGTTTGTTTAAATATATATATATATATATATAAATAAAAAGTAAGAAAATATTTTAAAGAGAATATAACATGTCATTCTCTTTTATAATTTTATGACTTTTTGTATTTACACATAATATTTTTTATTATATATAAATTATAAATTATTTAATAATTAATTTATTAATATTACAATAAATAGTCATTATTATAAAATAACTTATAATATATTAATATATATTAATTATATATATAATTTATTTTTATGATAAAATTTTTATTAAAAAGTTTGAAAAATAAAAGTAATGAAAATAAAATTTAAAATAATTAATAAAAAGTTTAAAGCATTATATTATTTTTATATATTAAAATTAAAGAAAATATATTAATTAAAATTATTAATAACCACATGTATTAGTATGGGTAATTTTTTAATTTTTAATAGAGCAATATAAAAAAATAATAAATTAAAAAAAGATAAATAATAATTATTACTTTAATTATATTAACTATATTTTCTGAAAAGAGAAATTAAAACTAAGCTATTGAATATAACAAAACCCATACATTAATTATTAATTTGTTTTTAAATAACAAATTAATAATCATTTAAATTTGTCACTAACCGCTTTTCAATTTAAAAGAATTTATTTTTAAAATTTTATTTTATTAATAAAAAATTTCAATATTTTTATTTTTAAGTAAATATTTATTTTATATTTAAATAATTATATATTTTATAAAATATTTATTATTTTTTAATATGTATAATTAATTAAATATAAAACAGTAAATATATAGATATATATAAATATTTTATTAATAAAATAAAATTTAAAAGATTAAATTATTTTAAATTGGAAAACAATTAATTATAATATTAATTTGTTAAAGAATTTTAATTTGATGATCAAATTGTTATTCATAAATAAATCAATATGAGTTTTGTTATGTCAAAATTTTAATTATAATTTATGTAAAAATAAAAATAATTTTTTATTAAAAAGTTACTATATAATTTTTATATTTAAAAAAAATAAAATACTTGTTTCTCCTATTTATTTCATTGTTAAGTTCATTCTTTCAGAATTAATATATTCAAATGATATAAAGTCATCGTTATGAAATTAAATATTTTAACGTTTAATTTGTTAAAATGGAGAAAATTAAATAATAACTTTTTCGAACTTTTATTTGATAAAATTGTTATTGGTAAAATTATTTTTTAAATATATTAATAAAAATATATTAAAAAATAATTAAAAATTAAATTTAATTAAATTTAATTATTAAAATATTAAAATAATAAAATTATTTTTTTAATTATTTTTTAATTATATTTAAAATAATATTTTTATTTAAAAAATAATTTTAATTTTAAAATTTAATGCTAAACAAAGCTTTTGTCCTTACACGAAAAATCCATTAAAAAAAAAAATAGAAACCCACGTGGCTGGCGGTTCTACAGAAAACCTTAGGCGCCACTGGTAACAGAAAACAAGCAGTAGCCCACAATGACGAACGCATACCGGAAAGGAAATTCAACAGCACCGACGCGCCTAATCCAACCTCGAAGCTGCAGCCGCAACCCAAAATGGTGGAAAATTCTTATCAATATTACCAGCTTATATACACTCAAGATTAATATATTATACTTTCAAATTATATTTATTATATTTTTCATATAATTTTCAATATTTATAAATAAGATAAATGTTATTTAATTTATTTTAATTCATTAAAAACACACAAAGAATATTTATTATTAATAATAATGAAACAAAAAAATTAAGGATTATAAATATATTTTTTAAAATAAGAAAATTAAATTATTACTTTTATTAATAATAATATTTTATTTTAAATAATATAAAAAAAATTAATTACAATCTATTTAGTATTAAATTTTAAAGGTAAAAATTATTTTTTTAATAAAAATATTATTTTTAATGTTATTAAAAATATAATTTAAAAAAATTATTTTATTATTTTAATATTTTTATGATTAAAATTAATAAATTTAATTTTTAATTTTTTTAATATTTTCTAATTAAAATGTTTACAAATGTTCTTGCCGTACTTTTGTTCTCTTCTTCCCACTATAAATACCGCCCAGGGGCATGTTCATTTCCCGAATCCATCTTTATCATCATCCGTTGTCTTTGAAACTCGAAAGTAGTCATGTCTAGCACCGCTGGTCAGGTCATTCGCTGTAAAGGTGAATGAGTACTTACTATTCTTTTCTTTATTCGATCTGGTGTTTTGTTTTTTGTTTTTGAAAATTTATCTACTTCTTCTCTTGTTAACAAGTTTATGCTTCTTGATCGATCTATTTCAAGGTCTCAATTTCTCCAAATAGTTTTATATACCTTGTTGCTAAGTGGGTTTCTCTGGGCTTCTGCTGAACGTTAGAGAATGATCTTAAATAATCAAGAATTTGTTTGCGTTTCTAGATTATTGTTTTAGGGGGAAAATTAGTTATTTCATAATTAGATTTATTACATATTGCTTGATGTAGTTTCTTTAGATAATTATTGGTTTTTCTTATAATGCTTTTGTGACTGATCATCGCTTAAATGATCATATGGAATTGTAGCTGCTGTAGCATGGGAGGCAGGAAAACCACTGGTGATTGAAGAAGTAGAGGTGGCACCGCCACAGGTTAATGAAGTTCGTTTGAAGATCCTCTTCACCTCTTTATGCCACACTGATGTTTATTTCTGGGAAGCTAAGGTCACAGATCTCGTACTTATAACTGGATATGATGCTCTCCATTTGTATTTTTCCAATTGGATTTTTGGGGCTTAGGCTCTATTCACATCGGATCGAAGTTAAAAATGTGTTCTTTACATTGCAGGGGCAATCACCATTATTTCCTCGCATATTTGGTCATGAAGCTAGTGGGTAAGCACTTCTCACGTGCTCTTAATTCTTGGGATATTGTCATATTACAATGTATTGACTAGTTTGTTTCACTTTGCTGGGACTTAGAATTGTGGAGAGTGTCGGTCCTGGTGTGACTGATCTCCAACCGGGTGACCATGTCCTACCTGTGTTCACTGGGGAATGCAAGGAGTGCCGCCACTGTAAATCAGAAGAAAGCAACATGTGTGATCTCCTCAGAATCAATACTGATAGGGGTCATATGCTTGCTGATGGCCAGTCGAGATTCTCTATCGATGGGAAACCCATTCACCACTTTCTTGGCACCTCCACATTTAGTGAATACACTGTTGTGCATGTTGGCTGTCTTGCTAAGATCAACCCTGCCGCTCCTCTTGACAAAGTTTGTGTGCTCAGTTGTGGAATATCCACAGGTTTGACGAAAACTCCCTCCTATTTTTCGTCTTTTGTTCATGATTTTGATAACAATAACAACAGGGCTACATTTTTTTTGGTGATTTATATTGATCAATATAGCCACTTGTTGGTGAAGGTCTTGGTGCCACCTTGAATGTTGCAAAACCAAAAAGGGGTCAATCTGTTGCAATTTTTGGACTAGGTGCTGTTGGCCTCGCAGTAAGTTGTTCTGGCTTCCACGATTTGGTTTTTACAACAATCATAAAAGGCTTGAGAGGGGTTAACCCCTGTGTGTGTGTGTCTGTAATTTTTAGGCTGCAGAAGGGGCAAGGATATCTGGAGCTTCAAGAATCATTGGTGTTGATTTGAATCCCAATCGATTTGAAGAAGGTAGAGTGAATTTGTATTGAAGAAAAAGCTATGTAATTAACAACAGGAATACATACCTTTCTTGATATCTTGAATTGTGCAGCACTTAATTGACGAATGGTTTACATTCTGTCTCTTCTGGCAGCCAAGAAGTTTGGTGTCACTGAGTTTGTGAATCCAAAAGATTATGATAAGCCGGTTCAACAGGTGAGTTCGATTTCCAATTAATAATTTCATTAGCAAAATATGTTGGACATCCTACTCTGTCTTGGTCCTCAAAGGGCAGAGTTTAGATTCTCAGGATAATGGACAATTTAGAATCAATTGCTAACATACTCGGATAAAACCTGTACAATGTAGCACAAATGCTTACATTACTTTTATTCCACCACCTTCTCCCTTCTAGAATGTTGAAAAATATTACTTCTGTAAATGTGATGTCTTTCTTCTTTTAAAAGAAAAGGTCAAATTGATTTTTGTTCCAATTATTTAAGGCTTGATTCTAGTAAACTACCTGTTCAAATTGGAATTGATACATGAGTTCTGAACAGGTGATTGCTGATATGACTGATGGAGGAGTCGATCGGAGTGTTGAATGCACTGGGAGCATCCAAGCCATGATCTCAGCATTTGAATGTGTTCATGATGTAAGCACTTCCCATATGTCATTGCAGTATGCTTTTTTTCTAAGATGTGTATCTCATGATTTAGCACATTATTTTTGCACATCAGGGTTGGGGTGTTGCCGTACTTGTGGGCGTCCCAAGCAAGGATGACTCGTTCAAAACTCATCCTATGAATCTGTTGAATGAGAGAACTCTCAAAGGAACTTTCTTTGGCAATTACAAGCCTCGCAGTGATCTTCCATCTGTCGTGGAAATGTACATGAAGAAGGTAACTTTCTGTTTCTCAAGATGTTACAGACGGTTCATCGATGCTGTTTAATGGATTACTTAAGACAGTTTAATTTCAAAGAAATTGTGATTGGTACTTGTGTAAATTGTATTGATATGCAACTAACACATTTGAATGCCTCTTGTTCTGTAGGAGCTAGAAGTGGAAAAGTTCATCACTCACTATGTTTCTTTCTCGGAGATTAACAAAGCATTTGACTACATGATGAAAGGAGAGTCTCTGAGGTGCATTATCAGCATGGAGGGTTAAAAAACTACATGATCCTTTCTGTTTGATGAGGTCATAGCTTGTATCCTGTAGTAAGGATGCCCTGTTATCAGGATCTTTTTAAGCTTGTGAAGTGATGAATAAATAGTTGTTGCAGCAAGTTTGTGGCTTTGACCTTATGGACAAATAAATAAACTTTTAATATATCTGTGTGGATATTTTGATGTCCTTTACTTTGTTATTTCAGACTACTCCAACTACAGCCAAAACAGATAACCAGCTTAATTAATAATACTAATCCCATGAGATCAGGCTACCATATCATAAATCCCGTCCTATTTCTTACACAAATCACATCCCCAATCAACAAGACATTTGTCTTACAGTTTGTACAAGCATTTCTTGCATAATACATCATGCTAATGATTTCATAAAAATTAGTTTATATGAGATTAAATTTTGTAGTTCCTTCAAATGAAACTAGCAAATAATAGAATCGCATTTCTTATATTTGTTGTTGCAATGCCTACAACTGATAGTCCCCATTTTCTGGCTTCATTTCTGCCATCTTTGAGACCTTAATGTAATGCCCATTTCCAAATCCTAACATTGGAATTCTTACAATTTCTCCTTGCTTGACATTAGTCCACCTGAAGTCCATCAAACTTGTAGCATTAGTTCCTAGTGGCACAGTACATTTGACAAAATTCAGAATTTCAGATACTGCAGTTAGAAAATTCACATGTATTGGCTTAGAGAGACATGCAGAAACGCTGCCACCAACACTTTACTGAACTCACTTGCCCGCATGAGCTCATTCTTCCACCAAATGGGATAAAATTTTTTGCACGAACATTTGGTCCCAAATCCTGTTTAAATCATATTGAGATTAGTTCTACAATACAATCACCTGACAATGTACATATGCAAGTCAAACCTTGCTGGGTTTTGTGCACTTTTTGAGTACATTTATATGGTTCAATTTTCAAGATTCCACACACCTTCCATTGCCATGGATTGAAAGCAAGAGGATCTTTGTGTGTTTCTGGGTTAAAAGTGAAGAGAAGATGGAACGATCATGATTGTCCAGCCTTTTGGAATAGTATATCCTGTGAAATTTTGCAATGTTTTAACCTTAGTAGCCTGAGCTAATAAAGAATAGAAATGCTACAACAATTTTAAAAATAAAAAAATGGCTTGTAAAAAAATTGAAAAAAAAAAAAAAGAATACCATTTATGTAAATATCTTCAATTGTTGTTCTTAGGATCCCCACTGAACCACTCATTCGAATTGCTTCATCAAACCTGCATATTCAATGAGAGAAGAGAACACAATCAAATAAATTTTAGAAAGAAAAAGAGGCCAGGGAATGAAGTAGAAATAGTTCATCACTTCTTTATATAACTCACATGCATTGTGAAAGTCATATATATTCCTTCCATGTTATACCACTTTCCTTATTTTCTCTGCTACTAATGATCTCCTTGTTTTCCTTCTGATAAGACTATATCAATGGATATATAAATAAGCTTGCTGAGGGAAAAAAAAAAATCTAAAAAAAAATCCCTTGAAAAACATTAGTTTTGTTATTAAAATAATTTCTTATACAATTATTGTTGAATTTTATTTCTTTAAAAATTAATTTTTAAATTAAAAGAATTCAATTTTTTTTATTCTGAATATAAAATTAATAAAAAAAATTAATTAAAATAAATTCTTATAAAATTTTAAATTCTAAATGAGGTAAAATTATGTGGGTGAATTGCTCAAAAGTACCAGTAGTTCTTGCATGACAAAAGGACGCTCATGGCCGAAGTGAGAGTCGAAGGGATAGTCTCGGAGGTGGCAAGTAAAAGTGCAATATATATATATATATATATATATATTAGCTAATCTGTTTTTTCATAGGAAATGGATTGAAAAAACTGATAAAAAATATTTATATTGAAAATAAGAATATTATAAATAGACTGCTATATATTTTGATAATTAAAATTATATAAAAAAATATTAAAAATAATTTTAATAAAAAATAAAATATTAAAATTTAATTAAATATATAAAAAAATTAATTTGTATTAAATTTGTACACAATACAAGTATTTAATTAATTAATAACAAATGTGAAAATATTTTATTCTACGTGAACTGATTATAAAAAGAGTCTCGTAACTTGTTTTAATTTTTATAAAACTTAACCCAAATGACTGGTAAAATTGAAGGTCAATTCAATGATTTGAATGACCCGATTTAAAATTGAATCGTCTGTGGTGGTCTTGATCAACCCAAACTTTCATCTGAAATAATTTTCAATTCTTAAATTGATCTAAAACCTTTTTTATATAATGAAGTGAAGAATAATTTAGATCAACTCGTAATTTAAAATATAAATATGTGATATTCATATATTTCATAGGTAAATCTACCATATATTTTATGTTTTGAATTTATGACAAATTAAGCTACAAACAGAAATTCTAAACCGATATTAAAAATTATTATTTTAGCTAAGAAAAATTTAACATATTCATTTTTTCACATATTTGGCCATTATTAGATTCTCATCTTATTTCTATCATTTGAATTTGATTTGCTAAGTAATTGATATGCTAGATAATTATTATTTTTGAATTTATTAATTTTATTATAAAATTGAAAAAAAAATCATATATATTAGATAATTTTTTTTATATAAATTAACTAATAATAATAATAAGTAATTTTAAAACGATCCCATTTGTCAAATACATGAGTACATATGCTACTTATTAACTACTAATCACAATACCATAAATATATAGTAACCATTAACTACTAATCACAATTACTTAATTAAGAAAATAAATTATACATCTGATCGACTATTAGACACTGAATTCAAATTGCAAGTTCTTCGTTGCTACAATCTGAATTAATGAAGAACCAGAACAAATTAAAGTATGCTTGAACTTTTTGGATCAACAAAGTGTGCCTGAACTTGTCACTGGGTTTTGTACAGATTTTATTTCATTCAATCCTAAAGATTAGAGGAAATTTATTAATAATTAATGGAATAATAATTTAATATGGATCACGCCTTGTGATCAATCTGGGGATGATTAGAAGAGGAAGAAGTTGCACCCACCTCAAGGGCACTGGCACTACTAGAATTAGCCTCCACAGACATGGCATGTAAACCTTTGCCCAACTTCTCATCCTTCTTGATCACTTCATCAACATGCACATCATCCTCAATCTCTAGCATTACAACTTGTGGCCCATGAGGTCCTTCTACAATGGCCTCTTTCATCTTAATGTGTTCATCCACATGAATAAGATCTGTTTCTTTAACTTCCTTTTTCTTCTTTTTCTTGAGGAAGCAACACAGGGCGGCCGCAAGAAATGCAAGGAAGAAAAGGCAACCAGCTGAGACGAACACAATGACTATGACTGTGGTGTTGTTGCTTGGTGATGGTGCAGGTGGCAGTGGGGGTGGAGGGGGACGTACATGGGGTGGTGGTGGTGGGCGAACATGGGGTGGTGGTGGTGGGCGAACATGAGGAGGTGGTGGTGGGCTGACAGAAGGTGCTGGTGCTGGTGGTGGTTGTGGTGGTGATGGACGTACATGAGGTGGAGGAGGAGGAGATGGTGGTGGCTGGAAAGGGTGACTTGGCGGTGGAGGAGAGAAATATGGGAAGTAAAAGTTATTGGAAGAAGCCATTTGAAGGTAAGTAGATATTTTATTTGAATTAGAGGATTAGAATGATAACTGATGCGGTAGGCATTAGGCAGGTGCCTATTTGTAGTGAGGATGTGGATAATATTTTAGTGTTAAAATCGATAACAAGTTTTTAATGACTTGACTCTCATTCTAAGATTTGTGGAGAACTGGTTGATTGCATTGGAAAATACTTCTTTGATTCCAATTCCCTTTGTGTTTCTTCTGAAGCTTATTTCTATGACCAAACTGTTCATGGACATTTCCATCAAGCGAGATAACAAGTGTATACGCTGATGCCATGATAATTTATCCTTTCACACAAAGTGTATTGACAGCAAATTCTAAAGGGCTCTTAAGCTTTGTTTTACTCTAGTGATAACATTGCCAGGCACAATGGAACTGCACTATATGATCAAAGTAGCCTATTGGCCTGTATTTATGAATAAGTCACTTTCAAGTAGCATACGAAGACGCATCATACTTAAATTGATGCATCATGCTTGGATTGAAGATCAATGTTCATAAGTTTGTTTTCCATTTTCTGTCCCTTTTGTTTTCCCTTTTACTTCAACCAAAGCATCAACTTGTTTAAGGTTTAAACTTCAAGCCACCCATGTGATTCCCATAAACAAATATGTGGAAGAACGTCACCACACAGAGACTTAACATATGTTTTCATTTCAGTGAATTAATTAAGATGTGCTTTAATATTAAATAATTTCAAATAGATACAGTTTCAAGTAAGAAATGAGAAGATTTGGTACCAATTAAAATGTGGCAGACTTGCAGCATTCCAAGACCGGGAACTGAATTAACCTCTTTATACAATTCAAGCCAAATACAACCTCAACATCTAATCATTGTTCTTTCTACAGGAACGCAGAATAGCAGCATCCAAATTGTTCGTTTCTTAAGCTACAGCCAGGGAACTTTTTCTTTTTGCATAAAATAGTGTGAAGAGAATGTCAAGTGATGACACCAACAATGACAACAAAAGAATATACGTATCAAGTGTTCTCAGATCCAGAATTGCACATTGGTCAACATTTGTTGCGCTTTTTCTGCCCTGTAAGTCTCTTATGAGCTGAAATTAGTTGAATAAAAGCTTTAGGAATTTAAATAGGTTGGAATTGAGGGCATAGGATAACGGGAAAACTTGCAACTTCATTCTTAAGGAACAGATAGCTCATTCTTGGACATCAAATATGACATGAGAATTTCATTCCACATATCAGGTACTCCAGGCAGACACCAATGGCTGCAATCAGGCAAAGATGGATTGTCACTCGAAGTACCTACTCGCGCATCACTTCGGAATGCCCCCATGGGTGTCACATGTAGAACTGTTACAGGAACAGTCATTTTCTTCAAAGCCTTAATTATTATGTCTGAAATGGGCTCCATCTCTCCCTCCAGTTTTTGATGAAGGGCGCCGTGTCACTTTGCAAGAAAGACGGTGCTGGCCCCTGGTACAAATGCAACTGATACAATCATTCTACTTTTGCATAGAATTGTCACTAAAATGACAAATACAAGACAAAAATGTAGGCAACCTATTAAACTAAAGATGAACAAAACCAAAAGTGGAAGCAAACAGAATGGCAAATGGCTCTGGGAAGTGTTGTGCACCACGGAAGTATGTAAACTACAAAGAAGAAAACATACAAAACAATCATATATTTACGTGGTTCACCCCCTCAACGTAAGGCTACATCCACGGGTATGTCATCTTCCACTATCATCAATAAATATAATCATTAATTATAATTATAAGCTCAAAACTATACTACCCATCAATCTAATTAAACCCAAGAGAACCCACACTACATAACTGTTCATAATAAATACATACACCACAAAGGTGTCTTCAACTATATTGGCAAGAGCCCTCTCATCAATGGACAAGAATCTCTTCCTCTTGAATTCTATGTCCTCTCTCTATCATAAACCAAAGTCTCTTTCCTTTCGTGAGACTGCAATGAGCAGGAGCCTCTCATTAATGGGCAAAGCCACTCTCTCTGTTCAATAGGTAAAGCCAAATACTCAGCAATTGGTAAAGCCCCTATCTGCAATGGGCAACAGTCAAAGCCAAATAACTTTTTCCATTATTCTCCTATTTATAGTGTTAATTCCCTCAATCCTGATCTGATTAGTTCTACTATATATGAAATATTTCTCTATCCTACTGAGGAATATTTTTTCCACTCAAATTAGAAAAAAATCTCCCCAAATCCTACTAGGATTTTGAGTCATAATTCTAACAGGAAGATTCAAAAGTCCAGAAGAATACACTTGTTTTATTTACATTGATGGTAGTCTCAGCCCAAGATATCCATGTGTTTAATGCTGTTTTGAAGGCAGTAGTGATAGGCATTCCGCGCTTCAGCGAACCACCAATCTGAAAATAACAGCCTCTGTCTGAAAAACCATGCTAGGAGCACTTTATAGTTGCCAAATATTTGGAAACATTAAGCTAAAATTCTGTAGGTTTCAATATGTAGCAAGCTTAATGGACAATATAATATGTTGACAACGCATACCATTCCAAAGAACGCCGGACGTATATAATATCAATTCCATATGCATTGGTTGACGTTGGAAAACAAGAGTATAATATCAGATATTTGTCTCAAATGAGAATGTAATCAAACTACAAAAGCTACATAGTTAGCCACAAATTAAGTACAATGTTATTTTTCATGTTCTTTGATGATGATGTTATTGGTGCATAATTTGAAGATCCCATCTTGACCTCCACAACGATAAGAAGGATAATGTTACTAGTTCCAATACACTCCCTTCTACTATTTTCTTATCTTAAAGCTACTTATATTCTCATAGCTTTTCCTTACCACAATCACTATCTCAACTAGCATGGGAACCAAGTGTACTTCAATACAGCAAACAGATAACAGCATAAAATTACAAACTTGTACAACTATATATGTCATTATGGACAGTATTCATTAAAATTTGAGCAGTAACATGAGTTCTTCCAGACAGAAAGGTAGCACAACAGAGGCACATATATAAAACCTTTATCACTCATGGTTATCACCAAAAATGAAGAATGGGAGGGTGAAAAATATGTTCCTTAATGGATATTCATGCACTTAATTTCACATAATCACTGCAAACAAATTCAGAAAAGAACTTCTATTTTTTCACACATTTTCTATTGGTTTTTCATCTAGTACTTGTTTAAATTGAGCATTGGAGGAATATCCTTCAAACATCCAGAGGGTTCAACAGCTCCTCCAATTGATGGCTGAAGTTAAGTATGTTACAATTCAGGCACAAACTCAAATAATTTTAGCTAGCTGAAAGCCTTTGGAGTTTGGAGACTAATGATAAGTTTCACAACTAATGATAAGTTTCACACTGGACAGACAGACTAGAATAAAGTTAAATAAGCAGCAGTTGATATATTGCCATGAAATGGAGTTTATATCCTCATGTAGATCTAAGACCACCTAAGTCAAAAGACATTTTCTTCAAGTTGATTGGTCAGGAAAAAAGAAATTGCATAATTCTTTATGCACTTTGTTTATTAAGAAAATTCCAAAGTTTAACAAGCAAACTCCTAGCTAATCCTTCAACCATTCATGTATATTGTATATACAGAATGTTAACATTGCAATTCCTACCAGAAGAACTTTAGGACATACTATTCCCGGTAAATTTGTAATTTAAGTCTTCCTAATAGAAACCAAATATTTATGATGCCCAAGGAATAATATTGTTAGTTGGCAAAATTGCAAAATATGACATGATGTGAGAATGCACTGCAAGCTTTGTGACATTTATCAATGAGTATATATTACAGTTCACAAGCCACGTTATGAGAAATTAATAAGAAGCTAAACAAAGTATTGAAAAGGGGAACACAAATGATAGGTCAATGGATCACATTCTTTATTAGAAGGCAATAATAGCTGCAAGCACAGTTCAGCAAATTAACTGCAGCCAAGATCCATTATGAGAAACATTATCAAAGGTATATAATCATCCCTCAGAAAAAGTAGATAACTTACATTTCAAAAAGTTTACTGGGTGTCAACCAGTGCCCAGAATTAAATATTAGCAAATCAGAATCAATCCACTCATTGCTAATATCATCCAATTTGTCAAGATTAAGAGTTGATTTAACCCTCTTAGGAGCATGCCTTGGGGTCGGACCAGGTTGCACCAGGAAAACTGATCAGTAAAAATCAATTCTTAAATCTAACAAACTAAACCTTACACCTAAAAACCTAATTTGTTTAGTGATCTTATTCCCATTGACTTCATAAAAACTCTTCTTATCTTCCACACCAGTCATGAGCATACATATCAAAGACTCCCACTGTGTTCTACCCAATGAATCACCAACAAAAACAATCCGTTTCCCATGCAGATTTTCAAGAATTCGATGCAAATTGAACCTTGGGATGTCACAATTCTTTGGCTTCCACCTCTATTTTGTTTAACCTCTATCACTTTTCCCATTAGCTAAGCAATTAAATCCACGCTCAGCAAAAGGACATTGAGAGGCATTATATAGAGGGTAACTTTCATCTTTGATCCAACTTCCTCTAAAAATGTTGCACTCATTAATTGAACCATTAGACTTAGGAATCTCATAACTATGAACAACTGGCTGAAATCTGGGGAACAGAAACAAATATGCACATACCATGGCTAAAAGGAATGATAATAATGAACCAACTGCAATAACCCCATTGAAGGATGGAAAGATCCAGAATCTACAATGACGCTTAATTGTTCCCTTGTGCAAAAGGACCTCAAATGGCCAAATGAACTTGGGTTGAATCCCTCAACCATCTCAATCATCCTTCTATTCACAGCCTACAATCAGCTTCAATTTGTCATCATAGATGAACCATAAGTGGGAATTATAGTTGAAATGGCGAGGACAGTGTGGTCATTTTCAGATCAAAAGCAATGGTAAATTAACCGTTAAATTAACGGTTGGTTCGAACGTGATCTTATGGACTTGACCAAAAGGCCAAAGCTGTTAAGACAAAGAAGGGTCTACAAAGCTTTACACGTTTTCGAACATTATTGGTCTGTTGTAAAAAAAGTCAGAGAGTATATCTAAACATGGTTACACTTGATTGCACTTTCATTTTGTGTTTGAGGAAGTTAAGCAGATACAAAACCAAACATGTCTAATGCAATAGCAATTTGACTAAAAAATAGGTGTATTTTTAGATAATTTATAATTTAAATTTTGATATATGATAAAAATTATAATTTATTTTTTTATTTTTAATGAAAAATAAATTAATTTTTGACATATATTTTCTATTAATAAAATAAGTTTATATTGCAATTTATTATTAGTGGATTGAAAGTTATATTTAATTCTTATAATTTTAATATTTATAATAAATTAATTCTGTGATTTAGAATGATTTATTCAAATTATGATTGATTAATAATAAATTTTAATAAAATAATTATTCTGTTAATAGAATTATAACTTTTTTTTAAATAAAGAAATTATTTGTAAAAAAAATAGAGAAATTAAATTATAGTTTTTGTCATTTTACAAAAATTAAATTGTAAAATACTATTTTTTTAAGAAAAAAAAATTATAAGCTAAAGAAGATTCCAAAACATCATTCAAAAGTTAAAAGTTACCACCTTTTACAGTTTATTTAGCATTATAGTATAATATTTTTATTGTTATTGAAAAAATTATTTAATTATTTTAAAATTTTAATAACTAAAATAATTTAAATTTAATTTAAAATTAATTTTTGCATTTTTTTAGTAATAATATAAACAGTAATATTAAACAAACCCATAAACTATAGTATTTTGTCTAATGACGATACCTTGATTGCTAACAGAGTGAGTTTTTACAACAACACAGTTTTTCAAAGAATGTAGTTTGCGTTATTTTAGTTTTTATAATTTATGGATGGCACTTGGTACAGCCACACGCGAAGGTGTAATTAGGGAGAAATTTATGATTAGGGATTAATGTAACCTAACAGCAAGTTGGTTAGGACACCGATTTCATAACTAACACCAAGGACTCATTTGCTAAAGACCCATGAATTTTCTTGGTGAATTTCCAGAAGAGAAAGGAAGAATTGGGCTACAGACTTCAGAATAGGAAGAGCTCAAGTTTTGAATATTGCTAATCGCGTTTGCACAGCCAGTGACGGGCACCTTCATCTTCATTCATCCTCGGGAATTAGGATACAAGATGGAGTTTTTGAGCTACCTTTCATTTTGCAATATAAGAATCAATGTTGAAAGGAGTGACATTTTGCGAGTGAGAAACCACCTTCACAAGATGCAGGGTCCAGGATTGAACTTGGAACTTTTCATTGATTTTTTATTTGCAGGCTCATTATTTCCAACTACAAGTGCATCAAATAAATAACTTGGAGATTTATAAATGAACCATTTTAAAAACTTAAATGCCATAGTAGTTAAGGCTGTGGTGTGATCAAATGCGTATTTAGAGTCTTGACCTTCAGAAAAGCAATAGCCAGCCTTGCTTGTCCATCCACCAACCCGAGTCATATTTTATCTGCAGTCTGTGCATGGCTTCCATCTGTATCTTCAACCAACTACATCTTGTTGCCTAAGCTCAGTAAAGCCCTCAACTCTACCTAGATAGGTAGAGAGGCAACAACAAAAGAGGGGCCTTCTCTTACTCTGCAATGGTCACAACAATAATTTAAGCAACATAAGCATTTTTTTTTAATCATCTATATCAGCTCTTCAAAAACTGCATCAGTTTTACCTGCAAAGATTGAGACTTTTAGTCTGCAATAAAAGAATTTGTCTTCTGTCTCCTCACAATCCACCTACATCCATACACCTTTTTCAGTTTTCTCCTATAGTCCAAGTATTAGCGTCACCCCAGTTTCCTTATGCAGCAAAATTGTTAAAAATCAAGCATGTAGGATAAAGATTTAGGATGTCATGCTCAGCCAGCTTCTCAGCAGCTTCTTGGCCCTTAATTCCATATTGCCATCCCATGTGTTCTGCACGGAAACATTCCATATTTCATAATGCCATTGAGTGTGGATGCAAGTCATCCATAATCAAGAAATATTTCTGCTTTTGCAAAATAATATTAATAATAATAATAAATTCATTTGGAGCCAAACCTAGATTCCAGTTAATATGAAGAATTTCAAGCTATCTTGGATGACTGAAACTGGCATCAAACAGATTCCAGTGGCGTCAAACAGATTTTACAGAAGAAATGACTGAAACTGGCATCAACATGACATGTCCAAATTTAGTTTTCATTTTTGAAGTATCTAGATAGATAACACAGCAATCTAGGTTCAATTCAGCAACAAACTCAGAGGAAAAAATTGGTAAAAAAATTCCCATAGCCTTGCCCTTGCCTAATTAATGACTCACCTTTGACGTATATATTTCATAGATGGATGGTTTGAAAGGTTGGCCTCCTCCTTTCCAGTTAGAAGAAAATTATTATGTTTGCCAAACATGCATTGAGCAAGCTTAGCATCATCGATCATGCTCCCAGCATCTTCCATATTGGGGGATCCAGAACTGATAAAAGAATCCACATCAAAATTATAACATTCGTAAATAACTTCAATTGAGCTAGAGTGATAGCTTCTTATCAAAGTCTGCAGCCTCAACAACATCAAGAAAAAAAAAAAAAAAATTCTTCCCATTATTGACATCCACATTTTCACACCGAAAAAACTACCTTGGCATCTGGTTGACCAGCCAAGTTCATCACCAGATCCACAGCCAGATACCTCTCCAGTCTCCACTGCAGAACTCACTAATCAGCCAAAATCCAACACAGCAAATACTTAAGAAAACCTACCTATCCCATCAAACATGAAAAGACTTGTAAAAATAATCTTTATGGTACTCAATGCAACTTATGTGAAACTATCCAAATAAAGTCAACTCTCCAAAAGGCCACCTTACTTAACACTAAGGTGATTTTCATTTTCTCAGTTCATTATTCCAGTCAAAGTGAGTTCATCAAATCAATGAGTCAGTTATCTCAGCAATCACATTCAGCCATGTTCAAATATTCAATGTCCCAAGTAGAGAAACCATATGTCAATCAATGCTTGAGTGACCAAACGACAATGAATATGAGAGACTTCATGCAGATTTAGACCTCCAAAATAAAAGGTCTTGCCTGTCTCTCTGCCTTTCAGTCATAATGTGGCTAACAGTCTCTATCCGTCAATGTAACTTCCACTATTTCGGCATGATCTTTAGTAAGGACTTCATGTCTGATTAAGCAGGCCTATAGCCAGTGACAGAAGAAGGTTTCGCTATTCATCATGGATAAAAGAATCAATTAGAGTAGCATAAACATCTTCTTTCATCAAAGCTGTCAAATCTTTTAGAACTATGTCAATTTTTCCAGCACTAGAATGGGACTTGTCCCCTGCAACAAAAATATTTGTCTTCTGTCCCACTAAAATCCAGCTGCATCCAGGCAACTTCTTCACTCCTTTCTCTCTCATTATCCTCCTTAAGGCATTAACCTCATCCCAGTTTCCTGATGCAGCATGAATGTTAGAAAGAAGCACATAGGGTGAAGAATTTTGGGGTTCAAGTTCAATGAGTTTCTCAGCAGCATTTTGGCCCCTAACATCATCCCCATGTATTCTGCAAGCTGCGAGCATCGTAGCCCAAATCATGGCATGAGATTCAAAATTAAGTGTATAGATGAACTCTTCAGCTTCTTGAAGAAAACCCCACCTGCCCAGAAGATCAACCATGCAGGCACAATGATCCACCCTAGGCTGAATCTTGTAATAGTTAACCATACTATCAAAGATATAACGGCCTGCAGATACCCTCCCTGCATGACTGCAGGCAGTGAGAACACCAAGAAACGTGACATCATCAGGTAAAACATGTGTTTGCTTCATCTCATCAAAGACCCTTAGTGCATCTTCTGCATATCCATTTTTAGCACATCCAACTATCATTGAGTTCCAAGAAATAACATAATTTTTACTCTGCATTTCCTCAAAAACTTGCATGGAACTCTTCACATCCCCACATTTAGCATACATGTCTACAAGGGCACTACACGTTAATTCATCTAAGTCAAAACCAATATGGATAATGAGTGAGTGAATCTCTCTCCCTTCTCTCATAGAAGATAAGATAGCACATGCTCTAAGCACACTGACAAATGTGGCTTGGTCAGGTAGCACATTGCAGCTACGCATCTCTTGATAGAACTGCAAAGCCACATAACTACAATCATTTTGAGCAAGTCCAGAAATCATTGCAGTCCACAATATAGTGCTTTTTGGTTTTGAAATTTCTGAGAAGAGAATATTTGCATCTTCTTTTCGTAGGGAGTTCATGTACATGCCCAATAGTGAGATGCCTAAGAATTCATCATCATACTGAAGGCCCCTCTTTAGAATAAGACAGTGGATTTGCCTTCCTAGATTCAATTGTTGAGGTCCACCACATGCATCTAAAAGGCTTGCAAAAGTTATTTTGGATGGACTTAATCCTTCAGTTTGCATCTCTTTAAAGAGTATTATTGCATCTTCTAGATTAATAGTAGCATACCCTGCGATAAGGGCATTCGTGGAGACCACACTCCACTCAGGCATGCTTGCAAATATTTTATGTGCAGAGCCAATAGCACCACACTTAGCATACATGTCAATAAGGGAGCTTCCAGCATAAAGGCTCGTTTCTAGACCAGATTTGACTGAGAGACAATGCATCTGTTTCCCCTGCTCGATACCTTCAACATTTGCACAGGCACTCAGTATACTGGCCAGGGAGACTTCATCAGGCAGAATCCCAAGCAAATGCATTTTTTGGAACACAAGGAATGCCTCAACCTCATTTTCTTCCTGCACATATCCAACAATAATTGCATTCCAAGAAACATTGTCTCTGTACCTCAGGAGTTCAAATTGTTGCCTTGCATCCTCAAGCACACCAGATTTAGCATACATATCAACCAATGCATTTCCCACAAATAAGTTTGAGGCAAATTTACTCTTGATGATGACTGCATGCAATTGCCGACCCCCTTCCAGAAATCTCAAGCAAGCACATGCACTCAAAATACTGGTATAGGTAAATTCATCTGGATGAAAACCACAGCTCTTCATGTTGGAGAACAATTCCATGACTTCATAGTAATATCCATTTTGTGCATAACCCCCAAGCAATGAATTCCACAAGACAACATTTTGCTCATCTAAAGCATCAAAAACTTTTTTTGCTGCTTCAATCTTCTCGCATTTAGCATACATGCTAATCAATGAACTTCCAACATAAACGTTAGAGTCTAACCCTTGTTTAACTGCCTCTGCATGAACTAGCAAACCAATGTCAAGAGCAGTTAAACTCGCAACTGCACTCAATACACTTCCTAATGTGGATCTTGAGGACTTAATACCAGATTTCCTCATATTTTGGAAAATCTCGATAGCTTGTGCCTCATAACCTCTCTGGGCATGCCCTGAAATCATCACATTCCATGCAACAACATTGGGGTTAGGCATCTGGGAGAATAAATTGGATGCCTCATCAAGCCTTCCTAGACCAACATATGCATTTAAGACAGTCACAAATGCAATTAGGTCTGGTTCCTGACCAACTTTCTTCATCTCATCAAACACTTTTAAGGCCTCCTCAGGCAAAGCAGCTTTAACATACCCGGCAATCATTGATGTCCAAGAAACTGTATCCAATTCTACTCCTTCATCAAACACCCTTCGACAATCACCCATGCTATTACACTTAGCATACATATCAATAAGAGCACCCTCGCAAAAAGAACCGGACTCGAATCCCATCTTAACAACATTGCAATGAACTTGTCTGCCACGTTCAACACTCTCCAATCTAGCACAAGCTGATAAAACAATAGCAAAAGTGAACTCATTAGGCCACACTCCATGGGTCCACAATGATCCATAAGACTTAAAAACCATATCCAAAAATCCCAATTTCGAATATATTGATAGAATAGAGTTCCAAGCCAATACATCTCTATTTTCAAGTCTATTAAACACCTTCTCTGCAAAATCCAAATTGCCACACTTGGCATAAATATCAAGAATGGCGTTCCCTAAAGACCCTTTTGACCAAAACCCAAGTTTAAGGCTTTGTGCATGGATAATTCTGCTGGTTGTTGAAAACTGCGATAGCTTTTGAGGCGTTTCTTCGAACGTGTGGTGTGCTTTGAACTGTTTGCATTTCCGAAGACAGGACAGCAAGATATGGGTGTATGTGTGGGGTTTAGGGGTCTGAATAAGGTGGTTCGAGTCGTATGGAATAGTTGAAAATGTGAGTTGGTGAAGACAGGAGTGTGAGTTTGAGGTGGGAGATGTTTTGAAGAAAAATCTGAGACGCATTGGCTCTGCGATGATTCTAACATGACTTGGTGAGGTCAGCAAGGTAAAATGTCCGTGAAAAAACAGGTGCTAGAGAAGAAGAAGATTAGCATATGCCTGATGAGTACGAGAAGGGAGAGGCGAAGGTGTATGGCTGTTCCGATCAACAGGATGAAGCCTCAATGTGTTAAAAGATGAAATCGCAAAACTAATTAACAAGGGGTAAATATATTATTAAAGTCATTAAAATATTTTTAAAAAATTGTTAATTAATTATTATTTCATAAAATAGAGACACAAACATATATCATTTATTGTTTCAGGAGCTAAGCTAAAAAAAAAATTTTTAGAGTTAATGTTATACATAACATTAATTTAAAAAGAAATTAACCATTAAATATTAATTTTTTATTAATTATTAATTATTAAATATTAATTAATAACGATTAATTATTTATATAAATATTTTAAATTAAAAATATTCAGTAAAAAAAATTAAAATAATATATTTTATTTACTCTGTTCAAAATACTTCTTTAATCTGCATTGATGTTATCAAACAATAAAAATAAAAAAATTACGTACTGTTTTAAAAAGGGCTTGTGAATGAAGTAGCTTCGTTCCATTAATAAATCGTACCATCCTCCCAAGATTATTAAAAATAACCAATTAAGAGTTGAAAACAGACATTAATAGAGCAAGAGACTAGAACTGCAGCTAAAACTCTATCAAATCCATTATGAATATGAACTATTCATTCTAATTAGAAACAAGTTCTAGAAATTAAATCAAGACACTGAAATCCTTAACTACAATTGAAATGCCTTTTCTCTTTGAGATTATTATTGCTGCTAACATGAAACAATGATGAAACAATTCTCAATCGTCTATCGAAGTGTGTGGCGTACTAGGCAATCTCCGGCCACGAACAAATGAACTGAATAGATGCAGAGCTCTTGATGGCTGTGAATATGGCACCATATGGGCAGCACCCCTTACTGTGGCAAAAGTCAACAAATTACCATACTCTGTTGCCCAACCTGCAACCTGTCCAGAATATAAGAAAAACAAATGGAAGGTCATTATATAACACAGACAATTGCTTAAAGGAAAAATGTTGAAACTATATTAGTGCTTAAGTACCTGGCCTTTGTGAAACCAAGCTCCATAAGGGACTGTAATCTTGAAGTTTAGATCATGAGCTAGCTCGCGGACGAGTGTTCTGGAGCCCAGAAGTGGTACAACAGAATCTTGATCACCACTACATTGATTGATTAATTCAATAAAGGGATCATAAGCAAAATCATGTTGCTTGACAACCTATGGAAGAACAAAGAAAATTTATAGATCATCCTGTACAATATGGTACTTACCTGAACACCCAAACTGGAATACGATTTTTAATTATCTTTTTGAGAATGGGAAGCATGTCCATATTGCCGTCGGTATCACTGTACTCTACAACACTGTCCAACAAACAAGGACACAAAAATTAGTTATATTATGAATCAATATGCAGACATCAGTTAAACAATTTATGATTTGACTGGCAAAACTTAAACAAGGACTCATAAAAGAACTAGGGCATAACGAGAACTTTTACAGACAAACTTTATTCAGGAGTTACTATGTGAGATGCTGTACAAGTTCGAAACTGGAATAGTAGGGGTTAATAATTATGCTAACAGAGTAAGAAATGTTGCAATTTTTTGTTTTAAGAAATCCTTTTTCTTCTTGAATTTGTTTGGAACCCCAATTTAAGTCTCCCTTACCCACTGCACATGGACCATCTATATGGTAGATTAGTTCTATTAGCATGAAGAGCCTTCTGAACCTCAGGAAGGTTGAAGTAGAAACTTCTTTCAAGTGTCATACAAACATCAACCCCGACACTTATCTTGGTAGCCTGCATAATAATAATATGCATGGATCACGAAAGTGAACTTCCAATAAGGAACAAATCCAGCAAGTAAAAGGAAATAAGAGAGCATACCATTTTCCTCAGTCGCAGTTCTTGCTCTGCTAAAGATGGATAACAAACATCTAGGATCACATCGTAATTGTTAATATAGTCACCAACTATGCTATTTGCTTCAGCTATCGCTTCATTACATGAAACTGTTACGTTGTGTGGGTTTGAAAAGGTGTAGTCATCAAACTGACATTCATTCATGACCTTGAGGCCAATCTCATCAGAAATCATCCCATGAGACCAAAAGAATTCATATGTTGCTGGAACATCCCGATCAAGTCTAAGGAGTGGATTCCCGATCTAACCAGACGAAATCAAAACCAAGGGAAATATGTAAACTACATATAATGCATCAAGCACAAGATACCAAAGAAACACCAGAAAGCACAATTCAGATATTTTATCATAGACATGGAAGAGTCAGGTTTTCTTACAGCAACTCCTTTGATATTGAACTTGAAACCAGTTGAACGTGCATTATGATCCAGAAGAGCGTCAGCCAACTGTGGAATGTAATGCCCTATATAACAATAGACACAAAGAATTCAGTAAAACTGATGAGCATAGCAGTTGAGGAGAGAGAATAAACAGATGAAATCAGCATTTCCCGAACAAAATTAAAACTTTTTCTCTCTTTCAGCCAATGCAATCGTTTTTCACTTCTATTGTAAAATAACCTTATGAAGTAGAAGGTTGCATTTTGAAAAGTTTGCATCAATAGTTTATTGAAAATAAATAAATAAATGAATTTCAATGCATTTGTCACACCTGCATAGCTTTCTCCTGTGAGAAACAGTTCCCGTGATTTGAATTCCGGGAACTTCTGATACCACTTCAATAAGAAAATATACATATCATTGGCTGCAGAAAATAAGACTTGCTACTTAGAATCTTAGATCAATTTAATATTAACCATGAATCAGCATCATATCTTGTTAAGCTATTTCTCATACCAGTTTTGGCATCTCCTGTAGTGTAATCAGAAGCTGTATCCGAGTATGACCACCCTACTCCAGCAGGAGACTCAACGAAGAGGATGTTTGATGCTGCAAAAGGTTAAAAAAGAAATAAGTACACACTGAAGTTCACCAAAAATCAAATACTTAGATTGGATTGTTTTGCTAGCTACATGTCACCTCTGTTCCAAGACATTGAATTTCTTCGAAGGCCCCTGCCATCCCCTGTAGGAAAAAACGGACCCAACTCAGTGAAGGCACCTCCACCAATGGAGGAACAACCAGGACCTGAGAATGGAATGACACTGTTAATAATCATGGATATGGACGCTTTTCTTCCTACAATTAGAATAAAAGAAATGTATCCTTATATTCTAAAAGAAATTGAAATTCATGAAAGAGAAGCTTTTTCCAGGAACAGTTCACTTTGCAGGAAGGATTTTTTATTCCTACTATGACTTTTGAATTGAATATGTAGAAATCCTACTGTAGCAAATTCCTCAGTCATCAATCTCAGGCCCAAAAGCAGAAGAATGTGATTGTCTTTGCTTTGAACATTGCTGTTTTAGCTAATTTGAACAATGCAAATTACTGTTAAAATTTTGAAATTTGCATTATTTTTTAGTACTGTTGTAAAATTTTGAGCAGGGAATCTCAGAAATCAGCCTGAGAATTTGTGCATATATAAGAAGTATTTCAGGAGAATTATCAAAATTATTGCATCTTTACATACATAAAAGAATCTTAAATGGAACAGAATTCAAAATTTGGCTCTCCAGGTATTTAAAAAAAGAAAGAGGAAAGAGAAAATGAACCTCCAATGAAGAGCAAAGTGGAAGGACAAGACCAACAAGTACAGTGAGTGAAGAAAGGAAAAAAACTTAAAAAAGAAAGCTAAAAGCAAGTGAAAAGAAACAAAATAGAATAATCCCATTACCAAGACAAGACAAACAACAAATGCAATAATCAAATCAAAATTACCTATCAAATATAAACAACCTCTATCTCAGAGAGAAAAAGAGAGAGACAGAGAACTGACCTCCGTTGAGCCAGAGAGCAAGGGGCTTCTTTTCAGGGTTCTTCTCAGCCTCAACAAAGTAATAAAACAAGCTCCTACCATTCTTGAAATCCACATCAATATACCCAGCAAACTGCTTGAACCCAACCTTGGGTTGGCCAGGCAAGTCCACCACCAGATCGTTAGCAGGGTACCCTTCCACCACATAACTCGCCAACCACCCAAAACACAACAGAGCAATCAATACCCCACTGAAGCAACACCTACCCATCTCACGAAACCCCATGATACCCACAGTCACACAAGACCCACACCCTTTATCCATTCCAAGAAAATTCCCTTCTCTCTATAATTCACATATAATATATGAGAAAACAAAAAGAGAAAAAAAAAAAAGAAACTTATAAGAAATCAAAAAGAAATCTTGAAAATGATAATACTCTATGTATGCATGCAGAGTGTAAATACTTTATGCATTATTATCAAACAAATTCTGTTTGGAAAGGCACGTGAATTCTGAAGCTTGCTTCAACTAAAAGGCTGTCTATGCATTTATGGCTCAAGATCTGAAATTGTACATGGAATTTACTATTTCTATATATAGATACATACATGTATAGCCTACTCAGAGGTGAGAAGAAAGGAAGACGTTAAATAGTTGCAGGCCGGCAGGGCACAACTGGGTGAGGGATATTGTAGTTGGACAGAGAGAGACGTTGGGAAAATAAATATGATACTAATGTTTTAGAATTTACTATTTAGTTAAAAAAGATCCTTTTGGTATCTTCCAAGATTGATAAGATAAACAACTCACAGTCAAATAAGTCAAAAGAAGCTTTGAAGAAAAAAAAAAAACAATCTTTACCCTTAAATCTTGCAGCTGCTTCATGGGTTTATTTTATACGCTTTGGAAGATAAATAACAATCCTTTATAGCCAGAACTGGTAAGAATTCAAATGGGAGTCTATAAATTCAAGAAAATAAAATGAAATGATTAATTTTAGAATTGAAAAAACAGTCTAGGATTGAAGAGTGGTTGCAGAGTGTGGAGAAGAGGGTAATGAGTGAAGCGAAGAAAGGAATGTGGCAAAGAGGATAGATTTTTGCACACTTCGAAATGGGAAATCCAGACAAAAACAGCCGTACTTAATCCTTATTGGTTAGGATGTGGAGCCCACCCCCTGATTTTGAATGCATAAATGCACGCGCGGGGCTCAAATTGAATGAATGACCTGGTCATGAAAGTGATCTTTGACTGCCATTTTTTCTTTTGTGTTTTTTATTATAATAATTTAATAATTAAAAAAGGGATTATTATATTAATTTAATAATAGAAAAAGGCTTTATTTGCTATCTTTTTAACGAACTCATTACAAAATTTTAGCGTTCGTTAAGATTCTCATATATTCTATTTCAATTAAAGAAAAAGTGCATAAAATACGACAAGTCGTATGAATCGCTAACAATTATGGGGATATAGAGCAGTAGATGGAGTTATGGAGATGGGTACAATCTCCAATCTTCAGTCATTTCATGTTATGCTTTAAGAGTACAAAATTTTAAATTTTCACTCAAATTTTATTAAAACTAAATTATAATTTAGTTGATATCTATATATTAATTTTTATATTTTTAAAACTCATTTTTTTTTATCAAAAAAAGCACTTCATTGATTAAAAATATAGGTCAAGATAGAAGTTCATATATATAATGATTCCAACTACAAATTCAGCCATTAAGTATGACTAAAGTCCAATAATTAAGAAACCTATTACAATTGGGCAAAGGATCTAAAGGAAGCTTTTGAAGTTTGAGAAACTAAAGAAACTACAACAAAAATACAAGCTAAAGAAACTAAAGAAAAGAGATAGAGAGGGAGGATGGATGGCCAAAAGGTCAGACCTCGCCTAGAACTGAGAAACAAAAGACTGAGTTTTTGAAGTTTTAGAAAGAAGGAAGAGAGTGTATTTTAGAGAGAGAAGTGAGCACAGGGTAAAAAAATTCATTTATTTAGTTTTTAATATTTTAAAAAAATTATAAATTAGTCTGTACTGTTAAAATCATTATTATGATATTAATTTTAATAAAAATGATTAATATGCCTTTTATTACATTTTTAATCTAAATAACTAAGTCCTTGAAGTTTTATTTTATCAATAAAATAATCCCTAAATTTGATAAATGTATGTGTTATTAAATTAAAAAATATTAAATTTAAATTATAATTTTTAAAAATATAAATTAATTGCTTTAAAATCTTTAAAATTTTAGTTAATTACAAAATATTTGCCCATCTCTCACCGCCCATATTCCATTGTTGCCGTGAATAATCATGAAATCGGGAGGAGGGAATAAAATGATATAAAATATAAATACAATTTAAAATAATTAAAAATTAAAATTTATTAATTGTTAATTTTATAAAATTTCATCCTATTAATTAATCATTAATAAAATGTTATTTAATTTAATTAAATTATCATTGAGAGATGAATTTTAAGATGAGTTTTAAGAAATTATATAAATAGTTATTATATTTAGTAAATATGATGATAAAATTAGAAAAAAATAATATTTTTTGATCTCTTTAAAATAATAAATAACTATAAATAAAATAATTTAAAAAAATAAATAAAAATAAATAGAGGAAAAAATAATTTCTAATTCATTATTGTAGGACAAGAAATCATAACACAATCCATTTATACATTAATTTATATTTTTATTAATAGAATAATAAAATGAAATTCAATTTGATTGATAAAATCCATGAGGAAGTGAAACTTAACAATTTGAGATTATTATTATTATTATTATTATTTTCTTTAATTTATGTAAATCATCCTATATAGAACACTACTTGATAATTTTTTTATTAATTTTATATAAAAACCGTCTAGGAAATATATAAATAATGTATCATTATTTAATTTGGAAGATTAAATTAATTAAGAGTGAAATTTAAATTGTAATTGAATAATTAAATTATAATTAGAAAATAATCATATATTAACACCATTAGGAAATATAAGAAATTTTCATTTTATAAGATATTGTTGAAAAATTAATAGTCTATAAATGCTATATAAAACTCAATAAACAATCATAAATTTAATTTAACTAGCTGTAATTAAGTATAAATTGAAGCTGGAAAATATATAATCAAATATTAATTAAAAATTGTCACTTGGCTAAAAGATATATTTATTTATTATTAAAAATTATTAATATTATATAAAAATGTATAATATTATATTAAAAAAATATATAATATTAAATATAGATAAATATCTTTAATGAATTGCGCTAGCTGGAGATGATTGAGATGGGTATTGAATAATGAATAATCGTTGCATCAATCAATCCTCGGGGATTATAAAATTAATTCTGTAATTAAGGGCTATAAATGCCAGTTGGGGTTTCCTGTGAAAATGGCCGTAGTGTCACATTCGTGAGCAATTACATTTCTAACGGTTACAAAGAAAAATATCCTAATTGGATGGATGCATGTGGCCACTAGTCAACAGTAGTCACCAATTTCTTCTAGTCAAAATATTAATGATGCAACAGTTTGTGCGATAGTCACCAACTTAATTATGCCATTGTAAAGACGTTGCTATCTCTCTAATTTCAAGCTTTTAATCCATTGTTCAACTCAAAACTGGTTTCTTCTAGATGGAAACTTTTTCAATTTATTAATTTCTATCGATCTAACACCTCAAATCCAGTTCCTATTGTGGGTATAGCAATCAATTTATTTAATTTAATCGTTGAAGACATAACACTTATTTGACAGACTTCAAATATTCACTTCTTAATTATATTATTAAAAAGAAAAACCTCAAAAACAGTTCAAAATAGTTTTTGTTTTAGCAGGCCATGATATCATCTCGCCACAATATACACAAAAGTGAATAGCAACGCACATTTGAAACAAATAGAAGAAGAAAAATATTGAGAATTCCTAGAAGTACGTTTCCTTTAACACACTTTATAGTAGTACCCTATGAACTTGCTTTTGTAATGCCAGATGGTGACCTCAGATATTACGTTTGGAATATGTAACGTCCCCAAATGGAGCAGCTTTTGGCTTAGTGGAGATTTGAAATCAACGTTATGATAAACTAATGAATCATTTACAAATAAGTAAAAATATTTATTGAATTTACAAAAAAAAAGTATAATCGTTTTAAAATAAAAAAATAAAAATAAGTGAAAATAACTAATTTTACTTGTATGTAAATTATTTATTAATTTATCTATCTATATAGATCTATCTACATGAAATTACGGTGATATCATAAAATTACTAGTTCAAGAAAGACTTTTCTCTCTTTTTTCCATGTTCCTTCTCTTTGGGCTAATTGAAGTTCTGTCGCTGATCGACTTTCCCTGGCCCCTTTCAAATAAGGGAAGTCCTTCCCCAACTTGAATAGGGGAAGCCCTTCCCCAACTTGGAGTTTGCGTTTGCCCTTCTCAACTCTAAATTGGGTTGTAAATATATCCATTTCGATTTGGATGCAAGTCTGACCAATGAGGGTTGCGTGCTGTGATCAGCGTTTTCTATTTTTAGTGCCTTTATTAGTTGTGTGTTGGTGCAACTATGGCTCTATGAGCTATAAATGAATATAGAATCTTGAGGTCCTGACACTAATACTAGATGTTGCTGGCCAGTGACCCTATGGCTATAAGAGATTGAGGGCCATAACGTCTGTCATCCCTCTCTTTCTGAGTCACAGTTGATAGATCCCGGCTTTCACCTTTGGGAGATTGAGGCGATGCTCTTCAGAATAGGATTTTTCTGCTTTATATAATTAGATCTTAGCCTTGCATGGCTTCCAGTGGCAGAGTTTTCCTTGGTTTCTTGCTCTTGGTGGCACCTTTGTTGCCGTTGAGGTTGGGCGGTACAACGAGGAATCAAGGCAAGCGGCATTGCCCGATAAGCCTCAGCGGGTGCCTACCCCTAGGATTACGGGATTGTGAGCTCTAGGCCTAACCCAATAGACTCTGTTACTTAGGTTGGGTGGATCTATCTTGTAACAAGCCTTGGGTCGGATTCTATCTTGTTGCTGCCGATTGGACTCTTTTAAAAGAAATTCTACCTTTAAAAATATATATATAAAATAAACGCGTACAGCCAATTAAATTGCACGAGCCCTATATTAACCAAAATTAACCACCACCGCACCATAAATGTCACTAACGCCACCACCTCCACCACTACCAACAACAGCAATTTCAGTAAATGGGAACGCACCAGAAATGCCAAAAATGTCTCAGAACATTGGATAAGATGTGTTTCTTTAAAGTGAATGGCCATAGCAAGTGGGATAAAATCAACCCCAAGCAAAAAGATGCTATGCATGACATGAAAAACATCATTAAACAATGAAAATTAAAGATGTGGTATAAGAATTCTAGAAACCTGTTGGTTAATCAGATAGCATCTAAGATCACCTATATTTAGTGCAGATTTCACTTCTGATTCCATACCTCTAACCAAACTTTCATATTCAAAGTTTTTATTTTAGGGATAAATAAGAAAAGGAATGAAAAGTTAAAGGCAAAAAAAGGGAAACCAAGTGGATAATAAACTAATGGGTATAGCATAGAGGAAAATAACAATAAAAATTGTTCAGTCAAACACTACCGCTGAAATCATAATTCACCAGTCTCAAAAGCCAGTGAATCAGCTCTATAATTATGAAAATTCCAAAATCACACTCGCAATTTGATCATAAGCTCATTCCTTTCATTTTTTCTCCTATCTTCATACAATAGCTCTGGTTAATGTCAAAGTACTAAAATACGCTAGAAGTTAAAGGAATAAAAAACATTATCAAGGCTGTTACTTGTCTTCTAAGAGCATTCCTTATATAGCATACTTTAGTCTTAAAATGATAATTGGAATAACAGGATTTCTAAAGTTAGAAATAATGTAATACTTTATCTTTCTTTAGAACTGGGGAGGATCAGTTCCTTAAGATATGGACAATCAAGCTGTGATCATTTCATATTTTGGGTTCTCTCCTGTCAGTTTTTCAATATTTTAGTATATAATTTTTCCATCCTAGTTCTGGTTTCTCGAGTAGTGCACAATCTTCGTTGAAGTCCTTAATTAGTTGGGTTATCAGTTTTATTCTAGTAATTTTCTTGATTTTATCCTCTTTATTGGGTTATGTTCTGGGCACTGTAACAGGTTTGTTGGGGGGGGGGGGTGTTTGGTGTGGGGGAAGAGAGAGAGAGAGAGACAGAGAGCATCCCAGCTCCCAAGTCACCGTAATAATTTGTGGGGCACGTTAAAGGAGAAAGTCACCCAGTGAGAGCTAACTTCTAATTCAAGTCATGTATCTATAGTGAATAAGCAGATAAGCTAAGCTTTTCTCCAAAAAAAAAAAGTTATAGGAAAAGTAAATACATGGTATACTGTTGGATATAATAAGCTGAACAAAGTAGCATTCACTTTCTGGTCCCCCAACATTCCTCCTCTGCATGCTGCCATTTTTCTTCTCAAATAATTCAGCAAAGGGTAACTTTATGGGGCAAATGACAAAAAAGATGTAATCAAAAATATAAAATATAGAAAAAAATTAATTATCTATTCAAAATATTTAAAATGTTTTAATTTTTAATAATTTTATTTTATATTTTAAATAAAATATAAATATTATTTTAATAAATAAAATTATAATATATAATATTATATATTATAATATTTTTATTATAAATATTATTTTTTAATTTAAAATTAAATTAAAATTTAATAAAATTAAAAAATAAATAATTTTCAAATTTTTAATAATTTTATTTTATATTTTAAATAAATTAAAATATTATTTTAATAAATAAAATTATAATATGTAATATTATATATTATAATATTTTTTAATTTAAAATTAAATTAAAATTTAATAAAATAAAAAATTAAAATTAAAAAATAAATAATTAAAAAATTTTAAGAAAAATTAAACCCTACTGTAAGTAGCGTCCAACTTTTTTTTTAATTTTTAATAATTTTGTTTTATATTTTAAATAAATTAAAATATTATTTTAATAAATAAAATTATAATATGTAACATTATATATTATAATATTTTTATTATAAATATTATTTTTTAATTTAAAATTAAATTAAAATTTAATAAAATTAAAAATAAAAAAAATAAATAATTAAAAAGTTTAAAAAATGTTGGATGCAGTCTAATTTTTTTATAATTATTTTATTTTATATTTTTATTATAATTTTTTAATATTTTTTATTTTTTTAATTTATTTAAAATATAAAATAAAATAATTAAAAATTTTAAAAAAAGTTGGACGCGTCCAACTTTTCTCAAAATTTTTTAATTATTTATTTTTTAATTTTAATTTTTTATTTTATTAAATTTTAATTTAATTTTAAATTAAAAAATAATATTTATAATAAAAATATTATAATATATAATATTACATATTATAATTTTATTTATTAAAATAATATTTTAATTTATTTAAAATATAAAATAAAATTATTAAAAATTTTTATTATATTTTTTAATTATTTATTTTTTAATTTTAATTTTTTATTTTATTAAATTTTTATTTAATTTTAAATTAAAAAATAATATTTATAATAAAAATATTATAATATATAATGTTACATATTATAATTTTATTTATTAAAATAATATTTTAATTTATTTAAAATATAAAATAAAATTATTAAAGTTGGACGCTACTTATAGTAGCGTCCAACTTTTCTTAAAATTTTTTAATTATTTATTTTTTAATTTTAATTTTTTATTTTATTAAATTTTAAATTAAAAAATAATATTTATAATAAAAATATTATAATATATAATATTACATATTATAATTTTATTTATTAAAATAATATTTATATTTTATTTAAAATATAAAATAAAATTATTAAAAATTTAAAAAAAAGTTGGACGCTACTTATAGTAGGGTCCAACTTTTCTTAAATTTTTTTAATTATTTATTTTTTAATTTTAATTTTTTATTTTATTAAATTTTAAATTAAAAAATAATATTTATAATAAAAATATTATAATATATAATATTACATATTATAATTTTATTTATTAAAATAATATTTATATTTTATTTGAAATATAAAATAAAATTATTAAAAATTAAAAAAAAAGATTACGCTACTTTAAATTAAAAAATAATATTTATAATAAAAATATTATAATATATAATATTACATATTATAATTTTATTTATTAAAATAATATTTATATTTTATTTAAAATATAAAATAAAATTATTAAAAATTAAATTAAAAAAGTTTGGGCCTACTATAAAGTAGCGTCACTAACAACAATGGGCTATTTTAAATAACCTTAAAACGTTATTATATTAAGCGTCCCCGCACTACTCAAAGATAATTCACCCATTTTTGATAATTAGTTTTAAAGTCATCCTTTTTTATATTTTGTATTTTTTATTACACCTTTTTTGTCATTTGCCCAACTTTATGGCCCAGAGTTCCACACTGTTTATATACATCAGAAGAATGAAGACCAAAAGAATAATGAATTGTCATCTCATAAAAATGCGTTAGTGCATGTGTGTGCGTGAGAGAGAGAGAGAGAAGTGAAATACTATTTGGTCTTGACAAACAAATGCCTGGTTTGAGAGAAAAAACCATAATGTAAATAAATGCAACAATTCTACATATAGTTTTTGGGGTATCAAATCTCAAGTAATACTTGCAATCCTAAATCTCCTGTGCCAGCATTGGCTTGATTAATATTTATAAGGAACCAAAGGAAGGTCCTAAGTGAATATCTGATTGCAAGATTGTATTTTTACATGTGTATACAATTCTCTAATTTATTTAAACACAAAAAACTTGTGACAAACAAAAAGTGACTAAAGAATGATCTGACGGTGACGGAAGAATTTTCTCATCTTCTCACACCAGTCAAAGCATGTTTATCCCACGTAGTGAGTGAGTGAGTGAGTGTGTGCGTGTGCGTGTGTGCTCAAGTGTGCGTGTGGAGGGAGGAGGAAAGAGAGAGTATTAGGCTAACTTAAACTCTTAAGAATGATGATTACACCCAAGGATTTAGTAGGCAAAAGTTGGTGAAATTAGTAAATTTTGACTCTGCATTAGTTTCTTAGGCATCACTCGTCACATTTGAGCCATCCAGAATGCAAATACACTAATCCATCTGTTAATCAAACTGTGAAGACCAATTTGTAGAATTCAATTAATCCACATAAAGAAAATTTAGAGAATGATTCACTTCAACAGTAAGCTAGGCAACAAATGAGATGATTTTAAAAAGTATTAAGCAGTAAGTTGTGACAACAAAAACAAAAACAAAGTCATCATTACTATCTCAATCACAGTCATATGCAGGCCATTAGAATAATCATGATAAACGACCTTACCCGTGGAATTACCTTCAATTTGAATGATGCAAGTGAAAGTAACATGTACCCTGTCAAAAGTTGAACTTGTGACTCTCCAGCAAAAATGAGCATACAACAGTTCTTTTGCTTTTAATAAAGTCAAATGAAGTGAGCCAAAAGAAGCAATAGAAGGTCAAGGGTTAAATCTCTTACAAACCCCTCCCTTTGAAAATTTCCAATGTACCGAAAAAAAGAGAGTGAAGAAAAAGACACGACTGACTGAGGCTCTTCTGTTTCACAATTCACAAATTATCAAGTCCTCTACCCAGGAGATCATGATGTATGATCAAGAAATACAACTTTTTCTGCATTAACACTGATTCCAAGAATTAGGAAGAATTCATTAAAAAGAAACTAAGAATTAAAAAAAAAAAAAAAAAAGAATTGCTTACACTAGAGAACAATGTAAGTAATAATAGATGCCCAACTCTCCCATACACCACTTAAGCAGCTACCCTACACGTACTGGAAACACTATAATTAGTTTCATGCAGAATAAAGAATAAAAGCTTTTTAAAAAGAATCTTTAAATGTACAATTATTTGATATAGGGTATGGTAAAACACACATGCACACCCATACCTCCATATGAAACAGTTTGTGGGTTCAGAAGCCTTTGTTTATTTTGTATTCTTAACTTCTAACAAGACGGAATATTTTCCAAGCCCAGGAGTCTTTTGTCCACGTATTTTATTCTTAACCTCTGGCAAGACGCACAAAATTTTCCAATCTCCAGAGACTTTTGTCCAGGTCGAACATAGAACCTCTCCAAACTATGCTGGTAGTTGTCACGTTCACATCACTCTTCACTTCTGTAGTTGTCCACTTGGATACTCACCTCATTTGGGTAAACGAAAAATTTTATTTGAGCAAGAAGTCAAGTTTTATTCAGATATGTACAATAAAGTAAATTGGTACACCTTATTATTTGGAAGAAAGATTGTTATGCCAGATATGGCCATTGTGAACCCACTACATATTTTGGCATAGCTATTTCTATGATACATTAATGAGTATTGCGGATGCTTGCTGCAGGCATGCATGATCTCGGGGATAAACAAAAAGAACATTCAAATTTCAGAATACAGTCGGACTAAGTGCAAGGAATGAAAGGGTGTGTTCATGTGCCACTCTCTTTGTGTTTTTTGCCTAGTGGTTTTCCTTTCCCTGTTTTTTCTCTATTTAACCTCAGATCTGCCACGCCCAAGTGGAAATTTTTGTTTCTATGTCTAAAGAAATGAGCCTGAAAACACCACTTTCCAAGGATGAATCTGATGCAACTATCTCACTATATATTTCACATACATAGGTCGATCCTTGAACTGATCCAGCTCTTCTGGAATTCGAACTACCCTTTCAACGCCTGGAGACGAAACCTGTGGGGAAACACAAATTTTTAGGCCTTAATGTTAAAATTAACAAATTGTTGAGAAGGCAAACTTCATTCATGTTTCAGCTCTTATGTAGCCATCACAGATCCCACTCCTAAACCCAACAACTAAGATGGCTAACTTCTCAGGCACACAATAAATAAGCAACCCACCTTTGCTATTAAAATATCATTAATGAGCCAACTGGATTTACTCAATCTGTACACTAGAGTTTAATTCAAGTGGGAAAATGGATTCAACATCCAGCCCCTTCTCCCAAGGATCAAAAAGAAAAGAAAATATATGTTCTCAGACAAAGACACCCCAATTAGCAACATCAAGTTGTGCTGGCACATATGAACCCTAATTTTCATTTAAATGAAAAGGAGTTCCCAAACACAGTGCATTTCAAGTTGTCTGGTACTCTGGTCTCAAATAAAATACAAAACTTGGCATAGACACACCTTGTTCAGTGTTTGCTTCTTATCAGCACAACCTTTGGTAACCAATCTAGTGACAAGTGTGAAATATTGAAATTTGGACTCAAGCTGCCAAAAAGAAACCACCAATCAGATCAAAATAGTATATCAACTTACTCCAATTGCTAAAATAAAATTTGTAAGTAGCAAAATACAGTATAAAGTTTAGTACAACAACAAGAATGATTAGCTAGAAATAATAGATGGAACTTCGAGGAATTTTTGCCCACACAAGACCTATAAAAAGTTTTTTTTTTTTTTTTTAAAAAAGGAAAAGAAACAAAATTCTTGAATTCAATCTACCACCTTCATTTTCAGAAAAGCTTCTTCATATTACATTCTAATTCATAATTCAATATGACACTTTGTTTTTGGATAAAAAATTCAATTGAACTAAACTTCAAGGCTTTTGTTCAAAGATTAAGAAATTACCATTATTTATATGTACAACACATTTATTGAGAGATAATGATAATTGATTGATAAGTCTATGACAAAAGTTGGTTAGCCCCACTTTGCTGGTAACATGCAAATAATGGAAACAACTTTAAGAGCCTCCGGACATAAGCTGATAAGCAAGAAGAGACAATGGAAAACTAATTCAGAATCAGAAAGTTAATGAGGGACATGTACACCATTAAGACTGAAATGTCTCAAATGCACCATCCATCTGATCCCTGCTTATTGTTTACAGCCTTTATCTTCTAAGGTTAAGAACTTAAGTTTTATTTGGCGACTTAAGCAGCTTGACACCAAATTTTAAATCCAATTTATTGGAGATGCTTCAAGGCATAAGAAGTGTTCAATTATATATTTGCCAATCCATTTATTATCATTTTTACACCAGTCAAGACATGATCAATAATTGATTCATAACAAATACCAAAAATGTACTGAACAATCACAATCTATGAACATTCTTGTAGGAAACCTAATCATATTGTGCATTAACAGTACCAAATTCAATAGCACTTCTAATTTATGAAATCAAACGATGACTTGCGTATTTTGTACGCCTCTCATGTGCACTTGAATGATGGAATATGACAATGTCCTAAAGGCATATATTTTCAACTCGCCATCAAAAGATTGGCAAACAGCTTCAGCTATTCTTAATGTTTCTTTATCCCAGAACCCAGTTCCCACCATGTCCCAGCAAGGGCAATTCCAGCTCCCCCACCCCCATCTCCAACCTTCAGAAAGGGGGAAAACAGTAAGAAAAATAATCTAACTTCAGCCTATGAAATCAAAGAAGTCATAATAATAACTTCCACAAAAACTTACATGGAGTTCTGCTTCATTTCCACGTACTCATCCTCCAAATAGTCATTGTGACCATCCATCAATGCCTCTAAATGATGAAAATTCACTTAGACATATTTGCAACACTAAAATTTTTCAAAGCACTTAAACGCATAAATATAACTCCATTAGTTCAATTTCATGTCTCAATAAAACACTGATTAAAAAGCATACTCATTGAAGCTTAACCCAGAAGCTGCAAAAGATTTCCAAGAATATAATTAAACTGAAAAGGTCATTCAAAAAAAGCCCAGTGTACAATGTACAAAATGAGGGATAAAGGAGTGAATAATCACTATGAAAAAGAAAGCAAATGGGTAATTTATTACCATCTTCAAGGTCATCAAGAAAAGGTGGTCTTCTTCGTCTTCACTGTCCATTGATACTTCTTCAATTATGTTCGGCTTGAGAACTCGCTCAGGCTTTCTCTTATTGGCATTAAGTGTATAAGACTTGATTGGAATTAAACGAAAAGTGTGCATGCAAGATGGAAACGCGAAGTTGTGACTTGACAGAGAAGTCCTGTAGGAGAAGCTCTTGTTTGGTGGGACTGAGATTATAAAGACGGCCATATTCCGAGGTGAAATCAATTTCATTTTTTCGGTTTATGGGAGTGAAAAAAAATATATATATATCGGTGCGAAGAGCCCTTTAGGGTATGATTGGAGAAGGACGAGAGAGTGGAGTAAACAAAGGTTTGGTGGGTAAGTAATTATTTTATTTTATTTTAAAAGAAAATAAAATAATTTAGGATAAAGATAAAGAAAGGTAAGGGTAAGTTTATTTTTTTTTTATCTCTTAAATTTTAATTTGTTTAAGGAGAAAAAGAGAATAATTATGAATATTTTTATTTTTATATTTTTTAAATTTATTGTTTTTTTATTTGTTTTTAAATATAAAAAATATATATTATTTTTTTATTTTTTTATT
Source organism: Hevea brasiliensis (assembly GCF_030052815.1). Classification (NCBI taxonomy): domain Eukaryota; kingdom Viridiplantae; phylum Streptophyta; class Magnoliopsida; order Malpighiales; family Euphorbiaceae; genus Hevea; species Hevea brasiliensis. The sequence goes on from NC_079504.1 coordinate 12,060,239, forward strand.
AATTTATTTTTTTTTAAATATGATATTTTTTTTATTATAACTCTCCTTAACATTCTCATTTTTTATCCTTTCTTATCATTTTATTAGATAGAGGTGAGGAAAAAATAAATAAAAATAAAAGAGGAGTAAGTAATTATTATGAAAATAAATAAAAAAAGAAGACAAGAATTATAATTATTTTTATCTATGTACCCTTTAAATTTATCATTTATTTACTTCTTTTTAAAAGTGTAAAATATATAATAATCTTTTCATTAATTCATTTCTTTTCAAATATAAAAATTTTTTCATTATAATATCTTTACTCTTTTTTGTCTTTACATTTTCTTATTCTTTCATTATTTATTATTTCCTCACCCATCCAAACAAACCCTTAAGCAGCGTGTCACGTTCGAACTTCAAGTGGGAGGCAATTATCCTTCCAAAACGAAGCCGTTGATAGGCAATTCTCCAAAACGACGTCAAATACTTCCCAAGCGTCCTTTTTTTTATATAGGAATTAGTTCCCAAGCGTTCTTACTAGTTTTTTTTTAATTTAAAATTTTAAAATATTTTTAATAATATATATAGTATTTTGAGTAGCAAGAACAGCTGCTGCCTGCCTCTGTCCAAGCTTGGGTCTGCGGGTATCGGACCGAGCCGGATCTCAGGCCCCTGAATAGATCTAGTCACTGGCTTATTGGCTTCATTCAATTTTCAAAATATAAGCCTTTTAGGTATACTAAGCTACTCAAAACAGTAAGTCTCCAATAAAATGACATAATAGTGAAAAATTCCAACCCAGAGATCCTAATTTCAATTCAATTTAGGTTAGGTTAAATACAGAATAAATAAATAATTAAGTAGGATTCTCCCCTTATAGGTAAGGCAATTCGTATCCTTTAAAACATGTTATAGCAGATAGCAATACAATCAGATGAGCATTGAAGCATTTAGAGTTGGAGGGGCAGGATGGTAAGTGGCAAATACTTGCCAGTAGTTTGACTCCGTAATTTATGATGCCCTTATCTGCCAGATCGGAAAAAGTTCAGAACAAATGAAGATGCACATTCTAATAACAGCAATTGACCCTATATATGTTGATACAGTTGCTGAATCCATAGCTCAATTTTCAATTCATTCAATTCTGTGTCATCCACAAGTAAATTGTAATTATGAAAGAATAACCAATCACAAAGATTAGAGAGACGAGGCAGTAATAGCACCAGGAGGAGGAGGCGATGGAGCAACACTTGTTGCATTGTCTGTCCAATTCTTTTCACCCCAGTGCCATAACATACTCTCCCAGAAGCAGAAATCTTCAAAGCAAGTTTTCAAACGTTTGTCTTTTATCTTGATTTTCCAATGACCATCAGTGTAATTAGCTTTCTCAGCTTGCCTCCGGTCCCACTCCAATGCTGCCTTTTGCTTGGACCTAAGGAGGCAGTACTTGTGCAAGTTTTCTGGCATAGCATCATGCACCTTCCACCATGTTTTGTGAGCAACATCACTAGCAAACTCCTGCAAAATGTCTACATTCCAGTTGCAATCATAATCCCGGAAGCATATCCAGGGTTTATTACCCAGATAGTGTAGAACATAAAGGATTGGAGGATCAGCACCAAAGAGATGAGTTTTCATTTGTTTCTTCTCCTCCTCATCACCTTCCCAAAAGTGTTTCAGGAAGTTCATGTGTTTAGGAATCCGGTGCCACCATGTGAAAATTTCATTCAGATAACCCTGGTCCCCACCATTGTATGACTCAATCTCATTGATGTGATCCATTAAGAGCTGGAACGTACAATTTGATGGTTCAACCACCATCACTCCAGAGTTGAACAGGGTAGCATTATTCCCTATAGCAGTAATTTCTGGCATCTCAAACAATAAATCAATATTTCTCAGTATAAGCATGTCAGCATCAATGAAAATGATCTTGTCATAATCTGTCAACTGCCAGAGTCGAAATTTACTATAGTTCCATTCATTGTAAGCATCCTTTTCAGCTTTCGGGTTCCTGATTCTTTGGATTGTATGGATTTTCCAGCCTGCAGCCTCTAATCCTCCTCTATGATAATCACTAATTGTTTCATCAACCAGTATTACAAGATCCCGTGTTGAACCTGCCATACGAATGCTCTGAGCAGCAACAATCGCCCCACACACATAAACATGTGCAGAGTGCAGGATTGTTGCATATGCTTCCCTATGTGCTCTTTCTGAATAGAAATTCTCTGTTAAAAAACATTTACATTTGGTTAGTTTTCTTTTAGGTTTTTGCATTGAGAATGATTTAGTAATCATTAAAGCCACTCAGGATGACAAAATTAGAGAGTCGATTGAGTAGTTGACTTGATCCCTTGGTGGGTCACATTTACATCTGAACCAGAAATATGTTGCACTAACTTATCTATTTCATTAATGTTTAAATACTCCCATCTTGCTAATGTATATATTATGTATAGGCAGGCGTAAATGTCTAATGCACCAAACAATCAAACTCAATAATAGTTAATTTCAGTAAACTGGAATCACATAAAAATAGGAGAGAAAATCAGATCAGCTGGTTTACAATGCAGCACAAACTTAAGAAGGAACAACAAAAACTAACAACAATACATGCACACACACACACACACATATATGGAGGGAGAGAGAGATTTAAAAACTGACCTTTAGCCTTGAGAGGAACTGCAAGTTCACATGACCCCACTGGGAGCTGTAGTTTTTCTCGTAACACGTTAAGGTTGGGTTGATACAGCCATAAATTCCCTTCATGAAAAATAAGCTCCTTGCAAGTAAACAGATTTGGGGTTGGGAAGCAATCAGTCACCAAAAGCACATGAACAGGATGATAACTTTTAGCAGAAGCAGCAAGACTTGCTGCTGCAAGCTGCAGGTGCAAACGAGCTACATCTCTTGACCATCTTCCTGACTTGTCACATGGAAGCTTGACAGCAATGACATCAATACGAGGCTTGCCAGGAACTTTAAGTTTGGGCACTGAAGGACAAGTGGGAACCTCAAATTCTTCTTCTTCATCTATCCATTCAGGGTACAGGGATTCCCACGTTACATTTTTTGGTAGATGGTCAAGGTTTAGAACAACATGCTCAATATCTGGTAACAGGTGCTTCCAATTATCAATCTCACTCACATTAAAGTTTAACAAGCCAATGCCCTGATATTCAGCACTGTCATTTAGTCTGTCAATAAAGTCCGAGATCTGGTCCCAGTCGATGTCTGCAGTTGAGATATAACGAGGATCTGAGGCAGCATCCTCTCCTATCCATAGGTCTACAAGACTTGGCCTGCATGCAATAAATTTTTCCTTCAAGTTATTGCACAAAGATAACAGTATGGCAACACTATTCCTTTTGGCTAAGTGTGACTTCACAAATTTTGAGGAAAGAGGGATAAGCAAGCACTGTTATAATTTATTACCCACAATACACATTAATAATTAAAATAATATCTTTGTAGGTCAAGCAATAACCTTAAAAATAAGGCTCCATTCATATGTGCAAAGAAGGCAAAGCAATAAGTAATTGGTTGTAACCAAAACTAAACTCCCACCAACCAAAAATGTGAAAAGTTCAAGCAATCAATAGCAACAAGACTTTCAAAGGCAAGGACCATGGTCAGGTTGAAGAAGTAATTCAAGAGTCAAAAGGCAAAATGGAATGTAAATTGAAACATCTATTTCAGGATGAAAAATTAGCACAAAATAAGAAACCTCCCAACAGGAAACTATCACCTGGTAGTATCAGGCAAAACCAAGAAGAATAGGCAATAAAGCATACCTAGATCCAGAGGTAGAAGGGTGATCTGCAATATGAACCGCTGGAGAGTGGAAGAAAGTGATCAAAGTTCCCAAAGCAATGATCACCAGCACAATTTTCAGAGTAGTTATCTTGCAGTTCAAATTCCTATATTGGATGGGAACTTGCAGGGCCTTTTCAACATCTCTAAGACCCTTATCTCTAAAGGACTTTCTTCTGGATGTCTCTTCTCTGTAGCAAGAAGGCAATCCAAATATTTATAAAAAAAAAAAAAGTGAAAGAAAGCTAAAAAAAGCTGAAACCAAAGTGATAAATGGCAATCATTGAAAAAAGGCGACAAGGAGGTTTTATATAACAACTGAAATACGAAACTAATCCTTAACTTCCACATTTTCCCCACTACTCAGTTTAGATTCCTAGAAAAATGCTTAGCAGAAACACCATCATTATATAGAAACACAAAAATTCACAGAAATTCACGACAATTATTTTGAGCATGAACACATCACAGAATGAACTGGGAAGAAACTAAAACATCAATGACCGACATATACATTCAACTAATGCTTTTCCGCTCCACAATCAGTTATTAATATGGATCACATAAAAGAATCCAGCAGCCATTACTGAATAAAGAAACGGCCAAAGCTGGAATCGAAACTTTAACTATACTGTTTTGAATACAAAAATCATACCAAAAAAACAAGTAGATCTCAGTGAAATGGAGTGTTTGAATCTTACTACACAATCAACAAAGCTAAATTTGAAGTGAAATTATAACAAGCGGAGCACAAATCAGGAACATGGAGCTCATTCTATAGTCAATCAGATCACAGTACAAGCAAGGAAAAACACAAGAAAGAGAGAGAGAGAGAGAGAGAGAGAGAGAGAGAGAGAGAGACTTACACTGAAGCAGAGAGTCGGTGCCTGGGCTCAACGATACTAGGGGAGGATCCTCTCATCTTCTCGAGAATCAGTAGCCACTTGAGGAAGGCAGCATCTGTGTGGTATTTACTTCATTTTCATAGGAAAATGGAAACTGAATTTTGGAAGGGAAACCGCTATTCCAGGAGACGCGTTGCGAGAGAAGAATCAAAGATAAGTTGATTTGGAAATTGATTAATTGTGTTGTTTAAGAGTTAAGACAGATAATAGGCGGCTGGTTTTGATCCAAGTCAAAGTAACCACTCCCTCTAATTTAATAAATTATTTCGAAAAAAAAATAATTTAATAAAATTATATGGTATTTATTTTAAGCCTAATCTCATAAAAAAAATTATGAATTATATAGTCTTTCTTTTATATAATTTTAACATGAACTTTAAATTTTGTTAATTATATGCTTGAAGTTTATTATGCTCATTTTGATAACATTTGGGCCAAATATCACTTTTATTTTATTTTATTTTTTAAGTCATTAGACAGTCCATAGATAAATAATGATTAAGAAGGATAATGATAACAATTTTTTATGATTTTAATTTAAATTTTCGAATTAGTTATTAATTCTCCATCAATGGAACCTTTTTTTCTTGTCAAAAATACATGATTATGAATGAAAATTGGAGTGTGCCTCTCCTAATAGTGTTTGTTATTAAATAATATTTTAATTTTTATTAAACTATATTTAATATAAGCTTAATTTTATATGAAAATAAATTTAAAAATCATTTAAATAAATTAAAATAAATATATATATATATATATATTAAATACATTAATTTAAATATAAATATTTAATTTAAGTGTTATTAAACTTATTCTTATATAAAAACAAACTTATAATAATTATAGCACGAAGAGGTTAGGAGGGAATTGTTAAATGACAGGTAAGGTTAATAAATATTTATTAATGGTGGTTTATGGATGCCTTCAAGTTAATATCAAAGGAGAGAATCTTTCAATGTCTGTTTAGTGATTAAGTGTCTATTCTAAGTTAGAAATTTAAAATATGACTCTCTTTTTTTCTATCAAATGTCGGTTTAATAGTTAAAAAAAAAATATGGATTTTATAATTATTTTAATTTTAGTAATTTTGATAAATTTTATCATTTTTATTTAATTTTTCAATTTTAATAATTTTAATCAAATTTAAGAGGTTACTTTTTTAAGAGAGTATGCAATAGAGAGAGAATGGCTTTGGAGATATGAGAAAATTTGGAGATCACTTTTCCTTGTTCACATAAGGTACGATCAGTAAACATGCCATAATTATGAAATTTTAATTAATTAGTGATTTAATTTGTTAAAATAAAAGTCATGATATCATTGAAAAAAATGTAAAGATATTAAATATCAATCTCACTACAATTGTTCATATTGGAATTTAAAACAATGATGGACTCCAGAAGGTCGAGCAATCTCACTGCAATTGTCCATATTGGAATTGAGAACAGTAATAGACTCCAGAAGGTCGAGCGAGGTGATGACTCCGACAAGTGTCTACAATATTATGAATGACTCTTGGCAACCTCTAGTTCTTTTAAGCAGTAGTTGTCACGACCCAACCTATGGGCCGGATCGGCACTAGGATCTGGGCCAGCCTAAAGCCCCCGAGGCCCGTAGTAAGCCTAACTATTCACTTAACTCAACTCTAAGACCCATTTGGGCCCAATTTCAAGAAATCAACCGGACAGAGTCCGGCCATAAAATGGACCTACTAACGGGGAGTTTTTGACTCACCCGACCTGTAAACACAGTAAATACTCAATTGGGGAGCTCAGCTCACCCTCCACATACTCATATCATCATAAAAACATATGGGAGCTCGGCTCCCTCATCCAGTCCATCAAACATGCATATCATCATACGTTTACAGGTCCAACATGATAATAACATTACAGACCAAAATCAAATAAATACTTATAACACATGCGAAAATTCTAGGAGTAAATAAAATTACACAAATATTGACAAACAACCTACGAAGGAGAAAAGCAGGTTAACCACAATAAAATTCTCTTGTAGCCTGAAAAAAATAATGAACAGGAGTGAGCGTTCGACTCAGAGAGTAAAATATCAATTTTAACCATAATCTCTATAACTATCTAAAACTAATGCACCCTGTAGAGTGAAATGCAACATCGACAACATTTTCACATCATAACATCAAAAGGTAATTTGGAGCACTCACACACCCAGTGATATCAATAATAATATATGGGAGCTGATCCCCTATACAGCTCTCTTAAATCCAACCTGGTGCTAGCGAAGAACTCAAGCCGGACTGTCACGACCCAATCTATGGGCCAGACCGGCACTAGGACCTGGGCCAGCCTAAAGCCCCCGAGGCCCGTAGTAAGCCTAACTATTCATTAACCCAACTCTAAGGCCCATTTGGGCCTAATTTCAAGAATTCAACCGGACATAGTCCGGCCATAAAGTGGACCTTTCAACGGGGAGTTTTTAACTCACCCGACCTGTAAACAAAGTATATCATCAATTGGGAAGCTCAGCTCACCCTCCACATACTCAAATCAACATAAAAATAAATGGGAGCTCAGCTCCCTCATCCAGTCCATCAAACATGCATATAATAATTTTACAGGTCCACATAATGATTTATATTACGGACCGAATCATTTAAATATTTCTAACACATGCGGAAATTCTAGGAGTAAATAAAATTACACAAATATTGATAAACAACCTGCGAAGGAGAAAAGCAGGTTAACCACAATAAAATCCTCCTGTAGCCTGAAAAAATATTGAACAGGAGTGATCGTTCGACTCAGAGAGTAAAATATCAATTTTAACGATAATTTCTATAACTATCTGAAACTAATGCACCCTGTAGAGTGAAATGCAACATCAGCAATAAATTCACATCATAACAGCAAAAAGGTAATTTGGAGTACTCACACACCCAGTAATATCAATCATAATATATGGGAGCTGATCCCCTATACAGCTCTCTTAAATCCAACCTGGTGCCAGCGAAGAACTCAAGCCGGACTTTCGCTTAATAAACCAAATCGGGGTCCCAGCGAAGAACTCAAGCCGTGACTACCCCGAAGGACCGGGTCCCAACGAAGATCTCAAGCCGTGTCTACCCATCCTATCCATAGTTCACACCACATCACACGCACGCCAACGCACGCACACTGCTCCAAATTACCACAATAACATCCATGGCACTTTAACAGTTATGAATGCAATATAAATCGTGCCTAGAGTTTAACTACATATATATATGCATATAAGTGATGCATGGGCATGCTTGAACATATAATAATAGTGAAATTACAATTAAAATTAATATTTTACTCACAGACTTGACAACGGTCACTGTGGCGGTTGGGCGGAGGAAGAAGGCTGTCCCGGCTCACCTGACAATTATATTACAATTATTTAATACAAATGACTCAATACAATCAAGAAAAGACCAAATACGTCCTAACTCGTGCCGAAAATCCAACAGAGTCTCCCCTATACCTAGAACCTACCCAACCTGCAAAATGGCTCAAAACACACTTCTATATTCACAATCCATATATCCACAACTCAATCACATCACACAGCCCCTCCTGGGCCCATCAAATCAGTCATCCATCACAATACGTAAAATTTCAATTTAGTCCTTATATTTGATCATTTTTGCAAAAACTACCCAAACAAGCTCTACAAATTCTAAAACTTTGCCCCGCGGTCCTTAGCAATATTATTAGGCTATTACAAAAAGAATCATAATTTTCTGAGCTACCACAAATATTTTATGGATTTTTAATCCTATTTAAGCACTAGAAAATTACGAAAAAGCAAGGTTCGGGTTTACCTTTGCCGATTCCGAATTCGGGAACGCGCTCGGGATGTCTGACAATGGGGGGGTAGCCAAAACCTCGGTCCAATTCGGAGACTTTTCCAGTGCAGTGCATTTGGCCGGAAATTCACTTGGCCAATCGCCGAATTTCCGCGAATTGAGGATACCTACACGAAGCCCATAACACGGGGGTTAGTACATAAATTTTTCAGAATTTTCTAAGCTCATTTAATGCTCGAAAAAACACTGCGAAGTTCCGTGGGACCCACCAAAAAACGGTGTCGGAAAAATTCAAAATTTATGTCCCCGCGAAGCTCTCGACGAGTGGAGCGCTCTGGTACTCTCGATTTTTTTGTGGGATTCACGGTTTGTGAGAAATCTAACCCGAAAGTCAAAATTGGCTAAAACTTCCCGGGCAAAAATTGGACAAACCGCTCGATGGATTTCGGTGTTCTTGGTGTCTATGGAAAGCTCTCGATGAGCAAATGAGTTTAGACACAAGACCCGGTCCGATTGGTGGCTGGATCGGCCCGATTTTGGCTGGGAAGTCGAAAAGTCGCCCGCGCAAGGGAGGGGGTTCGCGCGCGTTTTCTGGCCGTTTGAGGCGGCGGCCGGCCGGGGGAAAGAGGTGGGGCGGCGCGCTGGTGAGCTGGGGCGGGAGGAGAGAGAAAACGGGAGAAAGAGAGAAGGAGGAGGAGACGCGCGCGGGAGAAAAAGAAGAAGGGGAGGGAGCCGGTCCGATTCGACCGGTCCGATCCGGTCCGGTTCGATTCTGCCGGTTCGATTCGAAATACAAAATTTTGAATTTTTACTCTGCCTCGGGACCGAAAACGAGGTCCAAAAATTTCGAAAAAATTCCAGAAAACTCAAAAAAATTTGTAGACTCCAAATATATTTTTAGTTTTGCCATGTGGTCTTTAAATTAATTTTTAAAAATCATCAAAGTTTATATTTCTGGAAAATCGAACCCGATTTTTTTTAAAATCCAAAAAATCTCAAATAATTTCTTAAAATTTAATAAAATTAAAATATCAATAATACTCATAAAATAATAAAATTTAAAATTTTGGGGTGTTACATTCTTCCCCCCTTACAGAAAATTCGTCCTCGAATTTTACACAAGGCAGAATAAAGTACAAGATTACACATTGAACAGATAAGGGTACTTGCTACAAGTCCGTTCGACTCAGTGCACTCTTCCACTGACTGAGTCCTCCACAAAACCTTAACCATAGGGATCTGTTTTGATCTTAGCTGTCTCACTTGATAGTCCACTATGGCTACAGGTTGCTCCTCAAATGTCAAATTCTCTTTTAGCTCTATTACATCTGGCTGTAGTACATGGGAAAGATCTGGAATGTATTTCCTGAGCATGGAGATGTGAAATACGGGATGAACGTGAGAAAGGTTGGGTGGTAGCTCCAACCGGTAAGCAACTGCTCCAACTCTATCAGTAACCTCAAAAGGTCCGATATACCGAGGTGCCAACTTGCCCTTCTTTCCAAATCTCATGACTCCCTTCATTGGAGAAACCTTGATGAATACATAGTCGCCTACTGCAAACTCCACATCCCTCCGTCTGGGGTCTGCATAACTCTTCTGCCTACTAAAAGCTGTTTTCAATCGTTCCCTGATTAAAGGAACTACCTCTGAAGTGTACTGCACTAGGTCTACATCATGCACCTTCGCTTCTCCCATTTCCGTCCAACACAGAGGAGACCTACACTTTCTCCCATATAATGCCTCATAGGGTGCCATCCCTATGCTGGAATGGTAACTGTTGTTGTAGGCAAACTCCACCAAAGCTAGCTGATCATCCCATTAACCTCCAAAATCCAAAACACTCATGTGAAGCATGTCTTCCAGTGTTTGGATTGTCCTTTCGGACTGTCCATCTGTCTGAGGGTGGAAAGCCGTACTGAAGTTCAACTGTGTGCCAAGTGCCTCCTGAAACTTTCTCCAAAATCGAGAAGTGAACTGGGGCCCTCTGTCAGATATTATGGAAGCCGGAACTCCATGCAATCTGACGATTTCTCGAATATAGAGTCGGGCGTACTGTGCAACAGAATATGTAGTCTTCACAGGCAAGAAGTGAGCTGATTTGGTTAGACGGTCTACAATTACCCATATCGAATCATACCCTCGCGTGGTACGAGGCAACCCAGTCACAAAATCCATAGTAATCATTTCCCACTTCCATTCTGGGATAGGGAGCTCTTGCAACTTCCCTGACGGTCTCTGGTATTCAAACTTCACCTTCTGACAAGTCAAGCACTTGGACACAAAGTCTGCTATGTCTCTCTTCATGCCATTCCACCAATAGCTATCTTTCACATCATGGTACATCTTGGTGGAACCTGGGTGGACATTGTATAGTGCATAGTGTGCCTCTTGCATGATTTCATTTCTGAGATTGTCCACATCGGGCACACACATCCTAGAACCTTGCATAAGGGCGCCATCATTGGCAAACCCGAACTCACCACCTTCACCTTGCTGTACTCTTTCTATGATTTTCATCAATTTTTGGTCTCTGTGCTGGGAAACTCTAACTCTGTCTCGCAAGTCTGGCCTCACTGAAAAATGAGCCAATAATACCCCCTCATCTGAAAGATCTAGGATTAAACCTTGATCCATTAACTCATGTACTTTCCGAATCAACGGTCTTTTCTCTGCTGAAATGTGCGCCAAACTGCCAGAAGATTTTCTGCTCAAAGCATCTGCTACTACATTGGCCTTCCCAGGGTGGTACTGGATGGTGCAATCATAGTCTTTCAGAAGCTCCATCCATCTTCTCTGTCTCAAGTTTAAATCCCTCTGTTGGAAGATGTACTTCAAACTCTTGTGGTCGGTGTATATCTCGCACACTTCACCATACAGGTAGTGTCTCCAGATTTTTAGTGCAAAGACTACAGCCGCCATTTCCAAATCATGGGTGGGGTAGTTTTGCTCATGCCTCTTCAACTGTCTTGAAGCATAAGCCACTACTTTTTCATTATGCATCAAAACACACCCTAGGCCAACTCTGGAGGTGTCACAATACACGGTGTATCCTTCACCACTCATTGGTAGTGTCAACACAGGGGCAGTGGTTAGACACTCCTTAAGTGTCTGGAAACTCTTCTCACAGTCATCTGTCCATATGAATGGAACGTTCTTCCAAGTCAACTTAGTTAGGGGAGCCGCGATCCTGGAAAAATCTTGTACAAAACGCCTATAGTAGCCAGCTAGACCCAGAAAACTTCGCACCTCAGTGACTGTTGTAGGCCTAAGCCAATCGATTCTGACTTCAATTTTCTTGGGATCCACTTGAATACCTTCACTAGAAACCACGTGTCCCAAGAATGAGATGCTTTCTAGCCAAAATTCACATTTTGAAATTTTGGCAAATAGCTGGTGCTCCCTTAAAGTCTGCAACACCATTCTCAAGTGCCACACGTGCTCTTCCTCGGTCCGAGAGTATACCAGAATGTCATCTATGAATACGATGACAAAACGGTCTAAAAATGGCTTGAACACCCTGTTCATCAAGTCCATGAAGGCTGCTGATGCATTAGTGAGTCCAAAAGACATCACCAAGAACTCATAATGACCATATCTTGTCCTGAATGCCGTTTTGGACACGTCCTCATTCCTGATTCTCAATTGATGGTAGCCTGATCGCAGGTCTATCTTGGAAAAGAATCTAGCCCCTTGGAGCTGATCAAACAGGTCATCGATCCGAGGAAGTGGATACTTATTCTTCACAGTCACCTTGTTCAGATGTCTATAGTCAATACACAACCTCAATGACCCATCCTTCTTTCTCACAAATAGAACAGGAGTACCCCAGGGTGAAGTGCTCGGACGTATAAAACCCTTGTCCAAAAGCTCTTGTAGTTGCTCCTTTAGCTCTTTCAATTCTGCTGGTGCCATCCTGTAAGGTGGCATTGATACGGGGTTTGTACCCGGAACAACATCAATGCAGAACTCTATTCCTCTTTCTGGTGGCAACCCTAGAAGCTCTTTAGGGAAGACATCCATGAATTCCCTGACAACAGGAACATTTTCCATGTTGACACCTTCTACAGATGTATCTCTTACCAATGCCAAATATCCTTGAAATCCATGCCTCAACATTTTTCTAGCACTAATTGCTGACACCAAATTATATGGAGCCACGCTCCTGTCACTATCAAAGCTAAACTCTTCCACACCAGGTATGTGGAAATGCACCTTTTTGTTCCTGCAGTCTAAAGTGGCATAATGAGTTGTCAACCAATCCATCCCCAAGATTACATCAAAATCTATCACTGGTAGAGGAACTACGTCTGCTGGGAGAATCTTTCCATCCACTACTACTGGGCTACCCAGAAAAACTATATCTACATCTATGTTGCCACTAAGTGGGGTAGCTACCGACAAAGGGCATTCTAAAGTTGTAGGGTTTCTACTCAATCTCATGGCAAACACAGGGGAGACAAATGAGTGCGTAGCACCCGGATCTATCAAAACACGAGCCTCATAGGAACAGACTAGTAGAATACCTGCCACAACTGCATTGGAAGCCTGAGCATCCTGGTGGGTGAGGGTAAAAACCCGAGCTTGACCCCTACCCTGAGTGGCAGAACCCTGATATTGACTTCTACCTCCTGATCTGCCTCCAAATCCACGTCCCCCTTATCCTCGGCCCTGTTGTATGAGCGATTACGATATCTTTGGAAGCACCCGGATACAACTGAAGAGGAACATTTGCAACAGAACCCTGTGACCCCATCTGTGGCTCGCTGAACACGGGGCATTCCCTAGCAAAGTGACCTGGTTGGCCACACCTGAAACATACTCCTGAACCCATCATACAAGGTCCTGAATGTCCTCTTCCACACTGTGCACAAGGTGCCAAGGAGGATCCTGAACCAGACTGAGAACTGCTGTACCCTGAACTGTGACCACTGCTGGATCCGTACCCTAGTCTGAACCCTCGGCATTTGTGTCTAAAACCACTCTTCTTGTTCCTACTTCTTCCTCTGAAATTACTCTGGCCACCACTATCTGGAGCACCCATATGGGGAACACCTGAAGAACCCTCTGCTCTATTTTTCTTTGCTCTTCCGTTGTCATCCATGACATAGCTAATCTCTATCTGCAGCTCGATCAACTACCACATCAAAGCAGTGATCGGACATCATGGCCGGGTTTGCATACCTCTGTCCGGCCCTTTAGGAATCTCTTCACCTTCATAGTTTCTGTAGATACTGCTGTAGGGGCATACCTGCTCAACTCCAGAAATTCTGTAGCATATTCATCTACAGACCTGCCATTCTATCTTAAGGCCTCAAAGGCCCACTGCTTTTGATCTCTAAAGCTTTCTGGCACAAACCGATTGATGAACAGTTCTACAAACTGAGTCCACGACAAACCCTCCATCCGAGGTAATATGTAGTCATTCATCCATTGTCTAGGCATAAGCCCCATGACATGCTACATACACTCTATGAGTCTTCTGTCAGTCAACTGTAATTCTGTTCCTGCCTGTCTGCAGGAATCCAAAAACCGATACGCATCGTCTGACACATCATAAGTACCAGGCACCAACTTCTTGAAATTTATGATATGTTTGTAAGGTTCCCCTCTTGGTGCGGTGGACTGCTGCTGCTGTGGAGGGTGGACCATATACTGCGTCATCATGTCGATGGTTCTCTGCAACCAAGCTAGAGTAGCTGCCATGGGGTCCATGGGACCCTGTGCCATGAAAGACTGAGCCTGAACTGTTGGCAGCTGCTCTTCTACTTGAGCAGCTCTAGGCCTCCTACCCCGCCTCCTCGGGGCAGGCGCCTCATCCTGTGCTGACACCTCGTCAGGCACATCAGTTACAGTGCAAGGCAGCTCTCCTGCTTCTACGCATTTTCCTGAAATTCAGCAGCATTAGCCCACAAAACTCAAAACTGCACATTACATAGCTCTATAGACTCATGTTTACACACAATATATAAAGCAGAAACTAGAAGCAAAGATGACAATGCAAGACGAATGTGGACCCTATTTTCCGCATGTGACTCCTAGTAGACTCTTCCCAACACTTTAGACAATTTTTCCCTATGAATCTGGAGCCTAAGCTCTGATACCACATTTGTCACGACCCAACCTATGGGCGGACCAAGACTAGGACACAGGCCACCTAAAGCCCCGAGGCCCGTAGTAAGCCTAACTATTCATTAACCCAACTCTAAGGCCCATTTGGGCCCAATTTCAAGAATTCAACCGGACATAGTCCGGCCATAAAGTGGACTTTTCAACGGGGAGTTTTTGACTCACCCGACCTGTAAACAAAGTATATCATCAATTGGGGAGCTCAGCTCACCCTCCACATACTCAAATCAACATAAAGAAAAATGGGAGCTCAGCTCCCTCATCCAGTCCATCAAACATGCATATAATAATTTTACAGGTCCACATAACAGTTTATATTACAGACCCGAATCATTTAAATATTTCTAACACATGCGGAAATTCTAGGAGTAAATAAAATTACACAAATATTAATAAACAGCCTGCGAAGGAGAAAAGCAGGTTAACCACAATAAAATTCTCCTGTAGCCTGAAAAAATATTGAACAGGAGTGAGCGTTCGACTCAGAGAGTAAAATATTAATTTTAACCATAATTTCTATAACTATCTGAAACTAATGCACCCTGTAGAGTGAAATGCAACATCAGCAATAAATTCACATCATAACAACAAAAAGGTAATTTGGAGTACTCACACACCCAGTAATATCAATCATAATATATGGGAGCTGATCCCCTATACAGCTCTCTTAAATCTAACACAGTGCCGTGAAGAACTCAAGCGGACTTTAATAAACCAAATCGGGGTCCCAGTGAAGAACTCAAGCCGTGACTACCCGGGCGGGGTCCCAATGAAGATCTCAAGCGTGTCTACCCGTCCTATCCATAGTCCACACCACATCACACGCGCCAACGCACGCTGCTGCTCCAAATTACCACAACAACATCCATGGCACTTTAACAGTTATGAATGCAACATAAATCGTGCCTAAAGTTTAACTACATAAATATATGCATATAAGTGATGCATGGGCATGCTTGAACATATAATAATAGTGAAATTACAATTAAAATTAATATTTTACTCACAGACTTGACAACGGTCACTGTAGCGGCTGGGCGGAGGAAGAAGGCTGTCCTGGCTCACCTGACAATTACATTACAATTATTTAATACAAATGACTCAATACAGTCAAGAAAAGACCAAATACGTCCTAAGTCGTGTCGAAAATCCGGCAGAGTCTCCCCTATACCTAGGACCTACCCAACCTGCAAAATGGCTCAAAACACACTTCTATATTCACAATCCATATATCCACAACTCAATCACATCACACAGCCCCTCCTGGGCCCATCAAATCAGTCATCCATCACAATATGTAAAATTTCAATTTAGTCCTTATATTTGATTATTTTTGCAAAAACTACCCAAACAAGCTCTACAAATTCTAAAACTTTGCCCGCGGTTCTTAGCAATATTACTAGGCTATTGCAAAAAGAATCATAATTTTCTGAGCTACCACGAATATTTTATGGGTTTTTAATCCTATTTAAGCACTATAAAATTATGAAAAAGCAAGGTTCGGGTTTACCTTTGCCGATTCTGACTTCGGGAACGCGCTCGGGATGTCTGACAATGGGGGGGTAGCCAAAACCTCGGTCCAATTCGGAGACTTTCCGGTAACGGGTCTGTCTGGCCGGAAATTCACAAACCCGGTCAACTGTCGAATTTTGGCGAATTGAGGATACCTACACGAAGCCCATAACACGGGGGTTAGTACATAAATTTTTCAGAATTTTCTAAGCTCATTTAATGCTCAGAAAAACACTGCGAAGTTCCGTGGGACCCATCGAAAAACGGTGTCGGAAAAATTCAAAATTTATGTCGCCGCGAAGCTCTCGACGAGTGGAGCGCTCTGGTACTCTCGGTTTTTTCGTGGGATTCACCGTTTGTGAGAAATCTAGCCCGAAAGTCAAAATGGGCTAAAACTTCCCGGGCAAAAATTGGACAAACCGCTCGATGGATTTCAGTGTTCTTGGTGTCTATGGAAAGCTCTCGACGAGCAAATGAGTTTAGACACAAGACCCGGTCTGATTGGTGGCCGGATCGGTCGGATTTTGGCTAGGAAGTCGAAAAGTCGCGCACGCAAGGGAGGGCGTTCGCGCGCGTTTTCCGACTGTTTGAGGCGGCGGCCGGCCGGGGGAAAGAGGTGGGGCGGCGCGCTGGTGAGCTGGGGCGGGAGGAGAGAGAAAACGGGAGAAAGAGAGAAGGAGGAGGAGACGTGCACGGGAGAAAAAAAAGAAGGGGAGGGAGCCGGTCCGATTTGATCGGTCCGATCCGGTCCGGTTCGATTCGGTCGGTTCGATTCGAAATACAAAATTTTGAATTTTTACTCTGCCTCGGGACCGAAAACGAGGTCCAAAAATTTCGAAAAAATTCCAGAAAACTCAGAAAAATTTGTAGACTCCAAATATATTTTTAGTTTTGCCACATGGTCTTTAAATAAATTTTTAAAAATCATCAAAGTTTATATTTCTGGAAAATCGAACCCGATTTTTTTTAAAATCTAAAAAATCTCAAATAATTTCTTGAAATTTAATAAAATTAAAATATCAATAATACTCATAAAATAATAAAATTTAAAATTTTAGGGTGTTACACGGACTTTCGCTTAATAAACCAAATCGGGGGTCCCAGCGAAGAACTCAAGCTGTGACTACCCCCCGAAGGATCGGGCCCCAGCGAAGATCTCAAGCCGTGACTACCTGTCCTATCCATAGTCCACACCACATCACACGCACGCCAATGCACGCACACTGCTCCAAATTACCACAGCAACATACATGGCACTTTCACAGTTATGAATGCAACATAAATCGTGCCTGAAGTTTATCTACATAGATATATGCATATAAGTGATGCATGGGCATGCTTGAACATATAATAATAGTGAAATTACAATTAAAATTAATATTTTACTCACAGACTTGACAACGGTCCTTTGTGGTGGTCAGCGGAGGAAAAAGGCATCGGCTCACACGACAATTACATTACAATTATTTAATACAAATGACTCAATACAATCAAGAAAAGACCAAATCGTCCTAAGTCATGCCGAAAATCCGTGAGTCTCCTATACCTAGGACCTACCTAACTTTGCAAAATGGCTCAAAACACACTTCTATATTCACAATCCATATATCCACAACTCAATCACATCACACAGCCCCTCCTGAGCCCATCAAATCAGTCATCCATCACAATATGTAAAATTTCAATATAGTCCTTATAATTGATAATTTTTGCAAAAACTACCCAAACAAGCTCTAAAAATTCTAAAACTTTGCCCCGCGGTCCTTAGTAATATTACTAGGCTATTGCAAAAAGAATCATAATTTTCCGAGCTACCACGAATATTTTATGGGTTTTTAATCCTATTTAAGCACTAGAAAATTACGAAAAAGCAAGGTTCGGGTTTACCTTTGCCGATTCCGACTTCGGGAACGCGCTCGGGATGTTTGACAATGGGGGGGTAGCCAAAACGTCGGTCCAATTCGAAGACTTTTCCTAGAACAGTTCTGCGCCCAAATTCGCACTGTGTCAATCGCCGAATTTCCGCGAATTGAGGATACCTACACGAAGCCCACAATACGGGGGTTAGTACATAAATTTTTCAGAATTTTCTAAGCTCATTTAATGCTCGGAAAAATACTGCGAAGTTCCGTGGGACCCACCGAAAAACGGTGTCGAAAAAATTCAAAATTTATGTCGCCGCGAAGCTCTCGATGAGTGGAGCGTTCTGGTACTCTTGGTTTTCTCGTGGGATTCACGGTTTGCGAGAAATCTAGCCCGAAAGTCGAAATGGGCTAAAACTTCCCGGGCAAAAATTAGACAAACCGCTCGATGGATTTCGGCGTTCTTGGTGTCTATGGAAAGCTCTCGACGAGTAGATGATTTTAGACACAAGACCAGGTCCGATTGGTGGCCGGATCAATCGAAGGAGGTGGGACGGCGCGCCGGTGAGCTGGGGTGGCGGGGGAGGTGGCTGGCCGGCGGGCTGGGGCGGGAGGAGAGAGAAAACGGGAGAAAGAGAGAAGGGGGAGGAGACGCGCGCGGGAGGAAGAAAAAGGGGAGGGAGCCGGTCCGATTCGATCGGTCCGATCCGGTCCGGTTCGATTCAGCCGGTTCGATTTGAAATACAAAATTTTGAATTTTTACTCTGCCTCGGGACCGAAAACGAGGTCCAAAATTCAAAAATTTTAAAACTCAAAAATTCGTAGACTCCAAATATATTTTTAGTTTTGCCACGTGGTCTTTAAATTAATTTTTAAAAATCATCAAAGTTTATATTTTCGGAAAATCGAACCCGATTTTTAAAATCCGAAAAATCTCAAAAAAAAATTCCTAAAATTTAAATAAAATTAAAATACTAAAAATGCTCATAAGATAATAAAATTTAAAATTTTGGGGTGTTACATTCTTCCCCCCTTACAGAAAATTCGTCCTCGAATTTTTACACAAGGCAGAATAAAGCACATGATTATACATTGAACAGATAAGGGTACTTGCTATGCATGTCCCGTTCTGACTCCCAGGTGCACTCTTCCACTGACTAGCTCCTCCACAAGACCTTAACCATAAGGATCTATTTGGATCTTAGCTGTCTCACTTAGTAGTCCACTATGGCTACAGGTTGCTCCTCAAATGTCAAGTTCTCTTTTAGCTCTATTACATCTGATTGTAGTACATGAGAAGGATCTGGAATGTATTTCTTGAGCATGGAGATGTGAAATACGGGATGAACGTGAGAAAGGTTGGGTGGTAGCTCCAACCGGTAGGCAATTGCTCCAACTCTATCCGTAACCTCAAAAGGTCCGATATACCGAGGTGCTAACTTGCCCTTCTTTCCAAATCTCATGACTCCCTTCATTAGAGAAACCTTCAGGAATACATAGTCGCCTACTGCAAACTCCACATCCCTCCGTCTGGGGTCTGCATAACTCTTCTGCCTACTGAAAGCTGTTTTCAATCGTTCCCTGATTAAGGGAACCATCTGTGAAGTGTACTGCACTAGGTCTACATCATGCACCTTCGCTTCTCCCATTTCCGTCCAACACAGAGGAGACCTGCACTTTCTTCCATATAGTGCCTCATAGGGTGCCATCCCTATGCTGGAATGGTAGCTGTTGTTGTAGGCAAACTCCACCAAAGCTAGCTGATCATCCCATTGACCTCCAAAATCCAAAACACTCATGCGAAGCATGTCTTCCAGTGTTTGGATTGTCCTTTCGGACTGTCCGTCTGTCTGAGGGTGGAAGGCCGTACTGAAGTTCAACTGTGTGCCAAGTGCCTCCTGCAACTTTCTCCAAAACCGAGAAGTGAACTGGGGCCCTCTGTCAGATATTATGGAAGCTGGAACTCCATGCAATCTGACTATTTCTCGAATGTAGAGTCGAGCGTACCGTGGCACAGAATATGTAGTCTTCACAGGCAAGAAGTGAGCTGATTTGGTTAAGCGGTCTACAATTACCCATATGGAATCATATCCTCGCGTGGTACGAGGCAACCCAGTCACAAAATCCATAGTGATCATTTCCCACTTCCATTCTAGGATAGGGAGCTCCTGCAGCTTCCCAGACGGTCTCTGGCGTTCAAACTTCACCTTCTGACAAGTCAAGCACTTGGACACAAAGTCTGCTATGTCTCTCTTCATGCCATTCCACCAATAGCTATTCTTCACATCATGGTACATCTTGGTGGAGCCTGGGTGGACACTGTATAGGGTATAGTGGGCCTCTTGCATAATTTCATTTCTGAGATTGTCCACATCGGCCACACATATCCTAGAACTTTGCATAAGGGCGCCATCATTGGCAAACCCGAACTCACCACCTTCACCTTACTGTACTCTTTCTATGATCTTCATCAAGTGTTGGTCTCTGTGCTGGGAAACTCTAACTCTGTCCTGCAAGTCTGGCCTCACTGAAAAATGAGCCAACAATACCCCCTCATCTGAAAGATCTAGGATTAAATCTTGATCCATCAACTCATGTACCTCCTGAATCAATGGTCTCTTCTCTGCTGAAATGTGCACTAAACTGCCAGAAGATTTTCTGCTCAAAGCATCTGCTACTACATTGGCTTTCCCAAGGTGGTACTGGATGGTGCAATCATAGTCTTTCAGAAGCTCCATCCATCTCCTCTGTCTCAAGTTTAAATCCCTCTGTTGGAAGATGTACTTCAAATTCTTGTGGTCAGTGTATATCTCGCACACTTCACCATACAGGTAGTGTCTCCAGATTTTTAGTGCAAAGACTACAGCCGCCATTTCCAAATCATGGGTGGGGCAGTTTTGCTCATGCCTCTTCAGCTGTCTTGAAGCATAAGCCACTACTTTTCCATTCTGCATCAAAACACACCCTAGGCCAACTCTGGAGGCGTCACAGTACACGGTGTATCCTTCACCACTCATAGGTAGTGTCAACACAGGGGCAGTGGTTAGACACTCCTTAAGCTTCTGGAAACTCTCCTCACAATCATCTGTCCAAATGAATGGAACATTCTTCCGGGTTAACTTAGTTAGGGGAGTTGCTATCCTGGAAAAATCCTGTACAAAACGCCTATAGTAGCCAGCTAGACCCAGAAAACTTCGCACCTTAGTGACTGTTGTAGGCCTAAGCCAATCAGTTACAGCTTCAATTTTCTTGGGATCCACTTGAATGCCGTCACTAGAAACCACGTGTCCCAAGAATGAGATGCTTTTTAGCCAAAATTCACATTTTGAAAATTTGGCATATAGCTGGTGCTCCCTCAAAGTCTGCAACACCATTCTCAAGTGCCACACGTGTTCTTTCTCGGTCCAAGAGTATACCAAAATGTCATCTATGAATACGATGACAAAACGGTCCAAAAATGGCTTGAACACCCGGTTCATCAAGTCCATGAAGGCTGCTGGTGCATTAGTGAGTCCAAAAGACATCACCAAGAACTCATAATGACCATATCTTGTCCTGAATGCCGTTTTGGACACGTCCTCATTCCTGATTCTCAACTGATGGTAGCCTGATCGCAGGTCTATCTTGGAAAAGAATCTAGCCCCTTGGAGCTGATCAAACAAATCGTCGATCCGAGGAAGTGGATACTTGTTCTTCACAGTCATCTTGTTCAGCTGTCTATAGTCAATGCACAACCTCAATGACCCATCTTTCTTTCTCACAAATAAAACAGGAGCACCGCAGGGTGAAGTGCTCGGACGTATGAAACCTTTGTCTAACAGCTCCTGTAGTTGCTCTTTTAACTCTTTCAATTTTGCTGGGGCCATCCTGTAAGGTGGCATTGATATGGGATTTGTACCCGGAACAACATCAATGCAGAACTCTATTCCCCTTTCTGGTGGCAACCCTGGAAGCTCTTCAGGGAAGACATCCATGAATTCTCTGACAACAGGAACATTTTCCATGTTGACACCTTCTACAGATGTATCTCTCACCAATGCCAAATACCCTTGGCATCCACGCCTCAACATTTTTCTAGCACTAATTGCTGACACCAAGTTATATGGAGCCACACTCCTGTCACCATCAAAGCTAAACTCTTCCACACCGGGTATGTGGAAATACACCTTTTTGTTCCTGCAGTCTAAGGTGCCATAATGAGTTGCCAACCAGTCCATTCCTAAAATTACATCAAAATCAATCACTGGTAGAGGAACCAAGTCTGCTGGGAGGATCTTTCCATCCACCACTACTGGGCTACCCGGAAAAACCATATCTACATCTATATTGTCACTAAGTGGGGTAGCTACCGACAAAGGACATTCTAAGGTTGTAGGGTTTCTACCCAACCTCATGGCAAACACAGGGGAGACAAATGAGTGTGTAGCACCCGGATCTATCAAAACACGAGCCTCATAGGAACAGACCAGAAGAATACCTGCCACAACTGCATTTGAAGCCTGAGCATCCTGGTGGGTCAGGGTGAAAACCCGAGCTTGACCCCTACCCTGAGTGGCGTAACTCGACATCGACTTCTACCTCCTGATCTGCCTCCAAATCCATGTCCCCCTTGTCCTCGGCCCTGTTGGCCACTAAACTGACTGCCTGCCATGCTGGAAGCACCCGAATACAACTGACGAGGAACATTCGCAACAGAACCCTGTGACCCCATCTGTGGCTCGCTGAACACGGGGCATTCCCTAGCAAAGTGACCTGGTTGGCCACACCTAAAGCATACTCCTGAACCCATCAAACAAGGTCCTGAATGTCCTCTTCCACACTGTGCACAAGGTGCTAAGGAAGACCTGAACTGGACCAGGCTGCATTCTCGAATCGTGACCACTGCTGGATCCGTATCCAGGTCTGAACCCTCAAGGTTTGTGTCTAAAACCACTCTTCTTGTTCCTACTTTTTCCTCTGTAATTACTCTGGCCACCACTGTCTGGAGTACCCATTTGGGGAACACCAGTAGAACCCTCTGCTCTGTTTTTCTTTGCTCTTCCGCTGTCATCCACAGCATAGCTAATCTCAATCTGTCTAGCTCGATCAACCACCACATCGAAAGACTGATCAGACATCATGGCCAGGTCCGCATACCTTCTGTCAAGCCCCTTTAGGAATCTTTTCACCTTCATAGTTTCTGTAGCTACTGCTGTAGGGGCATATCTGCTCATTTGTAGAAATTTTGTAGCATATTCATCTACAGACCTGCCATTCTGTCTTAAGGCCTCAAAGGCCCACTGCTTCTGATCTCTGAAGCTTTCTGGCACAAACCGATTGATGAACAGTTCCACAAACTAAGTCCACGACAAACCCTCCATCCGAGGTAACACGTAGTCATTCATCCATTGTCTAGGCATAGGCCCCATGACATGCTGTATACACTCTATTAGTTTTCTATCAGTCAACTGCAATTCTGTTCCTGCCTGTCTACAGGAATCCAAAAACCAATATGCATCGTCTGACACATCATAAGTACCAGGCACCAATTTCTTGAAATTTATGATCTGTTTGTAAGGTTCTCCTCTTGGTGCGATGGACTGCTGCTGCTATGGAGGGTGGACCATATACTGCGCCATCATATCAATGGTTCTTTACAATCCAGCTAGAGTAGCTGCCATGGGGTCCATGGGACCCTGTGCCATGAAAGACTGATCCTGAACTTTTGGCAGCTGCTCTTCTACTTGAGCAGCTCTAGGCCTCCTACCCCGCCTTCTCGGGGTAGGAGCCTCATCCTGTGCTGACACCTCGTCAGGCACATCTGGTTTTGGTGCAGTGGCAGCTCTCCTGCTTCTACGCATTTTTCTGAAATTCAGCAGCATTAGCCCACAAAATTCAAAACTGCACATTACATAGCTCTATAGACTCATATTTACACACAATATATGAAGCAGAAACTAGAAGCAAAGATGACAATGCAAGACGAATGTGGACCCTATTTTTCCACATGTGACTCCTAGTGAACTCTTCCCAACACTTAGACAATTTTTCCCTAAGAATCTGAAGCCTAAGCTCTGATACCACATTTGTCACGACCCAACCTATGGGCCGGACTGGCACTAGGACCTGGGCCAGCCTAAAGCCCCCAAGGCCCGTAGTAAGCCTAACTATTCACTTAACCTAACTCTAAGGCCCATTTGGGCCCAATTTCAAGAAATCAACCGGACAGAGTCCGGCCATAAAATGGACCTACCAACGGGGAGTTTTTGACTCACCCGACCTGTAAACACAGTAAATACTCAATTGGGGAGCTCAGCTCACCCTCCACATACTCATATCATCATAAAAACATATGGGAGCTCGGCTCCCTCATCCAGTCCATCAAACATGCATATCATCATACGTTTACAGGTCCAACATGGTAATAATGTTACAGACCAAAATCAAATAAATACTTCTAACACATGCGGAAATTCTATGAGTAAATAAAATTACACAAATATTGACAAACAACCTGCGAAGGAGAAAAGCAGGTTAACCATAATAAAATCCTCCTGTAGCCTGAAAAAAATATTGAACAGAGTGAGCGTTCGACTCAGAGAGTAAAATATCAATTTTAACCATAATCTCTATAACTATCTAAAACTAATGCACCCTGTAGAGTGAAATGCAACATCGACAATATTTTCACATCATAACATCAAAAGGTAATTTGGAGCACTCACACACCCAGTGATATCAATAATAATATATGGGAGCTGATCCCCTATACAGCTCTTTTAAATCCAACCTGGTGCCAGCGAAGAACTCAAGCCGGACTTTTGCTTAATAAACCAAATCGGGGGTCCCAGCGAAGAACTCAAGCCGTGACTACCCTCCGAAGGATCGGGCCCCAGTGAAGATCTCAAGCCGTGAATACCCGTTCTATCCATAGTCCACACCACATCACACGCACGCCAACGCACGCACACTGCTCCAAATTACCACAGCAACATACATGGCACTTTCACAGTTATGAATGCAACATAAATCGTGCCTGAAGTTTATCTACATAGATATATGCATATAAGTGATGCATGGGCATGCTTGAACATATAATAATAGTGAAATTACAATTAAAATTAATATTTTACTCACAGACTTGACAATGGTCACTGTGGCGGCTGGGCGGAGAAAAAGGCTGTCCCGACTCACCTGACAATTACATTACAATTATTTAATACTAATGACTCAATACAATCAAGAAAAGACTAAATACGTCCTAAGTCGTGTCGAAAATCCGACAGAGTCTCCCCTATACCTAGGACCTACCCAACTTGCAAAATGGCTCAAAACACACTTCTATATTCACAATCCATATATCCACAACTCAATCACATCACACAGCCCCTCCTGGGCCCATCAAATCAGTCATCCATCACAATATGTAAAATTTCAATTTAGTCCTTATATTGATCATTTTTGCAAAAACTACCCAAACAAGCTCTAAAAATTCTAAAACTTTGCCCTGCGGTCCTTAGCAATATTACTAGGCTATTGCAAAAAGAATCATAATTTTCTGAGCTACCACGAATATTTTATGAATTTTTAATCCTATTTAAGCACTAGAAAATTACGAAAAAGCAAGGTTCGGGTTTACCTTTGCCTATTCCGACTTCGGGAACGCGCTCGGGATGTCTGACAATGGGGGGGGGGTAGCCAAAACCTCGGTCCAATTCGGAGACTTTTACGGTAACGGGTCTGTCTGGCCCGAAATTTGTGGACCTGGTCAACTGTCGAATTTCCGCGAATTGAGGATACCTACACGAAGCCCACAACACGGGGGTTAGTACATAAATTTTTCAGAATTTTCTAAGCTCATTTAATGCTCGGAAAAATACTGCGAAGTTCCGTGGAACCCACCGAAAAACGGTGTCGGAAAAATTCGAAATTTATGTCCCCGCGAAACTCTCGACGAGTGGAGCGCTCTGGTACTCTCGGTTTTCTCGTGGGATTCACGGTTTGCGAGAAATCTAGCCCGAAAGTCAAAATGGGCTAAAACTTCCCGGGCAAAAATTGGACAAACCGCTCGATGGATTTCAACGTTCTTGGTGTCTATGGAAAGCTCTCGACGAGTAGATGATTTTAGACACAAGACTCGGTCCGATTGGTGGCCGGATCGGCCGGATTTTGGCCGGGAAGTCGAAACGTCGCGCGCGCGAGGGAGGGGAGTTCGCGCCCGTTTTCTGGCCGTTTGGGGCGGCGGCCGGCCGGGGGAAGGAGGTGGAACGGCGTGCCAGTGAGCTGGAGTGGCGGGGGAGGTGGCTGGCCGGCGGGCTAGGGCTGGAGGAGAGAGAAAACGGGAGAAAAAGAGAAGGGGGAGGAGACGCGCGCGGGAGGAAGAAAAAGGGGAGGGAGCCGGTCCGATTCGATCGGTCCGATCCTGTCCGGTTCGATTCTGTCGGTTCGATTCGAAATACAAAATTTTGAATTTTTACTCTGCCTCGGGACCGAAAACGAGGTCCAAAAATTCCGAAAAAATTCTAGAAAACTCAGAAAAATTCGTAGACTCCAAATATATTTTTAGTTTTGCCACGTGGTCTTTAAATTAATTTTTAAAAATCATCAAAGTTTATATTTTCGGAAAATCAAACTCGATTTTTAAAATCCGAAAAATCTCAAAAAAAAAATTCCTAAAATTTAAATAAAATTAAAATACCAAAAATACTCATAAAATAATAAAATTTAAAATTTTGGGGTGTTACAGTAGCGGAGGACAAAATTTAATTTAGGATTTAATTAAAATATATAATTTATTATTAAATTATTTATTTAAATATTGATTAAAGAAATTAATTAATTAATAATAATAATTTTATATAATTAATTAATAGGATCATTTCGTAATTATAAAATAAAAATATTTAATAAATATAATAATAAAAATAAAAATTTTATTTTTTTTAAATTAATTTATTAAAAATTAAATAAAATTATTATCAGCTCAAAATATAGTGACTGATTAATATCATGTATTATTAAATTTAAAATGTATTGGTGATTTAATATTAAAAAATTTATCTAATTTATTTTAAATTTATTTTTAAAAAAAATAATTATGAAAAGTAAATAAATTTAATTTAAATTATAGATTAAATAAAATAAATGATATGATTTAACTTTTAATATCATGAAAGAATTTTTTTTTTAATTTGAGTATGAAGACATTTTAGCAAAAAAATAATTAAAATTATAAGAAGAAAATTACTAATATTTTAAATTGATGAAAAAATGATGAGAGAATTATGTTAGACTTTCATTTACTGATATTATTTAATAATTTAAATTTTAAATAAATATAAATTGATGATTGTGAATTTATTAAATAAAATTGATGAAGAATATAGAGTCAAAAAATAATAACGATTTAGACTTTTTTAATGAGATAATATATATATATATATATTATTATCTGTATCATTCTTTTAATAAAAATTTTTTTTTATAAAATTACTATTAAACTCTCTAAATTTTTAAAAATTTCAAAATTTTATCCTCGTCAAAATTTAATTTAATAATATAATTTTTTTTTTCTAAAAATTTACCATTAAATTTTTAAAAATTTTCAAAATTTCAGGTGGCCTTGGCCACAGCGGAGCTCCATCGTTGCTTTTCAGTTTCTCTCTCTACTAGACATCGATGGACTAGAGCTTAATGGATGGGATTGATATCCAAAAAAAAAAAACTCTTGTATTTTTAATTATGGATAAATAAATTTAAAATTAAATTTTTAATCACATAAGTAATGTATTTTTTAATTAGAGTTAAATAAATCATCATATAATAAAATATTATTTTTTATTTTTAAATATTAAAAATTATTTATTATTTTTAATTAAAATAAATTTAGAAAAAAATTAAAAAAAGAACAAATTATTTAATGATAATATTATGTTTTAATATTTTATTATTAAAAGATTAAAAAAATTGCCAAAAAAATTATTTGATCTTAATTCCAAAAATTCTGTTTTTATTTTATTTAAAATTTAATTTTGAATTTATTTGATTGTTGATAAAAGTATAATGATTTTTTTATAAAAGTAGCAACACATAATGTCAAAATTTTTAGACATGTTTGAAATTATTATTATGCTTTTCTATGGTTTTTTTAAAGCTGCTGTTTATAAAATTATTATTTTAAAAAAATAATTTACCTTTTTAGTAATAAAATAAATAGGTGCTGTTAATTTAAAATATTATTTATAATGCGTTTAGTTAAAATTGCTGTTAAATATGTTGTTATAGATAAAATGATTGAAAAGATAATAATTATAGATATGCTAATTAAATATTATTAATAATTAACTACTTATTTTATTCATGTTAATTTTTTATAATTATATTTAATTTATATAATGAAATATATTTAATTTTAAAAAATTTTATTAATTAAATATTTATAAAATATTTCACTAATATTTATAAACAATCATTAATTAATTCTTTATTTAATTAATTAAAATATATGGAAATTTTGAATAACTTTGTTTTTATTTCTAATGCAGAGTCGAGCTAAATATCTTGAATGAAGTGTAGACATGATGAAAAAAAAAAAAAAAGGTTTATATAGTGGTTTAAATAGAATTATGAGAAGTCATAAAGGATATTTTTGTGTATATAAAAATCAATTTTCTGGCTGTTGTATTGCAGTGCCAAATTGGCTTTTATTTTATTATTAAGCTTTTTAAAAAATAGTAATTTAATCTTTAGTATGTGTTACAAATTTAAAATTGACATATCATTAGATTATATAAGCCAATGCTGAAGTGTTTGTTTAGAGAATGGGGGTTCAAATATTCACAATCCCTCGAATTTTTAAAATTTTAAAAATTAATATTTTAACTAATTACCTCATATAATAATTTCATATTTAATTTTAAAATTTAGATAAAATTATAAAATTAATAAAAAAAAAAGATCTGGGTTAACTCGCGCAACACAATTATACACAATGTAGTTATAAATTTTTAAAATAATAAAATATTTAAATTTAACATTAAATAAAATCGAGTATTCAATTTTTATGAATAGATAGTGTAATATTTTTAATTTTTAAATAATTATTTTATATGTAAATATATTATTTTGTTATATTAAATACTAGGGAAATTATTTAGAATTTTTTTGTATTTTAAAATTCAGATTTGATTTTTTTAAGACAACAAATTTCATTAATTTTTTTAAATTAATTTAAAGATCACGTGGTAAAAATAAAAATATATTTGAACTCTAAAAATTTTGATCTTGGTAATTTTTTTGGAATTTTTAGGTCTTATTTTTTGTTATAGAGCAGAGTAAAAATTCAAATTCAGGTATCTTGAATCGGACCGATTGAATCGAATCTGATCAGATTGATCGAATCAAACCTGTCCCTTTCCTTTTTTCTTTTCCCCGCGCGACACCTCTCCTTCTCCCCTTCGATTTTCTCTCCTCCCTCCTCCTCCTACCGGCCGACCACCTTCCCTCTCTTCCCCAGTCGTTGGTGCACCACCCCCACGCCTCCCCCTCTCCGAACGCCTCCCCCAGACGCTGGAAAAAGCTCCCAAAACTCTCTCTTCAAGTTGCGCATTGTTTCACATTCCCGATCAAAATCCGCCCGATTCGGCAATCAATCGAACCGGGTCTTATTCTAAAACTCATCTACACCTCAAGAACTTTTCATAAACACCAAGATTATAAATTTTTATCAGTTAGATTGTCCAATTTTTGCCCGAAAAGTTTTAGCCCATTTCAACTTTTGGGCTAAATTTCTCCCATACTGGAAACCCTACGAAATTTCTGAGAGTACTGGCGTGCTTCACATGACGAGAGCTTTACGACAATATAAATTTTAAAATTTTCTGACACTAAAATTTCAATGGGTCTCACTAATTTTGCAGTGATTTTTCGAGTTTTAAATGAGCTTAAATAATTTTTTAAATATTTTATTCTAGGGTGTTATGGGTTTCGCGTAGGTACTTTCGTTTCACGAAAATTTGACAGCTGTTCAAGTTTGCATTTTCAGGTTGAACTGATAGGCTGCCGGAACAACTTTCAATTCGAGTCAAAGTTATAGTCTACCCCACTATTTTCAAACGCTTCGGACATATTCCAAGCGTCAGAATTGACATAGATAAACCCGAACCCTAGTTTTTTCAATTACCTAATGCCGAATTTAGAATAAAAATCTATAAAATATTCATAGATAGCTAAAAATTTATAAATCCTTTTGTATTAGCTTCATAATATTATTAAGGACTGTGGGGCAGAATTTTAGAAATTTTAGAGCTCGTTTGAATAATTTATAATAAAATGATAGTTATAGGGACTAAAATATAATTTTCTAAAATTGTGAGTATTGACTATTTTGGAGGGCCTAGGAGGAGCCATATGATGATGATGAGATGTGGACGTAGGATTTACGTATTAGAAATATTATTTAGACTATTTTGCATGTTGGATAAGTCCTAGGTATAGGGAAAACTCTGTTGGATTTTCGGCAAAACTTAGGATTTATCCTTTGACTCTTTGAAGTTTTATTTGAATAAATATTGATAAAATTTTTGATATAATATTTAGGTGAGCTGGGCTAGCCGTCCCCCTCCGTCCAGCCTCCTCAGTGATGAATGATTAATTTGTAAATAGATATTAATTTTAATTACAATTTCAATATTAATATATATTCAAGGCATGCTCATGCATAACATATAAATATATGTATGTAGCTAAATGCTAGGCACATTTTATGTTGCATTTTCTTAATTACAAAAATAGATGTAGATGTCGCCTTAGGGTAATTTGGAGCTGTGTGCGTGTGTCAGTGCGTGTGTGGTGTGGTGTGATGGATATGGATAGGATGGGCAAATCGGCTTGAGCTAGTCTCTCTTGAAGCTCGGTCTTTTTGAGGAAGTCAGGGTGAGTACGACTTTGAGTTGATATCGCTGATCCCCGCAATTGGATTATTAAGCGAAAGTCTGGCTTGAGTTGATTCGCTGGCAGGCCTTGAATTAAGAGAGCTATATAGGGGATCAGCTCTCATATATATATATATATATATATATATATATATATATATATATCTGTTGTGATATATTGGTGTGTGAGTGCTCCAAATTACTCTTTGTGCTAATATTGCTTGAAATTGGTGAAATTGTTGATCGGTGTTGCATTTCATCGTTAGGGATGTATTAGAAATAGATAATTATAGAAATTATTTTTAAAATCAATATCTTGCTCAATGAGTCGAGCGCTCACTCTTGTTCACCCATTTTTTCATGTTACAAGAGAGTTTTTATTGTGATTGACATGTCTCCTCCTTCATAGGTCCATTGGTGCCTTGTTTGTATTTATTATTGTTGATTGAATTCTAGAACTCCACATGTGCTAGTGACATTTTATTTAGTTGGGTCTATAAAAGATTAACTATTTAAATTTGTTAACTTATTGATTATGTATGTGTGGACTTATGGATTTATTTGTTTATGTGGATGAGGGAGCTGAGCTCCCAGTGATCACATTGTGTTGATTGAGAATGTTGTGAGCGAGTTGAGCTCCCCAAATGGTTATATACTGTGATCACAGGTCGGGTGAGTCAAAAACTCTCCGTTGGATAGTATTGGATATGGCCGGACTTTGTCCGGTTATTTTCTTGATTTGGGTTTTGAAATTGAGTTTATAGTTTGGGCTTGAACAGTGAGGCTTACTACAGGTTTTGGAGGCCATAATTTTGGGTCGTGACAGAGAAAATCTCTGGTTAGAGTGTTTTACCTCCATAATAAATCTCTCTAACCAGAGTAGAATCAGACCTAATCCAATGAATTAGGAAATATCTGTTAATAGTATGCCCTAGAGCATATCATTTAGTATGTATCTTGTACATATTTTATTAATAAAAAGCATTTTCACTTTTCCGTTTACATAATATATTTATGTGTAATAGAAAAGGTCCATTGATATTTTGTTAGAAATTCTATTCTTAAGTTGTTAAGAATATGAGTGACAGTATTTCTAGCACAAAGTATCATAAATTGGTTCACAATCAAGGATACTTCACAATAAGGACATGACTTATTCAGAAAGATTGTAATCATGTTTGTTCCCAAGTTATTTATATGAGATGTAAATAAGATGGAATAGTGAGTCTCATGCCATATAACAAACATGATAGGCACTTATACATGATAAGTAGGCCGAACCAGTGACATTTATGACAAACACCTGGAGTTTACTCTTGTCAATGCATTGTCATAAATCATATCAGTGCATATAATATTTAGACCTGAGATAGCACAGTTATCTTGTATATAGGTGGTTTGAGTTTGATACTGCTTTCATACTTGCACTGTGTATGGGTATATGGGCATGTGTTGGCTTCTACTAGTTATATATGGAGGTAGGTGTTAATCAAGATGGAATCTATTACCCTAAGTAAATAGGGATAAAATTCTATGTTCATTTAATTGTTCTTGATGTTTCAAGTTCATGGCCAGGACAGATAGATTTAATCAGAAAAGAGTTTCAAATGAGAAAATCCTTTTAATCAAGAACTGGAATTAAAAGAGAACATAATATTCATAGCAAATGAAGTTTGACATAAACCATAACTCCAGCTCGAATTGGGATTTTGTAACTGAGAGATTCTAGTGCATGGTAACATATGATTATAGGTTCATTTAAGGTAAACCTTATTACTAGTTGGGTAGCCATGGCATGCTATGCTAGGTGTTGACCATGGTCTATGAGATGCATAAAATGATTTAGAGAAATCATTTATGGTAAGAAAGAGTTCTGATGATATAAAGAGTTGATATCATATCTCATTGCCAATTAGTGATGAGCCTAGTGAGTCACACACATACACAAGAAATCACCAAGTTAAATATGATTTAATTAATTAGTTAAAGAGTTTAATTGATTAATTAAATAGGTTTGGTTTGCAATTAGATTGCAAAGTCCCTAGCATGGCTTAAAATCAAATCTAGGTTATTGGATGTATAGTATAAGTTAAATTTATATTTAAAGTGTTTAAATATGAATTTAATTATGAGAAATTAATTAGTTAAGTTTAATTAATTAATTTATGTTTAATATAAATTGATTAGAAGAAGAGAAATAATTATTTTGGGTTGAGAACTCAAAATTAAGACATAAGGGTATTTTGGTCGTTTCACAGGGTGACATGTGGCACCATGAGAGGGTGACATGTGGCACTACACATAAGCTTGCCATTTATCTTTTAATCATGTAAGATGATCAAAGTCAAGATTAAATCTAAGTTTGACACTTGGCACAATATGTTGGGTCAATTAAACTAAGAACCAATTAGAAGATGACATGTGGCAAGGGTTTTAAGTGGTGACCTAGCTATATAAGGGAAAGGATGAAAGAACAAAATAAGAATCTGCTCTTTCTCATTGTGTGCTGCCACCTTTGTCTTCCTCTTCCTCTCATCTTCTTCATCTCTCATCAATTCAAAGAGAATTGCCAACATTCTCATGAATTAAAATTACTAGAAATCATTTCTAGTGTCCTGTTTACATCTATAACATCTCTAAAGGAAAAAATCTTAATTTCTAATTGATTGGAAAGGCTTGAGAAGCTGTTCAAGGAGCTGCCATTGGTGATCTTGGTATGGACAAGCTAGAGGGACAACATCTGGTGTCCTAGGTGCATCCCAAAGGTACCAAACACAACTACAGTGCATCAAAATATTAGTGCACATATTATTGAATTAATTTAGGGTTCTAATGAATTAATCTGTTAATTCTAAAATCTTAAATGACAAATGTAGATCCAAAAATATATTAAAGATGTTTTAATATGCTGTTTAACATTGAAATCAAATAGATAAATAATGAATCTTGCATGATGCATGAGACCCTAGAAGAAAAATTTTTGAATTCAATGATTTAAACTTATTTTTTCATGCTTCCACTCATTCAACTGGTATCAGAGCCACTATATTTGCCATTTAGATTATTTTATATATGATTTAATTGTATGATTTGATCATGAGATGATTGGTTCATTGCTGGTTGCAAAGAAAACGTGGCAGCATGCTTGGTTGTGTCCATGGTGCGCATGGTTTTGGCACCACTGTGGTGCGCATGGTTTTGGCACCACTATGGTGCGCATGGTTATATTGAATGTGCAATTGTTGTATGATCTAAGGTCCATTTTATGTTTAATTAAATTGTTTAATTAGAAATTATAATCACACAATTAAATTTTAATTCACTTGTTTGAATGAGATTCAAATCTGAATTTTTAAAATTGTTTGAATGAGATTCAAATCTGAATTTTTAAATTTGGTTAAATGAGATTCAAATCTGAATTTTTAAACTTGTTTGAATGTGATTCAAATCTGAATTTTTAAACTTATTTGAATGAGATTCAAATCTGAATTTTTAAATTTGTTTGAATCATATTCAAATCTGGATTTTTAAGTTGAATATGAGATATTCAATTTAATTTAAGTATATATGTTTTATTTAATTGTTAAATAGTGATATGTATAATGGATGATCATGGACAATAAAAGACTAATGTGATTGGATTTATTTATTTTATGTTTCTTTGGGTTGTAAATTAATTAATTTATTTTGATGGTATGTATTATAAATATTGTAATATTTTTGGGTTGTAATTTCATTTATTTGAGGACTTTAAAGTCCATGTTCTTGTAAATTCGCCTTTGTATGCCAAGGATTACAGTGTAATTGGATTGCAAGAAGATCAAGGAGGTTAAGAGCATTGGTGGGACCAGTGGGAGGAATTCAAGATCAACTGTTGATTATGTACTCATTCAGCAACTCTTGTAATATGAATGAATGAAATGCACCTATGAATGCCCTGATTCAATTCTTGGTGGTTCAGAATTGAATCCCTTAGAAAGTCCATAATCATACTATATTTATTTATTATCCATGAATGCATGAAATGTATGGGAATGTATGCAAGTATATGATATATGCATGCTAATTGGATAATGTGCAAAGTGAGACCATAATAGTAATTAGGTGAACACAAAATCTTCCAAACAAATGATTAAGTTGGAAATGCTATAATTAAAGTAATTATAACATGGTCCCTCCATTGAGGCAATTATTTTAAGAAATTTTAAATACTTGCATATAATGCAATTAATTTAAGAGATTTTCTTAAGAATAATTGTTAAGCATGAGATGTTGTAAATATGTAAATGGTTTGGCGGCCAATAATGGATGTTCCTGAGGACATTAAAATTATTTGCATGTTTACTGGCTCAATAGGATCAACTTAACTAATGCAAGATAAGTCAATAATGGAAGTGCCTGAGATTTTGAGCATTAGGGGCTAGATAAAGGATTGAACATCATATGAAATGTGATGGGCAAGGAGTTGCTCACTTATAGTTTATTGTAATTCCAATAATGGACGTGCCTGAGGATAATCAATAAGACTATAAGAATTCAATCACCCATTAGAAATCCATCCAACTAGGATTTCTGTTTCCTACTGTGGAAGTATAGAATTTGCTAAGTTAATGGGAGGACCAATTTGATTAAAAGACCATAATCATTTTGGTTAAATACATGATACATTTACTAATTAATCTTGTTATTTTCTACAGCTAATTTTTTAATAATAATGAGCACACCACAATCACCACCATCCAATATCTTTGCGAGCATACTTGATCACAACAGGTTGACAGGACCTAATTTTTCTGATTGGCTAAAAAATTTGAAACTTGTCCTGAACCTTGAACATATAGGATATGTACTAGACTCAAATGTTCCTAGTCCCTTACCTCCAGAGGCCACACAAAAGGAACATGAAACTTTAGATAAGTGGAATGAGTATGATATGAGAGTCAAGTGTTATATGCTTACTTCTATGAGTAATGAGTTACAGAAGTAGTATGAGAACATGCAGAGTGCGAGTTAGATCCTCTTTCACCTACAAGAGTTGTATAGTGAGCATAGCAGGAATGCTACATATGAGATATCTAGATAGCTATTCCACATGACGATGTATGAGGGACAGAATATTGGGGATCATGTCCAGAAGATGATTTGGCTGATTGAGAAGCTGGAACATCTTGACTTTAACATGGATTTTTAACTGCAGACGGATTTGATCCTTCAGTCCCTTCCTGAGTCATTTGGGAATTGTGACAAATTTCCATATGACTAAACAGGAATGCATTTTGGCTGGTTTACTCAACATACTGGTTATTGCTCAAAAGAATATGCCGAGCAATAAAGGAAAAGAGGTAGCTTTGATTGCATCTTCTTATGCCGGAAAGTCCAACAAGAAGAAGGGCAATAAGAAAATAAACCTCAAATTTCTGGTCCTTCCAAGAAAATAGCTAAACAGAAAGGGAAGACTAAAGCTGATAGAGGCAAAGGAAAGTGTTTCCACTGCCAGCAGGATGGGCACTGAAAAAGGAACTGCCCAGAGTATAGCAATCTAAAAGAATGCAATGCCATGGTGAAAATCAACTCAAGTTCAAAATATATTTGGCACCTAAGGTTAGGTCATGTTGCAGAAGATAGGATTGCAAAACTGGAGAAAATGGGGATTCTATCCTCATTGGGTTCTGAACCTACTATAACTTGTGAATCCTGCCTTCAGGGCAAAATGACCAGATCACCCTTTGTTGGACAAGGGCTAAGAGTTGAAAATATTTTGGATCTAATACATAGTGATGTATGTGGTCCATTTAA
The DNA here is from genome assembly GCF_030052815.1 of Hevea brasiliensis. Classification (NCBI taxonomy): domain Eukaryota; kingdom Viridiplantae; phylum Streptophyta; class Magnoliopsida; order Malpighiales; family Euphorbiaceae; genus Hevea; species Hevea brasiliensis. The sequence goes on from NC_079504.1 coordinate 12,096,969, forward strand.
AGAAATGGCTAGAGGTGGTTTTCATTACTTTATTACCTTTACTGATGATAAATCAAGGTTTGGGTATTTGTATTTGATGAAATACAAACATGAATCCTTTGAAAAGTTCAAAGAATTTAAATCTGAAGTAGAAAATTAAACAAAAAAAAGTATTAAAACTCTTCGATCAGATCGTGGAGGTGAATACTTGAGTACTGAATTTGATGAATATTTGAGAGAGCATGGCATTGTTTCCCAGTTGACTCTTCCAAGAACACCACAGCTGAATGGTGTATCTGAAAGGAGAAATCGTACCCTATTAGATATGGTATGTAGTATGATGAGATATACTGATATGCCAATCTCCTTTTGGGGATTTGCATTAGAATCAGCTTTGCATATTCTAAACTGGATTCAATCAAAATCAGTATCTTCCACTCCTTATGAGATATGGCATGGAAGAAAAACCAAGTCTTAAGCATGTTAAGATTTAGGGTTGTCCAGCTTATATAAAAAAACTGAACACTGATAAATTGGAAACCAGATCAGAAAAGGGTCGATTTGTTGGATATCCAAAAGATAGTTTTGGATATTATTTATATTTGCCTACATCACAAAAGGTTGTGATAAGTAGAGATGCCACATTTCTAGAACAATAGTTTATTCAATAAGGAGGCAAAGGAAGACAAATAGAGTTAGAATTGGAGAATTCTGACCAACCGACAGATCAAATGGATATGGATCCATCTAGTCAACGTACACCTGTGACACCCCTTACCCGTTTACAGTGTAGCCGAGCAAGATAAGCCACACAGTGTACCGGAATACCATATTTTATTTCAATCGTTTTTATTCTTCCTTAATTTATTTCTTTATGGATATGAAGTGCAATTTGTGAAATTTACTCATTGAATTCATTTATTGAAATTATAAATTCATTTGGGGTTCCGAAAATTTTATAGAAAATCCGGTGGAGTACCGGCTAAAAATGGATAAAACAGTTATTCGGAACCTGTGAAAAATACTTCTAATAATTTCCAATCATTCTCAACTCCATTTGTATCACATCAATTTACAATAATTTCTTAACAATTCCTCCATTTGTCATTCATTCATTTCACATCATCATCATGCTTAAATCATAAATAAATCCTCATATGTTATTTATAATCACAAGTTACAAATATTTACATTAATACAAAATTATAATACATAGGTTTCAAATATACATGATAAAATAAGAGTTTAATTACAAAACTTACAAAAATCACAAAATACAAAATGGGACCTAGTGTACTACCAATGCACTGTAGCTTGTGAGGTGACACGGATACTATGCAGAACTGTAAACGGCCTTACCCAATCTGTGGTCTACTTGGCCCTCTGTCTAAATCTTCAGTACCTACGCGTTGCAAAAGCGACCCGCTAAGCATTAAGCTTAGTGGTGCCAATAATACAAGAAAATATAATATGCAAATAAAAATAATAATTTCCTAGTTATTGTGTTCATAAGAAATGAATAATTACTAACTTATTGTTTAGTCGAAGGCTAACTACATTTCCTAGTTATTGTGTTCATAAAAGCCATAAGGCATAAAGCCAAGTAAAACATCATAATCAGTATAGCCATAGGCTATCACATCACAGAATAGCAATGAAGCTATACATCATATGCAGTACTGCTATCAGAACCCTATTGGCATGCCAACCTATCCAAACCAATCACATTAGGCCTACTAGGGCATATTACAAAGTCATTTCTTGAATATTTGTACTTTACATGTAAGGTTACTATTCATTTCAGTAGTCAACTAAAATGTTAACTTTTTCATAGACAATAGGTATATTGATTTTAATATCCCCAAGATACCACATTTTGCATTATAAAGTTGTTGGTATTGGTTGCCAATACCATTTCTAAGCTTAGTGTTAGTTATTCAAAATTTTCAGATTTTAAGCATTATGTTTACTATTCCATTGGTCATTTGTACAGTAAGAATTTGACAAAGTTGTCTTCATGAAAGTTGTTCCTTATTGTGTCTAGTTACATTTCTCTTTTTGAATCACTCCATTTGGAGTTTTGTAACTCAAGTTATGGCCTAAATACCATAACTGGCCAGATTACAAACTTTCCAGATTTTCTGGACAGACCAAATCTACAGTGTCTTATACACTGACTGTAGGTCAGTTTTTGAACATGTTATGATCAAAATTTGGGCTTGGTTTCTTCATGAAAGTTGTAGGTCTATGTCTCAGCTTTCTACTGGTAAAATTTCAAATCAATTGGACCTTTCTACACTGAGTTATGACCAAATGAATAGATACTGTTCATTTGGTCATTTTGCCCAGGCGGAATGCAAGTCACCCAGATTAGGGTAATTTTTAAGTCAATTTGGTTTGGTTTTTTGGGTAGGGTTTCTTCACCAAAGTTGTGCCATTATGTGTCTAGTTTCATGTTCAATTGGCCTTGCACCAATTGAACCTATACAACTCCATTTATAGCTGTCCAAACCTGCTGGACTCACAACCAGTCCTGCAGGTCACCAAGGGCAGCATGTCTAAACTCAACTCCAACATTCTTACTCACTTCATTTCCTAATCAAACATAGCCAAATGGTCACTAATTGACCATTACAATTTTATTTTATGTCCATTTTCATCCACCACCAAAATTAAATTTCAAAACCCTAACCCTAATTGACCAAGCCTCCAATTCCTGCATCTTACTCCTAATTTGCTATACTAATCATATAATTTATACTAGGGGCAGCTAATATGTCACTTTAAATCAAATAATTCTCCTAACCCTAACTCATGTCAAGGTTGCCAAAATTTCATGGAACATAATCATGCCTCATTAATTCAATTTTTATCAAATTTTCAACTTAACTTAGCTCAAATTTATGTTTAGAAAGATGTAAAAGCAAAGAATATGGCACTAACCTCTTTGGTGATTTTCTAAGCTTGTTCACACCTCACTTTCTTCCACTTTTTCTTCTTCTAATTGCTGCTAAAGTCTTGCTCTAGTGGTAAGGGAAATTTTTAGTGAAGGGAGGATAAGGTTTTGAGGTGAATTGGAGTGAGAAATGAAGCTTGGCAAAGCTCTAATGGTGGAAGGGAGTGAGAGAAATGGCTGGGCTATGGGAGGAAGAAGAGTGCAGTTTTTTCATTTCAATTTTCTGCCCATTTAACTCATTTTAAGTGGTTTATGGATATATGTCACAATGTGATTGGGTGAGAGTGCTTAGTGACATAAACATGATGTCAAAATTGGAATTTTTATTCATTTTCTTTTCTTTTCTTTGCTACTCATTTTCAATTCAATTTTTAACAATATTTATTCATATTTTAGATCATAATATTTATTTACTTAACTAGACAAGTCGGTCAAAAATTATCTCTAAAAACGAAATGACCAAAATGCCCTCCGTTTGGCTTATTGAGCCAAAATCGTCTGTACCGATTGAAAAATTTTTCTAAGCCTTTCCTTGGCATTCTAATGCTATAGAAACCTCAATGACTCTTCTCTGGAGTCTCAAAAATTATTTTATGAATTTTCTCCCGGGTTTAGGGCTCCTAGTTGCGAGGACCGCAACTTCCCACTAGGTTACCTATCACTAGGGCACCAGCTCATTTAACTTGGTTGTATTTTATTTCTAAAATTTTTCCTACATTTTTCTTGTTAATATTTGAGTTAATTATAGTTCCTCACTTTAGTTTAAATATTTTTTCCAGACATTCTAGCTATCCGGACTGACACCGGTCACCGGAACAGTAGAATTTATGGAATGGTTACAGTGAATGTGTTACAACACCTATTGATGAAACATCTACAGTTGTTCCTCGTAGATCAACTAGGGTATCTCACTCACCAGTGAGATATGATTTTTTTCATGAAGAAGAATAAGAGTTGTCTACTCATGAAGAAGTAGATCATGAAGATGATCCACTTACTTATGAAGAAGCTATAGCAGATATAGACTCTTCAAAATGGATTGATGCTATGAAATTCGAGATTGATTCCATGTATAAGAATCAAGTTTGGGATCTTGTTGATCCACCTGAAGGTATAGTACCTATAGGGAACAAATGGGTTTTCAAGAAGAAAATTGATTCTGATGGAAAGGTAGAGACCTATAAAGCAAAGCTAGTAGCGAAAGGGTTTCGCCAAAGGCAAGGAATCGACTATGAGGAGACTTTCTCGCTTGTTGCCATGCTTAAATCAATTAGAATTCTAATAGCAATAGCTGCATACTATGATTATGAGATTTGGCAGATGGATGTCAAAACAGTTTTTCTCAATGGACACATTGAAGAAAACATTTTCATGGAACAACCTAGGGGTTTTGAATCCCAAGATGGTTCCAAAGTGCACAAGCTAAAGCGATCCATTTATGGGTTAAAACAAGCTTCGAGAAGTTAGAACATCCATTTTGATGAAGCCATTAAGTCATTTGGTTTTATAAAAAAAAGAGGATGAGCCATGTGTATATAAGAAGGTTAGTGATAGTGCTATCACTTTCCTTGTCTTATATGTGGATGATATTTTATTGATGGGTAATGACACAGGTATGTTGACAACTGTAAATGTAACACCCCTGATTTTTTTTTTATATATTATTATTGGGCTTCGTGTAGGTATCCTCAATTCGCGGAAATTCGACAGTTGTCCGGATCTGTGAATTTCGGCGATGCACCAGCTACCGAAAAAGTCTCCGAATTGGACCGAGGTTTTGGCTAGCCCCCCATTGTCAGACGTCCCGAGCGCGTTCCCGAAGTCGGAATCGGCAAAGGTAAACCCGAACCTTGTTTTTACGTAATTTTCTAGTGCTTAAATAGGATTAAAAATCCGTAAAATATTCGTGGTAGCTTAGAAAATTATGATTGATTTGATGGGCCCAGGAGGGGCTGTGTGATATGATTGAACTGTTGATATATGGATTGTGAATATAGAAGTGCGTTTTTAGCCCTTTTGGCAGTTGGGTAGGTCCTAGGTATAGGGAGACTCTGCCGGATTTTCTACACGACTTAGGGCGTAATTGGTCTTTTCTTTGTTTGTATTGAGTCGATTGTATTAAATAAATGTAATATGATTGTCGGTGAGATGACCTTCTTCCTCCGCCCAGCCGCCACAGTGATTGTCGTCAAGTCTGTGAGTAAAATATTAATTTTAATTGTAATTTCGATATTATTATATGTTCAGCATGCCCATGCATCACTTATATGCATATATTTATGTAGTTAAACTCTAGGCACGATTTATGTTGCATTCATAATCTGATGTGCCATGGATGTTGTTGTGGTAATTTGGAGCGGTGTGCGTGCGTTGGCGTGCGTGTGATGTGGTGTGGACTATGGATAGGGCCAGGCGATCACGGCTTGAGTAATTTGGGACCCGATCCTTCGAGGGGTAGTCACGGCTTGAGTAATTCATTGGGACCCTCGATTTGGTTATTAAGTGGAAGTCCGAGCTTGAGTAATTCGGCACGAGTTGGATTTAAGAGAGCTGTATAGGGGATCAGCTCCCATATGTTATGATTGATACTACAGGGTGTGTGAGTGCTCCAAATTACCTTTTTGATGATATGATGTGAAAATGATGTGGATGTTGCATTTCACTCTACAGGGTGCATTAGATTTAGATAGTTATAGAGATTATGGTTAAAATTGATATTTTACTCTCTGAGTCGAATGCTCACTCCTGTTCAAAAATTTTTACAGGCCACAGGAGGATATTTTATTCAGGTTAACTCGCTTTTATACTTGCAGTTGTTTATCAATATTTGTGTAATTTTATTTACTCCTAGAATTTCCGCATGTGTTAGAAGTATTTATTTGATTATGGTCCGTAATATTATTATCATGTTGGACTGTAAACGTATAATGATATGCATGTTTGATGGATTGGATGAGGGAGCTGAGCTCCCATTTATTATTATGTTGATGAGTATGTGGAGGGTGAGCTGAGCTCCCCAATTGACTATATATTGTGTTTACAGGTCGGGTGAGTCGAAAACTCCCCGTTGGTAAGTCCATTTTATGGCCGGACTCTGTCCGTTTGTTTTCTTGGAATTGGGCCCAAATGGGCCTTAGAGTTGAGTTCTTGAGCAGTTAGGCTTACTACGGGCCTCGGGGCTTTAGGTGGCCCTGTGTCCTAGTCTGGTCCGGCCCATAGGTTGGGTCGTGACAAATGTGATATCGAGCTTAGGCTCCAGTTCTTAGGGAATGTTCATCTTAAGTGTTGGGAAGAGTCTACTAGGAGTCACATGCGGAGTATAGGATTCTGTTTCGTCTTTTCCTGTAATTCTTTGTTTCTAGATTCTACGTTATACCTCGGGAAATATAAGATTACTTCAGTTAGTGTCTTGATTTTCGTGGAGTACATAGAAACATGAAATAGATTTAGCAAACTTATTGAGATCTACCTTGAAAACACGTACTCCAATAAATACTATATTTTCTTGAAGATGGGTTTAAATGGTGTGCCCATTTCGTGCAAGGCAGTACATAAAAGTGAGTCTTGAAAGTACAGTTGCCTAGATAAGGATGAGGATACCATTGCTTGGCGATCATCGATGGATGACCAGACGAGAATAAGTTTATGATAATAGAAGATTCAAGAGAGATAAGAGATTAAGAGACCTAGTCCGCCAGGCGTATCGTAGTAACTATACAATATTCTCGATGTCATTACGTAAGGCTGCAGATTACGATGCACATGAGATTATTGTGTAGAGCCGCGCTTCCTGTAGTGCTTATGATGAGGATGTTGCGGCGGTCTGCTTTGGTACAAGAATGCCGCAGCAGTTCTATATCTACAAAGGAGTTGGGAACTCTTGGTTAGGAATCTAGAGCTAGAATATCGAAGGTCACGGTTGGGTGGTAACTAGAGTCATGACTCCATTACCTAGCATGAGCTAGAGTTACTGAAGAGTTGCTATCGGACTGCAGATTTGAACTAGTTGCAAAGTAAAGGTGACACCTATAGAGTGAGACCATCTAGTCTTCTGGTATGGAATTTTGGATGTATTTTGCAGTATGACAAACATTTTGCTTAGAGTTTAGTGAGAATAGTATACCTTGTGTGTATCAGTATGGAATAAAGTACAACCCTACTACCTAGAGAAGGTCGAAACTATGAATTTATGATTTACAGAGCTATGATATGATAAGAGAGACATTAGTTTGACATGGTTTTGGGCAAGGTGGTAAATGTAGTACCTTTGTTGCAGCAAGTTAGGGTATAGTCCTATCTTTTCAGAAGGGATCGAAAGTTATTACTAATAATGGTGACCCACAAAATAGTACTTGGATGGGACCTGTAGAGTGTGGTAGAGAGTAGTTGGCTCGGGTATCACGGAGAGGATACAAGTTCCATTATAGGAATCATATATAATCAGATCACGATGGATGTAAATCCTTTGAATTGGATGACGGGTTTGGGTGCCCGAAATCTTAAGTTTTGGAATTGAGTAAACATGGAAAATAATAATAATAAAAATAATAATAAATAAAATTACTGCAGAATCAGTTCTCGAGGTAGTAAGGGTATTATGTAAGCTAAAGGATAAGAATAGAAATCATACGATAAAGGTATGACTGCAATTTCCTGAGTTCCTTTCTGACTTCATATTGTTCAAACAGTAGTATAATCTAATTATAATAGTGTTAAGAGTAATAAATTAGCGAAGATAAATCACGGAAGGCGAGACAGAGAAAGTGTAGAATGAAAATTGGGATAATTGATTACAGATGCAATATAATCTAAGTGCTAGTGGGAGTACTAGCTAGAGTGGTCAAAGGACCAAATCTGAGTAGCACAGACATATGATAACGCGATAGAGACTCTGAAAGATATAGTTAGCAAGTACAGCTGTTATGTTAGGAAGAAGAATGGAACCAGGGATAGAATAGTCAAGTTCTATTTTGGGTAAGACAAAGGAAATAAATGAAAGGACAACCTAAAGAGCATAATAAAAGGAACAAAGTTAAGATATAGGATAGGCTAAGTGTTATTCTTGGCAAGGAGAATGACAAGGATGGAAAACCCAAAATGGGACCACATTAGTGAGAAAAGTGATGGAGGTATGGAATACAATAATAATGAGTAAATGTTAGAAGGTGTGTGATGGTATTGCGGACTACCTAAATAGGTAGAGAAAGAGAAGTTAGTAAGCAGTAAGTTGAATAAAAGTCAGTCTAAGGGATCAAATAGGTATGATGAGAGGAAAAGAATGATAGATAATGACACATAGATTTTAGGTAAGACTTTTGAGATAGTGAGAAGGTAGTTAGAGGTTCGTTATGAATGTCGAGCAAACATTTTTAGTGTGATCAATGTAATCACTTTGCTGAAGCAATAACAACAGAGCAACGATGAGGGGTAGAATAAAAAGTAACAAGTATGGATGGTAATAAATCACTAGAAAGTTTAAGGATCAAATTAATGACCATAGATAAGGGTGGAATTAGTGTTGAAAGAATCTATTAGCGAGAGAAATCTTTCAGGATTCAACAAGGGTTAAGGGCACAATATAAACTATAATAGATATGAATCATAGGTCGAGTATAAGTAAAGTTAATAAATTATAAAATATTATGTCAGGAAGGACAATGGTACGGTAAAGGGTTCATGCAGATGATACCTTATAGGTAGAGCACAATTGTGCTCGGAGATGATGAAATTTGAAGAGAGACTAAGAAACATAGGTTAAACATTATTAGATGGACAATCGGGCGTAGTTGAATATAGAGGATATTTTTCTTTCTTTTCAAGTTTAGCTCGTGTTTTTGATTCCAGAGCGTTATATAAGGAGCGAGATCGAGGCAAGGAGATCTAGTTATTTGAGATTTTGATAGGCACCAATTCATATACAATTTCTGATATGAGAATGACGGTAAGTGCATACCTAGTGTTAAGTATGAAAGGACGATCAGTAATGACAGGAGTTAAATTGAGTTAGCTACTAAGGCTTGCATTGTTTTAAACTATGAGCTAGATGAAGTACTATTTATGGATGAGTTTCAATAGATGAAATTGTTGCGATGGGTAATTTGAGGTTGAAGTTTAGAAAGCTATGGGCGATATATGATTATATTAAGGAGAATGAACACGTGAAGTATTTTGTTTGGAATTAAGGCATGACACATATTTCCTACAGTAGTGTTAGTTCGGATGGAACTTATAGTTTATGGGGCTCATATTCATCCAGATAAGCAATTTCCTACTAAGGTGGTAGGGAATGATAATGTTCGATAGTTAAGTTAGAAAAAGGGATACAAGAAAAATTTTCTATGGGTAATTATAAGTGTTACATAAGGTGAAGAATGTGGTAGGAGTAAATCATAGGGTTAGAATTCTCTCAGTAATGAAACTAGTAATCAAGATAAGACTAAGAAATAAAAAGAAAGTTAAAGTTGATGATGGGATAGACATCTTTGAAGGAAAAGGTGTAAGGATGAGATAGGACTAAAATTAAGGAATAAGTACAGCAGGTTGAAAAGATGCCAACAATACCAAAAAGAGGAAAAGGGAAGTGGATAAGATGTAAAGGACAGAAGAGAGCTCGATAGAGTCGGTTATAATGATGAGGATAAGGAGTGTCTAACCACCCCTTGTGTTAACACTACCTATGAGCGGTGAAGGATACACCGTGTACTGTGACGCCTTCAGAGTTGGCCTAGGGTGTGTTTTGATGCGGAATGGAAATGTAGTGGCTTATGCTTCAAGGTAGCTGAAGAGGCATGAGCAGAACTATCACACCCATGATTTGGAAATGGCGGCTGTAGTCTTTGCACTAAAAATCTGGAGACACTACCTGTATGGTGAAGTGTGCGAGATATACACCGACCATAAGAGTTTGAAGTACATCTTCCAACAGAGGATTTAAACTTGAGACAGAGGAGATGGATGGAGCTCGAAAACTATGATTGCACCATCCAGTACCACCATGGGAAGGCCAATGTAGTAGCAGATGCTTTAAGCAGAAAATCTTCTGGCAGTTTGGCGCACATTTCAGCAGAGAAGAGACCGTTGATTCAGGAAGTACATGAGTTGATGGATCAATGTTTAATCCTAGATCTTTCAGATGAGGGGGTCTTGTTGGCTCATTTTTCAGTGAGGCCAGACTTGCGAGATAGAGTTAGAGTTTTCCAACACAGAGACCAACAATTGATGAAGATTATAGAGAGAGTACAGCAAGGTGAAGGTAGTGAGTTTGGATTTGCCAATGATGGCGCCCTAGTACAAGGTTCTAGGATATGTGTGCCCGATGTAGACAACCTCAAGAATGAAATCATGCGAGAGGCACACTACACCCTGTACAGTGTCCACCCAGGTTCCACCAAGATGTACCATGATGTGAAAGATAGCTACTGGTGGAATGGCATGAAGAGAGACATAGCAGACTTTGTGTCTAAGTGCTTGACTTGTCAGAAGGTGAAGTTTGAACACTGAGACCGTCGGGAAGCTGCAAGAGCTCCCTATCCCAGAATGGAAGTGGGAAATGATCACCATGGATTTTGTGACTGGGTTGCCTCGTACCACGCGAGGATATGATTCGATATGGGTAATTGTAGACCGTCTAACCAAATCAGCTCACTTCTTGCCTGTGAAGACTACATATTCTGTGGCACAGTACACCTGGCTCTACATTCGAGAAATAGTCAGATTACATGGAGTTTCGGCTTCCATAATATCTTACAGAGGGCCCCAGTTTACTTCTCGGTTTTGGAGAAAGTTGCAGAGGCACTTGGCACAGATTGAACTTCAAGACGGCTTTCCACCCTCGCATGCAGACGGACGATCGAAAGGACAATCCAAACATCGAAGACATGCTTCGCATGAGTGTCTTGGATTTTGGAGGTCAATGGGATGATCAGCTAGCTTTGGTGGAGTTTGCCTACAACAACAGTTACCATTCCAGCATAGGGATGGCACCCTATGAGGCACTATATGGAAGAAGGTGTAGGTCTCCTCTGTGTTGGACAGAAATGGGGGAAGCGAAGGTGCATGATGTAGACCTAGTGCAGTACACTTCAGAGATAGTTCCTTTAATCAGAGAACGATTGAAAACAGCTTTCAGTAGGCAGAAGAGTTATGCAGACCCCAGACGAAGGGATGTGGAGTTGTCAGTAGGCGACTATGTATTCTTGAAGGTTTCTCCAATGAAGGGAGTCATGAGATTTGGAAAGAAGGGCAAGTTGGCACCTCGGTATATTGGACCTTTTGAGGTTACTGATAGAGTTGGAGCAGTTGCCTACCGGCTAGAGCTACCACCCAACCTTTCTCACGTTCATCCCGTGTTTCACATCTCCATGCTCAGGAAATATATTCCCGATCCTTCTCATGTACTACAATCGGATGTAATATAACTAAAGGAGAACTTGACATTTGAGGAGCAACCTGTAGCCATAGTGGACTACCAAGTGAGACAGCTAAGATCAAAACAGATCCCTATGGTTAAGGTTTTGTAGAGGAGCCAGTCAGTGGAAGAGTGCACCTGGGAGTTAGAACGGGACATGCGTAGCAAGTACCCTTATCTGTTCAATGTGTAATCATGTATTTTATTCTACCTTGTGTAAAATTCGAGGACGAATTTTCTGTAAGGGGGGAAGAATGTAACACCCCTGATTTTTTTTATATATTATTATTGGGCTTCGTGTAGGTATCCTCAATTCGCGGAAATTCGACAGTTGTCCGGATCTGTGAATTTCCGGCCAGACAGACCAGCTACCGAAAAAGTCTCCGAATTGGACCGAGGTTTTGGCTAGCCCCCCATTGTCAGACGTCCCGAGCGCGTTCCCGAAGTCGGAATCGGCAAAGGTAAACCCGAATCTTGTTTTTAATTAATTTTCTAGTGCTTAAATAGGATTAAAAATCCGTAAAATATTCGTGGTAGCTTAGAAAATTATGATTGATTTGATGGGCCCAGGAGGGGCTGTGTGATATGATTGAACTGTTGATATATGGATTGTGAATATAGAAGTGCGTTTTTAGCCCTTTTGCAGGTTGGGTAGGTCCTAGGTATAGGGGAGACTCTGTGGATTTTCACGACTTAGGGCGTAATTGGTCTTTTCTTTGTTTGTATTGAGTCGATTGTATTAAATAAATGTAATATGATTGTCGGTGAGCGGACACCTTCTTCCGCCACCGCCACAGTGATTGTCGTCAAGTCTGTGAGTAAAATATTAATTTTAATTGTAATTTCGATATTATTATATGTTCAGCATGCCCATGCATCACTTATATGCATATATTTATGTAGTTAAACTCTAGGCACGATTTATGTTGCATTCATAACTGTTGATGTGCCATGGATGTTGTTGTGGTAATTTGGAGCAGTGTGCGTGCTTTGGCGTGCGTGTGATGTGGTGTGGACTATGGATAGGGCCAGGCGATCACGGCTTGAGTAATTCGGGACCCGATCCTTCGAGGGGTAGTCACGGCTTGAGTAATTCAGGGACCCTCGATTTGGTTATTAAGTGGAAGTCCGAGCTTGAGTAATTCACCGGCACGAGTTGGATTTAAGAGAGGCGTATAGGATCGGCTCCCATATGTTATGATTGATACTACAGGTCTGTGAGAGCTCCAAATAACCTTTTTGATGATATGATGTGAAAATGATGTGGATGTTGCATTTCACTCTACAGGGTGCATTAGATTTAGATAGTTATAGAGATTATGGTTAAAATTGATATTTTACTCTCTGAGTCGAACGCTCACTCCTGTTCAAAAATTTTTACAGGCCACAGGAGGATATTTTATTCTGGGTTAACCTGCTTTTATACTTCGCAGGTTGTTTATCAATATTTGTGTAATTTTATTTACTCCTAGAATTTTCGCATGTGTTAGAAGTATTTATTTGATTATGGTCTGTAATATTATTATCATGTTGGACCTGTAAACGTATAATGATATGCATGTTTGATGGATTGGATGAGGGAGCTGAGCTCCCATTTATTATTATGTTGATGAGTATGTGGAGGGTGAGCTGAGCTCCCCAATTGACTATATATTGTGTTTATAGGTCGGGTGAGTCGAAAACTCCCCGTTGGTAAGTCCATTTTATGGCCGGACTCTGTCCGTTTGTTTTCTTGGAATTGGGCCCAAATGGGCCTTAGAGTTGGGTTACTGAACAGTTAGGCTTACTACGGGCCTCGGGGGCTTTAGGCTGGCCCAGGTCCTAGTGCCGGTCCGGCCCATAGGTTGGGTCGTGACAGTAAATGTATGGTTGTCAAATATATTCTTCATAAGAGACTTAGGGGAGGCAACCTATATTCTTGGGATTCGCATCTATAAAGATAGAGCGAAAAGAATAATTGGTTTATCCCAAAGTCTATACTTGGAAAAGGTGTTAAAGAGATTTAACATGCTTAATTCCAAGAGAGGATTGTTACCATTGAGACATGGTATCCACCTTTCTAAAGAGATGTCTCCAAAGACACCTGAAAAAAGAGATAAAATGGCTAGGATTCCATATGCTATGGCTATTAAAAGTTTGATGTATGCAATGTTGTGTGCTAGGCTGGATATCGCATATGCTGTTAGTTTGACAAGCAGGTATCAATCCAATCCAGGTTTGGAATACTGAATAGCTGTCAATAATATCCTTAAGTACTTGAGAATAACTAAGGATTTATTCTTGATATATGGAGGTGGTGACTTGCAATTGGAAGGTTATACTAATTCTGATTTACAATCATGTAACACCCCTATTTGTATAGCCTGGTATATTTCACTGTTCCGGTGACCGGTGTCGGTCCGGACAATTAAGGAGATTAGAACCATACTTAAGACAACTAGAGAAACCATAAACACAAATAATTAGTAATGTTCAATTAGTTAAGTATAAATAAGAAAAACAGAACATAAGAAGTTAAACGAGCCGAGAGTCATAGCGATGGGTGACCTTCTCGGGAACGACTGCAAAGCCATTTTAAACTCAAATTTCGAACAGTAAAATGTGACGCTGCGGTCCTTAGGACCCTTATGAACACAGTGGAAAAGAGAAAATCATGAAAAAGAACTGTTAAGTCAATCAAATAATTAGGTCAGAGAGCCGGAAGAAATATTGAATTATTTGCAAACCGGGATGAACTGGCAAGGGGCAATTTGGTCAATTGACCCCGAGAGCTGACTCCTGACCTAACTGTCAAATAAAATTGGAGAAAAGAAAATTTCGAAATCGAGAATTAAATTAAAGAACTAAGAGAAAAATAAATAAAAAAAAGAAAAATGGAAAAGTAAAAAGGTGATGACATCATGCATGACCTCATGCATGATGCCATAAAGGAATTAATTAACTTATTTATTAATTTCGATTTTTGGTCTTCTTAAAGTGATAAAGATAAAAGAAAAGAAAAAAAAAATAAAATAGAAAGCTCTTTCTTCTTCCTTTGCCGCCTCACCTTCTCTCAAATTCTTCCATGAAAGTTCTTCATTTAAGCTTACACTTAAGCTTAATTTTCCTTACTCAACCTTAATAACTCCCATAAAAACCTCACTAGAGCTTGTTATTTCAACTTAAGAAGAAGATTACAAGAAGAAAGAAGAACAAAAGATAGAGATTTGAATATCTAAGAAAGGTTAGTATGCTAACTTGCAATTTCCTACTTTAAATGCATATTTAGTTGTTGAAATGAGCTTAGAAACTAATGAAATGAAATAAAAATATGGGGAGAGGACCAAACTGAATTTTCGTCCAGCCTATGTAGGGGTGAGTATTGCATGAGTTTGATTGAATAAAATATGTTAGAAAGCTTGAATAAGTTGAGGAATTGTGTTTGTATGGTTGGAGTTAGTAAAATGCAATAAATTAAGTGAGTTAGGGTTTTGGGACTTAGGGTTTATGAACAAAAAATGTAAGAAATGAGTAAATGGTGTCTTGGACCTATTGTGAAGTGAAAAATGGTCAATTGTGACCAAATGAGTTGTGTTGGAATGGTTGGAATGAAAGCTAAATTCGGAGGGTGTATGCGGCATGACCAAGTCAACTTTGAAGGACCAAAACTGAAATTTTACAAGTCCAATTGATATGGCACCAATTGGGGATGAAAATAGACATAAAATGACACAATTTTCATTTAGGAACCATGCCCAAAAAGTGAACCAAACCTAGTGAACAAATTGACCAAAGTTGGATAAGTGCAGTCTGCCACTGTACAAACTGAACAAATGAACAGTATTTGTTCATTTGGTCATAACTCGAGCTAGGAAGGTCCAAATGACCTAAAATTTTACCAGTAGTTAGATGAGATATAGACCTAAAACTTTCATGAAGAACATAAATCCAAATTCTACCAGCAACCAAGTCATTTGGCCACCTCAAGTTGGTGATCCAAAACTGCCAGCACCAAATTTGCCCAGAAAATCTGGGTTATTTTCAATCCGGCAGCTATGGTTCAAATGGCCATAACTTGAACTAAAAAACTCCAATTGGGGTGATCCAAAATGAGAATAAACTTAAGAAAATAAGGAACATTTTCTATGAAGGAAGTTTTGTCAAATTCCAACAGTAGATTGACCAATGGAACAGTGCAATTGGGGACACTAAAACTGAAAATTTGACAATTTTGCCAAAAGGACTTAAGCTTTGAGAAAATGACCAAAACCAACAAATTTAATGACCAAAATGTGGTATGTGGGTGAAGTTGGAGTTCCAATACCTATTAAGCCTTAAAAAGTCAACAATTTGACTTGAATTGTATAGTGAATAGTAACCCGAAACACAAAAATTTCGAGAACGTCAAAATTAGCACATTAAAGTTAGGTAAAAATGAAGTGAAATTTATTTTTGAATTTATGCTAAGTTATGGTACTGAAATACTGTGAAATTGTGTGTTTCAGCTGAAAAAGACTTGGAAGCTCTGAGAGACTGAGTCAAGGCCTAGAGGCGACTCACGTCAGGTCTGTGCACAGTAATTTTTGTTTAAATATATGATTCTTGAAAATTTGATTTTTCTTGAGTTAATTACGAATTGTGTTGCCATTTATGATTGTGAATATGACTTTGAAAATTTATCAGATTTCCAATAAATTATTTGAATAAATTGTTTTGAATTGATTTTATGCTCACACTTAGCATGACAGTATCACATTATTCCTCCTCCATTTATGGGGTTGAGATCATTTATTTTTCTCCCTCTCTGGCTTGCCAGTTGAGGTTGAGATCGGATGAGTACTCATTAGCTAGCTAGCCACCTCCCTTATTGATTTCGATTAATGGGGTTGTAGATTGCTTTGTCGTGATGTACAACACGGCATTGATCGGAAATTTTGTGTCATGGCTTAAGTGTATATGATTTTGGCAACACTGTGTTTAATAAATTATTTGACTAAATGGTGTTATTATGAGTTTTGATATTTGTGAAATGTAATTGGGAAGTATTCAAATTGTGTTTCATCAATGAACGATTTATGTATTGCATTTTAAATTTTTATTGTGCACCACTGAGTATTTTATACTCAGCGATAGCTTATTTTGCTGTCGCAGATAAGAGCAAGGAGAAAGCAGCAGAGTGAGCTGCTATTGAAATGAGGCCTCCACTGATCTTTTTGTACGGGTATTATTTTATACCCTTGTAGTTAATTTTGATGTAAATATAGTAATGTTGTATGTATCAATGTAAGTTGAACAGTTATAAATAAATTGTAATCATACTATTTTTGGATTTCCTTCTGTAAATTAATAATTGTACATGTGAATTTCATATTTTATGCCTTGTGAATGGAGTTGTTAAGTATTTTGAGATGATAAATTTTGATTTGGATTGTGGAATTACCTTGAAATGATTTGAATTGAGTTGATTTGAGGTTTATTGGAAGTTGGGAGTTGTGAAAAATTTTTGGAAGTGTTTTTCTCAGGTATTTGAAGAACTATTTTCTCCAATTACAAACGGAACTCTGTCAAAATTTTTATAAAATTTGCGGCAAAATTAAAATGGACAAAATTTTTACTAGTATTTAAACTTTGAATAAATGGTTTTAATTCCTACTAAAATGCTCACCACTTCCAAAATGTAAGAAAATTGTTTTAAAATCCCTTGTAGGGTACTTAATGAGTTATCGGTAGGTGAAGTTCGGTAGTTCATTAAGTATTCTACGGGATCATGTTATGCCTTACATAGGGGTAAGGTGTGACATGTTTTAGTGGTATCAGAGCATGGTTTTTCAATAAATTTTGACTATGTGTATGAACATTTTATTGATAAGTGCAACTGCTCAAGTGTCTTTAATTGATGCATATGACATATTTACATCATGAATATGCACTAACGGAGGTCAACCTCCTTGTGTTTGATCTCAGGAAGTAGAAATTTTGGAAAAATGGATTGGAAGGAGGAGATCATTCCAAAGAACAATCTATTGAGGCTGAGGTTCAAGGGGAAGCCCCAGCACTCCAGAACGTGAGTGGGTCAGCCACTCCACTCTGCTCGACCATGATTCCTGCTCAATTTGTACAGCAGATGGCTGCGTTTTTCCAGCAAATGGCGGGTAATGTGCCACCCCAAGCTCAAATGCCAGTACCTGTAGCACAACCACAGCCCTCAGCTCGGCAATATAAAAAATTGATGAAATTTGGGGCCACCGAGTTTAAAGGCACTGTGGATCCACTGGAGGCAGAACAGTGGTTGGAAAGAATGGAATGAGTTTTCAGAAAATTACAGTGTACGGAAGAGATAAAGTTCGAATATTCTGTTTCCTTGTTACAAGGGGATGCATATGAATGGTGGAAGACCATCCCCCACAGCCTGGTTGAGCCACCTGTGCTGACATGGACAGACTTCTTGACGGAATTCAGGCAGAAATGGGTTCCTGATGCATATGTAGATATGAAATTACAAGAATTCTTGAGTTTAAAACAAGGGGACAGAACCATAGCAGAATATGAGAGAGACTTCTCAAGGTTAAGCCACTATGCTGGAAGCTTAGTCTCCACCTCTAGAGACAGATGTAAGAGGTTTGAGTCCGGATTAAGGCCGAATTTGAGAATGCAAGTTGTGGGTTTTCGACATCAGAATTTTGCTAAATTGATCTCACAGGCCCTGGAACTGGAAAGGACAGAATCAGAAGGGGCAGTGAAGAAGGGTACACAAGAAAAAGAGAAGACTGAAAAGACTACGGGACAAGCATCTAAGAGTGGTTATGGAAAGAGAAAACAGTTTGGGCGATCCAGCTCCCGTAGATCTGGCAGAGGCAGATTTTCTGGCCAACAACCACCCCGGTCTGGTCAGCAGACCCAGCAGACACCCCGAGGAGCTCTATTAGTCCGGCAGTGTGAAACTTGTGGTAGAACTCATGGTGGGGTTTGTTTCAAGGCCACTGGTGCATGTTTTAACTGTGGAGGGAGCGGACATTTCGCTAAAGATTGCACTAGTTCGCACTGCCGACCTTACGCTACATCCAAGGATCACCCAAGTCTCTACACCTAGAGGGTCACGATCACCGCTAGAGGTAGAGGCGTATAGGGGTCCTGGTAACACTCCTGAAGTCAAAGCACCATTAACTGCCCAACCAGTGGCGCACCAGTTAGAGTGTATACCATGTGTCAGAGGGAGGAGGCTGAAACATCAGATGTTGTAGCTGGTAATTTTTCCATCCTTGACCAAGATGTACATGTGTTATTTGATCCTGGCTCCACAGATTCGTATGATAGTGCTAGTGTGATGTGTTCTACTGCTATTCAGTGTGTACCAATAAACTATGATGTGCTAGTAACTAGTCCATTAGGCCAGGAGGTCAGGGTAAATAGGCTATATAGGGACTGTCCTTTGGTGATCCAAGGACATACTTTTCTATCTGATTTAAGTGAAATGCCCTTCAGAGATTATGACATTATCTTGGGCATGGATTGGTTAGCCAGGCATCATGCGATGATTGATCAGATGGGCGATCACTTTTGGTCTTCCTCAGTATGGTGATGTAGTAATACATGGGGAGAGATAGTTATTACCTTCAAACATCATTTCAGCTGCACTGGCCAGAAAAATGATTAAGAAAGGGTGTGAGGGGTACCTGGCACATGTGATAGACACCCAAGTGGGGAGTCCAGCACTGAGGGACATTCCTACTGTATGTGACTTTCCGAATGTGTTTCCTGATGAATTGCCAGGATTACCTCCAGAAAGAGAAGTGCAGTTTGAAATTGATATTATGCCTGGTGTGGACCCAATCTCCATAACGCCATACAGAATTGCACCAGCAGAACTAAAAGAATTGAAAGTACAGTTGCAAGAGTTGCTTGACAAGGGCTTCATCCGCCCTAGTGTGTCACCTTGGGGAGCGCCGGTGTTGTTTGTAAAGAAGAAGGATGGCACTCTCCGGTTATGCATTGACTATCGGCAGTTAAATAAGGTGACAATAAAGAACAGATACCCATTGCCCCGCATTGATGACTTATTTGATCAGTTGAGAGGTGCAGCTGTATTCTCCAAAATTGACCTGAGATTAGGCTATTATCAGCTGAAAGTACAAGAGCAAAGTATACCTAAAACTGCCTTCAGAACCCGCTATGGCCATTATGAGTTCTTGGTCATGCCATTCGGGTTAACTAATGCTCCGGCTGCTTTTATGGATCTGATGAACACTATCTTCAGACCATACCTCGACCAGTTTGTTGTGGTGTTTATTGATGATATATTGGTCTATTCGAGGAATGCAAAAGAGCATGATAGACATCTGCGGATTGTACTACAAACTTTGAGGGAGAAACAGTTATACGCCAAATTGTCGAAATGTGAATTTTGGCTGAAGAAGATATCCTTTTTAGGGCACATAGTATCAGCAGAGGGTATTAAGGTAGATCCTAGCAAGATTGAAGCCGTCCTTAATTGGAAGCCACCCAGAAATGTCACAGAGATTCGCAGTTTTCTGGGGTTAGCTGGATACTACCGTCGATTTGTGAAGGGATTCTCCATGTTGGCATCTCCATTGACCAAGCTACTTAGAAAGGATGTGAAATTTTAGTGGACGGACAAATGCCAGCAAAGTTTTGATGAATTGAAGAGATGTTTGACTGAGGCTCCAGTCCTGACTTCACCTACACCGGGTAAAGAATATACAGTTTACAGCGATGCTTCTCATAATGGGTTAGGCTGTGTATTGATGCAAGATCAAAATGTCATTGCCTATGCATCACGCCAGCTAAAACCGCATGAGATGAATTATCCGACACATGATTTGGAGCTTGCAGCCATTGTGTTTGCTCTTAAGATCTGGAGGCACTATTTGTATGGGGAGAAATGTTACATTTACACAGATCATAAGAGTTTGAAGTATTTGGGCACCCAGAAAGAGTTGAATTTGAGACAGAGGAGATGGTTAGAGTTGATAAAAGACTATGATTATCTGATAGACTATCAGCCAAGGAAAGCTAATGTTGTGGCTGACGCCTTAAGTCGCAAGACTATGGCAAGTCTACGGGTTACTCCTTTGTCTTTGGTACATGAGTTGAGATCATTACATGCCAGTTTAGAGATTAATGATGAGGGGCAGACAGCAGTTGCATGGCATGTACAGCCAGTGTTGATTGATCAAATCAGAATGGCTGCTCAGAATGATGAAAAGTATCAGAAGCTGTTGGAAGAAGTCAGACAGAGCAAGAAACCAGAGTTTTTAATAAAAAATGATGGTCTACTGCTACACTAGGGTAGAATATGTGTTCCTAACGATGTTGATTTGAGGCAGATCATTTTGAAGGAAGCACATGAGTCTCCTTTTACTATGCATCCTGGTGGTACAAAAATGTATAAAGGGCTAAAGGAGCATTACTGGTGGATGGGTTTAAAAAGAGATGTGGCAGAGTTTGTATCCAAATGCCTAACTTGTCAGCAAGTAAAGGCAGAGCATCAAGTACCCACTGGGTTGTTACATCCACTACCAGTGCCAGAATGGAAATGGAAAAGAATAACGATGGATTTTGTAATGGGACTTCCGAGGACACAGAAGAGTCATGATGCAGTATGGGTCATTGTTGACAGACTGACTAAGTCTGCTCATTTTCTGCTAGTCCGAATGGACTACAGTTTAAACAGATTGGCCAGGTTGTGCATCGATGAGATGTGAGACTTCATGGAGTACCAGTATCCATTGTATCAGACAGAGATCCTAGATTCACTTCTAGATTCTGGGGTAGTCTTCAGAGAGCCCTAGGAACTAGATTGAACTTCAAGATCGCATTCCACCCACGCATGTGGCGATGCGAGAAGGGTAATTCAGATCTTGGAGGACATGCTACGGGCTTGTGTGATTGAGTTTGAGGGTAGTTGGGATACACACTTGCCTTTGATTGAGTTTGCTTACAACAACAGCTACCAATCAAGCATTGGGATGCCTCCATATGAAGCTTTGTATGGCAGAAAATGTAGAACCCCGTTGTGTTGGGATGACGTGGGTGAAAGAAAAATGATTGGACCCGAAATTGTTCAACAGACTGAAGAGAAAATTAGGGTGATCAAAGATCGACTTAAAGCTGCATCAGACCGTCAGAAATCCTATATTGATTTGAAAAGAAGGGATATTGAGTATGCAATGGGTGAGAAAGTTTTCCTCAAGGTTTCTCCTTAGAAGAGGATTATGAGATTCGATAGGAAGGGGAAACTAAGTCATCGTTTTATCGGGCCATATGAGGTATTGGAAAGAGTGGGTCCTTTGGCTTATCGTTTGGCACTACCTCCAGAGTTGGAGAAGATACATAACGTCTTCTATGTGTCTATGTTGAGGAGGTATCGATCAGACCCATCTCATGTACTACTAGTAGAAGAAATTGAAGTGAATCCAAAACTCGCATATGAAGAAGAACCCATAAAGATTCTGGCTTATGAGGTGAAGCAGCTACGGAACAAGCAGATACCATTGGTAAAAGTGCTATGGAACCATCATTCGGGCCAGGAGGCTACTTGGGAACGAGAGGAGGACATGAGGAGACAACACCCACAGCTATTCAGAGATTGATACCAAGTCAAATTTTGAGACGAAATTTATTTAAGGGGGGGAGAATTGTAACACCCCTATTTGTATAGCCTGGTATATTTCACTGTTTCGGTGACCGGTGTCGGTGCGGACAATTAAGAGGATTAGAACCATACTTAAGACAATTAGAGAAACCATAAACACAAATAATTAGTAATGTTCAATTAGTTAAGTATAAATAAGAAAAACAGAACATAAGAAGTTAAACGAGTCGAGAGTCACAGCGATTGGTGACCTTCTCGGGAACGACTGCAAAGCCGTTTTAAACACAAATTTCGAACCGTAAAATATGACGCTGCGGTCCTTAGGACCCTTATGAACACAGTGGAAAAGAGAAAATCATGAAAAAGAACTGTTAAGTCAGTCAAATAATTAGGTCAGGGAGCCAGAAGAAATATTGAATTATTTGCAAACCGGGATGAATTGGTGAGGGGCAATTTGGTCAATTAACCCCGAGAGCTGACTCCTGACCTAACTGTCAAATAAAATCGGAGAAAAAAAAATTTCGGAATCGAGAATTAAATTAAAGAACTAATAAAAAAATAAATAAAAAAAAAGAAAAATGGAAAAGTAAAAAGGTGATGACATCATGCATGACCTCATGCATGATGCCATAAAGGAATTAATTAACTTTTTTATTAATTTGAATTTTCGGTCTTCTTAAAGTGATAAAGATAAAAGAAAAGAAAAAAAAAATAAAATAGAAAGCTCTTTCTTCTTCCTTTGTCGCCTCACCTTCTCCCAAATTCTTCCATGAAAGTTCTTCATTTAAGCTTACATTTAAGCTTAATTTTCCTTACTCAACCTTAATAACTCCCATAAAAATCTCACTAGAGCTTGTTATTTCAACTTAAGAAGAAGATTACAAGAAGAAAGAAGAACAAAAGATAGAGATTTGAAGATCTAAGAAAGGTTAGTATGCTAACTTGCAATTTCCTACTTTAAATGCATATTTAGTTATTGAAATGAGCTTAGAAACTAATGAAATGAAATAAAAATATGGGGAGAGGACCAAACTGAATTTTCGTCCAGCCTATGTAGGGGTGAGTATTGCATGAGTTTGATTGAATAAAATATGTTAGAAAGCTTGAATAAGTTGAGGAATTGTGTTTGTATGGTTGGAGTTAGTAAAATGCAATAAATTAAGTGAGTTAGGGTTTTGGGACTTAGGGTTTATGAACCAAAAATGTAAAAAATGAGTAAATGGTGTCTTGGACCTATTGTGAAGTGAAAAATGGTCAATTGTGATCAAATGAGTTGTGTTGGAATGGTTGGAATGAAAGCTAAATTCGGAGGGTGTATGCGGCATGACCAAGTCAACTTTGAAGGACCAAAACTGAAATTTTACAAGTCCAATTGATATGGAACCAATTGAGGATGAAAATAGACATAAAATGACACAATTTTCATTTAGGAACCATGCCCAAAAAGTGAACCAAACCTAGTGAACAAATTGACCAAAGTTGGATAAGTGCAGTCTGCCACTGTACAAACTGAACAAATGATTAGTATTTGTTCATTTGGTCATAACTCGAGCTAGGAAGGTCCAAATGACCTAAAATTTTACCAGTAGTTAGATGAGATATAGACCTAAAACTTTCATGAAGAACATAAACCCAAATTCTACCAGCAACCAAGTCATTTGGCCACCTCAAGTTGGTGACCCAAAACTGCCAGCACTAAATTTGCCCAGAAAATCTGGGTTGTTTTCAATCTGGCAGCCATGGTTCAAATGGCCATAACTTGAGCTACAAAACTCCAATTATGGTGATCCAAAAATGAGAATAAACTTAAGACAATAAGGAACATTTTCTATGAAGGAAGTTTTGTCAAATTCCAACAGTAGATTGACCAATGGAATAGTGCAATTGGGGACACCAAAACTGAAAATTTGACAATTTTGCCAAAATGACTTAAGCTTTGAGAAAATGACCAAAACCAACAAATTTAATGACCAAATGTGGTATGCGGGTGAAGTTGGAGTTCCCATACCTATTAAGCCTTAAAAAGTCAACAATTTGACTTGAATAGTATAGTGAATAGTAACCCGAAACACAAAAACTTCGAGAACGTCGAAATTAGCACATTAAAGTTAGGTAAAAATGAAGTGAAATTTATTTTTGGATTTATGCTAAGTTATGGTACTGAAACACTGTGAAATTGTGTGTTTCAGCTGAAAAAGACTTGGAAGCTCTGAGAGACTGAGTCAAGGCCTAGAGGCGACTCACGTCAGGTCTGTGCACAGTAATTTTTGTTTAAATATATGATTCTTGAAAATTTGATTTTTCTTGAGTTAATTACGAATTGTGTTGCCATTTATGATTGTGAATATGACTTTGAAAATTTACCAGATTTCAAATAAATTATTTGAATAAATTGTTTTGAATTGATTCTATGCTCACACTTAGCATGACAGTATCACATTATTCCTCCTCCATTTATGGGGTTGAGATCCTTTATTTTCCTCCCTCTCTGGCTTGCTAGTTGAGGTTGAGATCGGATGAGTACTCATTAGCTAGCTAGCCACCTCCCTCATTGATTTCGATTAATGGGGTTGTAGATTGCTTTGTCGTGTTGTACAACACGGCATTGATCGGAAATTTTGTGTCATGGCTTAAGTGTATATGATTTTGGCAACACTGTGTTTAATAAATTATTTGACTAAATGATGTTATTATGAGCTTTGATATTTATGAAATGTAATTGGGAAGTATTCAAATTGTGTTTCATCAATGAACGATTTATGTATTGCATTTTAATTTTTTATTGTGCACCACTGAGTATTTTATACTCAGCGATAGCTTATTTTGCGGTCGCAGATAAGAGCAAGGAGAAAGCAGCAGAGTGAGCTGCTATTGAAATGAGGCCTCCACTGATCTTTTTGTACGGATATTATTTTATACCCTTGTAGTTAATTTTGATGTAAATATAGTAATGTTGTATGTATCAATGTAAGTTGAGCAGTTGTAAATAAATTGTAATCATATTATTTTTGGATTTCCTTCTGTAAATTAATAATTGTACATGTGAATTTCATATTTTATGCCTTGTGAATGGAGTTGTTAAGTATTTTGAGATGATAAATTTTGATTTGGATTGTGGAATCACCTTGAAGTGATTTGAATTGAGTTGATTTGAGGTTTATTGGAGGTTGGGAGTTGTGAAAAATTTTTGGAAGTGTTTTTCTCAGGTATTTGAAGAACTGTTTTCTCCAATTACAAACGGAACTCTGTCAAAATTTTTATAAAATTTGCGGCAAAATTAAAATGGACAAAAATTTTTACTAGTATTTAAATTTTGAATAAATGGTTTTAATTCCTACTAAAATGCTCACCACTTCCAAAATGTAAGAAAATTGTTTTAAAATCCCTTATAGGGTACTTAATGAGTTATCAGTAGGTGAAGTTCGGTAGTTCATTAAGTATTATACAGGATCATGTTATGCCTTACATAGGAGTAAGGTGTGACAAATCAGATATCGAAGATAGAAAGTCTACTTCTGGATATGTGTTCATTTGCAATGGAGGTGCAGTTAGTTGGAGGAGTTCCAAACAGAGTACGACTGCAGATTCCACTACAGAGGCTGAGTATATTGCTGCATCAGATGCTGCAAAAGAAGCTGTTTGGATATAAGGAACCCCGATCTCACCAGAAATCTAAACACATAGAAAGGCGCTATCACATTATCAAAGAGATAGTTGGGCGAGAAGATGTAGTCATGCAGAAAATAACATCATCTAAAAATCTAGTTGATCCATTCACTAAGCCTATGTCACAAGCTCAGTTAGACCGTCATCTTGAGAAGATGGGTCTAAGTTATTGTAATGAATGGCTCTAGTGCTAGTGGGAGATTTTTAGTAGTATGCCCTATAGCATATCATTTAGTATGTATCTTGTACATGTTTTATTAATAAATGACATTTTCACTTTTCCGTTTACATAATATATTTATGTGTAATAGAAAAAGTCCATTGATATTTTGTTAGAAATTCTATTTTTAAGTTGTTAAGAATATGAGTGACAATATTTATAGCATAAAGTATCATAAATTAGTTCACAATCGAGGATGCTTCACAGTAAGGACATGATTTATTTAGAAAGATTGTAATCATGTTTGGTCCCAAGTTATTTATATGAGATGTAAATAAGATGGAATGGTGAGTCTCATGCCATATAACAAACATGATAGGTACTTATGCATGATAAGTAGGCCGAACCAGTGACATTTATGACAAGCATATGGAGTTTACTCTTGTCAATGCATTGTCATAAATCATATCAGTGCATATAATCTTTAAACCTGAGATAACACAGTTATCTTATATATAGGTGATTTGAGTTTAATACTGCTTTCATACTTGTACTGTGTATGGGTATATGGGCATGAATTGGCTCCTACTAGTTATATATGGAGGTAGGTGTTGATCAAGATGGAATCTGTTACACTAAGTAAATAGGGATAAAATCCTATGTTCATTTAATTGTTCTTGATGTTTCAAGTTCCTAGCTATGACAGATAGATTTAATCAGAAAAGAGTTTCTGATGAGAAAATCCTTTTAATCAATAACTGGAATTAAAAGAGAACATAATATTCATAGCAAATGGGGTTTGACATAAATCACGACTCCAGCTCGAATTGGAATTTTGTAACAAAGATATTCTAGTGCATGGTAACATATGATTATAGGTTCATTTAAGGTAAACCTTATTACTAGTTGGGTAGCCATGGCATGCTATACTAGGTGTTAACTATGGTCTATGAGGTGCATAAAATGATTTAGAGATATCATTTATAATAAGAAAGAGTTCTGATGATATTAAGAGTTGATATCATATCTTATTGCCAATTAGTGATAAGTCTAGTGAGTCACATACATACACAAGAAATCACCAAGTTAAATGTAATTTAATTAATTAGTTAAAGAGTTTAATTGATTAATTACATAGGTTTTGTTTGCAATTAGATTGCAAAGTCCCTAGCATGGCTTGAAACCAAATTTAGGTTATTGGATGTATAGTATAAGTTAAATTTATATTTAAAGCATTTAAATATGAATTTAATTATGAGAAATTAATTAGTAGAGATTAATTAATTAATTTATATTTGATATAAATTGATTAGAAGAAGAGAAATAATTATTTTGGGTTGAGAACTCAAAATTAAGACATAAGGGTATTTTGGTTATTACACATAAGCTTGCCATTTGTCTTTTAATCATGTAAGATGATCAAAGTTAAGATTAAATCTAAGTTTGACACTTGGCACAATGTGATTGGGTCAATTAAACTAAGAGCTAATCAGAAGATGACATGTGGCAAGGATTTTAAGTGGTGACTTAGCTATATAAGGGAAAGAATGAAAGAACAAAATAAGAATCTGCTCTTTCTCATTGTGTGCCGCCACCTTTGTCTTCCTCTTCCTCTCATCTTCTTCATCTCTCATCAATTCAAAGAGAATTGCAAACATTCTCATGAATTAAAATTGCTAGAAATCATTTTTAGTGTCCTCTATACATCCATAACAGATAAAGGTAAAACCTTAATTTCTAATTGATTGGAAAGGCTGGAGAAGCTATTCAAGGGGCTGTCATTAGTGATTTTGGTGTGAACAAGTTAGAGAGACAACATCTGGTGTCTTACGTGCATCCCAAAGGTACCAAACACAAGTACAGTGCATCAAAATGTTAGTGCACATGTTCTTGAATTAATTTAGGGTTCTAATGAATTAATTTATTAATTCTAAAATCTTAAATGGCAAATGTAGATATAAAAAAAACATATTAAAAGTATTTTAATATACTGTTTAACATTGAAATCAAATAGATAAATAATGAATATTGTATAATGCATGAGACCCTAGAAGAAAAATTTTTAAATTCAATAATTTAAACTTATGTTTTTTATATATTTCCGCTCCTTCAAAATTTGTGATCTACCACCAAAAAAGTTTATATTTTTTTTTATATAAAACAAAAAATTAAATTCTCATTTACTTCACTTTAAGTGCCGATAGAAATGAAGCATTAAATTATTTGAAAATTAACTCCAAAAGAATGTATTAGCTTCTAACCAATTAAGAAAGTCAAGTATTTTTAGGTATTTCGTCTAATTAAATTCAATCATATTAGATTAAAATAATATATAATTAGATTTAAAATTTATTCAAATTTAAATATAATACATATATTTAATTCCAGCTTTATGTATTACACATTAATGTATATATAATAAATAATTAAATATATAATATATTTTTATAATAATATTTATAAAATTTATATATTATATTTTAAATAAATTAAATTTATAAATTTTTAAAATAAAAATTATTTATTTATTATTATTAATTAAATATAGAAAAATAAATAAATTTAAATAATAATGATAATAATTTAAAATTAATTTTGATTTAATTTACAACGAATTTAAATATGATGATTTTAAATAACAAATAATGAAGGTTTTAAAAAAATAATGAAAATATTAATTAAATTTAAATTTAAGTATGATGATTTTTATCCATATCCTACGCACTTGATGGCAGGCGGCAGGTGGGTTAGGAACCATCAAGATGTTGAACGCAAATGTTGCGTTAAATGGTGCGACATAATAAAGAAACGGTGCGTTTCGCTCCTTCCGGTTCTCTACTCTTCCTGCCTCCTTGCTCTAAACTTCCATTTCCCCCTAGCTTCTGCGGCTCCACGCAGATCTGACAGAGTTTTCTTCCTCTGCTGCACTTTGAATTGAACTACACCAAGTCCTTCTCAGCTCCAATCATCACCAGGAAGATCATAACCCTAGATCTAAACGGTCAATCTCTCACCGGTCCCGGAAAATGGTGCTGGTATCGGCAGTACGGGATTACATAAACCGGATGCTGCAGGACATTTCCGGCATGAAGGTTCTCATCCTCGATTCCCAAACGGTAATCTCTTGCTCATCTTCAATAACTTCTCACTAGATTTTTCTAATTTTTTTTTTCTTTCATTGATTCGCTTAATTTACTAAAAACTTTGTGTTGCAATTTTTTTTTTTAAATATTTGTTATTTGTTGAACAATTGATTGCTATCCAAAAACTTAGCTCACAAAGGTTTGTTGCCAAACGAAGACCAAAATACTTTCCGATATGTATAAATAAGTAATTAAATGTTTACAAATTGTAGTTTCATCAGTTCTTAGGCTATGTAGAGCAAGTCTGATGAGGAAGGAGGCAATAATGATGTAGAGTTGTGAATGACTGTCCTCAAAATGTTATTTCTTTAAACTAAAAGATAGGTTTTATTGGGCATCTCTAGTTAATGTTCCTTTTCCCACAACAATCTCAAAATTTAGCAACTGCTATAGTGTTTTGCTATCTATTATCTATCTACATGAATTCAACTATAAAATCCTGCATTCATACTCCTGGGTTGAATTTTAACGAGTAAAAGGGTTTGTACGCTGGATCATGCAGCTAAACAAGGATGAGTTTGTGTTGTTCATGTCCGTGGTGGAATTTAACATTTGGGAGTTGATTTTTTTTTTTCTTTTTTCTGCTTGCTATTAACTTGGTTAACCAAAATCGTGTGGAAAACATTAACAGGATGGGGTTTTGTTATGTGTTTTATTTTTATGAGTTTCAGGTTAGTATCGTAAGTGTTGTCTATTCACAATCAGAGCTTCTTCAGAAGGAAGTATTTTTGGTAGAACTGGTAGATTCCATTTCCAAGTCAAAAGAATCTATGTCGCATTTGAAAGCAGTTTACTTCCTTCGCCCTACACCAGAGAATATTCAGCATTTGCGCCGGCAATTAGCTAATACTAGATTTGGGGAGTATCACCTATGTAAGCTTTTGCAAGAGAGTGCGAATTAATCTCGTAATATCTGAATTTTTTTTTCTCATAACTATATGCTGTCAAGTTAAATTCCCTTTTTCTCTCTGCTGTATTTACAGTTTTCTCCAACATGTTGAAGGATACCCAGATTCATATTTTGGCCGATTCAGATGAGAATGAAGTTGTACAGCAAGTTCAGGTAACTTGTTATTTATTGAGAGTTTGTTAACTGATGTTCTATTTTTTGCATCCTTTTTCATTTTTCTTGTGTGTTTAAATAAGTTTATCTTTTCTTCTTTCTCATCCAAACTTCTTTATTTGGATTATATGTTTCTAATACCAGGTCTACAACTTTATGCACTAGGGAATTAAATGTTAACTTTTAAATTCAAATCAATTTCATATGAAAAAGTTATGGTAAGTCTGAAGAAAGAAACCATTGTGTTGGGTAATGGTCAAACTGCAAACACTAGGTGCCAAGCACAAAGGCTTGCAGGTTTGAGTCATTTTTTGCTAAAATGCTGAACAATAGTGTTATATCTAGATTGCCCTTCCCAGGATGATGCTTTAGTAGAAGTAATTGGGTGATGGCATTTTATGTATTGTATGTCTTAAGAAAAATATAGGTTGGTGATGGCATTTTATGTATTGTATTTCTTAAGAAAAATATAGGTTGGCTATTTTTATGTGAAATGCTGAAACTGTCCATAAAGAGATTAAGATGCTGTTTAGACTTCTTCCTGTTTAAGATGAGGTGTCTTGTACTAAGTTAACAATATGGTGCATAACGCTGAGCGCTCGAGGAGAGACAATACCTGGGGAGAGGTATTTGAGCATGGCAATAATTCACAAAGTTCATATAATTTGGAGCCCTCAATGGAGTAAAGGGAAACAGACCCTTTATTGTTTAATCATAGGCTATTTTTAGTGATTTGAGAAACCCTGAGCCATTGCAATAACTAATGGAAATTAGCACTTCAGAATTGTCAGCCTTTTAAATGGCTGAAGAGAGAAGTGGTTGCCTGGATGCACCGAGTCTAGGCTTTTTTATATCTTAGTGAATTCAA
The DNA here is from genome assembly GCF_030052815.1 of Hevea brasiliensis. Taxonomy (NCBI): domain Eukaryota; kingdom Viridiplantae; phylum Streptophyta; class Magnoliopsida; order Malpighiales; family Euphorbiaceae; genus Hevea; species Hevea brasiliensis. The sequence continues at coordinate 12,127,802 of NC_079504.1, forward strand.
ATGCCTCAGCATGGTTTTCGCTCTTCCCTGCAAGCCATCTTACCTGATATTTGGGCTATCAAGCTTGACATGCATGAGTAAATATGAGGAGTGAATTTATACTCATCTGGGTTTACACTCATGAAGCAACCACTTGGTAGTCCTTTTATGCATGTTAAATACTATGTTGTTCATGCAAAATTTTTTCCTTATATCAATTAGACATTGTTATAATGCCATCTTATTCATTCAGTCCTTTATCTGAGATTAATTTTATCTAAAAGTGCTCTATTGATTTTGCAGGAATTTTATGCAGACTTTATCGCTGTTGATCCTTATCATTTCACACTAAATATTCCTTCAAATCACATTTATATGCTCCCAGCAGTTGTAGATCCTTCAGGTTTGCAGCACTTCTCTGACAGAGTTGTTGATGGTATCGCAGCAGTTTTCTTGGCAATGAAACGAAGACCTGTTATCCGATATCAAAGAACCTCTGATATTGCAAAAAGGATAGCACAAGAAACAGCAGTGAGTAAAATTTCAGCTTGAAATATTGCATAGACGTAATCTGCATGTAAGCATTTCTTGAATTGCTATGAAAACCATTTTTCTATGTTGATATTACAAGTTCTCTCTCTTTCTCTCTCTCTCTCTCTATTTTTTTCCAATTTCATTTCTTAGAATCGGCCTAGTTGGATTAGTTATATATATGCACAGAAACATTAGTATTTCTGTGCTTATGACATACTGTTTCAATACATGTACATTGCACCAAGTTTTGTTAGAGATGCTTTTCTGCAGTGTATGCATATCCAAATTCATATACATATAAATTTATGTATATCTATGAATATTCATACCATATCAATGCAATTTTTCCCCCAGGATTGAAGACACTGTCAATGTAACATGAATTTTGATAACAAAGAAGACTGATTTCTTTAATTTTATGGTATGGCAGAAGTTGATGTACCAGCAGGAAAGTGGTCTTTTTGATTTCAGGCGAACAGAAGTTTCTCCATTATTGCTGATAGTTGATCGAAGGGATGACCCGGTGACTCCTTTGCTGAATCAGTGGACCTATCAGGTACATGTCACTGTGACTATGACATTTGATTTTTGTGGTCTCCATAAATGATTCAACGCTTCTCAATTAATTTTGATGTCATACCGGTAATGCAATTCTATGATTATTGTCTTTTGTTTTGCAGGCTATGGTTCATGAATTAATAGGAATTCAGGACAACAAAGTGGATTTGAGAAGTATTGGCAAGTTTCCAAAAGATCAGGAGGTCGATTTGCTTTTTCCCCCTTGCCATAAATATACTAAATTTAGTAGTTTTCATAAAGTATCATATTCATGTTGTTTGCACCTTTGCACTTACAGGAGGTTGTCCTGTCGTCAGAGCAAGATGCCTTTTTTAAAGCTAACATGTATGAGAATTTTGGAGATATTGGAATGAACATCAAGCGGATGGTGGATGAATTTCAGCAAGTTGGAAAAAGTAACCAAAACATCCAGACAATAGGTTTGTATTTAGCAATTGAGAATTCACATGTTGACAATTTGTTAGTTTCAACTTTAAAGCACTACTCGCAGCTTGGTTTACTAATATAACAGTAAATGCTTTGAGTTCCTGCAGAGGACATGGCCAAATTTATTGATAATTACCCTGAGTACAGGAAAATGCATGGCAATGTTTCAAAGCATGTAACATTAGTAACAGAAATGAGCAAGATAGTTGAAGAACGAAAGCTCATGTTAGTTTCAGAAACAGAACAGGAGTTGGCTTGCAATGGTGGGCAAGTTGCTGCTTTTGAGGTAGTGTACATGAGTCATAAATTTTAGGTTGTCTTTGTTTCTTTTTGTGTGTGCTTCATTTGTTTTTCAAATAAAGTGACTGATATATAACAGGCACACTATATTTTCAAAAGAGATCCAAATTCTATAAAATTGATGGAGGGGAATAACTGCACTGTTAATGACACATTACACTATAAACATTGGTATTTCTGGAGGAAATAATTGCAATATTTATAAGAAATCAACATGTCGTGCTCCTTCTAAATATGCTAGTCTAATAATCGCTGCAACATTATCCAAATTAATGCTATCAGTTGCTGGTGATATCTAATTTCATTAATCTTAGCTGACTAAATCTTATGGGTAATCTGAATTTACAATTTGAAATATATGGTGCAAATGATGAACAATGGCCTCCTTTCTTCATATTCTTCTTTGCAGGCTGTGACAAATCTTTTAAACAACGAAAGTGTGTCTGACATTGACCGTCTCCGCCTGGTGATGTTATATGCCTTGCGGTACGAAAAGGAGAGTCCTGTTCAATTGATGCAGCTTTTCAACAAGCTGGCTTCTCGATCTCCCAAGTACAAGCCTGGGGTAACTATCAATCTAGGATAACCTCCCTGCACACTTTGAATTTTGCCCATATTCTACTTTCAGAGTACAAGCCTTAGGGTGTGATAATGGTAACATGTTTACAGATGCATATGCCTGTTTAAGGGTCATCAATGATCAGATATATTATTCATGAATGAAAAAAGGAAGATGAGATCAGATCGTTCGTCAAATTTACCCTTGTCAAATCTTTCAGCAATCTTTACTCTTAACTGATTTGGGGGTTGTGGTAATACAGACTGAAAGAGTTGAATTTATTTTCTCCTTTTTAATTTGATTATGACTGTTGTTGGACTTCTTCTATCCTTTGCACATCTTAGGCTACAGTTATGTCGAGAGATCTTGTATCTTTTTCTGTGGCTAGGTTAAGAGAGAACTGTTTTTATGTATTGACCATTAACTGTTTTTGATATAATGATCATCATGAAATGGCAGCTTGTCCAATTTCTCCTGAAGCAAGCAGGTGTGGATAAGCGAACTGGGGATCTTTATGGGAATCGAGATCTTTTGAATATTGCTCGTAATATGGCTCGTGGCTTAAAGGTTTGGGCTGAAAAACTGCATTTCATTCCTCTTCTTTTGAATCCACATTTAGTTGCTCATAGATATTATTTCCAACTTTGTCTAGGGAGTTGAAAATGTATACATCCAGCACCAGCCTCTACTCTTCCAAACCATGGAAAGCATAATCAAAGGGAGGATGAGAGATGTGGACTACCCTTTTGTTGGGAATCACTTTCAACAGGGAAGGTAGGTGATATAAAGAATGGAAAAATTATGATTATTGTTCTGTTGTACTTTTGAAATTAATCTGTGGGGCAGCAATTGGTATTAACAGCTTGAGTTTGTCATTTGAGTTAGGTTCCACAAATTGATGCCCCAAACTGCAGATCCATTTAGTAATTGTATTTACATTTTTAAGTCAAACACAAGTTGATGATTGATTAGGTGACTCATCAGGATGCACTTAACATGGTTAATATATATTGTATTTGTTTGCATGCACTTGTGTTATATTTAAGCTGACGGTAGACATATTTAACCCATCATCATAGTTATTTTTCATTCAACCTCAATCACATCACAAGAGAGATTTTAAGCTATCATGTTTAATACTTTATTTCTAATATGAAGTGGTTAACTAGAATCTCAGAGCAGAACAGTAGAAAAAATTTTTTTTAGATGATTGTATTCAAGGTCACTGGCTTTGACTTTGGGCACTAATTGAGAGGGGGCATCCAGAATTGTGAATGAACCATTGATGTCAGGTAAAAGACGATGGGCTGTCGTGTCACCTTTCATCATGGTCAAACATTTTTGGTGGACTATTGATATTTCAGGCATTGGATGCCATTGAATGGTGATTTAAGCCACATTATGCGCAAACTGCAAAGACAGTGGACATGTTTTGCATGACGTGCAGTATCAGTTGGCAGGCTTAGGGCCCTGGAGAGTAGATTGGTGCTTGTAGCAGTTGATCCTATCAGCAGTATTACTTATCTATAACTTGACAGCTAATTTGAGATTCTGTCTCATTATGATGTCTACATCAGTATCTTAATCTACTGCTCATTTTCTTCCTTTGACACTGTTCTAATTCTCTGTAGCTTTCTCTGTTCTCTAGACCCTCAAAGCTTAATTATATTCTGTTGTGGTATTGAGCATAATCGCTTTGGTGGAAGAAAGAAATCTAGTTGTGTTTTAGAAAATGGAAAAGCAACCAATTCCTTGGATTCCATTTCAAATGACATAAACTATATCTTTTGTTCAGGCCACAGGATGTGGTTATTTTCATTGTTGGTGGGACAACATACGAGGAGTCTCGTTCAGTTGCTTTGCAAAATGCTAGCAATTCTGGAATTCGTTTCATACTTGGTGGTTCTGTAGTTCTTAATTCAAAGAGGTATGGGTTTCTCATTGTTGTGATCTTCTAATTGATATTCATTTGTCAGATGTTGAACTGAAATCAAATATTACAGTGCTACCTATGTTTTATGCATAGCACGCATAACTTAGAATCATAAGTTAACTTGGTACAGGCTTTGTCAATCTTGCATCTGCAGCTTCTGTTTGCCTTTTCAGTTTCATGAACAGAATGATCTTAGCATCTAAAAATTTTTTCCATGGATACATTTCCTAATTTTTCTCTGAGGGATAGGAATTTAAGATCAGTTTGGAAATATTTGGATTATTTATGTATATAAGTAAACAAAATTGATAAGAGGATACCTTATCTTCCATTTACGGGGTGTTTGGTTTAGCTATTAGATATAGCTAATAGCTAGTAGACATACAAACAACTGAACTTAATAAACCTTTTAAAAAGGCAACTAATAACTGATAAGACACCTATCGGCTGCCTTTCCTATTAGCTCTAATTATAGAGATGTTCATGAATTGCCATGTACTTATTTTATTATTTGACAAAAATGCCCGCAATATTTTTAATGATTACGACAGCCATTTATAATACGTTGGCTTCTCTATTATCTATCAAATGTGGGTATGACGAATTTTTGGAAGCAGGTTTACATATATTTTTTAAGTTTAATTATATTTATAACTTTTAACTACTGCATATAACTGATAGAGAGACCTAAATGCATTTAAATATTATATTATTTTATAATTACATTTATTAAAATTATTTAATTTTTAGTTATATATTTTAAAAATAAATCTTAAAAATATACTTTTATAATAAATTACTAATTATATATTTATTTTAATATTAAATAATTAATATGATATATTTATTTTAATAGCAAAGTAAATTAGAGAATACATATCTTTATTAGTCTTTTTAATATATCGACAGCAACAGTTAGATATAGTTTTACGAAACACTTAATATAAATTAATTACCATTAATTATCAGTTATTAGTTATTGACTAGCTGTAACAACCATGTTCAACAGTAAAACTAAATAGGCCCTTAGTAAATATTTGTTCTATCTTGATAGAACTTTTCTGATGAAGAAAAAAAAAGTGATAGGAACTATGGTATTGGGACCTAACATCTAATTGAAACATTTCTTTTACTTATTTAGCATTATTTTGGTCGGAAATGCCAGGTTTCTGAAGGATCTCGAAGAAGCTCAGAGGATAGCACGATCCAGCACCAGTGTTGTTTGAAGTTCATGCGCCCTTTTATACATAGCTTTTTGAGAGCCATGTACATATTTGTTTGCGGCTTTACATGGGACAAATGTTCAGATGGCTAGGAGTGGGCGTAGATTTGCTACAATGGATGATGGGAGATGTCAGCCCATTGTTACTGTACAAGCAGGTATAATCTTCACCCGCTTGCATGAGAGTTGCAAAGTGAAGAGTCTGCGGAGGCCTAAAGCCATGTAAATTCATGGTGAAGGATGTAGTTATCTACCCTTACTGTCCCACCAGAAAATGAATATTCAACTTTTATACCAATTTTGGGCCACCATGCAGTTGCCTGATGTCTATAGTGACTTGGCAAAATTTGTATGTTTCTACTGTGGAGTACAGAACAAAGAATTATAATTTCACACACAAAAGAAGGAACCTACATTTCTGTTCATTAATGTATACGTCCATATAGCTGTGCCTTTTGAGTCTTAATCTATGATTGTAGTCTTAATCTTTGACTTTTGTTTAAACTTGGGCTTTATATTTGGAGGTGACATCTTTTGTGGAAATTTCGGCACGCCACTTGAGCAGTTGTTGTCTGGCTTGAACAAGCAATGATTGGGAAGCTATATATATATATATATTATGGTTTATTATTTTATTTATTTATTTATTATGTATGTATGTATAAAGGGTGTGGATTGATGCATGTCTATGTACAAGAATCGTCTGTGTGAACATGATCGGATGATGAAAGTTAAAGCACCATTATCAAGAACAAAAGATCTGCGCAGCTAATTTAACTAGTGGATCATTGATTAAAAAGTAGTACCTGGCTCTATTTGGATAAGCAAAGCCAAAAATCTGTCAGGTATAGGTTGGCTGTGACTCGTACGATTACCAATGACCAATGATGAAATACCTAACCACTTGTCTTCTATTAGCAAGTAGTAGTTTTTACAGATTTGGTATCAAACAAAAAGTAGTATCCCCATCCCAGTAATGGCAACTTCACCACCTTCCCACTTTAGCCTTAAAATCCACACTATAAAACAAATTTGGGTTCTGAATTCGTTTCTTTCATTCATGGTTTGATTTGCTTATTGCTTGTGGTAATTTAAGGAATCAGAGTCGGATTTTGAGGATCTTGCTCACCTTGGAGAAGGGAACTGAACTCCGCAGCAGCGGCTGCAGTGTGTGTAGAATAGATTCTGAGTTCTAGATTCTATATTTCTGTTCTCTCTCTCAGCAGCAGCAGTAATTGCTCCTACATATTTAAATTTGTATAGTTATCATTATTACATATTCCTGTCAAATCTCTTTGAACAGGAATTATGATCATCCATTGGTACAAGAAAATAGTATTTAAAAAAAAAAAGTAAAAAAGTAATTTATAATTCTGAAATTTATTAAAATCATAAAACAATTTTGCCAGTGATTTGATTTTTGAACTCTTTAAGAAAAAAAAAATATTTCATTAAATGTAAATAAAATATAACTTTATATTATTATATTTTACATGAAAAATTTTAAAATAAAATTTTAATAAATTAAATTTAAGTAAGAATAAATTATTACGCTCTTAAATAATAAAAGATTGGTTTGTAATTTTTAATAAAATATAAAAATTATTTTATAATTTACCTTGAAAAATTCTTTCAAATATCTAATAATTTCTCTGTTAAAAAGATTTTTGGATGAGCAGGTAGTATATTAATTTTCTATCTATCAACTATGATTAGACTGTGGTAGTCTTTTCAGTTTATTTTCTTGATCAGCTAAGAATTAGCCTACTGTTGTAGCTGATAATAATTTGTTGGATATACTTTTTATTGTTAGAACTTTCTATTTCTTTAACTGCAATGCCTATTGCTCTTTGTCATCATATTTAGTACTTCATCCACACTTCAGCAGAAGAAGAATCCCCCATCTGATGGATAATTTATTCTCAATAAGTACAACCCTACTTCTTTAATGCAATTTCCTTTGCTATAATAATAATAATAATAATAATAATAATAATAAAATTAACCACTACACTCAATTTTTATAAATATACTTGCTGAACGTTTAATAGTCTTTAGTTGTGAAAATTTAGTGATAGAGTTGGTCTTCATAAACTATTGGTTAAAGTTTCAAAATGATTGACTTAATTAAACAATTAGGTCATTTAATTATTATTTTTTAATTCAAATATGAAAAATACAAAATTTAAACCTTTAATATTTACCATTTCAATTATTAACAATTAAGAATACCATTAATTAATCTTGATCTTTTTCTGTACTTTTGTTTTGATTTTAGGGGGTGTACAAAGTCATACAATCTAAAATTTGAAGAATGTTCATAGATGAGGACAAATATGATTTTGGAAAATTCCATGCATATCAATATTCTTTTCTAATTTATTAGGTTGACTATACACCTAAGTTCATAATCTTTAGCATAATTATTGAAATCTCATATTTTTATCGATTAAGATTAGAGGCTAAAATTTAAATTTTATTTAAACTAATATATATATATATATATATATATAACTGCAAAAATCATTCTCCATGTAATTACTTGTTGGCATTCTTATCTTCTGATTAACTTTGTTAAATGCTTATAATATGCAGTACTTGGTGTAGTTTCCTCCTACTTCTCATAATAATTAATACTTTAATCATTTGTTTTAGTCATCACATCTTATATTATCTAACTTCATTAACAATTATTTTACCATATTAAATCCATCTCCGCAATCTCATCAAAAACAAAAGCTGGAGAATTTGACTAAAAAGAATTTCTCTTTATGATGACACGGTGTGATCATTCCGGGAAGTGGAGATTGAACTTATTCAGAAAATTAAATATTCTTTTAAATAATAAAGGACTTGAAAAGGATGAGATTAAGAAAAGGTGTGGCATTAAGGACACAGAGTTAAGAGACATACACTAATTAATTAATTAATTAATAATAAGAGCATTAAGGGAGCAACATGATCAAAATATTCTTAGCGTACCAATCCAAAATCCACAAAATCGGATAAATTACATTAACTAAAGGATTGTCATAGAGTGTAGATGGATTATAATAGCTTATACATACATTACAGGCTCAAAATCTAGGTCTGCCTCAACAAAACTGCCTCAAATTTAAGCTCTGATATTAGCTTAGAGATCAAAAGACCAAGAAACTTAGGTGCCCCTTAGCTAAAATATGGAAGGACAACATTTAGCAGTAACAGCTGCAGCAGCAGTAGCAATAGTAGCTTTCTCTGCATTTTCCTCCAAACCCATTTCAGCGTTGGGCGTTACAGAGACCTTTTTGCAGTTCTTGGACAACCATTTTGATTGCATGTACTTAGCTTTTCTCCATGGAGGAATATGGAGACCCTTCTCTTTAAGTGATTCCCTTGTAGCTGGACATATAAGAGAGATTATCTTGCTAAGTCTATCTTCAGTAGTAACAAAGATTGAAGGAAGAGTGGCTATGAGTTCTTTGTAGGTCTGCGTAGGTCTTGCCACTTCAAACTGAGACCTGAAATCCATATCGACTATTACTCTTGTTGGCTTGCCGCTACTGTTGTTCATCATCACCTCTATATACTCGTAATCCCCTACATATTGAAATACTAAGATCCAAAAGAAAAGCCAGATCAAAGTAAATCAATCATGAGTTTACTAAATTAGCTATTCATGGAATACTAACCAGAGAGTGAGAGAGAGAGATACCTTTAGAGCAACGGAAAGTAGAAACCCAAGAAGTTTTACAAAGAGAGGCTTTGTAGCCATCCATTTGCAATCTCATCACCACCCATTTTTTGAGACTACTTGGTTCTCCCATATTTCTAATATTAATCAAAATTTTTTCAAGAACCTGTTTCTCAAAATCAGTAGCCTCCAAAAGAATAACCTACATATACAGTCCCCAGCACAAGAGAAAAATTAACAAGTATCAGACTCCAAGAAAATGAACAAGTAGAAAATAATCAAGTGATTTGAAGAAATTAATGAATCAAAAACCTGCAAAATGGATTGAGGTCTAGAAGAAATCATGATGGGTGGAATATTATTGGGTGTGTTTGATTCTGATTCATAGTAGTCTCGAACCATTTGATCAAAGAGTTCTTCATCGCCGGTGCTACCCATATTATGATGCTTTTCTTTCTTTCTTTCTTTCTTTCTTTCAAGAAACGGAAGATTGTAAAGGCAATTCCTTCTTAAAGTCAAACACAGCTTGTGCGTCACAAAACTTGAATGGAAACTGGAATTATAGAGTTATATTTTGTCCTATTTTGGTTAAAGCAACCAATTAAGAGTGATGTCATTTTGAAAGGCAAGGCAGATGTTGTCATTTTTATCTCATCACCATCAATTCTGATCATCTTTCCGCGTACAGAAAGAGAAAGGGAGGCTTGGAGGTTTCATGATGAGTAGATAGTTTACATGGCATGCAATGCATGGCCTTTGGGATATAGATAATAACATATATATCATTCTTATGCCACACAAGATTTCCTTCTGGGCCCTCACTTGTCTGGTTTGGTCTTTGTCATTAGGTAGCTCCTCTGCGAGCAGTCGAGGCCTTCATTCAATTTGAAATAGAAAAGAAGTGTCCTTGACGGCTCTCTTCTAATCACAGCAGGAAACGAAAGATTGGTGGACGCAGACGATGCCGATAGTTAATTGCTGTTTGCATTGAGCCTCTCAAATTATTGTTGGGGAATATATATTATCATTAAAGTTTATGATTTAAATTTTATCAAAATGATATCTTGAGATGTTTTTGAAAGTTAAATTATTCTAATACCCAATAATTTTAATTAAAATTAATATTTAATTTTTTTATATTAATGAAATTTTTATTATTTATATTTTAAAAAATATATTATTTAATTTATATATTTTTTTAAACTTTTCGACTATTTCATTAAATTTTTTATTATTTAATAAATTTTATATCAATTAAATTATTATTTAATTTTTATATTTTAATAAAATTAATTAATTAATCTTATATTCTAAAAAATATTACTATTTAATCTTTATATTTAATCTTTATTTGAATGAAATTAATTAATTGATTTTTATATTTTACAAAATATATCTCTATATGAAAATAAAAATTTTAATTTACAAAAATTAAATTGTTTAAATATTTTTATTTAATTTTTTGAACATTATTTTTATATTTTTTAATTTTCTTGGATTATCACATTGATTACTTAGGGATATAAAGAAATTGTTTTTCTTTTTTCTCAAGTAACTTATATTATTTTTTATCAAAAGATGAAAAACATAAACAAAATAAGAGAGAGAGGGATATAATTGCAAAGAAGGAAAGAAACATGGGGAGAGACAAATGAGGATCAAAGGGTAAGAGAGAAATAAGAGGGAAATGATAATGACAGTTTAGGTATAAAAAAAATAACTTAGAAGATTAAAGAGTTAACAAAATCAAATTATATGAACTAACTAATATATTTTTAAAAATATAAAAATTAATTAATTAATTTTATAAAAATAAAGAGATTAAATAATAGTTTAATTAACATTAAAATATATTAAGTGACATAAAAATAGATAGAGGGACTAATCATTTTAGTGAATTAAAAATAGAGAACTAAATAACTTATGTTTTAAACTAGAGAAATTAAGAAGTTAATTTTATTAAAATATAAAATCTAAATAATAAATTTCCTTTATTGAATAATGACAATAAATAATAACTAATTTAAGGTTTAATCGTGGTCAAATTAAAATTTAATGAGTATATTATTAAATAAAAATTAATTATATATTATAAAAATTAATAATAATGTGTTGTTATAATTAGTAGTTTAACATATTTTATAAATAATTATAAAAAATAAATTTAACTAAATTTTAATATATAATAACTTTTAGAAAATTCCAAAACTTTTAATTAAAATTATAAATTTCGATGCATTAAATTTTATGGCATAGTAAATTTAGAAATTTTATAAAATAATATATATAATTAATAGAATAATTAATTTAATATAATTAATTTAATTTTGATTTACTTACGAAAGAGTTTGTTTGGATTAACTGGTATTTTCAAAAAAATAGTTTTTATTTAAACTTAATTAACTATAGATTCAATTTTCAATTAAATTAATCGAAACGTCTAATTTAATTATGATAATAATATTAATATCATTAATTGATTGATATGATAATATAAAATATTATTTTTTAAAATAATGAATTTTATAAATAATGAGAAATTAAAAGATTATTTTCTCATTTTTTCCCTTTTTTTAATGAAAAATAAATAACTTGCTGAGGGTTTTACTAAGAATCACCACCCTTTGCCTAATTAGAATCACTCCCCTCTCCCCCTTCTCTCATTGCCTCTTCTCTTTCAACCATTGAATTGTCCTATTCATTCGCATTTGTCAAAAGCAATCCCAATTAATTCTAATATGTGGTGGAGCCTGAATTTATTATTAGGGATTCAAGTAACACTTCGTGGAACATGAATTATTTATTATCTTTATTTATTAATTTTTTTAATAATATAATTTAATATATATAATTTTTATATTTAATATTTTTATAATCATATTATAAAATTTATTAATATAAAATGTTTAATTAATTATAATTTTATTTCACATGTTAATAAGTAAATAAGTTAATTATTAGATTTTTTTTTTATTTTTTAAAATTATTCAACTACACCAATATAATGATAAATCAATTAGATAATAATTATTTAAAATATTAATATAATTTTAAAAAATGATTCTCCCTTTTTTTGTTAATTTAATAGAAAGTTTAATTAAAAATAATTTTTGAAAATTATATAATATGATAAATTGAGTTTTGGAATTGTAAATTTAAGAATTTTAAAATTCTTAAAATATATAATAGAAAGAATTTTTAGATATTTATTTTTTTTTATGAAATAAGTTTTTAGCATTTGAATTTAAAAACAATTATATTAAAGTTAATATTTAAAATGAGGAATAGGCCATTCACTTCTTTTGAAATCTTTTATTTCAAAAATTAATATAAGACAATATTTTTTAAATTAATAATCTTAAAAACATTATGTAATATACTACAAATTTTAATTTATAGTTAAAATTAAATTAATATTTTAATCAATTATTATAAGTTCAAATAAATAAGTAGTTCAATAAAATATGATTTTTTTTTTAATTTAGAATGTGAATTTAATTTTAAATATATAAAATTATATTAATTTTAGTATCAATTTAATTTTAAATATACACAACTATATTAAATTCTTTTAACTACATTAAATTTTTACCCACAAATATAGGGGGAGCCATGGCCCTAGCTTCCTCCCTCCACTGCTAATTCCAATAAAATCAATATTTCTAAAATTTTTTATTTTAAACTATTCCTGCTATCACAAACTCTCAATTGATTTACAACTTAATAAATGTAAAAATATGGGCTACATGTCATTCAACCTTAAAAATTGATTCAAAAGAAAATTATTCAAGTCTTTATATTATATTTGACACTATGATATTATAATCGATCGATGTGAGACTGCACATTCTTCTCACGTTCAATATGAATATTTTGAGTATAAAACTTATAGAACTAAACATTTGTGAATAGTTCAAGATCGAGACAATAATGGACTCTGACACTCAAAAGAAAATTGTTTTGGGGTAATCTTCATATTGGTCCAACCAAATTTCATAATAATGAAGATTAAAAACAAAATATAATTTTGTACAAGAGAATAATGTTACTGAAAGGTATTGCAGCCCAATAACGACAGTTCTTAAGGCTTGTTTAAGCTTGAAATTTTGTTGATCTAAGGTCATCTTACTATATTGAAAAGACTGAAATGGCAAAAACCATGTAATGAATAAACTTAGAAAACCCAGTTGCTGTCGCTGCAAGCTGTTTATTGTTTACCATATAATATTCATTATTTGTATTAAGAAATAATTGGATTATTTTTTTTAAATATATAAAAAAATGAAGAAATTTAAAATTTAAATTTTGTAGAGAATTGTGAGTTTATTATTTTTCTTATGAAAATTAATTATTTAAAAGAAATAGTTATTCATGATATTATTCCTTAATCTTTAATTAATTATACAATTCATCACTTGACGTATTAATCCATTAATTCATCACTTTTGAATATTTATCCTAAATATGAGGTGGACGTGGGGGAGTCTATTTTTTAATTTATATGAACAAATATTAATTTTAATGCATAAAAATTATCAAAATTTTTTTTAATTATGTTAATCTACTTTAACTCAATCATACTGAAAAATTTTAATTTTAAATCTCAATTAAATTTAATACTTTTAGTTTAATGAATCAATACTAATTTTATTTGTACTGAGTCGACCCATTAAGAATCTCTTAATAAGTATTATCTCAAGGATCGAATATTTGATAATCATTCATATCAAACACCGACTAACGAAGAAACCTAATTTTTTTTAAGGGATCTGAGCCTGACCCTACTCAATTTGGAAAGGATGAGTCATGACTCGGCTTTACATTTGCTGGCAACAGGTACTCTAATTCTCAACTACCTGAGCCTACTGGTCACGTGGATTTCAATTTCGTATATGTAGAAAACACACCATCTCTATCTTATACAATCATCACCACCAACCTGATTGTCTCAGCCCGGGCTATGGGTCCCCGAAATTGTATTTGAAATCGACGGTTCTTCTCTCGCCTGTGATTGCGAATCTTGCATTTTGCCGTGACACTAGCCTTTTCCGTATTTTTACATGTAACAAAAACCTGCGTCATGGTCTTGCCAACCGCCTAAGCAAAATCAGTTCGCTTTATTTTATTTTTTTTCCAAATTTCTTTTATTTGCAAAATATTCACAAAATAAAATTTTATTTTCCGTGGAAATTTTGTTCATAGTATCTGATTCTGCGGGAAAGTTTTGGCTACCAGGTTTGAACGCTACATCATATGTTAATTTTATCAACTTCATTTCTCGATAACACAACTTGATGACTATTTCTCGCTTTTGCTCTCGGATTTTTGAGATTGTAGGCTTTGGGAATGTATTATAGGGATTTCTTCGCTTTTGCTTTTCGATTTTTTTTTTTTGATATTGAGGTTTGTTCTGCTAAATGTGTTTTGTTTGATTTAGATATTGAGTTACGTTTAGAATCATAAGAAAACAGCTTAACGATGACTCCTCTCTTGTTTCTTTTTCTCCTTTTTTTTATATATATATATTTTAATTTTTAAAACTTAGTTTCTGGGATTTGTCTGCTTTATTGGAGTCTAATGCAATTGGTTAGTGAGTTAAGCATTTGCTATGCGCTTTATTGAAATTTTGCTGAGAATGAGAATTTGCTAAATCAAGAATTTTGAAATTTTTTATTTCTTATTTCCTGAAAATTTAATCTTTAAAAGACTGGTTATTAAGGCAAGCAGGATTGCGGTGTGAAGATCAAAAATAATATGTTCCTTGTGTCTTTTCATATTAATATGAAATTTTTTTTTTATTACAACTGTTCTTTTGAATTAGCTTATTCTGTTGCTTTTCAATTGCTTGAAGATTGACATGTTAGATATTTATCTAGTTTTTCATCAGTTTAGTGGTAGTTCATACTTACTGATGTTTACTGTTGCTATTGCGCTTATAGGTATCACCGCCTTCAACGATTTCTCCACCTGCCCAGCAGATGGTAGACCTATGTTGTCCACTGTTATAGAAGATCAATTGAACACTGTTGAAAAGTGATTGAAAGCAAGCATTTGGGAGCATAGAATTTGCTTCAGTGACATTATTAATATTTTCCTGAAGTAGCACTTCTCCTTTTATCAAGCCGGCTATACATATTGACTTGTTAAATAGCATCGTTGTATGGTCCTGCTCCATGGGATGGAGGGGAGCTTTTTGTTCTTTGTTTTTCGTTTTCACTCTGGTAGAATCCACAAGTAGTTCAGGGAAACTTTGGACATTAAATCTGGGTGCAGATTCTCTTGCAAATATAGGCTGGCCAATCTTCAGTGCTAGCATATTCGTGCTTGTTGCTCTTGCCCTGTCCACATACCTTATCTTTCAGCATTTAGCTGCTTACAATCAGCCTGAGGTTTGTTCATATTTTTATTCACGTCTTATATTTGGAGTTTCCTTTCACATTAAGTTTTGGTGCTACACTTTATATTTGGTTTGGATTGGCTTCACTAGTAAGAGTTAATCTTATCTTTTTATTTCATTTAGTATTATCCTTTGAACTTGATAGCAGCGAGTATGATTTTAATTTCAGGAGCAAAAGTTTCTTATTGGACTCATTCTGATGGTTCCTGTCTATTCTCTCGAATCGGTATGATAAAGAAATCTATTATTTCTCTCTCTCTCTCTCTCCTCTGCTTACTTTTTCTTTTCCTTATATTTTAAAATTTTTTTTAATTTTTTATGGAATTGATATGTAGCTGGGCATAGTTTTTGCTTGGGTGCAACAACTTTGATTAAAAATGGTAGTGGTGGTATTATTATTCAAGGGTATAGATCAATAGGACTGATTATTTTCATTTTGGGCTAATTGCATATTTTATGGTCATATATATGGGAAACATTTATTGTGGGAGGGAACAACGTATCAGAGAGCGTGTGGAATGTGAATGTCGCAATTTGATGTTGTAGGGAGATGCTTTAGCAGTGACGAGGGATTAGGGTCTTAAGAAAACTCTGACAATTTGGAAATTTAGCCTATTTGTAATGCTCAAAGTACTATAGATAATTGGACAAGCTGGGGATTATGATCTAGTTGTCCTACATATCCTGTTCTTAAGTATGATCTACCTTCCTTGCAAAATTGACCTCATATGGTATCTAGCTCTAGTTAGTAAATCTTTTAGCACTGATTGTACATGTCGGATTCTTAATGTTAGATGCAGACTCAATTGCTGCACACTGTATGGAACTATTTCTGCACTCTTTGAAGCTCTGTTATGTTATTTTGTGAGATGTCTTCTGGTCAGCAACTTTTTCTTTACTTTTTTTTTTTCCAAATAGAGTTACAAGTTTTGGCATGCTGGTATAAGATATGATATAACTGCTTTAAAATATCATGCAAGTAGATGTTTATGCCATTGTAGCTTGAAGGAGCTTCAGTATTCAGGCTTGCTGAATGCTGCTTTACTTTGTCTGTCACAGTTACTAGCACTTACTTCACTTCAAAATGTTAGAATCAGAGTTTAGATGAGTTACCCCACATAATATGCCATGGTATTGTGAAAGCTTTAATATATTGGAAACTGTTTGCTCAGACTTGCTCAAAAAATAAAGTTTGCAGGGTTTGTAGTGGCTACTTATGCCCCAATTTTGCATCAAAAGATTATGAGGCCTTTACTAGTCTACTGTGAACAAATTGGGAGAATTTTGCTATACATGGATACGTTTTTTCATCCAAGTTGTTGGGCTGGTAGATTTGCACATAATGCTGCAAAATAGTATATGTTGACTCAGAAGCATAGCCATAGCTAATTGAATTTTGTGGTGTGTTAAATACTCTTTTTCTTAGGGGCATGTTGTTGTGTGTTTGTGCTTTGCCTGTGTTTTAGGTTTTGCATGTCCACAATAGCTGCCTATTAGTAATGATTCTAGCATCAATTATGATGCTTTTCATATTAACACTTGACTGGTTTATTATAAGAGGCTAAGAGCTTTTAGGTGGGCCATATGATGGGCTCATTTCATCCAAGTTGTTGGGCTAGTGATTGCGTAAAGTCTTACAGATTATAAGCTATTTTTTTCTACCTCTGGATTTTGGACTAATTCTCAATGTTGGCTTTCAAAATTTCTTGAACAGTTTTTATCGTTGTTGGATTCAAGTGCTGCGTTCAACTGTGAAGCAATTAGGGACTGCTATGAAGCTTTTGCAATGTATTGCTTTGAGAGATATCTGATAGCCTGCTTAGGTATTGCCATTTGTAATTTTATTTACCTAATCCTGATAGCCTTCAATCTTTATAACTCCCCTTTATTTTATTTGACAACATTTTTCTGCTTTAAGGTGGTGAGGAAAATACGATTCAGTTCATGGAAAGTAAGACCCTAATCACTTCTAGTATACCTCTTTTGGAGGAGTCGTATGCATATGGAGTTGTAGAGCATCCCTTTCCACTGAATTGCTTTCTGAGGGATTGGCAACTTGGTCCTGACTTCTATCATGCTGTGAAAGTGGGCATTGTGCAATATGTATGTGGTTGCTTGTTGAATTAAATCCTTCTCTTTGTTATAAAATCAACCATTTGAGATTACTGAAGAAACATATACACTCTTCAGATGATATTAAAGTTGATCTGTGCACTCTTAGCAATGGTTCTTGAGGCTTTTAGGGTTTATGGAGAAGGCAAATTTGAGTGGAGATATGGGTAAGATATCCTTGCTCTTTATGTTTAGCACTCTCCGCATCTTGAAGTTGATTATTGTGATAATTTTCTGTTTGTTATAGAATAGGAAATAAATATGTGATATATTCCTATATTGGTTAGCATAATTTTAGGGATTATTCTTTTCCTATTTAGGGATTTGAGATTATACACACACAAACATACACGATTAAGAGTTTCCAGTTCAAACTTACACTGTTAATTTTTATTTTTTTTCCCCCTAACCATAAATGCGCTGCTGCCTGTATGACTGTCAATTTGTGTCTCATTCAGTATCCAGGGTTTTTCCCCCACCACGTGATATGATATAATTAGAAAAGAAGCTAATGCTTTTCATTATTGTGATTAACTTGTAACTGAATGAATGGGATTCATTTGCAGCTATCCGTACTTGGCAGTTGTTCTTAATTTCAGCCAAAGCTGGGCCCTGTATTGCCTTGTGCAGTTTTATTCTGTCATTAAAGACAAGTTAGCACCTATTAAACCACTGGCCAAGTTTCTGACATTCAAATCAATTGTTTTCCTGACATGGTGGCAAGGTGTTGCTGTTGCATTTCTTTTCTCCATGGGAGCCTTCAGAGGATCTTTAGCTCAGGAGCTGAGAACACGTATACAAGACTACATCATCTGTATAGAGGTGTGCAATAGACTAATGCATTATTTATAAATACTAGTCTGTTCATTACTCTAGTGGCTGAGCATGCTTTCACTTGCATGGATATTCAAACTCTTAAACACAGTATGATATTAATTATTAATGGTTAATATATGGTAATATGCTTAATTCTTTTTTTTTCTTCTAAAAAAAATTGTGGGTGAGGTGGGTATTCTTAATGGTTTGCGCTGGTAGTTTGGACAGGAGAATGATAAACAATACTTGGTTGGAATATGAACTTCATACCTGATAATGATGATGTATTAGCTCTTTTATTTGATTTATTATTCCATCTTGAACCAAATAACTTAAACAGCATATGAAGGTTGATTAGTTATGTTATCCTGACACTGGATATGACTGTTCATTTGATTTTTGTGTCAAATAGACACTTCAGCAATGTGAGTGTGAGTAGTTCTGGCACTGAAATGGTTATCACCAGGACTGCCCATTTGATAGGTCTTATAAGTGAAACTGAAATTACTGATAAAACTAAGCAATGGCTTGTTCTACCATATAAGAGGAATCATACCTCAGTAAATCTTTATGTATTGATGAATAACCAGTGCTGCATCAAGTCTTCCCAGGATAATGATTCTTTTTATCTGCAGTACTATTTCTGATTGGACCATTTTAGGATAAATTGTTGCATCTGATTTCTGACAATTCAAGGAGCTATCTGATATCACGTTTGGTGAAGCAGATGGGTATTGCAGCTGTAGTGCATCTTCATGTCTTCCCTGCTGTCCCGTACAAGCGTGGAGAGAGATGCGTTCGTAATGTAGCTGTGATGACTGACTATGCATCTATAGGATCACCTCCGGACCCAGAAGAGGTCCAAGATTGTGAAAGATACAGCAGGTTACACCTAGCTTGGCATGATGATAGAGAAAAGCGATTGAATTTGCCCGAGAGTGTTTGTGACGTCGTCCTTGGTAGTGGTGAAATTGTGAGATGCTTGTGCCTTTTCCTTAGTGGATTTGAATTCACTGCTGAAGTTGTACCTTTGTACAACAATGACATTATGAGATATGAGATGATTAACCTTTTACATTTTTAGTGCTTTGCTTACTTTCTTCCTATGTCGTGCTCTTGCTTTACTTATTTTCAGATTGTTGATGACATGAAGTATACAGTTTCACATGTTGTGGAGCCAGTTGAAAGGGGAATTGCGAAAATAAATAGGACCTTCCATCAGATTTCTGAAAATGTGAAACGCCATGAGGAGGAGCGAAAGAGGAGCTCTAAGGATGACAATCATCTTGTCCCCTTGAATTCGTGGACGAAGGAATTTTCTGAAGCTCATGATAACCTCCTGGAAGGCAGTGTCAGTGACAGTGGTCTGTCTAATAGCAAGAGACCCCCCTATCAATCTAAAGCCACTGCATCAAGGGCACGTACTGATAGATTACGTAAGGTGATGCAATATATGAAGGTGGGGTAACAAATCAAATGGCATTTTTGAATTCATCATCGCCTTGAGCAAACATCAATGAGTCCTAGTAAAATCCACATTTCTTGGTTCTCTTTACTTGTACTTTCACACATGATGTTTTGTTTCAAGGGTGGTGAACTCAGTGACACTAGACCTTGAATTCTAACTGAACTTGTACAGAGAATATACTACAGAGACTATCAACCATGTATGCTCATTTAAATTTTGCTGCAGAGTTAAAAAGAAAAAGAAAAAGAAAAAGAAAAAGAAAAAGGGACACTCCCACTGTAAATTGAAAAATGGTACGGATGATGGTTTCGTTAGCCCTTTATGTGCAAGTAACGTGAACAGGGTCTCTGCCCTCTTTGTTGTGCAATTATGACTACATTTGTTGCTGAATGTTTTAGAAGATGAATACCCAATTTGTGTTTTGTTATTATTGTGTAAGATAAAGAGTTGGTTTGTTAGTGGATTATTAATTATCTTCCATGAGTGCTCATAAAGTGACTGGCAAATCTATTATCTTATATACGTTGTTGACTCCCATTTTGGATTAAAGCATTTTTGATGAAGTACTGGTGTTGGAAATTTGTTTGCATTTTTGTAGTACTTTTTATATGCCACAAAATATTGATCATAAAGAGATTAAAATGTTTTTGACGTAAATAAGATTTTCCATGTAAACATGATTAAATCTAACTGAATAAAATTGTCATTATTTTAAATTATATTAATAATTTATATAAATGTAATACTAAATTCGAAATTTTATTTATAAAAAATGTATATTACCAAAAAAAATTTTACGCGTGCAAATGAATATATTAATTTCCTTCGAATTATTAGGTAGCTCCATTTGGAAATGTGGATAAGGAGTATGGGGTGTACATGAGTCGTTTTTGACGGGTTTAATATATTTTGTCAATTAAATTGAAAAAGTTTTGATAGTATTTAAAATTAATAAATTAAATTATAAAATTATATATATTTGATTTCTTACGATAAGCAAATTTGATTTAATTTGGGTAATTTTTACTTGTTGCTTTTTATATGTTTTAATACTTTTTTAATTTTTATAATTCAACTCTTATTAAATCTTTTTTATATATGTATTATTATGAATTAATTGAAAATAAAATATTAATTTAAAATATATTATTTAATAAAAATAAATAAAAATAAAACAAAATTTTTTTTACATATTTCTCATATATATATATATATATATATATATATATATATATATATATAATTTGGGTTTAGCTTTTATTACGTTAATTCGAAATTCAAATTAAAAATTTAATTTATAATTTTTTTCAAATCATAATCAATATTTAAAAATATAAAACTATTAATTTCCATTTGAATTTATTCAAGTTGGGTTGAGGTGAACTGCCTCGCCAAAAAAAAACGCAGGAGAAGTAGGGACTGAGAGGATATTAAAAAAGAAAATGGAGGGTAAAATTGTCATACAAAAATCAAGGGAAGCAGACCAGGGTTTTTATTGCTCATCACTATAAAATGACAACTGCAAAGTCTGTTGGTTTAGGATGGATTTTGGCACTCTCTTTCAAATCACTGCCTTCATGGAAATGGTCTCTGGTGGTGTTTGATTTGGTTAATTAAATTAGATGACATTGTAGAAGCAGGGGATTTTGTTTTGGAACTGATGGGCAGCGATGAGGAGATGGAGAAAGTCATGCACCACTCTGATATATAATTGAGGTGATAAATCTCTGATACCCATATTATACATCTCAGCTTAATCTTCATTTCAAATCCTTCTTTTTCCTCTGTTATCTTTGTGTGAAAAATTGTATTGAAAAGAAGGAAGCGAGTGATGACAATCACCACATCATGAAAAATTTTATTCAGGCAAATTATCTTCGGGAGAGTTTGACAGCAGACTAATTTAGAAAATTACACTATTTTAGAAAATCTTAACCGAGCCCTTTATTAGACTTCGTTCATCATAAATGAAAGAAAAATTATTATTTAATTTTGTATTTTAATAAAATTAATTATTTAATCTTTCTATTTTTAAAAAATTATACTATTCCTCCTTTATTTTAAAGGTATTGAAGGGTTGAATTAGGGAAAAAATTTTGTTTTAAAATTATGAGGGTGAGTAAATAGTACATGTGCTAAAAGTAGAGAGATTAAATAATATAGTTTTTAAAATAGTAAAATTAAATAATTAATTTAGTTAAAATGTAGGGATTAAATAATAATTTTTTTAATATAAATTATATAAATTTATATTTTTAATTTGTAGTGAATTGAATCTTAAAAAATTATTAAAAAACATAATATTTATCTTTTTGATTTATAATTAAATTTATTTTTTTGAAAAGTATAATTAAATTTATTAAGAATTAAGAATTGTGATATATAATAAATAATTCTAGACTTATTTGACAAGTAAGCCATTGTTACACACATTGTGTTTGGTGTTGCTTGAATTTGGACTCCCATGCATTTAGAAAATTATTGCTATTAGACTTTAACTTATCATGTATATATATATATATATATTTGTAACTCACATATTTATTTATTTATTTCTTAGCATATGGTGATAAGTTTTTTCCAGTCATCTTCATATCATAGCATAAAGTGGCTACTCCAAGTCCACACTCTGTAATATTATGTAACATAATATAATATTCAAACTTGGCTACTACGTTATAAAACAAGAATTTGATAGGTATTGTCCAAGTGATAGATGCTTCTCAGATGCAACGCACCTTAGAATATTGTAATCGTTAATGTTGACCCGCAAGCATTGCCAATTTGGCATTTGGTATGGTGCAAAGAGTAGGTTGAGTACATTACCAGCTCCTTTTTGCCTATATAAAGCATGAAAATTAGATTGAACATTTAACGGATAGCAATTATGGCAGTAGATTCAGCTTCAGCTTCAGCTGTTGAGGGAGATAAGTATCGTTCTTACTTGCATGGAGAAGGAGAGAAGAACACCAAATGGAGATTTGGGGGTCCTCCAAACTATGATATTGTTAACAAACTCTTTGAAGAAGGCAGAACTAAGGTTTATATACTTTTGTTAATTGCCTGTTTCTGTTATTTCATTGATCAGATATCCTTTTTTGGAGTTCTGAGCTAGTAATTGTTACGTGTTTGTGTAAGGTATGGCCTCCTGGTTCAGTAGAAGAGAAAGTGCAGAACCTAGTGAAGACATGGGAAATGGAGGTTTTCAACAAGACCTGCTTTGATGATTATAAGTCAATCGATCCAAAAAAGTATACTTTCAGCCTAAATGGTAAAAATACCAGTAGTTCACAAGCTGATTTGTATAATTTTTTTCATTGGAACGAGTCAAGTGTCTAAGCTTAAGGATATATACCTGGCCTGCTGCAGGAAGGAAACCTATAACTTTGGAAGAGAAGAGGAAGCTTGGCGGAGGCTACAACACCTTTATGCAGACCTCCTTGCCGGTGAAGTTCCGGGCCTATGATCCTGAAAAGGAAACTGTGGAGTCAGCTCATGTGGCTTTTACAACAGCATTCCCTAGGGGGTTTGCTTTGGAGATTCTCCAAGTTTATTCAGGGCCACCTGTGATTGTATACAAGTTCAGGCACTGGGCTTACATGGAAGGTCCTTTCAAGGGCTATGCTCCCACAGGAGAATTGGTAGAACTCTTTGGGATGGCTATTTTTGAGGTATCTCTCTAGCATTCTTCTTCTGTTTCTTCTCCTTTTAGATGGACTTAAGGCGCCTCTGTTTTCTTTCAAAACAGGTGGATGAACACATGAAAATTGTGAAGGTAGAGTTCTTTATGAACGGTGGAGAACTGCTTGGAAGTCTTATGAAGGGTGCTTCCTTGGATGACTCAACCATAGATTCAACTTCAAGCTGCCCTTTCTTGAAGGGCACAGGGTAGCTTAAAAACAGAACTTGAGCTAGAGGCAACCTGAAAGAATGATGCTTGCCCCAATAGGCATATATGCTAGAGCTCATGTTCTTTTCTATATGGATATTATTATATTTGACTTGCTTGTTTCTTTGTAATAAATTTCTTTATTGTGTTCACCTGCTTGAGCAGTGCGCATCTGTGCTAATGAAAATTTTATTTCTGAGATATATTATTAAATAAAGAAGAATTAGACCAACCAACACACACTTTTGACACAGACCAAGTCTTTGTATTGACAAAGAAACCACACTAGACTGGCTTAATTTTAATGAATCCAGCTCTATATATTCAACCTGAAATCTCTGAAAATGCCTTGAGGTTTACCAAGCACTCCAGGAGAATCCTCAAGACAAAGTTAATCTAATTCTCTCTTGAATTCTATCCTGATCAATTCCATGGAGTTTGTTAATGGGGATTGATAATAAAGCAATATTTATTGCATCAATTTACCTGAAACAAGTAGAATTTAAAAAAAAAAAAATTAATATACATTGCTAGCTGATTTGTTCTCTATAAACTATCATCGTCAGAAGGGCTCTTGTGAGTTGCTATGAGTTCTATACTGGTGAGAATCAGGCCATCTACGAGGGTGCCAGTAGCTGCAAAAGGCATATCATACGTTGCGGGTTAACATATAAAAAATATATTGAAATACAAAATTAAATTTATGAGTGAACAATCCCACTGATATGGTCTCCTCTAGATTGAATAGTATAAGCGAATGCAGTTGAAACATGGAATTTTACGTGTGGAAACCAGAGCACAGCGACCGTAAGAAGCACTTCGTCTCTTATCAATTTCGTTTGGAGTAAAATATGGGGTTAATCGTCAAAAAAAATCTTAAAGTTTGGTAATTTTTATAATTAAATTCTAAAATTTACATAATTATCAATTAAATTTTAATATTTGATTGATGCCTTAAATTGATCCAATCGTAAAAATTCGTTGGTATACTTAACAAACTTCTACGTTAGCTGTCATATAATTATTGAAAAAGCCAAATCAGAAATCACAAATTTACTTTAATTGCTAAAAAAATCATGAAATTTATCAATTTTTACAATTAAACTCTGAAATTTACATAATTATCAATTAAACCCTCACATTTTATTGATGTTTCAAATTGATCCGACCTTTAATAAATTATTAGTATACTTTAACAAATCAAAAATTATTAGCCAAATTCTGTTCTGTAGATACTATTACCTTATCCCATTCCAGTCAGCTTATAAATTCAAGCCAACACTAACAAAACTTGTTCACTATTATTATACATATGCATAACAACATAATACATCCTTTAAATTTTTTTTTATCTTTGTCAATGCTTTAACTCTGCTTTGCATATTGTTAATCAGTGATCATTTTGATTAAACTTTTTACTAAGGTACATCCATTTTTTAGTGATTTTACTGTAAATCTCATTCAACTCTGTGACTTCTCCTTAATAGCATTTTTTTGCCAAAATAAATGCGTAAGTAGCTCCTTCTCCTGAATATCACAAGGTAGATCAAATCACTACAAGAAAAAATAATTATTCTCCTAAATCAATTGTTTATTAATATTAATTATCAATAAACTTATAAAATATAGCTCCCAATCAAAATAATCAAAACAAACATTATTACAATTACCTACCAAACACCACATATTAATAGTTTATTAATAATCGAATCAATTTGAAATATTAATTAAACATGAAGTTTAACTAGCAATTATGTAAATTTTAAGATTTAATTATAAAAGTTAATAAATGTTATGATTTTTTTGGCAATTAAATCTGATACGGTATCTTTAGCGATGATATACTAACTGACGTAAAATTCTAGTTAAATATACTAACGGTTTATTAACGATCGAGTAAATTTAAGAAATCAATTAAACGTGAAGGTTTAATTGATAATTATTTAAACTTTAAAGTTTAATCGTAAAAATTTATAAATTTCAGGTTTTTTTTAACAATTAATTCTAAAATATAATGATTCTTGTTCAAAAAATTTGTATTTCTTTTTTTTTTCAAAAATTAAAAAATTATTTAATAAAATTAATATATAATCAACAATTTTATTATGATACATATACAACAGTTTTACCTAATAAGAATTCGAAAGATTGAGCCAATAAATTTGGTGGAAAGTTTGAATTCCTCACTTGATAATAGATATTGGACATGACACAATACCATTTCGGCTTATTAGGTCCACACGCTTGGCGCACCACACCGGTCCTAATCATTAAACCTACCTTTAATTTTGAAATTGTACATGTCGATTTGTTCATACTATACCTTTTTTTTATTTATATTTTTTGTCATATATAAATACATAATTTCAAGTTATAAATATTCAAATACATTATAAAATAAATATATAGACTGGTTCCAACCAAACCTAGAAAGAACAAAGAAATGGCTTATTCTGATATAAAAAGATTGATTGAAACATATCATATGCATGGCTTTTGATCCCTTACCAACTAAAATCATATCTGCCCATCACATCTTTTCTATTTTTCAATTGTTGTGTTTGCAACTGTGCATACCTATGCGATGTCTAATCTTGAGGAACGCTTCAAGAACAGCTTTAAAATCTTACACCATGAAATGTAAAGAAGAATGCCTTGAAGGCAAAGCCAAAGAAATTTCAGGCATGTTACTGTAATGATTGCCTTGATCTTGATATCAAATTTCACAGTAAACGTAAAGAAAATATCTTTCTATAATTTGTTGCCCTCAAGAGGAAAATTAAAAGCATTCAAGCTTTGGCTCTGTAAGATTTCTAGCCGATTGATCTTATATCTATGCTA
Source organism: Hevea brasiliensis (assembly GCF_030052815.1). Taxonomy (NCBI): domain Eukaryota; kingdom Viridiplantae; phylum Streptophyta; class Magnoliopsida; order Malpighiales; family Euphorbiaceae; genus Hevea; species Hevea brasiliensis. The sequence goes on from NC_079504.1 coordinate 12,154,530, forward strand.
TTGATCAAGACACGTATAATGGTTAATACTACTTAGTCCACGGAAGAGAACCTGGGTAAGGACCAGCACCACAATATCTGAATAAACCTTCAATTTCAGGGCAGCCATTAGGATAAGGGATTGACCGATGAAAGGGATCACGCCCAAGTTTTTTACGCCGAAGCGTACCTGTACACCCATATGGATCTTCTTGAAATTGAGCCCTTACCAGTGCCTCACCTTTCAAAGCTGCTTCTTTGGAAGTTGATGTTGTTGGAGTGCCGTAGTAAAAGAATCTTGAATCCGGAAAACCAATTGCAGAGCGATGCAAGTGTGAAAATCTTTCTTTCTTGAAGTTATAACTTACAACCTAGCTTCCAAATGCAATGAAATTAGAACCAAAATTTGACACAACACAGAAAGCAATCAAGTTGCTACAGGTATTTTTATTTTCCTTTTTCAATACTACATAAAGTGATGTAGATCACTAGAAACAATAAAACACACAGAGAAAGAGAAACAAATGCTCAATTTATTAATTCTCAATATCAATAATTATCATAATAAACTCTATTACAAAATACCTATAAGACATAGATATTTATGATAGCATTTGTAATCATACTAATATTAGAATTTGAAATCCCCAAACAAGAAATACTAAGCAAATTCTAGCTAGAAATCCCAAATCAGCTTAACTTTCTAAATAAAATAAAATAAAATACTACTTTCTAAATAATAATAGAATTCCTAAATAATATAAACTTCCTAATCAATAGAAATCTAAACTTTCCAATTTTATAATGAAAAATTAAATATAATAATAATAAAAGTTTTATTTCCTTGACTGCATCATTCTCCCCTAATTGGAAAGAAATAAACCTCGAGTTTTATAGTGCGAAAGAATTAGGAACAAAATTTGGAGAACAAAGAATTCTATCTTCTTGAATTGTAGTAATAAGAGTGAAACAAAAACTTCATGCTTTCCTTCACATCTCTGAAAACATATGAACATATAAAATCAGTCATAACAACAGTTGAAAGAATCTTTAATTCACTAGGAATAAGATAGATAAATCTCCAATTTTCATTGTCTTCCCAAGGGTCTGTTTTTCTTCTTTCCCTATGACAGATTTTTCAAGCTTTTCTTGCTCATCAGCTTCTTTCTTTAGAATAGGATGCTCAAAAATTTCCAACTCAGTCTTAAGATCTTGGATTTCAATATATGAAGGACTAACAACCAAAGCTTCATATTCTTCTAGCTGCTCTTCTTGTTCTTCATCTACAAGTTGTTGTTCATGTTCATCTTCAAGTTGCTCTTCTTGTTCTTCATCTTTAAGCCCTTGCCTTGCATTTATATTTTCAAGAGTTTTTAATATCATGCCCATCTCTGCTTTTAGATTAAACATATATTTTGTCTTCCATGCTTTAAGTTCTCTCTTCCTAACTCATAGAAGTTGTTTGATAGTTTGATATTTATAAAATAAGTCAGATGGAAAATATATAGCACCATCATATGAATCTCCCCAATAATATATTTCATTTAGTTGTACCTTATAGTCATCGATTTCAGATTGTGATCCTTGAATTTTAGTCCATAAAAGATATCTTGTAGTCATTGATTTCAACTTTAGTCTTTCAATTCAGTCCACTGCATCAGTCTCATAGAAAACAAAAGTTAAAACTCTTATCAACCTTAAATATTCATTTTTTTCCCAAATCAGATGTCAAAATCAAAATCAGCGAATCAAAATTAGCAGGGAAGGGTTCTACCACAAAATCATTGACATGGAAGGGGCGTTGACGTGGTGGTAAGCTATCAGGTGATGTGGTTGGCATGGAAATGAGGTGCCTGACGTGGCTGTGAGTCGGCAACTGATGTGGATTAACGTGGCAGGAAGATCAGGTGCAATTGGCTCACAGTAAGCAATGTGAGCTCATTTGGGTTTTGATGGTGGATATGAATCAACCTAATGTGCGGGTGTGCATGAATGATTCGACGAGCTTTTCGGTGATGAAAAAGCATCTAAGGAGTGTTGCACTGCTGAAATCAAGACCGGAGTGATTTCAGGTCAAATTTGACTCGATCAAAACTCTCTGCCAGGGCACTGTTTGGCAGCTAGACTTACTTCAAGAGGATTGCATAGTGCTGGGAAGATGTTTGGTCGTGGCAGCACAACTGCCTAATGACTGGATGATGGTCGCTTAGAGTTAACAACATCTAGGCTTTGTTTTTGTGAAATAACTCAGTAGAGAAGGTCTGAAAGAGAAAAAAAACAACACAAGGGATGACGAAGCGAAAGGAGTAGGAGGAAACGTGATGGCAGGGGTAAGGGAAGAAAATTTTTTCAAACCAAATTGATGTAGAACCAATAGAACACAATGGGGAAGAGAGACAAATTCTCAATAATAATAATAATAAATTCTACCAAAAAACTTCAAAACATAGGTGTTTATTATAGTATTTGCAATCCTAAAAGAATTAGGATTTAGAATCCCAAACAAGAAAATTCTAAGCAAATTTTAATTAGAAATCACAAACTAACTTAACTTTCTAAATAAAATAAAATATTACTTCCTAAATAATAATAAAATTCTCAACGAATATAAACTTCCTAATTAATAGAAACTTAAAATTCCTAATTTTACAATGAAAAATTAAATCACAATAATAATAAAAATTTGATTTCCTTGACTGCACCAGGAGGAAGCAGGAAAGACTAGACTCAGCATAAAAAAATGCTTTCACAGTTTTTCACGTGTACAGAAATAGGATTTCAATTGAAGACCCCTCTCTTAATTATGGGTGCTATTACTGTTGTTGCATGACAATAGACTTGAAGTTTCTTTAATTGTTTCTCTTGTAAAGCACATAAAAAATATTTGTACTTGTACAGCTAACTCCAGACAAAAACAGAACCTTTAAACACAATGGACTTACTGTTATGTTTTCAGGATATGTGCCAGTAAGCTCTCGGAACCGGCAAACACTAAAGAGAAGATTCTCAAAGCTGTCTCTTGCATGTTCTTCTGTCAATGCCCTCCATCTCACACCTTCTTCATTTCCTGACAATTACACATTTTAAATACAGAAAAATCAAGATTCAGCAGTTTAAAGCCTTCTTGTGGACTGGACAAACATCATGTGCCATTCATAATATTAAGAGCTGTGAATTCCAGTAAAGTACTGGTTCAGAATCTTCAGATAGTGAATCCATCAGGCAGCAGAAAGTGATGCTGTGTTCTTAAAATAAGATTTCATGCTTAATAGGAAGCTAAATTTTCTAAGCCAAAATTGTAAAGGGGTAATCACTGAAACTCAGATTTGGTTTACAACCACATGCTTTTTGGAAGTCTGGACACATCAACCTAAGAAATTTAAGTCAGCCAAAGGCCAGAATTGCTCTCTTACACTCATATAGCAATAGAGTACAGCAGTAATGACGTGGTAAGCACCATATGATTTAATCAATGTTTCAGCCATTCAGCTCCCTATTTTCATCTTTTCTAGCAAAAATATATTTAAGATTTCAAAGCCAGAAAACCACTCACATGCCAGTAAACAAGCTTTGATTAAAAGTGAGCAATGTATTCTAGTTAGAGATGCATAAAATAAAATATTAAGAAAAAGTTCACACAATTGCAACAATGTAAAATGGTATGGTTCAAGTACTTGGTCAATTTTGTTAAGAGTAGTGCATTCACTTCTAATAAAGTAACTGTTGCACTCATTTCATATAGGCATTTTATGATAGTTTTGCATCTATTTTGCCCTTATATTTTAATATATTTTATGTTTTTAGTTTTATTTTAGCTTATTTGTTAACTTTAGTTACTTTATATTTGATTTTTATAATTTTACAGTTTTTAATAGGTTTTTATAGCAAATTGAGGGTCAATGAGTGCATTAATAAGTGATTTGAAGAAATTTGGAGTCTCTTAAGCATGGAGGAAAATTGAAAAAATCAAGTCTTGAAACATTAAGTTGGCCAAAATTTGCTTGAGATTTTGCTTATGATGTTGCTCAGGGTATGTCATATTGCTTAACCTTAAGCCTAGAGCAAGTCGCAAGTCAAGCACAGCTTAAATCCAACACATTCAAGTTTTCATCCACAAACTTGCCGAGATTTGCTTAAGGTTCTGTTTGAGATACTGCTTAGGGTACGAGGCAGTGCTTAAGGTGCAACTCAGGTCAAACTGGAAGTCAAACATGAGCAGAAAAAATTCATTTTATCCCAAACCTGCCAATATTTGTTGAGGGTCTGCTTAACCTTAAACAGACAGTGCATGCAGAGACCGAAAATTGCTAAAGATGTTGCTTAGGGTAAGCAGTACCTTAAACAGACTGCCTAGAACGTGAACAGCTTTGTTGACCTGGATATTTTTATACCTCATTTCCTATCCACTCATTGGCTCTTATCCATTTTTAGGACAACTTTTGGAACCATATAAAAGCATCATTTTCTAGTCTTTACCACAAGAAGAAGTGAGGAGAAAGGGAGAACAACGAACAGAAACGCTAGAAAAGAATAAGAAGGAGAAGAAGCACACCATTTCTGCTGGAAAGCTGCTACCAAATAATGTCTACCTGCAGTTTTTCAGAGTTTTGAGCTCTCCATCCCTTGGGTTTTTCTATTCTTTGTCTATTTTTATGTTTCTTTTGTTAATTTTATCATTTCCTCTTGTAAATTTTATCACGATAGAATAGTTTTTCTAAGATTTCAGAGTTGGGTTATAATGTTTTGAATTTATTTGTGAATTTGGATTGGGTTTTATCTAGATTTATATAAATATGAGTTTTGATTCTTTTCCTTGTGTGCTTTATGACTTACCTAATGTTGTTTACCATTGGGTCTAGTTTTTAATCTTTGATTGAAGAACCGAAAGTTGAAAATCATTGATAAATAATCAAGGATTAGAACTTGAAATCACATAGATTTAGAAATCACCTATATTTAGAAATAAATTAGGGTTTTAAGAGGATTTATTGATTAGTTACAAAACTTAATAGGTTTTAAGTTAATCAAATGTCGTACAAAAGTAGGTTTGGTTTTCTTAAAATACTCTTTCGTTTACTTGAAAAAGATATCAAAAGATTTTAGAATCAATCACCTTCAAACTCTATTTTCTTTTAAAAATTAGATGACCCAAAACAAATCTCAATAGATTTAATTCATAAAACCCAACTATGAAACTATTTTTACTATTAATTAATCTTTGTTTTTGCTTGCACATTATTAATTTAGTTAATTTTTGCTTAGATTAAGACTTTATTCACATTACCCATTGCCTATTTTCTTCATTTTCTATTTAAATTTCTGCATTTAGTTAATTTAATTCTCTTGCAAATTATCATTAGTCTAAATAATCGAAACAACCATAATCTAGTACTTAAACCAATTCATCGTGGGAACGATACTTTACTTATCACTCTATTACTTGATACGACCGTATACTTGCAGATTTACGCATCAGTAACAACAGATTTAAGCTTTCAACAACTTTCAAACCATTCAAAGTAGATATGTATTGCAATTTAGCCTAATTGTTGCACAAATAGAAGTATTGTGAAATTCTCAGTAACTAATTGTAAGCTGATAATAAACAACCACATAGACTCTCATTCTCATAAGCTATATGTTGGGGAAAGTCATTTGAAATAATGAACCTATTCCTATTAAATAAGTTTGGTAATATTAGATATGTATAAAGCTAGTGACCAAGTTTCAAACTACTATATCTATATCTATATCTATATCTACATATCTATATAAATATAATAAAGCTGATCTCAAAATGAATTTCACCAAAAAGTGCCAAGTGGCGCTCTATTAGATTTTTTTTCCTTATTTGTCCATTTTGCCCTTATTCCCCTAACAATTTTACAACATCAATTGATGGCATAGTGACATGTAAATATTGATAGACCTATATAGCATTTGATTAAAAAAAAAATTATGACAATAGTTATAATTTAATTAATATTAGAAAAACTAAGAGTCATAATTATAAATTATATAAACCAAAGTAGCCTTTTTATTTTTCACTATAATTTTAAAATCATGTACTTATTTTTTTATAAAAAAAGTTATGAGAATAGTTATAATTTAATTAATACTAGAAAAACTAAGGGTCATAATTATAAATTATATAAACCAAAGTAGCCTTTTTATTTTTCACTATAATTTTAAAATCATGTACTTATTTTTTATAAAAAAAATTATGACAACAGTTACAATTTAATTAATATTAGGAAAAACTAAAAGTCATAATTATAAATTGTATAAACCAATATCACAAATAAAAAAAATACAAATAGAAGACATAATGTCCAATCAAGATCTTCTCTCAAACCTATCAAATGATATTTTAGTAAACAAGGCATTTGAAAAAGATGATAAACAATTTGTACAAATACCACTAAGGTAATATTTATCTTATAAGAATTTATTTATATACATTTTATTGGTATCTTATTATTTATTTTTTATATTCATTTTCAATTTATATTTATTCTTAGTATTTATTTTCTTTATATTTTCACAATTTTTTATAAGCTATTCTTAAAACATTTTAAATAAATTAATTATAAATATAAATGAAAAACTATATAGTCATCTTCTTATTCTATTAAATAATATACAGATGGTGATTATACTTGCGCAACGTGTGGGCAAAAGCCTAGTTGGTGTAAGCAGATGCAATATATGGTGTGAAGCCGAAAATTCCTTTTCATCAAAAGAGCTTATAGCATTGTTCCCTAAGATTCACTTCAATCAATGGCCACTAAAAATGCATGTCAAAATAAATATTCTTAAATTTTTCTGATAAACATTAAAGATTAAATTGTACAAAATAAAGAGTAGTCAATTATGGCTCCAGGGTTAATGAAGCATCAACTAGTGGGGGCTATCTCTCGGTTTATTACTTCTTCTTTAATTTCCTTTTAACTTTTTTTTTGCTCATATCCCTTTCAGCAATAGTCTAACATATAAAAATTGGAAACCTGATTTTACTGCCTGAAAAAAAAAATTGCATGTTTCAACTTGGAGATCAGTTTCTTAAATTCCTTTACGAGATTCTAATGCATCACTGGCCAGTAAATTAAACTAAAAAGTGGAAATAAATTTTCTTGATAGAATTCTCACGTCAATAGATGAAGAGATTGCAATTGCAAGAATGAGCAAAATATAACCCCAAGGAATGAACAAACATGATAACCTTCTCAATGTTAAACAGTTTTCATCTTAAAGAATCAAAAGTAGATTAGTATTCCCAAGTCCGTTAGTCATTTCTACACAAAGTAAGACATCATAAAAACAACAACACAGGCGAGAGAAATACAAAACTCACCAAACCATCCTTTTGATTCAGCAACAGTCCAATAGCTCTGTGCTTCACTACGTGGACCAGCATCTTTTCGAGTCTCACCGCCACTAAACAAGAGCAAAGCCCTATCATCCTTTGCTGTAATTTCAACTCCCTCTTGTATATGAGTCACAAAAGTAGCAGCCTGACCTGGATTTCTCTGATAAGACTCTAAAAACCAAGAATCCTCCTTATCAACTCTCTCACAACTACTACTGGTATAAACCGAATGCCCAGCCACCGTTACAAGATTTTTAAGCTTAGCAAAAGGATAAACATTCGAACTCATATCCAATTTCCTGTAACTATTCATCGTTCGATACCGGCTCTCATATAGAGACAAAACAACGAGAATAGTGATCCCCAAAGACAATGAAATGATGAACACAAGAAATGGGTGCAGCTTGTAATAATAGTGAAGCCGGTTAGCCAGAGATTTGAGCATTTTGAAGGGGAGAAAGGAGGAGTTTTTTGACTTTCGGAGCCTTTTGATGGTTCCTGATTCTAAATCGAATTCACCTCTTGGATACGCATTGAAAGATTTGGGACTATTTGCATGCATGTTCATTATAAAGAAAATCCAGCTTATAAGCAGTGATACTTATGGAAATCAAGCACACCCAGATAGGGATTTGGACAGAAAAAGGTAAAGCAATGGAATCATGAATATGACCAGAAACAGATTCGGATAGACAGCTATCCTTTAATCAATTTAAACACACCCATATGAGAATTTAAAGATATTAAGCAATGGGATCATATGTTATAATTCAATTGCTGAAACCAGGCACTGTTTTACACACACACAGAAAGGAAAGCCCAATTTCAATTGATCAACGGATAAATTTTATAGCTTGGGAAAGGGAAATCACACAAAACCATGAACACATTCGAGTAGAGAAGTCAATAGGGTAGCGCAAGTCAGAACGCTTTTGGAAAACAAGCACGAATAGAGAGTGATAGAAGAACTCACCAAAGAAAGTTGATGAAATAGTTGGTTGGTTAATGAAGAGAGAATTCCCGGTCTTCGAAATAATCAGATCATGAAATGCTCACAAGATTCAGACTCTTGGAAAGAGTTGTTATAGTTGTGTTTGGGAAATTGATGGCATATATACTGCAATGTTTTTCACGGCTTTAGGAGATGAGTGGAGAAGACGACTAGCAGTTTACTGCTGCCCAGCTAGAAGCCCGGTTGATCTTAGATAGCTTCGTCCAAGAGGCCCATGTGAAGCCCAATTAAACCCATATTCCTGCAATACTCAAACAAATAGATTAAACTACGATTTAATTCCAAAAGTTGGGCAAATTTTATAATTGAATCCCTACACTTTTAAAATCAATTAATTTATTTTTTGAGATTTGATAAAATTTATAATTTAATTTATTTATCTAATTTTTCATTTAATTAATTATTAATTATAATAAAAATAACATAAATATTCTTAAATCTATATGTTTTTTATTATAAATAAAATAATCTCTTAATTTAAACAAATAAAATTTTGCACTATTTTTAGTGCACAAATGCATTCGATAATTTCCCATTTTAGTATAAAAAATATATATATTTTATGCAATTAATTTATAATTATAAATTTTAAGTCAATATATTTTAGTATGAGGTATCCTCTTCTTCCACAGTAGCATTTTCCTGAAGTAGGACGGCATAGTCTTCGCTTCTGTCTCTCTATGTTGCTGCTAACAATCATGCATTACAGACAAAACATGCTTTGGAATTACCGTCATGATGGCTATCCTTCGGTGTTTCTAATCCGTCCAACTTCGTTTCTAGTTTCTCCAGGTCATCCAATTCCTGGGAATCTTTTTATTCTCTGCCTCCTGTAATAATATAGTAAATGACAAGTTCAAGGACTGGCGTTTCTTTTTTCTCACTTAGCCACTTTCCTTCCATTTTCCTATCCAAAACTTTCTTGGGAACCAAACATCTTCATCAGCCATGCAAAGTTCAAGTAATTCGTGTGGTAGAGATCATTATCCTGTAATGTATGTTCACTCAATTCCTGAGGCAGGCAGGCTTCTCCCTTCGGCAAGCCAATGGAACTCCATAGAACTTGACTTCCATCTAGTCCCAAAATCCAACACTGCCTACGATTCAATTCCCTCTCAGTACTCTAAATCCTTCGATTTTGAACTTGTTATTACTGATAGGGACTACTTTAAGCGATTTCTTTACGTTTCACTTGCTATTGTTTTTGTTATCATAGCACTTGTTCTACTAGTTCACTTCTTGCCCCACAAGCATAATCACCATGGGAATTCGAAGAATCTCACACTTGCCTTGAACCAAGCCCTGATGTTCTTCGATGCTCAGAAGTGTAATATTTTGCTTACTTTTTATTAGAGCTAAGATTATTTTTCATCTTGTATAGTTCTGTTTTATTGTTATTTCCAAATAATTTCATATAAATATATTCTTTCTGCAGCTGGGAATTACCCAAGTAATAGTCCAGTGAAATTCAGAGGAAATTCAGGTTTGAAAGATGGGGATTCTCTACCCGGAAGCCTTGTGGGTGGCTTTTATGATTCTGGGAACAATATCAAATTCAGTTTCCCTACAGCTTATACTGTTACCCTCTTGAGTTGGACTGTGATCGAGTATCATGAGAAATATGCTGATATAGGTGAGCTTGATCATGTCAAGGACATTATCAGGTGGGGCAGCGATTACTTACTTGAGGTTTTCGCTCCCCAGAATTCATCTTCCATTACACTATATTCTCAGGCAAGCTGTTTGAAAACCAAAAGCTCCAAGTGTTCCATATAATTGGTCTTGAACTGAAAGTTGCTGAATCATATATCATCATGTGTTGCAATTTTAGGTTGGAACTGGCAATAGCACCCAAGTCGATAACGATATAAGTTGCTGGCAAAGACCTGAAGACATGAGCTATAAAAGACCTTTTTCAGCTTGTGATGGCACAGCTTCTGATCTAGCAGGAGAAATCATGGCAGCATTATCAGCAGCATCAATGGTATTCCAAGAAGATACTGCTTATTCACGAAGACTAATCCAATCTGCAAAGATTTTGTTTGATGTTGCAACTAAGAATGACTCAGATCACGTACAAGGAACTTACACTGCTGTTGATACTTGTGGAGGAGAGGCAAGAATGTTTTACAACTCATCTGGCTACAAAGATGAACTGATATGGGGAGGAACTTGGTTGTTCTTTGCTACTGGCGATGTTTCTTACCTCAGATATGCTACCAATCATTTTGGTGCAGCGGAGGAAGAGGAAACAATATCAGAGAAAGGTGTTTTCTATTGGAACAACAAGCTTACTGCTACTGCGGTAATTCTGATAGAAACTTCTACAAGGTTGAGAAAAGATTTAATTTGTGAATTTGATGTGTGGATAGTATAAAAACCTTGAAGAAACCTTGCAGGTTTTGCTAACAAGACTTCTATACTTTCACGATATGGGATATCCCTATGAGGATGATTTAGGATCTTCATCAGATGAAACCAACTTGCTCATATGTTCCTATCTTTCTCAGGAAACCTTCAACAGAACACCAGGTAAGTTTCGTGATCCAATTTGAACACAATGCACGTAATGCAATATGTGGATATATTTACAATAAATTGTGCCTGGCCATCCCGAGATTCATGATATCCCAACCATTTCTTGATATAGGTGGATTGATCCTCTTAAGTCCCAATAACAGCGAACCAATCCAATTTGCTGCTACAGCATCTTTCCTCAGTAAATTATACAGCGACTATCTTGAACTCACACGCAGTTTGGGTTTGACTTGCAGCAGTGATAATTTTTCCCTTGAAATGTTGCAAAATTTCGCCATGTCTCAGGCAAGCACATGAAGCATCACAATCTGGAATATTGCAGGCTATGACATTAGATATGGTCTTGCTATTGCTTTTTATTTCCTCCATTCTTATTTTTCAGGTAAATTACATCCTAGGGGACAATCCTATGAAGATGAGCTACATGGTTGGCTTTGGGAACAAATATCCAACCCAAGTTCATCACAGGGCTGCATCAATCCTTTGGGATGATAGGCACTACACTTGTGAAGAGGGAAACAGATGGCTGTACGCCAAAGATGGAAATCCAAATATTCTTTATGGAGCCATGGTTGCAGGACCAGATCAAAATGATAATTTCTTGGATAAAAGGGACAAACCACAGTTCACTGAGCCAAGCATAGCAGGCAATGCAGGTCTAGTTGCAGCTCTCATTGCCCTTCATGATCCACCACCTAATCCTCCTGATTCAAATGGCTTTAGTTTGGGCATAGATCAAAATGGCATATTTGAAAAGATTCATAAGCCTCCTCCAGCTCCTTGAGAGTCTTACAATTTAGTACTGGAAAAAATGAAGGAATTAAAAGAAGAAAATTGAACAGATGAGAAACTCTGATTGCTAATGGTTTGGTGAATAATTGAGTTCGAACAACTGTTTTCCAGGATATTTAGCTTTCTTCACTTTCATACTTTCAATTGAATGTTCCAGGTAAAATATGGGGGAAGCTCAGAAAATTTTTATAGCTAAGTACCACAAGTGTTCTAACAATGAGGCTGCTGCAATTGAAAATGCACATTACACCTTTCACAAATATTTCTGTAACATGAGACACAGAAACAGCATCTTCTCCTAGGATATAACCTTTCTTCTCTTCATTAGAAAGAACTCCAAGATTTTACTTTTTCTAAGAGTTATGAGTGCCATTGACTGGTTTCACTTCATTAGGCCTCTGAATAACATTGTAATAAATATAAATTACAGCACTTTTACTTGGTTAGCCTACCAAGTCTCACGAAAATGCATTTTGTTCAGAGCAGAGGATGATGTGGTCATCAGACTTTTGTATGAGAAGCGAAAAATTAGTTCCCACACCAAATTCTCCATGTAGCTATTCATAGAATTCATATTTACACTAAAAGGAAATGAAGTTGAAGAAAACTATAGGTTTTGTATAAAACAAAACTTTGTACGTATGTTGTGCTTTGATTCTGTGTTTTCTCCTTAGGTAGACTTCAGCTTATCCAACCTGTACAATGTCTGCAAAATTGATATGAGATAAGAGAGATCTAAGCAGCCAACCAAGAAACAGAAAGGCAGTGACCGTGTAACTTCAATGATGTGAACTTGGGCTCACCAGAATAGAGTAAATCTCTTCTAGAACAGGAACAAGTAGTGAAATGAAGGTTTCCATATCCTCTGTAAGTGTGTCATTGTTTTCATCTTTTGGCTTAAGGAGATCAATGAAGGTTTTGGTATCAGGAATTAATTTAAGAGCCACCTGCAATAACTATCTGTGAGTTCAAGATTTCAGTAACTAAGAATTCACCTGGTCATGACTCATGACGGATGCACTTGCTTAAGTTCTTTGTTCTTGATGTTTAATATCTAATATCTAGCATTTTGCGTAAGTTCTGAAGTGGGATTTGCTTTATAGGATTGATCCTAATCTTAGTTCAAACTAAAACCATTAGAGTAAAAAAAAATTGCCAGAGGTGGATAGATATAAGGAAATAGGTACAATTACTCTATATGCAGCAGATGAAATCCATCCATGCCAAGGCTTCAGAGTGATATTGTAAGACTCTTTCACAGCTTCCTCCATTTCCTGACCAGGATCCTTCACTATTCTTTGTAACAAAGCAACAGTAAAATCCAAGGATCTGGGAAGCAAATTGAATTTCTTTTTGACTTAAAATTAACCTTGATCAGCTGCTACAAATTTGCATAATTAATCTATATATGCCCTTGCAGAAACAGTCAGAATAATAATATTTGTAATCCAATAATTTAAAAAGGTGAAGCACATGAGTACATTATTATCGGCCATTAAATAAGCCAAAGGAAGAGGAATATGCATGAGAGGTAACCTATAACTTGTTTGTTTAATTGGAAATAATGTTAATGACACACTAAACTAAGTTGAACCCATGTCCAATATGCTTACCTGGTGAGCCAAACGAAGGCTTTACTACAGCTGGTTCCTTTTCTTGCATTGCCATCATCGGCCTCTTTCTTCAAAATATCCACCAAATTTGAGTATAGAGAAGAATCAGAATCACATTGCATCTCTATTCTCTGTGGACAAGACAAAAAAAAGAAAGTTTATAAAAGATAAGAGCAAGAAAATGACAAATTTCGGACATAGACAGATATGTCCATAGACTGATTGAAACAACGAAACCAGGAAAGCTTAAGTTGTTGAAATGTCATGGGGGCGTTTTTGTCATGAAAGAAAGCCATTTTCTTTTTTTACCTTAACATTCTGGTTGATGTCTTGTCTCAAAACTGCCATTGTTGGGCCTATCTTATCTTCATAAGGACAAACGTAAAAACCAGAAATTGAAGCTGATGTTCTCAAGTGAAAAAGATATGGAGATACAAGAAAAAAGGGAAGAAAAGAAACTGACCAAGAACTTGAATAACCAAATTGCAGACATATAAAAATGGCCTTGTGGGTATATAAGCAGCATCATGATTATCACTAGTTTTGAGCTGGATCAGCAAGGAAAGCTCTTCAATGGCATATTTTATCTCTGACCCCTTCTCCGTTTCTCTTTTTCTCTTCATCTCCAGGATTCTTGTATCTTCTTAATTATTACATATATAACTAACTGGGTTTCTTTAATAGCTTGGAAATTGTGCTTGCACTCTCTTGAGAGAAATTTGGCAGCCGACTGCCGTCTACTAAGAAAGGAGATTCTGATTTGGTAACTTCTTGAAATGTTTTAACTTTTATACATCAGATTTTTCTTTTCTTTTTTTTCATTTTTCTCGGGTAAGATAGTGATATTTGTCCTTGAAGTTATCTAATAGCTACAATTGCAATTGTTAAAACTTGTCTGTGTGCATCTGATGGAACTCATGCCATCCATTCATTCTCTGATGTATTTTGTGGGTCCTTACATTACAAAAGTGACAATAATAATTAATTTCCTTTTCACTGAGGGAGTATTTATCATCATGTGGCCATGGCGATAAGGTTTGAGGAATAATTGGCTATAAAATTTGGATTAATTTTAGCAAAACCCAGTGTTGATTAACTCTTGGGACAAGCACGCGGGCAGAGCTAATTTTTCAATATACAGACAGAATATGAAATGCATTATTGGACATAAAATTGTCTTAATTATTGTTGCTTGAACTAATATGAAAATGCTTTTACCCTGACTTAATGACATATGATTTGGGTTGTTCATGTTGAGAATCGTCAATTATAGTTTTTGAAACGTTCATTTAATAAAATTATGAACTTAAATCAAATTATTATGAGATAATTTAAGAAATAATTTTTGAATCGTCAATCTCAGTTTGATCCCTAGTTTAAAATGATTCAAAGGATAAATCGAAAAAAAAAAGTTTAAAATAATTTGAAAGACGATTTGAAAGTTGTTTGAGGGCAATTTAGAAAAAAAAAAAGAGAAAAATTTTGTTGATTTGAAATTAAGTTATATTTGTAAAAATATTTTATTTTTTTTTAGAAATCTTTCAATTAAAATAAAATAAGAAAAAAAATAATAAAATTAATTTATTTTTAGAAAAAAAATAAATTTAATTGAAAAATTAGAGATAAAATTAATTTTTTTCTTACAAAAATTTAAAAAAAAATGTATAAGGTATCATATTAGGATTAAGAAAAATCAAAGTTTTCAGTTTTATTATAAAATTTGATAATTAAAAAAATAAAAGAGAAAAAAAATTAAGGATATAAAGTAATAATAATAAATTAATTGAGATAATATTAAAATTTCAATAAATATATAAAAATAATAGGATAGAAAAATTAAGAGAGTATTAAAAATTAATGAGAGTATAAAAAATAATTATCTAGAAAAATTTGATATTTATATAAATAAATTAAGAGTGAGCAAATTTTTTTTATTTAAATCATTAATTTTATTAGGATTAAAGTTGATGATTCAATCTAATTTAAAATCACTAATTTATAATTCTTAGAAAATATGAAATTAAATGAAAACGTAAAAAAATAATTTTAACCTAATTTAAAATTAATTTTAAATTTAATCAATTTTAATTTAATTTAAATTTAAAATCGGATTTTGACCACACTTATATATGATCATTCATTTGGTAAATCCGTGTTTGAATTTTTATTCCTCGAATATCTCTACTAAAGAAAAAGAAAATATAATAATAATAATAATAATAATAATAATAATAATAATAGCAGCTTGATATACGTCAACACTTGCAAACCTTTTAAAAGGTAGAGGGAAAGTGGCATCGCTTTTTTTGACTTTCCAATCCAAGGGGACCTCTCGCGGAATCATATCATAAGATTATGTTTCACTCTTGTCAAATATTCCAATATTGCTAAACAAATCATATTTATAGGCGGATGACCTCCTTGCTCAATTGTGATATGTTATTGGACAATTAATGTGTCAGCAAAATTTTGAACATGAATAATGTATATAATAATTTTTATTTTATTTTTTAATTTAACTTCCATTTGAAACTCAAATTCCATCTCAATCCTGATATTTTTAAAAAAATTAATATTATTGCATTAAAATTTATTAATTATGTATAATTTTTTTAAAATAATATTCTCTTCATCAAAAACTTTGATTGAGATATTATCTATAATAGCCACATGGCCACCCCTCCATTGTTATGAATATGACTCATTAAAATTACTATTATCATTCTTTTATTTTTAATAGTACTTTTAAATATAATGAAATTGATGTATTTATAAAATTTATTTTTTTAAAAATGAATATATGGGTATTTTTATTTATTGTATAATGACATAAAAAAAATTCAAAAGAACTTTTTTTAAGAAATTCAAAAGAATTTTTACAAAAACAGTTTTTAAAAAATAATAACTAAAACTATAAACATTTTTCAGTTTTAAAAAATAAAAATAAAAAACTTACAATGATACCAAACGTACCCTAAACTCACCTATTTAATGTTGTGACAATAAATATAGATATTAGATATTTTAATCGGCTCCACTGGATTATATATTTAATATATAATTTACATATTTTTTAATGCGTAAAATTATAATTAATTTAAGATGGAGAATTATTAAATTTTTTTTTTATATAAAAGAGAGTAAAAATAAATAAAAATAAAAATTAGAATGTGGGTATATTTGAGTAAGTCCCGTGATGAGGTGGATATTTTCAATGGAAAATCAACCATACACATCTTGTTCGTATCCCTAAAATTTGAGATATAGACGCAAGTAAAATTTTTTCTCACAAAATAGGGATGGTTACGAAGAAAAAGTTGCTAATATAAGAAGGCAATTATTGTTAGAAAAACTGAGGCTCTAGTAGATAATTATGTGGTCTAATCACAAACCATAATAGGATGAAGCACACCACTCCTCAATAATTGCTCATAAATAAATATTTTAAAAATTAAAAAAAATAATTAAATAGTTTATTTTTTAAATAAATATTAATAATTAATTAAAATATTCTTATAATAACTTTAAAATGTAGAAAAATAATAAGTATAGATAAATGTATCGGGAATAATAATAATAAATAATTGTAAAGTTAAAAAAAATAATATTTTCTTAATTTTTTAAAATAACAATTAAAGATGAGATTTTTTTTTTTTAAAACACCACTTATAATGAGACAGAAGTAATATATGAAAGAAAAAAATACGTGCTTACATTAATTTGAGTTGCCTCTTAATTAATAATATATCTAATGTAATTGGAAATTTCTTTTATTATGGATTTTGTATTATGATTTTAGTGAGTGTGTTTTTTTTTTTATTATTTTGTTAAAAAGATATCAACTAGTTAGAAAGATTTAAATTGAAAATTTGTTGTGAGATTAAAATGGAGAAGATATATTACAATAATAGAGAGGACATAAAAGAAAAAGGAATTATGATTAATTAGCTTAAGAGCACGTTCGATTTAATTTACAAATATTTAAAATTTTAAATAGTTATATATTTAATTAAAGTACTTATAAGTAATTAATAAGTAGTTCATGAGTTTGATAAAAAATAATCTAGAAGTATATTTATTAGTAAAAAAATAAAAATAATATTAAATGAGATTTATGATAAATTAAAAAATAAATAAATAACAATAATAGAGTAAAATATTTAATTAAACTGGCTTATAAATATTAAAATAAAAAGTTAGACTTTCAATTTATTTATTTATTTTTTTACTTTACAAGCTCAATTTATAAATTTAAAAATTATTATAAATAAATAAGTCTTATATTTAAAGTTTATAAATTGAAATTGACTCTATAATCATGTCAAATTAAAAAAAATTATATATATATAAAAAAAAATTATGACTAGTCATGTAATTTATTTTATATATATTTCGACGTAATTAGAAGCCTAAGAGGATTTTTTTTTAGCTCCAATGACTAAAAAAATTAAATATTTTATGTATATTTATAATTTCAACTAAATTTTTAATTTTATTAATTTTGATTCTTAAGCTTTATATATGTTTTAATTTTAGTAAAATTTTTTTTATTGGTGAAAGTATATGAAATCACTAATATGATGTTCTAAAAAATATATATATTAAATGGGTTGGTTTCATTTTTCTCATTAAATAAAAAATTTTATGAATTGAAAGTTTTATTTCGATTACATGAAATTTTGGACATAAATAATCTAATTGGTAATTGAAACTAATATTAAAATTTTCAAATTAATAAAATTAAAATTAAAAATAAGTGTAAAAATTTAAAGTTTTTAATCTTTTTAAGAGGAAGTTTATATTATTATGATCAATTGGCTCAAAATACATAGTTAATAAGTTTAAACTTAAAAATATTAAAATTACTTAAAAAAATTTTAAATTCGAATAAATTGAAAAATAAATCAATAAAAATTTTAAAATGAATCTAAAAATTTTATTAAAATTGTGATAGTGACAATCAGACTGTCTTGAAAAAGAATTGGAGAAGAGAAATCACAGCTAAACGTATCTAACAATTTTCTCATTTCTTATGATTAATAAGTTAAAATTCAAACTTATAATACTCATTTTAATAATCTCATATTAATTAAGGTTTGGTTTTTTTCGTATAAAATATTTTATTGTAATATATATTTAATATTATTTAGCATTTAGGATACTAAAAAAAAATAAAAAATATTTTTATAGTTAAAAGAAAAATTAATTTTTTTAAATAAAATAACTTTATCTTTTCAAAAGGTAAAATTATTTTCTGAATTATAATAATTTTATTAAAATATGAAAATATTTATAAATATATTATATAAATATATATTATTAATCTAGTATTATATTTAAATAATAAAAAGTATTTTTTTTTAAATAAATTTATATAAAAAAATATTTTAATATATAAATTATTTTTCTCAGAAAAACGAAAAAACCTAATTCTTTTACTTTATCAATTAAAATTCTGGTATGCAAATTCAAGTCCGACGTGGAAAGGGTGTTCCAATAATATATATATATATAGCAGTTTTAAAATATATATATATAAAAAAGAATCTTAGGTAGCCAGCGTTCCCTGGGCATGTGGCATGGCTATGATTGTCAAATTTCAGGTAGGAATTGAAATCCAACTAATAATTTCAATTTGAAAGATTAGGGATTTAGAATCGAATTTAGGGATGCTCATCGATTTCAATAGTTATTTTCTTTTGAGGAAAGCATATGATAAACCCTTTCTTATACATAAGAGAACGGAGGAGATAAGGATAAGTAATAATATAGACAAGATACTGCGATACCTTAAAATTTTAACATGTGAATAAAGCACACAACTGGCATACTTACAATTTTTTTTTTTTCAACTTAACTATTTAATTTTTATAATTTGAATAATATAATTATTTTTTTTTATAATTTTAAATTTATTAATTATTCAGTTCATATCTATAATTTTTTTTTCTTTAGCTAACCTGACTAGAGAGAGACTAAATAATTCACGAACTCAAAATAAATCAACTAAACATTATAATTTTCAAAATAAAAAAATTAAATAATTAATTTTGCTAAAATTATGTAAACAGTAATTTTTCCTTTTTAGAGTTAGACTTAGAATTGTGCATGATTCTCAGGGGTCCCGATTCGAATTAAAGAATCGTACTGAATTAAATTTATTTTGATAATTTAGTTTGATTCTTATTTTTTACTAAGAATCAAATCAAAATCATACCAAAATTGAATCGAAAATCAAATTTATATATATATATTTTTTATATGTATTATATAATTTCAATATATTTATATGTGTATATATATTTATGAACTAAATATAACATAATATTATTTTTTATTTCTCTATATATTCTCAATAATTTTAGTTATAAATATATTAAATTACCTTATAATTCTTAATTATAAATTATAATGCACTATTATACTATATATGTTAATTTATAATTATATTTATATCTTATAATTAAATATTACATAATAAATAGTTAAAATATATATTATATAATATATTATTATATTATACAATATACTTATCCTAAATTATATATACACCTTATAATTCAAAATTATATAATTTAGAAATATCTAAAAGTTATATTATATAATATATTATATATTAATAATTTAATTTAAAACTTTAATTCTAATTAAGTATGACTTTTTAAGAAAATAATTATATAAAATTATTTCAAGAACCGATAATCGAATCAGAATAATAGAGAATTAAAATTAAAGAATCGAAAATCATACTGAAATGAAATCAAAACTGAAATGAAATCAAAATAGTAAAAAAATGAATTAGAATCATATTAAATTTTCTATTCAATTTCAATTTTTAATTGGACTCAGAATCAAACTGGAACCGCACATTCTTTACTAAACTTATTGACTTCTTACAATTTTACCCAATGAAGTGATGTTATGGTTATTAAGTAATGACTAATCCTTCAATATTTTAAAAATGCTTAGCAAAATAATATTTATTTATCTCTTGTAGTGTGAAGTTGGCCTTTGACCATTAAACTAAAAATTTAAAGATAATTATCCTTTTGTCTAGAAAAAATATATGTTTAAATTAATGCAATTTTCATAATATTCTGTTTGAAGAAAAAAATTTATGTATATCTAATATATTCATATTTCTAAATTATAATTATGAAGTAATTTATCAAAAAAAATTTGGTTTCCACCATTATCAATAATTTTTGAAAGTATACCATTGAAGGTAGACCTGATTAAGGGTCAATTCAGAGTTAAAAATGGTTTAAAACTGAAATAATTTAATTTTAAATCAAATTAATTAAAAATGGATTACAGATCAAAACTAAATATAATTTTTTTTAAAAAAAATTAATGATTAAATTTAATCTAATTAGAATCAAATTTAAATTAAATTAAAATCAAAATGTGATTCTGATCCCTTAAATCTCAATAAAATTGACCAGAACTAATTGAAGATTTAAATTTTTTATTTATTTAAATAAAAAATACGATTTTTTTTTCAAAATTAGACTAATGACCTACGAAGACCCATTTGTTTAGATTTTGAAATGGCAAAATATCCTCACCCATTCAACCAAATTACAATGGTAACCTTGCCCATTTAAGAGCAAAAGACGCTTTTTGCCCTTATCAGAGCCTGCGGCCGAGGAGGGAGGCAACGGGCAAAAGCCGCAAAAGGAACACTATCTCCAACAGAATTTCAATAATCAAAGACCCAACCATGGCTGCCACTGCTCTGATGAGTGTGGCGTTCGTAGCAGCAGGCGCACGAATACTGCCTTTCCAGCCCATGTTATCAAAACCCAGTGCAGCCTTTGTGTCTACATGGGCATCCTCGAATATGGGTTTCAATTCTCTGCAGCTCCGGTGCAGGAAGAACAACACTCTGCCCTTCAGGAAGCTCTTAGTTCGAGCTGCTAGGACTGAGTCACAAGGTGTCTCCTTAGGCTTCAGAGCGCCTCATTTTGAGGTGTGTACAATCTTATGTGGGGGCGTGGTTATGGGAATTTGAGGTCATTTTATAATTTGGTAAATTCGAGTGCCATGTGTGTAATTATGAGGTTACTTGGTGTTGTGAATTATAGCTGCCAGAGCCTCTAACTGGGAAAATGTGGAAAGCGGAAGATTTTGAGTCATATCCTGCTTTGCTGGTTAGTTCTCCCCCATGTTTGCATTTTCACAGATTGTTTTGTTGCTTTGTGTGTAACTATTTGTTGGCTTTTTTTTTTTCTCTCTTTTTTTTTAAAATATTGTTTAATGTTCATATTGCAATAAGATATATGAAAAATTTGCTGATGGATAATGAGTAGATAGAGCAAAAAAATGGACTTTTTTTTGTCTTCTCTCTATTTGTAGTTTCCAGAGAAATAACTACCTTAGCTTACCCCACCTATTGGTATTAGAAATTAGTTCCAAGTCTTGTGGAATTCATTGTTTTTTGTAGTATCAAATGGTGAAATCTTCAAGAGTAAGATTTGCTTTTCTGGGTTAATTATTTTACATGCGAGTGTGTGTGTGTGTTCGAGTTTAATTTTGTTCCTTTATCAATTCATTAGGCTAGTGTCATGGGCATGACTCGATTTACATATGATTTTTAACATTCTTTGATTGCTGATGCTTGTGAATCATCACTTACGACGGAAAACCAAAAAAACATGTTGGTAAAGTTATCATGCTACTAAATATGTCAAACACCAAGCAGGGTTGGTTGGTTTTATGTTATAAGGCATGCATGTAAGAGGAAAACATGTCAACCATAATAGAAATTGATGAAGGCAGAAAGCCTAACTTCTGGAGTTCTGTTTCTATTAACACATTGATGATGGAAGAGTACCAAAACTTTCTGTGGGTTCCTTCTCCATCCTACCCTTGAAGGGGCTTAGTGTAATTGCCCTCATATTGGTTTGAAAATTATAAATGAGCTTTAAGGCATTCAAGGTACAATCCATCTGTTAATGTCTTAGATGAACATTATTATTTTTCATTAATCAGTACACAAAACAATACAATCTGAGAAGGCTTACAAAACTTTTAAAGCTTTAAAGGTTTCACCTCGCTTCTCTATCACCTTTCAATGTGGGATAAATTTTCCCACGTCAATATCATTTCAAGGAGGCACAAAAGACAAATGATCCACTTTGTAACAAAACTAGAAGAGTTTGCAAGCAAACACTATAGAAAACCAACAATATTTGACAGTTTTTTTTTTTAATATTATTCCACACTTGAGCATTTTGTAACTTGTAATTAGTTAATCTAGAGTATAGAGAGATATTTAAAGTACCTTCAAGACAATGTTATATGATGAGATCTCTTAAACAGTTGAATAGAAGCTGGTAATTCTTAAGAGATTCCTTTTCTTGTCCCTCGTCAGAAAGACATGAGATGTTCTGTCTCCTCACCTATTTGAACATGCCATCAAGTGAGATGTTAGATTGATCAACTGATGTTGGTCCTCTTCAAATGAGATGAGAATTAAATATTAACAATATTTAATTTAATAATGCTAGTCTGGAATTTTATATGGTTAATATTTTTATATAGTATTTTTCCAATTCAATTAACTCTTCACTTAAAAATGGGACCAAAATTTTGAGTAGAATGACTAAAACTGAACTGAATTTGACTGGTTAATTTTTTGGTGCAGTTTTTTGGTTTTGGGTTCGGCTTTTAGTTTTCCTTTCCTTCCCTCACCCACGCCACCCTCCACCCCCACCCCCCCCAAAAAAAAAAAATCCCCATTAGCATCCTCATCTCTGGATAGTCAATTCATGGAAATCTTTTTTTTTTTTTTTTAACCACCAAACATTCATGGACTTGTATTATAGCTTATTGAATCACGGTCTTGTAGAACCCTTCACTTAGTGGAAGTTTTTCGATCACGTAAAATGCCCGTGGTGTTTCCAGCTTTAATGGTTCTTTTGACTATTTTGAGTTTTATTATTGTTACCAATAACTGTCTGTATGACCTGTTTAACAGTGAGTTTCAAGTAAAACACTTCTAATTTTAGCATATTCATCGAGGAGACAATATGAATTTTGCAACTTTTATTTTTTGGATGGATTTTCTTTTGGGAATTGTTAAATTACATGCATACTCATGCTAAGGTGTTTAGATACGAAGCTCTCATGTAAAACTGGAATGCATTTTTTTTTCCTTTCCCTTTTTCCTTTATTAAACAGCATGAATACACATGAATCTTGTTCTATGATCTTATGTAAGACATGGAACACACAATCTGGAAGAATGTGCTACTTAGGACTGACATTTCACAGCTGGGCCTGGGACTGTGGCCTGTGGGTTGTAATGCCTGACTGCTGTCACAACCATTTCAGTTGTGGTTAGGCAATTCCCTATTTGGCTTCTTCCAGTACAAGAAATTACTATATCGTTTCTCCTCACTAAAAACTTTAGCAATTTTGACTTGTAAGGATTTGGAGGTGTAGGTTATGTTTATCTGCAATCACTGTCCATTTGTTAAACACCTGAAGAAGGATGTAGTGAAGCTTTCAAATTTCTATATGAAGGTATCTAAATCCATTTCCTTCTCTTGGGTTTGCTTCATTTTTCTATTGGGACATGCATAACTTAGCAAATCTCTATGGCATCAGTGTATCTAAATTTTATTGTATCGCATTGCAGAAAGGACTTGCAGTTGTTGCCATATCTTCAAATTCTGTGGCTACTCACCCGCAGGTTTTAATAACTGCATTGTTTGACATTAGACTAGAGCTGTATTGAAGCTATGTATCATTTGTTCAAGATGGAACTGCCTTTGCAGGATGGGCCAGAATTCATGGCAGAAGAGGCTAAAATATTTAATTACCCATTTCCTTATCTATATGATGAGGTACACTAGTGATCCTGATCCTTACTCCTAAAAAATTTTATCTCCCAATCTATTTATTACTATTCTAATGTTTTTCTAAAAGGTAAATCAAAATTGAGAAGGGCATATTAGATTCATTATATCAATCTGGTATCTGATTTGTGTCCTCATTGCCGGAAGGGCATGATTACTTTTTGTTATAAAACTTATTTTCTTCTGAAATTTGCAGAAGTCCTTTAACTAGTTGAACTTGATTAATTGCAGTCACAAGAAGTTGCTCGAAATTTTGGAGCAGTTTGCACGCCGGAGTTTTTTCTGTTTAAAAAGGTTTTCATAACCTTCAATAACTACTTTACTTATGTCCTTCAAGCATGGTACCTACCCCATTGAGGTTGAAGGGATTAGTTATTATCTTTTTTCTCTACCATGCCTCTCTCCCCCCAGTGAAAACCAATCACTTAAGATTTGAATTACATGAATTCATGTTAAAAAAATAGTGCTAGTAGAACTTTTCAAACATGTTGCTGAATTGATTTAATGTTCCAGGATGGTCGAAGGCCATTTGAGCTGGTGTATCATGGCCAGTTTGATGATTCCCGACCCAATAATAATGTGCCTGTCACTGGAAGGTTGGTGTCTTTAGTTGCATCTTTCATTTGAGCAAATATTGAAATTATTTTTTTCTGTGAACATATACATTAGCTATGCATCAATGATTAAATTACTTCAACATTGCCTTTTTAAGGGACCTAAGTCTGGCGATAGATTGTGTTCTTAGTGGCCAGCCAGTCTCATCAATTCAGAAACAAAGGTATTCTATTTCTTGTTTATTTCATCAGTAGATATCTTGAAGTTTTGGCCAACTGCAATTGTATGTCTAAGGCCATTGTTTCCTTTTTCAATAAGTGTTGGATGCAGCATAAAGTGGCATCCTGGAGCAGGGCTATAATCTTCAATGCTTGATCTCAAGATCATAATGTTCTGGTATTAACTCTGAATTTTCTTCTGAGGTATATATGATAACCATTTTTATATTCCTAAAATGTGAATTTTGCTCCAAAATGTTTTGGTCATGAGTTACTTATTCTGATTCTTCACTTCTTATTATCTCAGGGATGTTATGTTCATTACTTGGATTCTCTGTCAAGTAATTCTCTGAGTACAAAAGAGAATGGGATAGTTTAATACGTGAGTGTTTCATTTTTTTTTCTTTTACAGGAAATGTTTCATTTGGATATGTGTATACCATATTCATCCAAAATATCATATGTATGTAAATTTAAGTTTTACAAATTTGTGCTATCTGATTGATATTTTGCAAAAAAAAAAAAAAAAAAGGAGTAACACAGAAAAAGAATGTATTTTTTGGGCATGCAAGTAATTTTATTTGGATAAGAAATGGAAAATGTAACATTATATCCATTCCTATGGTTTTTATGTTGTATGATGTTGTGTTTGAATTTTACTATGTTCTTTCTGCATTGCCAAACTAATAAATAAAATTATCTGTAAGAGAGAAATTGATGTGGGATTTTGCAGTTATGCATTTAGAGCACATACAGAATCAACTGAGTGCCTAAACCCCATGAGGCTGATGGTAAAGCCAATCGAGTGGATGGCCTGTTTTGGAAAAATGCCATTAATGTGAAAAATTGCTTTTCATGTAAATCATGTTGTGAACAGCATATGGCATTCCTGTTTCCATGCACTGTTGCCTGTTGATGGACAAAATTCTATTTTGTTCATGCATTTTTTCTGACTTTTTGGAAATTGTTTTCATACGATATGAATTTCTTCAACTGCATTTGAATCAGTTGAATAATATTTGTTCAATCAGTTCTTCAAGAAAGTGTGGTTTCTTTAAACCATTATCAAGCCGAGAGAAATTTTTGTGCACACTGGATAACAAATTATGTAGTGAGCTTGCCTAGTGGAACTCTAGTTTTGAATCATCCTTCTTTGGGTATATGATGGTGTTGCTCCTTTTAGACATTGGTTTGGTGGAGTGGCTTTAGCTTGGATGTGCCAATAAATATCATTTTTCTTGGGGATTTAAGCTGTAAAAAAAAAAAAAAAAGGTAAATTATAATCAAGTCTTTTAGGCATAGTAAAATCCACAAGTTTGTTTCGGATTTGTTTTTAAGTAACAATTTGGTTCTCAAATTTAAATTTTGTTAACTAATTAGTTCCCGTCTTTAATTGATTTTCAATTTAACACAATTTAATCTTTAAAATTTTATTTTATTAACAAAATAATCTCTGTATATAAATTTTATATGTAAGTAATTATTTATTTTATATATAAAAAATTATATATTTTATAAAAATATTAAATAAATAATAATATGATTTTCAAATAATTAATCTCAATGAAAATTTAATTTAAAATGTAATTTTTGAGAAAATTTATAAATTATAAATAAATTATAACTTTAAATGGCATATTTATGATTATGTATTGTTAAAATAAATTTTATTGAATCATATAAAAATAAACTTTTTTACATTTCTTTTTTATGAAAATCATGTTAAATTTTTTTTTATAATTATTTATTTATAAAAAATGTTGCTATAAATGATTTTTTTTTTGACAAAATTATAAAGCATAATATAAAAAATTTAAGAATTCAATAAAATATATGTTATAAACTAGTTTTTTTTATTATTTTATATTTAAATAATTATAAATATAAAAATATTTAATACTCTATACAATATATAATTATTTACATATAAAATAAATAACTACTTAAATATAAAATTTAGATGGAAAGATTATTTTTTTAATAAAATAAAATTTCATGGACTAAATTGTTTCAAATTGAAAAGTAATTAATAGAGTTAATGGTCATTTTGGATGGCAGGAGCTAATTTGTTAATAGTATTTAAATTTGAGGACTAAATTGTTACTCAAAAATAAATCAGGGACTAATATGTAGATTTTGCTAGACCTCAAAGACTTAATTGTAATTTATCCAAAAAATGTTACTAACTATTATAGCATTGGAATGTTGGAAAGAAAAAAAAAAGGAAAAAGAAAGCAGCTTAACGATACAGTATTATGATGGGAACAAAGATTGAAAGTTAGATGCCATGCCACCTTTTGTATGGTTTCAGACGTTGAAATATATATCTTGTTGATTGAAATAATAATTGATCACCTAAGTATGCAGTAGTATAACAAACGAATATGGCCGTTACATATAATAATAATAATAATAATAATAATAATAATAATAATAATAATAATAATAATAATAATACCGAGTCCTTTGTCCCAAGTAATTAAAAATGTAGCTGCATTATGAAAACTGTGATTTGGCCAGTAGAAGAAAAAGGGTAACACCAAACCATGTTCTTTTTATTATTATTTTTTTTATTTGTAAGTTTTTCCATGAATTGTTACTAGAATTTAATTAACTTCATGTTACTCTTAATTTTTGAGGTTTAAATTTCTTGAATGAAAAGTTCCATAAAACTGATAACTTGCATTGATGTTTGCTTGTTTTCTTGGCTATTAGAGCTTGATAGAATTCCTAAAACTATCTATGGGCCTGAGATGATTTGATATCATGTGACTAGAAGCAATGTATCCTTTCAAGAACGTGTAGCAAGAGATTTCTTTATCTTTACTAAGACTGATGTTGGGTGGTCCTGTAGGGAATGGTGGTCCTTCTGCATCTCCATGATTTCACTATTTATTTTGGCTTACGCCAACAACATATTGGTGTCACAACCATGGCTATTCATTGGCCCAGCTCCCTATGGACAACCGATAGTTTCAAAAGCTAAATGTCTTTTTCTCTTGGTCCCCAGTTTGAAAACTGTGTTTCATAACATGGTCCTGTTCATTGTTATGTTTTGTTCTGTAGCACTTTTAATTATTGTTTACTTTGTGACCACCTCTGTTGATGGAAGCAATTTTACACATTTTAGTTTCTTACAAACATGCTTTGTGACAGTATCTTGGTTTAGGTAGGAATGTGATACAAGGATGCAAGAGGATTCTGGTAGACGAGCCAATTTATTTAGGAGTGATATAGATTGAGTTAAGATGAATTTTAGTTGACAATAGTTATTTCGACAGATGGGTTTGATTATGTTCCTTTTTTTTTTTTAACTTATGATCGGCTAGCAGGTAGATGGCATTTTGGTCTCTTTCTTTTTTGGGCATATGCAAATCTTGGCAGTTTTGAATGTTCTGACCTGTAGGAAAGCGAATAAAGAATTTATGCCGAGTATATAGTACCTTGTCTTATTGATGGGGACCTGTGTCTAACAGAGCAAAATGGCGAAAAAGGATATATATAGTCGACACCAAGCAGTTGGGATTAAGGCTTAGCTGCTGTTTGTTATACAGTACCTTGTCTGACAATTTGAACTTTTGACGTATTACTCTTGTCATTTTCTATTATTTTTAAACTACAGGATTTTACTTACGCAGAATTGGCATTTGAAAATATATATACATTCTTTACCTTTTCTTTGCTTTGGAGAGAAAGCACAGTGAGATCCAATGAAAGCATCCCCAAACTGTATGAAACCAAACTTTAATTAGTATAGAAGAAACAGAATCTTAAGTCCTACTACTACAACATATATCAATCTATACAAATTATTTTGTTGCTTGAAAAATAATCAATGAACTAGTGTGCAGTAATTCCACATTCAGGAAGGTGATCTAATTAGAGGTTCAGATGATCTGGAGAAACTAGAAGAGTGAACTGGTGCTTTTGGATTGATGGATACTGCTTTGCTGTTGCAATGTGGTTTTTCATAATCTTCATTTTGATGTCTGATCTCCTTCAGCATTGCTGTTACGTCTTTCATCGTAGGTCGTTCGTCTGGGGAAGGGTTCACACAGAGGAGGGCCACCCCAAGCACCTGAAGTATTTCTTGAAGTTGAGTGCCTGATCGAAGAAGAAGCTGCGGGTCTATAATTGTTGCGAATTCTCTTTTTCTTTCTCGGAGTTCCTTGTTAACCCAGGTGACAATATGGGCACCTTCAGGAATCCTGTTATCAATCGGTTCTTTCCCTGTTAACACTTCCAGAAGAACTACACCATAGCTGTATACATCACTCTTCTCTGTGATTCTGAAACTGTATCCATATTCTGCAATTTGCAAATGGAGTTAGCTTTCTGCATTGCATAACTATAAGCATATTATGTTTGGGGATTTCAAAAATTCAAACTTTATTTTGTGAACATTGTCTTCAGCTGTATTATGAAAGTACTGAAGTACTTGTCTTACCTGGAGCAATGTATCCATAAGAACCGGCAACTGTGTTAGAAGCTATTGAACATTCTGCAGAATCAACAAGCTTGGCAAGTCCAAAATCTGCTAGAAAGGCTTCAAACTGTGGCCCTACCAAGATATTATTTGCTTTGATATCACGATGTACTATTGGAGGGGTACAATCATGATGAAGATAGGCCAGGCCATGAGCTGCTCCTAGAATGATCTTGTATCTTGCATCCCAATCCAAGAACAGATTCTTCTCATGGAGTAGTCCAGCCAAACTTCCATTGCTGATATAGTCAAACAAAAGCAATCTTGTTTTTCCATTGTTACAACATCCCAGAAGCCTCACTATATTTTTATGTCTTATTGATCCAAGAGTTCTAACTTCTGCAGAAAACCAGTCCCTTTCTGGAAATTCACCATTCTTCACTGGCCATAGCTTTTTCACCGCGATAACCTGTTTCAGTGGAGTCTCAACACGATAAACCATCCCTGAACAACCTTTTCCGATGACATTTGAATCCGAGAGCCTGGTTACTATATCACTGACAGAGAAGTTAAGCTTTTGAAATGGGGTGAAATCCCATTCCAATATGTTCTCTTCATCTTTCCTTGCAAATGCAGCTCGGTGATTTCTGATAAATAGAAGCACTCCCACAAGCACAACCAACAAAATTGCTGTTAAACTGAGAAGAGTACACATGATGAGATTTCTGGTATTGTTTCCACGGTGATTTCCGCCTAAGGGGCAGTTGTTTATGTTAATGCAGAGCTCTGGATTACCGGCATATGCAGTGGTGGGGAGATCATGGAAGAACTTAGTATCAGGAAGGAAACCCGAAAATTTGTTGTATGAGACATCCAGAGAGACGAGATTGTTAAGACTACCCAGTACTGTGAGTGTTCCCGTGAGCATGTTGTGAGAGACATCTAAGTTGGCAAGTTTTGAGAGGTTTCCAAAGCTTTCTGGAATTGGACCTGTTAGAGAATTCCTACTCAAATTCAAGAGGATGTCTAATCCCTGCAAGTGACCAATCTCATCTGGGATTGAACCAGTGAGTCTGTTGCTGCTCATATCTAAAAACTGCAGATCCCTACAGAGGCCAAGTGACGTGGGAACCAAACCATTGATGTGGTTTTCACTGATTACCAGTTTGTTTAAGGATGTAAGCTTGCCTAAATTTTCAGGGATGGTGCCTGATATGCTGTTCATTGAAAGGTCTAAAACATTTAGATTGACAAGGAATTCAAGAGTTGTCGGAATGCTACCTTCGAGCCTATTGCCATGCAAATCAGCCATTTGTAGCTGAGTGCAATTTCCAATTTCATGAGGAATATATCCAGTAAATTGATTATCAGACAATTCGAGGAAGCTCAAGTTACGTAGGAACCCTATTTCTCGTGGAATTTGACCAGTAAAATTGTTTGATCCTAGACGCAAACGGATCAAACCAATGCAATTGCTAATATCAGATGGAATTTCACCTGAAAGTCCATTTGATAACAGCAGTAATTGGGTTAGGTACTTGAGATGAAATAGAGAATGTGGAACTGACCCAGTGAGGATGTTGTGAGAAAGATCCAATGCTTGAAGTTTCTCACAGTTGCCTATCTCAGAAGGTATGCTTCCATGGAGCTGGTTCTGCCAGGCATAGAACAACGAAAGCTCCTTTAGTTGCCCAATGGCAGCTGGAATCTCACCAGAGAATCTGTTATTATCCAGTTCAAGCTGCTTCAGAGCAGAAAAGTTCCCAATAATAGGTGGGATTTCTCCTGAAATGTAATTATATGACAAAAGAAGCTCCTTCAATGCTACTATCTCGACAAGAGACAAAGGAACCACGCCAGTTAGAGAATTCATAGAGAGATCAATCATTTTCAAATCTGAGCAGTTTCCCAGAGCTCCTGGAATGCTCCCTGTTAGATTGTTCTGCCACAACAACAGCCTCTTGAGATTTTGTAATGAAGCCAATTCTTCAGGAATGTTGCCTGTGAGTTGGTTTTCATACAGAAAGAGATCTTCTAACGCTGAGCAATTACCAATTTCTGGTGGGATTTTACCAGTCAGATTAGCTGTATAAACTGAAAGAGTCCTGAGATGCTTCAGTTCCCCTAAACTACTTGGAATCTGTCCTGAAATCTCAGTGTCTGCAAGACCCAAATAGAGTAGCCCTTTGCAGTTTGATATCTGCATTGGTATTTCACCACGAATTCCTTGGTTCCCACCAGCACGAAAGGTCTCCAGAGCTACCAACTGGCCTATTTCTTCAGGAAGCTTTCCAGAGAGCTGGTTATCAAACAGTTCAAGCTGTCTAAGCCATGAACAGTTTCCTATTTCTCCTGGAATCTTACCATGTAGCAAATTTGAATTCAGTGAAAGTGACTGCAATTGAGATAGTTTCCCAATTTCTACTGGGATATTTCCTGATAAAGCATTGAAACTGAGGTCCAGGGTGATCAGTGAGGATAGGTTTCCTATGGAAGGAGGAATTTCTCCCGTGAGGTTCCCATGGGAAAGGATAAGAGTAGTGAGATGGTCAAAGGAGAGGAGCTGGGTGGGGAAGCTGGTAGGAAGTTTGATGGAGGTGATTGTTATTTCTGTCACAAACCCACTACTAGAACACTTGACATACTTCCATTTGCATGGATTTTGGTGGCTTGGATCCCATGAAGAGAAAAAAGTAGATGAAAAAGAAGAATTGAAGGTTGAAAGCCATGAAAGTAGAGAGTGACCTTCTTGGTTCAATGCAGAGATGGCTGGAAAAAGAGAGATGTTGAGAAACAAAAGAAAAATAGTGATTGCATTGCTTGACATCATGAGTTTGGTACTCTCTGCTACTGTGCTATCTCATTTAATTATAGCACATCCAGTCTCCCAAATTTCTCTGAGTCTTCTTTTTTATGAGACTTGGATACTGAAATGCCCTTGGTTTAATCCATATTTACTGACAGAATAGACTACTTTCTGTACTTCTCATGAATGCTATGGCTCTTTTTTTTTTCTTTTTTTTTTAATTGAATTACATTTGAGAGATTTACCTTGGTTAAATGGCGATATAGAAAGCTATCTTCCTCTAATTTACTATGTGCTGTTTCTTGAATCAAGTATTCATGCCACAGTATTATGCAAGCATGTTCAGTTTGGTTGTATGGTACTGGATATGGATAAGATGCTAAATGAAAATACTATGGAAACATTCCAAACAGAAGAGTATCATTTCTAAAATGATGTAATTATTGTATTTGGAAGTTTTCACTGGAAAGCAACTGCAAAAATATGGAGTAACTTGAACAAGACATTTCTGTATAGATAGATAAGACTAAGTGATAGTGATTAATTATTTAGCTTATACAGATCAAAATGTTTCAGTGTATTAAGAACAATGCATATTATGATCCATACATAGGATTAGGAAGTAAAGTTCATAATTTTCAATTTTTATAAGAAAAGAAATTATATGTTGATGTCTGTTCTGTATTTCTGCAGGATGAAATTCTGATAGCAATTTTTATTTTTTCAGTGGTTCTGATACAATGATCGTTCATCTTTAGAGATTGTGAAAAGGACAA
The DNA here is from genome assembly GCF_030052815.1 of Hevea brasiliensis. NCBI lineage: Eukaryota > Viridiplantae > Streptophyta > Magnoliopsida > Malpighiales > Euphorbiaceae > Hevea > Hevea brasiliensis. Next base: position 12,187,478 of record NC_079504.1, read on the forward strand.
TGCCACACCAAAAAGGAGGTGGACACCACAACACAACCTTTTTCTTCAATATTATAATTATGGTACGCTCTCAAATCAGTTTTTCTGAGGGGAAAAAAGATCTTGCCCTGTATGGGCAACAAAAAAGAAAAGCTTCAAAAAAGAGCTATGCCTCATACAGGTAAAGCCTATGCCCTGCCTCATGCATGAACCTTCTCATAGATTATGTTCAATAAAAATTAATATAAAATTGGCAAGTCTCCTTTCTTTTGTAGAAAATTGGCCCTTTTCCTCACCTTTTCTACTAGTTTTTCATTTTTAATTCATATTTTCTGTGTACTTTCTTTACAAAGTTCCATCAATGGATATAAAGCTTTTGCCTCCATTTTTCTTGTGTTCCATTTCTATTTTTTACTTGAAGCTTTAATATACATGCATCATTAGATAAGTGTACATACAGATGATAATGACATTATCCCATGAAGATTTGATGCATAAGTTATTATATTTGTTATTTTTCTCCCAACCAATTTTGTCTTTATGAAATCAAAATTGAAGTTTGCCAATCAATTCTAGCCTAATTAATTGTTCTCCTCATACCCTTTGAAGAATGTAGGGTCTGGAGGCTATTGGGATTGCAGCCCCCTCTCTCACCTGCATAAATTTATAAAATACTTCAATTACACCATTACCAATAATAATAATAATAATAATAATAATAATAATAATAATAATAATTTCTCCATATTAGGAGTATTCTCGAGCCAATTATCATTTACCAAAATTAAGTCTTCTCTCTGAGCGATCTTAACCTTTTTATTAAAAAAAAAAAAATCAATTTACTGATATTTAAATTATAACCATCTAATCAGAAAAGATATAATACCATATCAAATGTCAACTAACTATTTTTGTTTTTAAGTCCTGGAAGGAATTTATCATTATATTTTACAGTAGGGAATGACTAAGTTTGAAGGGTTTACTACAGAATGAATTGCTAAATTAGATAGTGAATTCATGTCAGGGTCTCAGTCATTGGAGTTACTATTAAGGTGTGCAAGTTGAAGTTGATCAATCTAATTATTGAATGTCTCATCATAATTATGTGATTTCTAGATGAAAGATACATGTAACATAAACATACTGTACTGCACTGTAATCAGGGAGATGTAAGCTTCACTTTCCAATTCCTGATATATTTCTATCCCTTTGATGCATGTGAAATACTCAGGTTCTGTCACCTGTACACAATTAAAATAGTTTTCTGAAAAACAAAATCTCATATTTACATGTATCCATGGAGAGCTCCAAAATTATTTTTTATACTTTAATATAAATTAAAATAGATTAGCATCAAATGGGTTGAAATTGAGTTGAAAACTTGATCAAAGAGGAGGGTCTTGTAATTAAACAAAGCCTTTTCAGTTGTCAATTTATGGATAAGTTTGTAAGTGAAACTACAACAAACACAGCTTCACCAACATGCATTCATCCACCAAATCTTTGTAAGATATGTGTGGCGCACATAATTTAGCCCCAAGATCTAGAGATGACCCTACAAGAATTGAAAAGAATTTTAGAAATAATGAGAAGAAACAAATGCAAATGAAATTTCATTAGGGTGAGGGTCTTGTGGAGATATCCATACATTGATTTGAAGATGGAAGCAACTTTGATTAGTTGTTGAGGGAGAAGACACATGGCCCATGACTGGAACATGTTGTGGAAGGTGGGGCAATTGATTCCCCAACCATGCTTAGTGGGTATACTATTTTTCTTTATTTTAATTTTATTTATTTATGTTGATGCTTTGATAGATACTGACCCATCATTCTTTCCAGCAAAATAATAGGTAAGAAAATAATAATAATAATAATAATAATAATAATAATAATAATAATAATAATAATAATAATAATAATAAATTTTGAGCCATAACTTTATCCAAAAATCATGATTGGTAATTGAATTTATTTTCATATTATTAATTTACTTCGAATTCTCACATAATTATATTATTTCTCTTTCTTTGAAAATAATTTTTTTAATTAAAAAAATTATTTTCAAAAAATAAATTAAATTGAATTTTTATAAAATTTTAATTTTCAGGGATAAAGATTTCAATTTTGCAACAAGATCACAACCAAAATATTTTCATTCCTTAAAAATAATTACAAAGAAGATTAATTTATCAAACTGATGAGATGAGGACAGTCTACAATGACTATCTATTTTGAAATGAATGAGAAAAAGAGACAAGAGTATCTAACAATGTATAAAGAGAATTACATTAGAAAAAATAAAATAAAATTCTTTGAAATTATAGGGTCAATAATTGAGCAAATAGAATCAAAAGTCAAAACTAATTTTCCACTGTATTAAGGGCCAATGATCTGCTTCTATTGAGGGGAAAGTATGGGGTCTCAAATCATTAGGCAAATGCAAAGCTCTTTGTTCCTTTTTTTTACTTTCTCCAGACAAAACCATAATGGTGATGTTGGTGTTGCAACTAGTTAGTGACTCTACCTTGGGCCAACTAGCTATAGAAAATTGAAAGAATTGTTGTCAAAGTAAAATTTGATTAGGGTTTTCATCACCTTCAAAAAAAATTGCATGTGTGTTTCTGGTGTATTCAACAGTTATGATATTTTCCTTTCACCACCTTACATCACATGCATTTGTTGCTCTCTTAGAGTTTAGACAAACATTATGGGCAAAACCCAATTTTAGATTGGATATGTCACCCACTACAGTTAAGGGGCATATAATATAAATTTTAATATAAGTTTAAATTTTTATAAAAATAAAATTAATAATTATTATATTAAATATTTATATTAAGATATATATAAAATTAATTAAATTATATAAATAAATTATATAAATTTATATATAAATATTTAATCTAATAATTGATAAATTCAAGCACGCTACCGTACATGCATAAAAAAAATTACTAATCCCAAGTGTCATTTTAGTGGAGTTGAAGGAGACCAAGCCCAAATCTGATCTTTCCAACTGATAGCCCAACCCACCTAAAAGGCAGCTGCAAAGGAAAAAGAACCCATTGAATGTCTTCTATTTGCTTTTTATTTATCAGCTGGAGGGTTGAGGGGAACAAGATTTTGTTGAAATGAAAACACTACTTCACCTGCTGTAAGGTCCATGATATTCTAACTATCTTAGAAATCAAAGAATTTGTAAAGGAAAATGAGTGGTAGTTTTGAAAATGTAGTGTGTTTGTGAAACCCACTAATTTTAGTTCAGGACCAACTCAATTTTGGAGAGAAGCCCACCTAACAAAAACTACATCATATTGAGCTAGAGAAGTCCTAAATTGATTCAAATTAATCGAGAGTATCAATAATTTTTTTTAAGAGGTGAGAACTCAAATATGAATTTGTCATATGAGAAATATGCGCTTTCAACCATTAAATTAAGTCAGATTAGACAATTAAGAGTATTAACTTGGAAATTATGCACATATTTTCACCATCAAAAGAAAATATTTTTAATTAATCAACCTTAGTTAAGTAGTATTTAAGTAGTATTGATATTATCTTTAAACTTAAAAAAAAAAATACTTGATTCTTACTTAAACTATCTAACCCATTAGAAAAAATTTCTATTGTTTTGCTGGAAATTTGGAAACTTGAGCCTGGTGTGTTTATTAATTAATTTCAATAATGTAGACATTGAGAGGCACATTATTCAAGCTTAATTGATATCAATTTCATTAGTATTATTTTAAGAACTGGAATAGATATGACCTGTGAAACAATAGGCAAAGCATGTGATGGGTTTAACATCACAGAATAGACAGGTTTCAACTCTTATCTCCCAATATTAAACATCTACCACAATCTTTAATGAAAATGGACTCATTTCATTTCCCTCCACTGATATGATGGGATTCAACCGTGGCCATAGGTTTTAGTCCCATCTTGTCTCTTTAATGCATAGCCAAATAATTGAGTTCAAATAATTTCTCACCGATAGTCATCCCATATTATTATTATTATTTTTTATCATTTTTCTTATTAAACTCCCAAGTTTTTATTTTTTTAAAATAGATTTAAGTTATATCTCATATCTGTATCCATTAGGAATGCATATGAGGTTTTTCTTGCAATATTGAGTCTTACTCTCCCCATTACGAGATCTTGTCTCCCATTTCTTGTAATATTTGATGGACTTTTTGACAGTTCAAAATATAATATAGATAGTTAACTCCTTTTGATTGAAGATTTTGGATCTTTAGTTACGGCTAATGATCTTTTATGAAGCTGCGACTTGTTTCTCAATTGAATTTTAGTGGTTCAAATTATTTTATAAGCCATAAAGGTAGTAAATTCCTGAAAGGACAGTGCTGTAGAAGTTTCTTTTGCCATCGAAATGAAAAAGAAGCAATTATTTTTCCCAGATCATTTGTGAAAAATCAATTTTTTTTTCTTAGGAAAAAGATTATGTTGTATTTACATTATAATGCTTATTAATGAATTTCTAAATTTTCTGAAATAATAACAATAATAATCGAGTTCATCTGTGTTGGAGTGAGCTATATTGTTCGATTGCTTCTTGCTAGGTAATTATATGCTAACTTGTTAACAAGAAGGTTTAGATTTGTCTTCTTTATTTGAGCTAAGGGTGTCACTGCAGCGTACTACACAAGCCTAAATCAAATCACTCTCTTGATGCTATAAGGGACTTGAATTTTAGGTTTTGTCCGAATTGATAATGAAATATATCATTTATTATTGGAAGTAAAATTGACTACATCTTAAATAAAAGATGACTAAAAAAAAATATAATTTGCATTTTTTTGTTTAATTTTGATCAAAACTCCTCTATTTTTTTTTTAATTATTGGATAGGTAAAAACATATGAAACCACTAATATGATGTGGTAATTAAGATTTTTTTTTGGCTTAATGACAAAAGACATAAACTTCATTTTTTTTTTTAAATTTAATTTTGTCTTATCCTTTTAATTTTATCAATTTTACTATTATGATTAATTCTGTCATGACCCAACCTATGGGCTGGACCGGCACTAGGACCTGGGCCAGCCTAAAGCCCCTGAGGCCCGTAGTAAGCCTAATTATTCCTTAACCCAACTCTAAGGCCCATTTGGGCCCAATTTCAAGAATTCAACCGGACAGAGTCCGGCCATAAAGTAGACCTTTCAACGGGGGGTTTTTAACTCACTCGACCTGTAAATACAATATATAATTAATTGGGGAGCTCAGCTCACTCTCCACATACTCAAATGTCATAAAAATAAATGGGAGCTCAGCTCCCTCATCTAGTCAAATAAACATGCATATAATAATAAGTTTACAGGCCCAACATGACAATTATATTACAGATCCAAATCAAATAAATATTTCTAAATTATATTACAAATCCAAATCAAATAAATATTTCTAACACATGCGGAAATTCCAGAAGTTAATAGAATTACACAAACATTAATAAACAACCTGCGAAAGAGAAAAGCAGGTTAACCACAACAAAAATCCTCCTGTAGCCTGAAAAATAATGAACAAGAGTGAGCGTTCAACTCAGAGAGTAAAATATCAATTTTAACCATAATCTCTATAACTATCTAAAGCTAATGCACCCTGTAGAGTGAAATACAACATCAGCAATATTTTCACATCATAACAGCAAAAAGGTAATTTGGAGCACTCACACACCCAGTAATGTCAAATCATAAATATATGGGAGCTGATCCCTTATACAGCTCTCTTAAATCCAACATGTGCCAGTGAAGAACTCAAGTCGGACTTTCGCTTAATAAACCAAATCGGGGTCCCAGCGAAGAACTCAAGCCGTGTCTACCCCGAAGGACCAGGTCCCAGCGAAGATCTTAAGCTGTGTCTACCCATCCTATCCATAGCTAACACCACATCACACGCACGCCAACGCACGCACATTACTCCAAATTACCACAACAATATCCATGGCACTTTAACTGTAACACCCTCCCGGTAGCAACTCTGTACATTCTACTGTTCTGGTAACCGGTGTCGGTCCGGACAGCTAGAACGTCCGGAAAAATATTTAAACTAAAGTGAGGGACCATAATTAACTCAAATATTAATAAGAAAAATTTAGTAAAAAAATTTTAGAAATAAAATACAACCAAGTCAAATGAGCCGGTGCCCAAGCGATGGGTAACCAGAGGGAAGTTGCGGTTCTCGCAACGAGGAGCCCTAGACCCGGGGAAAAATTCATAAAATAATTTTTGAGACTCCAGAGAAGGGTCATTGAGGTTCCCATGGCATTAGAATGCCAAGAAAATACCTAGAAAAATTTTTCAATCGGTACAGACAATTTTGACCCGTTAAGCTAAACGGAGGGCATTTTGGTCATTTCGCCTTCAGAGGTGATTTTTGGCCGACTTGTCCAGTTGAGTAAATAATTAATATGACATAAAATATGAATAAACATTACTAAAAAAATTAAATTGAAAATAAGTAGAGAAGAAAAGAATAGAAAATGAGAAAAATGCCCATTTATGACATATGGTGATGTCATTTTAAAGCTCCCACCAATCACATATAAACAACCATCTAATTAACTAATGAAAGAGACCGAGAAGACCAGAAAAAATTCTGCTGCTCTTCTTCTTCTTCCTCAAGACGTGACTCTCTTCTCCATAGCCCTCCATAGAAATTTCTTTCATTACTCCCATTTCCCATGAATTTCACCCTAAAACCCTAGAGACCTTTCACTAAAATTTGTCCTTGCACCTTGCAAGACCTTTTTGTAGCCAAGAAGAAGAAAGAAAGTGAAGTTTGGGGCTTGGAAAAATCTGCCCTACAAGAGGTTAGTGCACATATGTATTTAAAACTCATTAATTCCATGTTAGAGATTTGTAATAGGTAAGAAATTGTGAAATAAATGAACCAAACTCATGTGTATGTCCACCATAGAATTCGGAAGCCCTAAGGAAGGAATGATTTTGATTGTTTTGATGGACTTAGAGTGGACTAGAAATGGTGTTTAAGGTATGTATATGCATGGATAATGAACTAGTGTGCTAATTAAGGTGTATGGGTAAATTGAATTGGACATTAGGGTTTTGAGAAGTGAAAATTTGGCTTGGCTTAGGAAATTGTTAGAGAACATTTTAATGGTCAATTAGTGACCATTTTAGGTAAGTTGACCACAATTTGGACTGAAATATAGCATGGCAAAGTGAATGTGTAGGCTGCCTAAGGACAACAGCAGAGTGACTGAAATTTCAGCCCACTTGGACTGCCATATCTTTGGCTGTGTTGGTCCAATTGGTGTTTGGCCAATTGGACATGAAACTAGGCTTATAATGGCACATTTTTTCTGAAGAAACCATGCCCAAAAGACCAAAGCAAGAGGACCAAAAGTTGGTCCCAATCCGGACACCCTGCAACAGCACCTGCAGAAATGATAAAATGAACAGTAACTGTTCATTTGGCCATAACTCACTGTAGATATGGTCAATTGACCTGAAATTTTTACAGCAACAAGCTAAGACATAGACAAACAACTTTTATGAAGAAACCTACCCCAAATTATGGCCAGAACCTATTCAAACATGCACTCACAGTCACTGTTCATGTTACTGTAGATATGGTCAATTCTGCAGTTTGGCAATCCGGCCAGCTGTAGTTTTTGGACCATATCTAGAGCTACAAAACTCCAAATGGAGTGATTCAAAAAAGGAAATTCAACTAGACAAAATAAGGAACAACTTTCATGTTTACCATTTCCTCAAATTCCCACTGCAACAGGGCTTAATGGAACAGTAAATTTGGGTCACAAAAACTGAAAATTCTGCCCTCTTGGTTTTAAGTTTGGAAATGGTATTTGTGACTTATTCCAACAAGTTTTAAATGCAAAATGTGGTATCTTTGAGAACTTAGGTTCAATAAATTTATTGTGTATGAAAAAGTCAACATTTTGGTTGACTAGTAAGGTGAATAGTAAACAAAATGACACATATTACATAAATAATACAACTTGAAATATAAAATGTAATTAATACAAATGGATTGTTTAGAGTATAAATGAGATAAAGTTATCATTAGGATTTACGTCTTTGTTTCAAATAGGATTATAATACCTTGTACAAAAATTGGTACATGAGAGGTAATAATGTGAATACTAATTCATATAAATATTGTAACGATTAGATGAATCACATGGATGTGTAAATGGGTTAATTGCTCTCATCATGAGAGAAATGGAAATATTTCGATGTACAAATGGTACATGAAAATCGATTGATGTAAATTACAATTAACGTGAATGGTATGATGAATGCATAAATTATATAAAAATGAGATTTGAAGATTTATGCTTCTACTATAAATAAAATTAAAATACTATGAACGATAATTGGAACATAAAATGAAATAATAAAACTTATGAACATTTAATGATATTATGTGCCCTTGTATTGCCTAGACATGTGTGTCGGATTGGATAGTTTGGCATGCTAATAGGGTATTGTTTTAGCAGTACTGCGAAAGGAAAGGCTTTGTGCCTGTATTCATGGCTTTATGCCCGTATCTATGGCTTTTATGCCCGTATTCATGGCTTTTATGCCCGATTATGTGATATCATAGCTTTTGGCTATATTGACTGCATACATGGTTGACGTTCTGCGTCCCATGGTATGACGGCCCGAGACACCGCGATGTCCAGTGCCAACGACCCGTTATCCAGTCCAATCGTCCAGTATAGGTTACTTGGGCATGGAAAAGTATAACTGTGAACTGATTATTAAAGAAAATACGAAAATTAAGTATCAGGAATGATTACAAAAATACAAAGAAGCTCAAGATCATGAAGGAAATAATTAACAAAATGCATGAAGAAGTTAATATCATAAAACGTAATTAGCCCTCGACTAAACAATAAGTTAGTAATTATTCATTTCTTATGAACACAATAGCTAGGAAATTATTATTTTTACTTGCATATTATATTTTCTTGTATTATTGGCACCACTAAGCTTTATGCTTAGCGCGTCGCTTTTGCAACGCGTAGGTACTGAAGATTTGGACAGAGGGCTCAGTAGACCACAGATTCGGTAAGGCAGTTCACAATTCTGCATAGTGTCCGTGTCACCTCACAGGCTACAGTGCATTGGTAGGACACTAGGTTTCATTTTGGTATTTTGTAACTAATGTTTATTTTCTCATATGTAATTGAACGTATGTAACATATTTTGATGTTCATGTAAATAATGAAAATTGTATTTGTGAATGGAAGAGTGAATGTCTATTTATGACTTGTACATGATTAACAAATGAGATGAATGATTGAGAAATGAATGTGAACTGAAAAATATTGAGATTTTGATAAATGGAGTTGAGATGAATGAATAAGAATATAGGAAGTGTTTTTCACAGGTTCCGAAGAACGGTTTTCTCCATTTTTAGCCGGTACTTTGCCGGATTTTCTTTAAAATTTTCGGAACCTCAAATAAATTATAATTTCGAAAAAAGGCTTAAATAGATTATATTTCATAAATTATATTCATAAATATGACAAAAGAATTGATTAAGGTAAAATTAGAATGTGTCGATACACCGTGTGACATTCCTTACTCGGATGTACTGTACACGGGTAAAGGGGTGTCACATTTAGTAGTATCAGAGCACGGTTTAGGCGTTTCTGGACCTAGATAGACTGCATATCATGCATTGCATTCATAAGAGTCGAGGTGACACTATTGCAGATCTGTATTTCCCGTTTATTTTAGGTTAGGGTATGGAATAAGAGAATGAAGAGACAATGAGATAGCGAATGGAGATGAGAAGGAGACTGTATTTAAGATGAAAAAGGATGAGTACATAATTGTTTGAGGATGAGATTGAGACTAAGGAGAAAGTGAAGTAGGATAACACAGAAAGGTGAAGAAATAAAGAGGTAGTAGCTCCTCGGCTATTTACACCCAGTAAATTTCGAGGACGAAATTTAAATAAGAGGGGAAGAGTTGTAACACCCTCCCGGTAGCAACTCCGTACATTCTACTGTTCCGGTGACCGGTGTCGGTCCGGACAGCTAGAACGTCCGGAAAAATATTTAAACTAAAGTGAGGGACCATAATTAACTCAAATATTAATAAGAAAAATTTAGTAAAAAATTTTAGAAATAAAATACAACCAAGTCAAATGAGCCGGTGCCCAAGCGATGGGTAACCAGAGGGAAGTTGCGGTTCTCGCAACGAGGAGCCCTAGACCCGGGGAAAAATTCATAAAATAATTTTTGGGACTCCAGAGAAGGGTCATTGAGGTTCCCATGGCATTAGAATGCCAAGAAAATACCTAGAAAAATTTTTCAATCTGTACATACAATTTTGACCCGTTAAGCTAAACGGAGGGCATTTTGGTCATTTCGCCTTCAGAGGTGATTTTTGGCCGACTTGTCCAGTTGAGTAAATAATTAATATGACATAAAATATGAATAAACATTACTAAAAAAAATTAAATTGAAAATAAGTAGAGAAGAAAAGAATAGAAAATGAGAAAAATGCCCATTTATGACATATGGTGATGTCATTTTAAAGCTCCCACCAATCACATATAAACAACCATCTAATTAACTAATGAAAGAGACCGAGAAGACCAGAAAAAATTCTGCTGCTCTTCTTCTTCTTCCTCAAGACGTGACTTTCTTCTCCATAGCCCTCCATAGAAATTTCTTTCATTACTCCCATTTCCCATGAATTTCACCCTAAAACCCTAGAGACCTTTCACTAAAATTTGTCCTTGCACCTTGCAAGACCTTTTGGCAGCCAAGAAGAAGGAAGAAAGTGAAGTTGGGGCTTGGAAAAATCTGCCCTACAAGAGGTTAGTGCACATATGTATTTAAAACTCATTAATTCCATGTTAGAGATTTGTAATAGGTAAGAAATTGTGAAATAAATGAACCAAACTCATGTGTATGTCCACCATAGAATTCGGAAGCCCTAAGGAAGGAATGATTTTGATTGTTTTGATGGACTTAGAGTGGACTAGAAATGGTGTTTAAGGTATGTATATGCATGGATAATGAACTAGTGTGCTAATTAAGGTGTATGGGTAAATTGAATTGGACATTAGGGTTTTGAGAAGTGAAAATTTGGCTTGGCTTAGGAAATTGTTAGAGAACATTTTAATGGTCAATTAGTGACCATTTTAGGTAAGTTGACCACAATTTGGACTGAAATATAGCATGGAAAAGTGAATGTGTAGGCTGCCTAAGGACAGCAGCAGAGTGACTGAAATTTCAGTCTACTTGGACTGCCATATCTTTGGCTGTGTTGGTCCAATTGGTGTTTGGCCAATTGGACATGAAACTAGGCTTATAATGGCACATTTTTGCTGAAGAAACCATGCCCAAAAGACCAAAGCAAGAGGACCAAAAGTTGGTCCCAATCCGGACACCCTGCAACAGCACCTGCAGAAATGACCAAATGAACATTAACTGTTCATTTGGCCATAACTCACTGTAGATATGGTCAATTGACCTGAAATTTTTACAGCAACAAGCTAAGACATAGACAAACAACTTTCATGAAGAAACCTACCCCAAATTATGGCCAGAACCTATTCAAACATGCACTCACAGTCATTGTTCATGTTACTGTAGATATGGTCAATTCTGCAGTTTAGCAATCCGGCCAGCTGTGGTTTTTGGACCATATCTGGAGCTACAAAACTCCAAATGGAGTGATTCAAAAAAGTAAATTCAATTAGACAAAATAAGGAACAACTTTCATGTTTACCATTTCCTCAAATTCCCACTACAACAGGGCTTAATGGAATAGTAAATTTGGGTCACAAAAACTGAAAATTCTGCCCTCTTGGTTTTAAGTTTGGAAATGGTATTTGTGACTTATTCCAACAAGTTTTAAATGCAAAATGTGGTATCTTTGAGAACTTAGGTTCAATAAATTTATTGTGTATGAAAAAGTCAACATTTTGGTTGACTAGTAAGGTGAATAGTAAACAAAATGACACATATTACGTAAGTAATACAACTTGAAATATAAAATATAATTAACACAAATGGATTGTTTAGAGTGTAAATGAGATAAAGTTATCATTAGGATTTACGTCTTTGTTTCAAATAGGATTATAATACCTTGTACAAAAATTGGTACATGAGAGGTAATAATGTGAATACTAATTCATATAAATATTGTAACGATTAGATGAATCACATGGATGTGTAAATGGGTTAATTGCTCTCATCATGAGAGAAATGGAAATATTTCGATGTACAAATGGTACATGAAAATCGATTGATGTAAATTACAATTAACGTGAATGGTATGATGAATGCATAAATTATATAAAAATGAGATTTGAAGATTTATGCTTCTACTATAAATAAAATTAAAATACTATGAACGATAATTGGAACATAAAATGAAATAATAAAACTTATGAACATTTAATGATATTTTGTGCCCTTGTATTGCCTAGACATGTGTGTCGGATTGGATAGTTTGGCATGCCAATAGGGTATTGTTTTAGCAGTACTGCGAAAGGAAAGGCTTTGTGCCTGTATTCATGACTTTATGCCCGTATCCATGGCTTTTATGCCCGTATTCATGGCTTTTATGCCCGATTATGTGATATCATAGCTTTTGGCTATATTGACTGCATACATGGTTGACGTTCTGCGTCCCATGGTATGACGGCCCGAGACACCGCGGTGTCCAGCCAACGGTTATCCACCCAATCGTCCAAAGATAGGTTACTTGGGCATGGAAAAGTATAACTGTGAACTGATTATTAAAGAAAATACGAAAATTAAGTATCAGGAATGATTACAAAAATACAAAGAAGCTCAAGATCATGAAGGAAATAATTAACAAAATGCATGAAGAAGTTAATATCATAAAACGTAATTAGCCCTCGACTAAACAATAAGTTAGTAATTATTCATTTCTTATGAACACAATAGCTAGGAAATTATTATTTTTACTTGCATATTATATTTTCTTGTATTATTGGCACCACTAAGCTTTATGCTTAGCGCGTCGCTTTTGCAACGCGTAGGTACTGAAGATTTGGACAGAGGGCCCAGTAGACCACAGATTCGGTAAGGCTTCATTACGCATAGTGTCCATGTCACCTCACAAAGGCATTGGTAGTACACTAGGTTTCATTTTGGTATTTTGTAACTAATGTTTATTTTCTCATATGTAATTGAACGTATGTAACATATTTTGATGTTCATGTAAATAATGAAAATTGTATTTGTGAATGGAAGAGTGAATGTCTATTTATGACTTGTACATGATTAACAAATGAGATGAATGATTGAGAAATGAATGTGAACTGAAAAATATTGAGATTTTGATAAATGGAGTTGAGATGAATGAATAAGAATATAGGAAGTATTTTTCACAGGTTCCGAAGAACGGTTTTCTCCATTTTTAGCCGGTACTTTGCCGGATTTTCTTTAAAATTTTCGGAACCTCAAATAAATTATTATTTCGAAAAAAGGCTTAAATAAATTATATTTCATAAATTATATTCATAAATATGACAAAAGAATTGATTAAGGTAAAATTAGAGTGTGCCGATACACCGTGTGACATTACTTACTCGGATGTACTGTACACGGGTAAAGGGGTGTCACATTAACAGTTGTGAATGCAATATAAAACGTGCCTAGAGTCTAACTATATAGATATATACATATAAGTGATGCATGGACATGCTTGAACATATAATAATATCGAAATTACAATTAAAATTAATATTTTACTCACAGACTTAACAGCAGTCACTGTGGCAGCTGGGCGGAAGAAGAAGGCTGTCCCGGCTTACCTGAAAATTTTATTACAATAATTTAATAAATTTGACTTAATACAAACTAAGAAAAAGATCAAAGACGTCCTAAGTCGTGCCGAAAATTTGGCAGAGTCTCCCCTATACTTAGGACCTACCCAATCTGCAAATGGGTTTAAAACACACCTATATATCCACAAATCATATACTCACAACTCAATCACATCACATAGCCCCTCCTGGGCCCATCCAAACAGTCATCAATCACAATATATAAATTTATAGTTTAGTCCTTACAATTGATCCTTTTTGCAAAAACTACCCAAATAAACTCTAAAAATTCTAAAACTTTGCCCCGCGGTCTTTAGCAATATTACCAGGCTATTGCAAAAAGAATCATAATTTTTTGAGCTACCACGAATATTTTATGGATTTTTAATCCTATTTAAGCACTAGAAAATTATGAAAAAGTAAGGTTCAGGTTTACCTATGCCGATTTCGATCTCGGGAATGCGCTCGGGGTGTCTAACAATGTTGGGGTAGCCAAAATCTCGATCCAATTCGGAGACTTTTTCGGTAGCCGATCTGTCTGGCAGAAAATTCACAGACCCGGACAACTGTCGAATTCCCGCGAATTGAAGGTGCCTACACGAAGCCCACAACACGAGGGTTAGTATAAAATTTTTACGAAATTTTCTAAGCTCATTTAATGCTCGAAAAAATACTGTGAAATTTCGTGGGACCCACCGAAAAACGGTGTCGAACAATTTTGAAATTTATATTGTTGCGAAGCTCTCGACGAGTGGAGCGCTCTAGTATCTATCCCGAAAGTCAAAATTGGCTAAAACTTCCCGGATAAAAATTGGACAAACCGCTCGATGGATTTTGGTGTTCTTGGTATCTATGGAAAGCTCTCGAGGTGTAGATGTTGTTTAACATAAGACCCAGTCTAATCGGTGGCCAAATCGGCCGGATTTCGGCCAGGAAGTCGAAACGGCGCACGCACGTCTGGTGGTCTTCGCGCGCGTTTTTCGGCCACCTGGAGCGTCGGGCGACTATGGGGAGGTGGTGAGACGGCGCGCCAGCGAGGTGGGGTGGCTGGGGAGGCGGCGGCGAGGCCTGGGGGTGAGGGAGGAGAGAGAAAACGGGAAGGGAAGGAGGGGAGGTCGGGCGCGCGAGGGAGAAGAAGGAAGAAAAAGAAAAGGTCCGATCCGATTCGACCGGTCCGATCGGTCCGGTTCGATTCAGCCGGTTCATTTCAGGATACAAAATTTTAAAATTTTACTCTACCTTGGGACCGAAAACGAGGCCAAAAAATTTTAAAAAAATTCTAGAAAACTCAAAAAAATTCGTAAACTCCAAATATATTTTTAGTTTTGCCACGTGGTATTTAAATTAATTTTTAAAAATCATCAAATTTTATATTTTTGGGAAATCAAACCCGATTTCGAAAATCAAAAAAATTTTAAATAATTTCTTAAAATTTAAATAAAATTAAAATATTAATATTTCTCACAAAATAATAAATTTAAAAATTTGGGGTGTTACATTCTTCCCCTCTTACAGAAAATTCGTCCTCGAATTTTACACAAAGCAGAATAAAGTACAGAATTATACATTGAATAGATAAGGGTACTTGCTACGCATGTCTCGTTTTGACTCCCAAGTGCACTCTTGCACTAACTGGCTCCTCCACAAAACCTTAACTACAGGGATCTGTTTTGATCTTAACTACTTCACTTGATAGTCCACTATGGCTAAAGGTTACTCCTCAAACGTCAAGTTTTCTTTCAGCTCTACTACATCCGGCTGTAGCACATGAGAAGGATCAGGAATGTATTTCTTGAGCATGGAGATGTGAAATACAGGATGAACATCCCTCTGTCTGGGGTCTGCATAACTCTTCTGCCTACTGAAAGTTGTTTTCAATCGTTTCCTGATTAAAGGAACCATCTCTGAAGTGTATTGCACTAGATCTACATCATGCACCTTCGCTTCTCCCATTTTCGTCCAACACAGAGGAGACCTACACTTTCTGCCATACAATGCCTCATAGGGTGCCATCCCTATGCTGGAGTGATAACTGTTGTTGTAGGCAAACTCCACCAAAGGTAGCTGATCATCCCATTGACCTCCAAAATCCAAAACACTCATGCGAAGCATGTCTTCTAGTGTCTGGATTGTCCTTTCGGACTGTCCGTCTGTCTGAGGGTGGAAAGCGATACTAAAGTTCAACTGTGTGCCAAGTGCCTCCTGCAAATTTCCTCCAAAATTGAGAAGTGAACTGGGGCCCTCTATCAGATATTATGGAAGTCGGAACTCCATGCAATCTGACTATTTCTCGAATATAGAGTCGAGCGTACTGTGCAATAGAATATGTGATCTTCACAGGCAAGAAATGAGCTGATTTAGTTAGGCGGTCTACAATTACCCATATCGAATCATATCCTCGTGTGGTATGAGGCAACCCAGTCACAAAATTCATAGTAATCATCTCCCACTTCCATTCTAGGATAGGGAGCTCTTACATCTTCCCTGACGGCCTCTGGTGTTCAAACTTCACTTTCTGACAAGTCAAGCACTTGGACACGAAGTCTGCTATGTCTCTCTTCATGCCATTCCACCAATAACTATCTTTCACATCATGGTACATTTTGGTGGAGCCTGGGTAGACATTATACAGTTTATAGTGTGCCTCTTGCATGATTTCATTTATGAGATTGTCCACATTGGGCACACATATCCTAGAACCTTGCACTAGGGTGCCATCATTGGCAAATCCAAACTCACCACCTTCACCCTGCTGTACTCTTTCTATGATCTTCATCAATTGTTGGTCTCTGTGCTAGGAAACTCTAACCCTGTTTCGTAGGTCTGGTCTCACTGAAAAATGAGCCAATAATACCCCCTCATCTGAAAGATCTAGGATTAGGCCTTGATCCATCAACTCATGTACTTCCTGAATCAACGATCTCTTCTCCGCTGATATGTGTGCTAAGCTACCAGAAGATTTTCTGCTCAAAGCATCTGCTACTACATTGGCCTTCCCAGGGTGGTACTGGATGGTGCAATCATAGTCCTTCAGAAGCTCCATCCATCTCCCCTGTTTCAAGTTTAAATCCTTATGTTGGAAGATGTACTTCAAACTCTTGTGGTCGGTGTATATCTCGCACACTTCACCATACAGGTAGTGTCTCCAGATCTTTAATGCAAAGACTACAGTCGCCATTTCCAAATCATGGGTGGGGTAGTTCTGCTCATGCCTCTTCAGCTGTCTTGAAGCATAAGTCACTACTTTTCCATTCTGCGTCAAAACACACCCTAAGCCAACCCTGGAGGCGTCATAGTACACGGTGTATCCTTCACTACTCATAGGTAGTGTCAACATAGGGGCGGCGGTTAGACACTCCTTAAACTTTTGGAAACTCTCGTCACAGTCATCTGTCCAAATGAATGGAACATTCTTCCGAGTCAACTTAGTTAGGGGAGCTGCTATCCTGGAAAAATCCTGCACAAAACACCAATAGTAGCCAGCTAGGCCCAGAAAACTTCGCACCTCAGTGACTATTGTAGGCCTAAGCCAATCAGTTACAGCTTCAATTTTCTTGGGATCTACTTGAATGCCTTCACTAGAAACCACGTGTCCCAAGAATGAGATGCTTTCTAGCCAAAATTCACATTTTAAAAATTTGGCATATAGCTAGTGCTCCCTCAAAGTCTGCAACACCATTCTCAAGTGCCACACGTGTTCTTCCTCGGTCCGAGAGTATATCAAAATGTCATCTATGAATACGATGACAAAACGGTCCAGGAATGGCCTGAACACCCTGTTCATCAGGTCCATGAAGGCTGCTGGTGCATTAGTGAGTCCAAAAGATATCACCAAGAACTCATAATGATCATATCTTGTCTTGAATGCTGTTTTGGACACATCCTCATTCCTGATTCTCAACTGATGGTAGCCTGATCGCAGGTCTATCTTGGAAAAGAATCTAGCTCCTTGAAGCTGATCAAACAGATCATCGATCCGAGGAAGTGGATACTTGTTCTTCACAGTCACCTTATTCAGCTGTCTATAGTCAATACACAACCTCAATGACCCATCTTTCTTTCTCACAAATAGAACAGGAGTGCCCCAGGGTGAAGTGCTCAGACATATAAAACCCTTGTCCAAAAGCTCCTGTAGTTGCTCCTTTAGCTCTTTCAATTCTGCTGGTGCCATCCTGTAAGGCGGCATTGATATGGGGTTTATACCCGCCACAACATCAATGCAGAACTCTATTTCCCTTCCTGGTAGCAACCCTGGAAGCTCCTTAGGGAAAACATCCATGAATTCTCTGATAACAGGAACATTTTCCATGTTGACACCTTCTATAGATGTATCTCTCACCAATGCCAAATACCCTTGGCATCCACGCCTCAACATTTTTCTAGCACTAATTGCTGACACCAAATTATATGGAGCCACGCTCCTGTCACCATCAAAGCTAAATTCTTCCACAACAGGTATGTAGAAATACACCTTTCTGTTCCTACAGTCTAAAGTGGTATAATGAGTTGCCAACCAATCCATTCCCAAGATTACATCGAAATCCATTACTGGTAGAGGAACCAAGTCTGTTGGGAGGATCTTTCCATCCACTACTACTGGGCTACCCAGAAAAACCATATCTACATCTATGTTGTCACTAAGCGGGGTAGCTACAGACAAAGGGCATTCTAAAGTTGTAAGGTTCCTATCCAATCTCATGGCAAACACTAGGGAGACAAATGAGTGCGTAGCACCCGGATCTATCAAAACACGAGCCTCATAGGAACAGACTAGAAGAATACCTGCCACAACTGCATTGGAAGCCTGAGCATCCTAGTGGGTTAGGGTGAAAACCCGAGCTTGACCCCTACCCTGGGTTGCAGAACTGTGATACTGACTTCTACCTCCTGATCTGCCTCTAAATCCACGTCCCCCTTGTCCTTGGCCTCTGGCCATCGAATCGATCGTCGCTATACTGGAAGCACCAGGATACAACTGACGAGGAACATTTGCAATAGAACCCTGTGACCCCATCTGTGGCTCGCTGAACACCGGGCACTCCCTAGCAAAGTGACCTTGTTGGCCACATCTGAAGCATACTTCAAAAAATTTCTCACCGATAGTCATCCCATATTATTTTTTTTTATCATTTTTCTTAGTAAACTCCCAAGTTTTTATTTGTTTAAAATAGATTTAAGTTATATCTCATATCTGTATCTATTAGGAATGCATATGGGATTTTTCTTGCAATATTGAGTCTTACTCTCCCCATTACCTGATCTTGTCTCCCCTTTTTTGTAATATTTGATGGACTTTTTGGCAGTTCAAAATATAATATAGATAGTTAACTCCTCTTGGTTGAAGATTTTTGATCTTTAGTTGCGGCTAATGATCTTTTACGGAGCTGCGACTTGTTTCTCAATTGAATTTTAGTAGTTTAAATTATTTTATAAGCCATAAAGGCAGCATATTCCTGAAACGACAGTGCTGTAGAAGTTTCTTTTGTTGTCAAAATGAAAAAGAACCAATTCTTTTTCCCAGATCATTTGTGAAAAAAAAATTTCAATTTATTTTTTCTTAGGAAAAAGATTATGTTGTATTTACATTATAATGCTTATTAATGAATTTCTAAATTTTCTGAAATAATAACAATAATAATCGAGTTCATCTGTGTTGGAGTGAGCTATATTGATCGATTGCTTCTTGCTAGGTAATTATATGCTAAATTGTTAACAAGAAGGTTTAGATTTGTCTTCTTTATTTGAGCTAAGGGTGTCACTGCAACGTACTACACAAGCCTAAATCAAATCACTCTCTTGATGCTATAAGGGACTTGAATTTTAGGTTTTGTCCGAATTGATAATGAAATATATCATTTATTATTAGAAGTAAATGATTAAAAAAAATTAATTTGCATTTTTTTTTTAAATTTTGATCAAAACTCCTCTATTTTTTTTAATTATTTGATAGGTAAAAACGTATGAAACCACTAATATGATGTGGTAATTAAGATTTTTTTTTTATTTGGCTTAATGACAAAAGACATAAACTTCATTTTTTTTTAATTTAATTTTGTCTTATCCTTTTAATTTTACCAATTTTACTATTATGATTAATTCTCACGCATTTAGTGAAAGGATATATATATATAATAAGTATAAAGTTTTTTTTTTTAAATAATTTTAATAATTTTAATGATTATAAAATAAAAAAAAATAATTTTTATAAAGAAAAATTTTCAAAGAAAACATTTATTATTATTATAATTGGTAATTATTGAAAATTATATTTGTTTTTCTTCTTAATATAGTTTTTTAAGCCTTACATATATTTCAATTTCAAGCTATTATATGAACTGAAATTGTTATTTACAGGTCAAGAATTTTACTCGTATTATCTTGCAGTTCCCCCAACACCCCTTCTCAACAAAAAAAAAAAAAAATGCAAAATTTTACATACACTAACTTCAAAATGCTAATCATAATTTAAAATTAAAAAAAAATAGTGGAGTGTTTGGAAGTCTAACAATTTCATTATCTTTTAAAAATTGGTTAGCTAAATTGGTTGGAAGATCCATCTGTGGGCATTGATAGTTGGCTTCTCCACGATTTTGTGTGGGGTGGCTCACAGTAGGAATGTCTTGCATTAGCTTTTCTAGAGCTTAGCTCCTTTTTATTCACCAATATATATATATATATTTGAAATCAATGAATAAATAAAAGAAAAGAATAAAATCCAGAATCCAACAACTGCAGTTGTAGTGGCGTAAGATGCTTGGTAATCATGCTTATTTCTCTAGCATACATCATTTATTGCACTATATGTTTTATATATGAAAAAAAAAAAGCTCAATTCTTTCCCAGAAGAACAAAATAAGATATATATATATATATAAAATAAAAATCATGCAAATTTTTACTATACGTCAAGGTCTTGAAAAAACCTCAAACCCCGGGAGATCCAAAGAACTCCAAGCATTATCGATCATAAGATTGGCAGAAATCTTTAGCTGATCATCCATGGAGAATGGACTAATAAATTCTTGTTCCGGTTGATGTACTACAGTTTCCCATGTAACATTTGACAAGGTTGCAGCAGATTCAGACCACAGATAAGCATCTTGCACCATTTCATCTCCCAGCAAAATTTGTAATCCTAATGCATCCATGTTTTGACTTTCTATGAGCTCCTGAATTCTTTCTTGATTTTCTTGTAGCTCGTGATCTCCTACAATCACCGGAGGTAACCCTTCAAGTAATAAATCAGATTCTTGGATCAGATCCGTGAGCTTGTCGTCGCACTCAATCACAGCGCTGTCAGGTGTTAAAGAATTTGCTGGCACAGTAAAGGCCTCATTAGGCAATTCTTGACTCATGGCCATAAATTCAGGCTGAAAACTCGAGTCTTGGTTCAAGAACTTAGCGAAAACAACCGCAATATCAATCTCAGATGACGATCCATCATTAGTTGCAGTTTCTTGAGCCAATGAATCTCCACTAGACTCATTACTCCTACCACCAAAACCACTGAAATTCTTTGCAAAAGCATTACGACCATCCTGCGAGATCCTAAGGGACTTCGCTCTGCGAGTTTTACGACAACCACCACCAACAGGAACATTCCTTAGAGAGCCACCTTTAGTCCAATACCTTCGACAACCTTTACAAAAGTACCTAGGCTGAGAGAAGCTATAGTTATTGTAATAACAGAATTTGGTGTTGGAAGAGGCACAACGAGGGCAATTAGGAGCAAATTCGACATGGGATTTCCATTTTCTCTCCATGGGCAAGGGCCTAGGAGGGCAGTGCAGAAACATTTGGTCACTCGTAAGCATGTTTATGATGAGATTGTGAAAGAGAGAAAAGAATTGAGAGACAGTGGAAGAAGAGCATATTAGTATGGGGTCTG
Source organism: Hevea brasiliensis (assembly GCF_030052815.1). Taxonomy (NCBI): domain Eukaryota; kingdom Viridiplantae; phylum Streptophyta; class Magnoliopsida; order Malpighiales; family Euphorbiaceae; genus Hevea; species Hevea brasiliensis. Next base: position 12,209,179 of record NC_079504.1, read on the forward strand.
AAGGAGGTGTTTGATATAAACGTGGGCGGTAGCGAGCCGTCGGGACCAAGAAAGGTGAACGTGAGGGGCTTTTGCTTGTGCGCGTGTAGTGTGATTGGGATTGCAATTGCGAGGTGTAGTAGTCTACTGTTTAATAGCAGGATTGATCTGAGCTTCTTCCACACGTGGCATTTCTTCATTGGGTATTTCATGAGCGTGATTGAGGTTGATTGGTCAAAGCTTCTTAGCTGTTATCCTTTTTTTTCCTTGCTGTGGTAGTGCATATTGACCATTGTATCCTTGCTATTTTTTTAATTGAAGATAATGAATACAATTATACAATTATAGCATATATAATTCATTTTACTTTATAATAATAATAATAATAATAATAATAATTATAATCGTCTCAAAATAATAAACCAAAACTAAGCTAGAGTAAAATTATTATCATTAATTAAATAAATACCCCATAATCAAATCAATTAAGATGTGGGCAGTTTGGTAATTTGAGCATAAAAAGTCGGCATGCACATGGCACTGGGACTGTCATGAATAGGGCTTGATACAGTGTCCTTTAATCCGCGTGGGGCGTATCGTAGGGATCATCATCCTAAACCATTCAAGTTAGTATTTCCAAAGTCCAAGGGAGTACTTTACTCCACGTGGGGCGTATCATAGGGATCATAAAAGAGCACACCGGCCGCGGGAATGTAGCACTGCACGTGCATAATCATCTTACGTGGCATATTTTCGTCCATTCAATTCATTGATGAAAATTTATTAATAATCTACGGTGACTATTAAAACTCAGAATTGACCATCCAGGGCCTGATACTGATTTTTAGGTTGCGGATGATTATGGCTACATGTCATTCTCTATTTTAATTAATAAATCCCTAAATTTCATGGTCAAAATATTTTTCTATAGTTTCATGTATGCAAGTCATATGATATTTATAATAATGAAGAATTTATTTATTTATTTATTTTCGCCTAATTGATTGGGAATTAATCCTGTCCTCATAATTTTAAATATAACAGACTTCGATAAGAGACATTGGAATCACGTGGAAGTTTGGGGTCTCTTTCATGCAAGTTTTGTAGATGGAAGAACGATGGGGATATATCATGTCTGATATGCATTGGGTTGGTTTCCACGGCTCATTTTTCTTCTTAGTGTTGCTTAACCCATATCACTGCGTGCGTGACTTACCCTTTCCATACACTTGTTTAAGCCACAGATCTGCCTCTAGTGTTTAGCTATATCCCCTAAATAATTCAGCACCAAAGTCATTTTCAACGTGTTGTTTTAAAATGTATGAATCCACAATTTCATTGTGCATTTTATGTCCACATCATGAAACTAATGGTGGACAGTGGAAGTTGAGCTTATTGTCACTCTGTTCTCATTATTGATGTATTGTATGTTGCTTTCGTGTCTGCCTCAACCTTGCTGGAAATTCCATCACTAACAAGTGCTTGGACCAATATCATATAGTTGATACTCAGATGAATTTTACCTGTATGATTAGGGGTTCGAATATTAGGATCGTCATTGTTAGAAGAATTTTACCTGAATATCACTCCTGACCAGAGCGTGAGAATCTGCATACTTAAAATTAAAAATAATAATAATAATTTCCACCACATGAGTCATATGCTATAGTGTCATTTTTTGTTAATTTAGATCTTGAAGTCAATTAAACATATTGTAGAGACCAATTTCTGAGAAGCCTCTTAGATTCGGCCCTTTTGTAATGATGGGCCTTCATGATGATTTACATTAGTAGATCCTACTTTATGGGCTCTTTTAAATGAATAATTACATAATTTATTTTATAATAAATTAAATTGATAATTGATAATATTATATAATTTTATTTATATTAACGCGCGACATAAGTCAAATAATACCATTGGCACACAGTAGCATGACCGGTTCATATCCAAAATGGTCCACAAAATTGGATAACCTAATCTCTTAAGCAAATTAATAACCTATACTTAGTTTGACAAAGTGTCTACCAAATGAACTTATTTTAAATTTTAATTGTGTATATCTTTTATCAAATAAAAATTATTATGAAGGAATATTTAGAAAAAATAATTAATAATTATTTAAAATTAAAATTTTATTTTATTTTAATAGGTATATAATTATTCAAAATTTTAATAAATTATATTTAATATAATTAATTTAAAATTTTATTATTAATAAAATTTTATAATATGATTTTAAAAATATTAAAAAATAAACTATATTATTAAAATAAAATAATAAACACAACAAAACCCTAATTAGTGCTTCTAGAAATTCCTTACAATCAAGACATGTCTTGGAAATCGCTTGATCATTTCGATGCCAATTCTTTGAATTTCAAAATTTCCACACCAATATAAATATATATATATATATATATTATTTTCTTTATCACTTAATTAGTATATGTCAATTAAATTAAAAAACAATAAAAGCTAATCTATTAATCAATTTATTTATTAACATTTAAAATAAAATTATAATTAATTAAAAATTTTACCATTAATAAAATTTTATAATATAATTATAAAAATGTAAAATATAAAAATATATATTAAATTATATTATTAAAATAAAAATAAATAAATAAATAATCTGCGCGTTGCGTGTGAACTACATGCTAGTTTATAATCTAAAAGTCTTCAGTTATACTCTTTTGTATTCTAATCCGATGATATTTCTCCTAATTTGCTAACATTTTTTAAAAAATAAACTAAAAGAAACGCTAATCAAATAATCCTGATCCCCACACCAATTTAATATCTTTATGATATATGCATTATTTGAGGAGTATATTTAAAATAATAACAAGGATAAAATTGACCGGCATTAATACTTGCAAAGTTCACTTAGCCAAAGTTTTTAGATATTTTGATATGACATATCTCCTCATATTTCATTATATAAATCCTCGATCAGCTGAGGCGAAGCTCCCCATCTCAACACTACCATAATCACCATTTTTCTTTACATTTTAGAATGGCAAAAACAGCTTTCTCAAATCCCATCCAAGTCATGGTCATGGCATTTTTGGTTGTTACCATGCTGCTCTTTTCCTCTGAAGTGGCAACTGCTATGCTCAATGATGAAGCACAACTTAATCTTGGTTTGTTAATTTAGAGCTACCAATCAAGCATTTTAATGTTTACTTACTTGTTAATTAATGAATAATATTCTAAATTTTATTTACAGGAAGGAGGACTCTTCTGGCTGAAAGCACAACTGGACGTGGGGGATACAATGAATATCCTGAGGGCCGAAGCGGATACAATGAAAACCCTAATGGCAGAGGAGGATATAACGAGCAGCCTAATGGACGAGGAGGATATAATAAACACCCAACAGGCCGAGGGGGATACAATTAACCACTACTAGTACCCTATATGGCCTGAGGATAGAATTGAAGTATAAGTCTAGAAAACATCTGTGCCATGTTTTAAGTTTGATGCTCGAATAAATATATCCTCAGGTTCTAAATTAAAGATATATGTTTTATTAAGTAGGGCTATGGCCATAGACGTGTGTTGTTTTTATTCAAAAGATCCTTGTATGCGTGTGATAATTAATAAAGCTCCCATGAGTTGCAGTTGTTGTTGATTTTTCATCTCTTTTAATTAGCCTATTTGCCGATTATATGTGTGTGTAATGATAATAATGTATATTATAATTAATAAAGTAGATATTTAAGATGTGTTAGAAAAAAGAATACAAGTAATGAAGGAAATGATTGTGTATTTGTCTGTGTCTTATTTACAGAGATATTACATCTATTTATACATGAGAATATGAACTAATTTAGACAAGAATAATAATTGCTATAATTATGCTATACAAATCTCCTATAATCATGCTAATTGCTATAATTATGCTACACAAATCTCCAATAATCATGCTAATTGCTGTAATTATACTAACACCCCCCCCCCTCAAACTCAAGGTGGTAGCACAGGTGCTAACTTGAGTTTGCTTAAGAGATCTTGAAAGCGAGCGGGAGGATGCATTTTGGTGAATATATCAAGGTTTCTTGTGAGGAGACAGGAATCAAACATATGGTGCCATGAGCAACATGATGACGTACAAAATGACAATCAATTTCGATGTGTTTGGTACGCTCATGAAATACATCATTATGAGAAATCTGTATGGCACTTCTATTATCGCAATGAAGCATTGTGGCAGAAGAATGAGTGACACCCAAATCAGTTAATAACCACCGTAACCAAAGTAATTCAGATGTAGCATCAGCAAGAGCACGATATTCAGATTCTGTGCTAGAACGTGCAACAACAGTTTGCTTTTTGCTACGCCAAGAGATAAGAGAATTACCCAAGAAGAAACAATAACCAGTTGTAGAGCGACGATCTGTCAGATCACTAACCCAATCAGCATCAGAGTAGCCAGATAATACTAGGGAGGAGGTAGCAGAAAAGTGCAAACCATGAAAAAGTGTGCCTTTGATATAACGAAGGATCTGGCATCGCAGAGAAATGAGTTGAGCGAGGAGCAGACATAAACTGGCTGACCAGATGAACAACATATGAAATATCAGGTCGAGTAACTGTGAGATAAATAAGACTCCCGACAAGCTGTCGATATAAAGTAGGATCATTAAGAGGAGTGCCATCAAGAGGTGTAAGTTTGCAATTGAGCTCCAATGGGGTTGATACTGTTTTGCTATCAGTGATGCCTGCTCGAGAAAGTAAGTCGGATGCATACTTGGCTTGAGATAGATAATAGCCATCAGAATTTTGAGAAATTTCAAAACCCAAAAAATAGCTGAGAGAACCCAGGTCTTTCATTTCAAAATTTTGATTGAGATAATGTTGTAACTCTAAAATACCAGATGAATAATCTCCTGTTATTATCATATCATTAACATAAAGCAACAGAAGACCAATACCACCGCTACGGTTAGCGAGTGAATAATGCAGAATCATGTGGACTAGAGAGAAAACCAAGTTGAGCAAGAGTGGAACTAAATTTGGCAAACCAGGCCCTGGGAGCTTGTTTTAATCCATATAAGGCTCGCCGAAGTTTGTAAACCTTATGAGGAGAATGATAACCAGGAGGAGGATGCATATAAACCTCTTCTGTTAAATCACCATGAAGAAAAGCATTTTTGACATCCATCTGGAAAAGTTTCCATTTACGAACTGCAGTAATAGCTAAGAGACTGCGAATAGATGTTAATCGGGCCACTGGAGCAAAAGTTTCTTCATAGTCGATGCCATACTCTTGAGTGTGCCCTTTGGCTACTAAGCGAGCTTTGTAACGTTCAATAGTTCCATCAGAACGGGTCTTGATTTTGTAAATCCATTTGCAACCAATAGGGGTCTTGTTTGGTGGAAGATCAACTAAATCCCAAGTATGAGTTTTCTCTAAAGCCTGAAGTTCGTCAGTCATAGCTTGCTGCCAAAGAGGGTCAGTACTTGCCTCACGATAAGAACAAGGCTCATGAAGTGTTGCAATAGTAGAGTAACAGTGAAAATCAAAAAGATAATGAGGAGTTTCTCTTACACGGGTAGAACGACGAAGAGTAGTGCTAGGAGGAGATGCAGGCACAGGTACTGGATCAACAACTGGTGCCGATTCAACAGGGGCAGGTGTAGTTGGGCTAATATTGAGCACATCACAATCACCTGGATCAGGACTTGGAAACAGCTCTTTGGAGGAGTCAGTGAAAAATAGAGAGTCAGTATTGACAGAGTGATGAAATTTGGAAAGAGAAGAGAACATAGTATTTTCCCAAAAGGTAACATGATGAGAGATGCGTAACTTATTAGAAACAGGATCCTAACAATGATACACTTTGTGTTTAATGCCATAACCAAGAAAATAATATAGACGAGCACGGGGTTCTAATTTGGTATGTTCATGAGGTTGTAAAAGAACAAAACAAACACATCCAAAAGGTTTAAGGATGGAATAGTCAGGAGGTTGTCCAAACAACTTTTCAAAAGGAGATAAATTATAAAGAACCAAGGTAGGAAGACGATTAATAATATAAACATGAGGCAGAAAGAAGAAGAGTACGTACAGAATCAAGAATATGGCGATGTTTGCGTTAGGCTCGTCCATTCTGTTGAGAGGTGTGAGGACAAGAACGTTGAACAACGGTGCCTTGTTGACTAAGAAACTGAAGTAAAGAAGAATCCCGATATTCCATAGCATTGTCTGTTCGAAGAATTTTAATGTCACAAGAGAACTGAGTTTTAATCATTTTTGCAAATGTGATGTAAATTTGTGATAACTCAGATTGATGTTTCAAAAAATATATCAAAGTAAACCGAGAATAATCATCAATAAATATTACAAAATAACGAAAACCATTTATTGAAGAAATAGAAGAAGGACCCCAAATGTCAGAATGAATTAAACCAAAAGGAGTGTCTGAAGTAGTATTATTATGAGAAAAAGATAATGCAGGTTGTTTTGTAAGCTGACAATTTAAACAATTAAATGACTCAAACTTAGTAGATCCTAATAATCCACGAGAAATTAAAGGTTGTATTTTTCTGGTAGATGCATGACCATGAAGAAGTTGCCATTGGTGATTGGAGTAATTAGGGATTGTAGGCTAGACACAAATCTCTGAGGAAGATGTAAAGATGTAAGCTCAAATAATCGACCCACTCTGCGACCCTCCCCAAGAATCTGTCCCATTTGTGGATCCTGTACCTGGACACCATGGTGAGAAAAAATAACATTTAGTCCTTTTTCACACAATTGACCAACAGAAATAAGATTGAGTGCCAAATTAGGGATATAATAGGTGTCAGGGAGATGAAGATTTGAGGTAGACACATGACCAGTATGTGTGATGTTCATTTTAGTACCATTTGCAGTATGGATTGGTAGTAAGGAAGATACAGGTTTTGCAGAAGACAAGAATTTAAGATTAGTGGTCATATGATTACAACATGCATAGTCAAAAAGCCAATAAGAATTACCCGGAGTGGCAGACATGGCAGCAGGAGAATTAGAAGAGATAACCTGTTTGAATAGTGCCTCAAGATCACTCATGGTGATGGCAGTAGAGCCCTCGATGGCGACAAGATGAGGAGAGAAAGATCCAGGCTTTGAGACATTCTTGAATTTAGAATGCCCTCCTTTTGGTCTTGGAGGACGTGTGGGACAATGTTCAAGAATACGACCATAACCATGACAATATTTGCATTCTATAGTAGGACAATATGCAAAAGCATGACCAATTTGATTACAATTCTTACAGAGTTGATTGCGATTACGATGTGAGGATCGAGTAGTTGCAAGAGCAGCTTCAAATTGAGGAGTTTTATCCAAACTGAGACGAGTCTCTTCAAAAATAATCTCTTGAATAGCAGTTTCTAATGATGGGAGTGGATTTCGATGTAGCAGGGACGCTCGAACGACCTCATATTTTGATCGAAGAGCCATTAGAACTTGAATGAGATGAAGATGATCTTCACTGATTTTGGCCTGAGATATTTGATTCCAAATAGGTTGGACCTGGGCAAGAAAATCATTCACAGATTGACCTGCTTCTTGTTTCAGATTATGAAGAGTAGTCCACAACTGATAATAGTGGACAAGTCCAGTGGTCTGATATCGATTAGCCAAAAAATCCCAGATTTCTTTTGCAGAGTCATAATTAGCAAATTGAATGTAGATGGACGAGACAGGGGTATTGCGAAACCAGGTGATGATCTGATGATTTTTACTATCCCAATCCTCAAGACGGTCAGCAAATTTTGCATCAGTTTCATCGTTCTCTCTTGTCGGCGTAGTGATATCTCCGGTAACAATATGCCAAAGCTTGCGACCTATCAAAAAACTTTTCATTCCTTGAACCCAAAGATTATAGTTGGAACCAGTCAGAACTGTTGCAATAGGTTTTGAAATATCAGATTTCTCCATTGATAATAAGATGAGGAGGAAAAAAAAAAAAGGTATAATAATAGGTATGAAAGAATGAACCAGAACAGGTTGTAGAGAGAGCAGAGAGACCCCAGAAACTAGAAATAAAAGATTTATGACTCTGATATCATGTTAGAAGAAAGAATACAAGTAATGAAGGAAATGATTGTGTATTTGTCTGTGTCTTATTTACAGAGATATTACATTTATTTATACATGAGAATATGAACTAATTTGGACAAGAATAATAATTGCTATAATTATGCTACACAAATATCCTATAATCATGCTAATTGCTGTAATTATGCTACACAAATCTCCTATAATTATACTAATTGCTGTAATTATGCTAACAAGATGGATTCATCAGAATTTGATAAGGATTAATTATTTCATTTGTCATTTGTTAAATTTTAGCTACAGCGAGCTTCAATACCTCATCCATCTCGCAAAGATTGATCCAGAGTTGCCTTGAGCTTTCATCCATGGCAGAAGAGTCCCTTCACGTACAGACGACATGCCTATTTTGTAATATATATTTGATAGACGATCCATGAAAGAGATAAAATTAACCAAACTTGGGATTAATTTCACTATCAGTAAATCTTATTGGCTAAGTTCTTAAATTCGAGTTTTCTTCCTTTATTTATTTTATAAAAATAGAGGGGAAAAATTTTTTGGCTACAAAAACTATGAAGGATTACTCGCATCCTGTTGAGTCACCAGATAGATTAGCTCTAAACAATCAGATTCAGTAATGATTTCAGTAAAACCAATTTTAGACGTTTTAGATTTCTTTTTTTACGGAAAATAATTTATATATGAAAAGTATTTTTTTAAAAAATTTTATTAAAATATTTTTTATTGTTAAATTATGAAATTACACTAATAGTTTATGTTTATGATATACATGTATAAATATTTTTATATTTTATTAAATTTATTAAATATTTTTTTTAGAAAATGAAAAATATTTTTTTTAAAAAAATTATTTTTTCAAAAAATAATTTTATTTTATTTTTGACACCAAGCGCTTTCGTGCAATAAACAGAGGCATAAATTTAGAAATTATTGTTAAAAAATATATATATTTTTTCTTTTAAATATATTAATTTGAAATTATTAAAAATTAATGAAATTTTAAATTTAATACATATTTTAAAGATAAACAATTAAAATAATAAAAATGTTATTTTTAAATTATTTTTTAAACTACATCTAAAAATATTTTAGAAAAAAAGTATTTTTTGATTTTAAAATCAATAACCAAATTGAAAAAATTTTAGAATATAATCATTGTATATTTTATTATAATTATTGATCATATGAGTCTTATATAAATCCACTATAACCAATTATCAAATAAACGAACGTTAGTATTACTTTCTTCGATCTAATTCAAAAGTTTAGAAAATATTCAATTCAGAGTAAAAATTTAAGCTAACGAATGAAACTTTATGTATTTTTTTTAATATTTTTAAATTTTATAAAAAGTTTAATAATTTATTAATAAATATTATAATATAATTACAACATAATTTTTTCATAAATATAAATATAAACAAATGAAAACTTTTATGGAATGGTCTGCGCTCCGCATTCTAGCTAGATGAATTAACTAAATTAATTAAACAGTAATTAAAGAAGACTCGTTCCTGCATGAAAATTTCCATGATCATCTTGAATAATTAGACCCACAACTGTGACATAATTATTTTCCTTCCAAGTCCCATCAACATTGACATTGTGCTCATCAATGACAATTGCTACATTATAAATATATGTTTGAAAAATTAATAAAAAGAAAAAACTCGCAATTAAAATCCATATTTTGATTTTTATATTTACAAATTGCAAAAAATATATAAGCTAGAAATTTATCTTTTATAATAAATATGCCATCAAATTTCAAACAAGGTTTATATTTTTAGTTATTTCATTTTTTTTTTACAAAAATTAAATACCATTTTACATAAGATAAAACTAAAATTTTCATAAAATTTGAAATTTTTTTAAAGTAATTTTATTTAAAACAAAGGGACCATTAAATTTGTAATATCTTAATTGCATAATAATTCTGATGCAACTACCACCATCTCCTTACTCTATGGCTACACCCACCATTAAATCATTTTGAGTTTGAGGGTTATCATATTATTTAAAGAGATTTATATTATTTAAAGAATAGAAAATTCTTATTTAGATTTGAATTTAATAAGACAAATGAGATTTATATTAAAATAAGTGAAATTTATATATTTATATTTTAAATTTATAATAAAATAAATTTAAATAAAATTTTCTCTTATATATTTGGAGGGAGTTTTTAAATGTAAAATATGAGTTTTTAAAGTAATATGTTGGTTTACGAGGAAATTTTTTAAAAGAAGATAAGACGTTGGAAGGTTTAAAAAACCCCTCTTTACCAGCTTTTATTAGATTCACAGGACCAAGGATAGTGAGTGGAGTAGCGTTCACGCTGCGGCAGTCAGCTTTTTCCATGTAGGCACAAATCAAAATCACAACATGTTGAGGAGCAGCTGTTGAAGCGGGTGCTTGGTCCATCTTTTCTGAATTCTGATAGAAAGTTGCCCATTTGAACTTGTACCAACTAGTAACTACTTACCAGAAACTCAAGTCAAATTTTGAATCTTCAAAAGGAAAATTCAACTCAAGAGCTTTCATTTTTTCAAAGGATACCAGAAGGTCCTGGATTTTGTTAAAATTCCTTGGTTGAGAATGTCTCCCCTTCTTTTAAAATAGGACCAGTTAGTTCTTTTATTATCCTTCCACTAGAGATTTAAGAGGAAAATGTCTAAAATGCCCTTGGATGCAATCTAAAATATCATTCCTCTCTGTTAAAATATCCAAATCAGGAGAAATCATTTTCTCTCAAAAGTCTCTCTTTGTGTCGTTTTTGAGCGGAAACCATTAACCTATCCCTTATTTTAGTATCTACAACCTTGTTGGTGAGTATTTTTTCATTCAAAGGTGTTCAAATCTAAAATGTTATTACAGTAAACACTTTCAGAATTTATATTATTAAATTGATGTAGCCCAACCGCAAGTGCATGGGTCGTATAAGTAATATAGAAAAAATATCATTCTCACGAAAAATTGTGTTAATAATTGAATTTTTTATATAAAAATTGACTAATTTGAACTATTTTTGAAATTCAAGCAATAGATTGATAGAAATTGAAGTGTAAAATCTATATATGCAAAATTAATAATCTAATTAACAATGTGAAGATTCAACTAAATTTACAGTAAATTAAAATAAGCAAATTGAAATATGGCAAGATTTAAAATGGTAAACAATTAAATTCGATTAGAAATTAACAATGATAAAAGGGGCAATTCCGGAGTTTGAAAGTTCATATTCAAGCTATTTTGGGATTTTTAAATTGGTTATTCAATCTTATGAAAATTATGAGTTTTAAGTGTTAGTAGTATGCCCTAGAGCATATCATTTAATATGTATCTTGTATATGTTTTATTAATAAAAGGTAATTTCACTTTTCCGTTTACATAATATATTTATGTGTAATAGAAAAGGTCCATTGATATTTTATTAGAAATTCTATTATTAAGTTGTTAAGAATATGAGTAACAGTATTTCTAGCACAAAGTATCATAAATTGGTTCACAATCGAGGATACTTCACAATAAGAACATGACTTATCTAAAAAGATTGTAATCATGTTTGTTCCCAAGTTATTTATATGAGATGTAAATAAGATGGAATGGTAAGTCTCTTGCCATATAACAAACATGATAGGAACTTATGTATGATAAGTAGGCCGAACCAGTGACACTTATGACAAGCACGTAGAGTTTACTCTTGTCAATATATTGTCATAAATCATATCAGTGCATATAATTTTTAGACCTGAGATAGCATAGTTATCTTGTATATAGGTGGTCTAAATTTGATACTGCTTTCATACTTTGTAACACCCTCACTTTAGCTAGTCCATACATTCGACTGTTTCGGTGACCAATGTCTGTCTAGACAGCTAGAATGACTGAAACTATATGAAAACTAGAGTGAGGAGTCATAAAGAAACCAAATAAGTGTAAAAGAAAAAAATTTAGGCAAATTTTAGAAATAAAATACAACCAAGTTAAATGAGCTGGTGCCCTAGCGACGGGTAACCCAGTGAGAAGTTGCGGTTTTCGCAGCTAGGAGCCCTAAACCCAAGGAAAAATTCATGAAATAATTTTTGGGACTCTAGAGAAGAGTCATTGAGGTTTCGATGGCATTAGAATGCCAAGAAAATGCTTAGAAAATTTTATCAATCGGTACAGACGATTTTGGCTCCTTAAGCCAAACGGAGGGTATTTTGGTCATTTCGCCTTCAGAGACAGTTTTTGACCAACTTCTTTATTTAAGTAAATAAATTATATGATATAAAATATGAATAAATATTGCTACAAATTAAATTAAAAATGAGTAGAAAAGAAAAGAAAAGAAAATGAGTTAAAATGGATTTATGACATCACTATGATGTCATTAAAAACTCTCCACCCAATTACATTGTGACACATACTTAAAAACCTTATTAAAAGAGATAAAAATGAGTAAAATGAGAAAACCAATTTTGATTGTCTTCCTCAACCAGCCGCACCACCATGGAAGAGTTCTTCTTCCATTTTTCAAGCTTCCAAGCTTGAATTCCCACCCTTTCTCACCATAAAAACCCTAGATCACTTTAATAAAAATTGATCCCACACCTTGAGAAAGATAGTGGAAGCCAAGAAGTGAAAGGAAATTGAAGTTTAGGCAAGGGCAAGTTGGACACAAGTGAGGTTAGTGCTATATCTCTCCATTTTTCTCTTTAAATTTGAAGTTAGGTTTATGGATTTAGTTAGAAATTCATGAAATTAAAAGAACATATCCATGTATGGACCAATTAAAAATTTTTGGTAGCCTTAGTGATGGAAGTGTTGATGAGTTTTGAATGAATTTAAGTTGTATATGGGTGATCTTGAACATGAGTATGAGACTTAAACATCATTAAGTATGTCGAATTGATGTATGTGCATGAATGGATATTTGAAAATTAGGGTTTTGAGCTATATTAGGGTTTGGCCATATTGATGGTAAATGGAAGTTCTAATGGTCAATTAGTGACCATTTGGCTGAGTATAATGAGGAATTGAAGTGAATGGTAGCTTGGGATTTGAGGTTGGGTGTGCTGCCTTGTGTGCCCTGCAGGTTTGGATGTGAGTCCACCAAGTTTGGATAGCAGTAACTTGAGTTGTGTAGGTTCAATTGGTGCAAGGCCAATTGGACATGAAACTAGACATATAATAATACAACTTTGATGAAGAAACCTTACTTAGAAAACAAACTTAGGATGACCTAAAAATTGGCCAAATCCGGGTAACCAATTCTGGACCTGGTAAAAGTGACCAAATGAACAATAGTCATAACTCACTGTAGAAATGTCCAATTGACCTGAAATTTATATTAATGGAAAGTTTAGACAATTTAGAACAACTTTTATGAAGAATACAAACTTAAATTTTGAACCTAACCAATTGAAATTTCTAGCCCAATTTAGGACACTAAATCTGGCAGAACCAAATTCTGTCCAGAATTTCTGGACAAGACCAATCCGGCAAGTTATGGTATTTAGGCCATAACTTGAGCTACAAAACTCAAAATGGAGTGATTCAAAAAAGGAATTAAAGAAGACACATAAAGGAACAACTTTTATGAAGAAATTTTTGTCAAAATGCTACTGTAACAATGACCAATGGAATAGTAAACTTAAGACATGAAATCTGAAAATTTTGAATAACATAAAATAAGCTTTGAAATGGTATTGGCAATCAATACCAACAAATCTAGAACCCAAAATGTGGTATAATTATGTATCTATAATTTGTATACATATTATGTATGAAAAAGTTAACAAATTGAGTGAATAGTAATGTGTGAATAGTAACCCCAAAAACATAAGGAATAATAAAAGAAATTAAAGAAGCCATTATGATTGATAATATATAATATGATTAGTGAATTGTGATTTTTTAATTTGAGTGACCCTAAAACATAGAAGAATGTTTTAAGTACAATGGTGCATGAGAACCATTGATGAGAATTGTGATCATATGAATTATCAAATGAATGTATAAATTATGGAATTTGTCATGAAATAATGAAGTCATAAAACACAATATATTAACATTTAATGGTACTATGTGCCCATGTATTGCCTAGATACGTGTGTCAGATTGGATAGTTTGGCATGCCAATAGGGTATTATTTTAGCAGTACTGCGAAAGGCTTTATGCCTGTATTCATGGCTTTATGCCCGAATCATGGCTTTATGCCCATATTCATGGCTTTATGCCCGCACTCATGGCTTTTATGCTCGATTATGTGTTATCATGGCTTTTTAGCCATTCTAATTGCATACGTGGTTGACGTTTCGCGTCCCATGGTATGACGACCCGAGGCACCGTGATGTCCAGTGCCAATGGCCCGTTATCCAGTTTAGTTAGCCTGTCATGGATTACCTGGGCAGTGTAAATTATTGAAATTATCTAAGCATATTAGCAATTAAAAACATTAGAAAGTATTAAATAAAATGTGAAAAAGAGATTAGCAATAGAAACATAACAAAAATACAATTTGCAAAATCGTAGAGAGACCTCAAATACAATATTCCTAGAATAAAATGTATATTGAATATTATTATTGTAAGGCTATATAAACTCAATACTTCCAAAGATGAATGAATTAGCATATAAGATAGTTAATACTAGAAACAACATAGTAAATCAAATTGATTCTTGAATATTTAAATTATCCTTTATTCTTTCTTTATTTGTATATATTATTTTCTTGTTATATTATTGCACCACTAAGCAGCAATGCTTAGCGAGATGGATTTGTTTCCTCGCGCAGGTACTTTGACAGAGATTTTTGGAGTCCAGATCTGCAGAAGTGTCTGAAGTATTCAAGGTTTTTACCTCCTCAGTAATGCATGTAGATAGGGCCCATATAGATCATATTTTGTATTTTGTATAAAATGCTAGATATTGTATTGTAATGTAGATTATGAATAGGTAATTAATAGAAATGTGATGTAAATTAATAAATAAGCTTTTTCATATGTAATTAATTTGTATATCATGTAAATTATAAATTTATTCAATTAGTTTGCAAATTATGTAAATTAATGGAAATATGAGAATTTTGATATGTGAATGGAGTATGAAGAAAAGTTGATGGAAATGAATATGAGAATTGAAATACATGGATGATATTGAAATATAAGATAATTATGAGATTTTATTTTGAAAATATTGTTGAATTTCAAATAGGTGAATAGTAAAATACGCCAAATGGTAATAGAAACAGGGGAAACTCCACTGGTTTCTCCATAGAAAGATAATTGATATTAAAATATAACGAGAACAAAATTTTTAAAGGAATAAAGTAAGATAAAATAGGGTGCTCCGGCACCGAGTGTGACATGTCTTGCTCGGCTACACTGTAGTCGGGTGAGGGGTGTTACATACTTGTACTGTGTATGGGTATATGGGCATGTGTTGGCTCCTACTAGTTATGTATGGAGATAGATGTTGATCAAGATGGAATTTGTTACCCTAAGTAAATAGGGATAAAATCCTATGTTCATTTAATTGTTCTTGATGTTTCAAGTTCCTGGCCAGGACAGACAGATTTAATTAGAAAAGAGTTGCTGACGAGAAAATCTTTTTAATCAAGAATTAGAATTAAAAGAGAATATAATATTCATAGCAAATTGAGTTTGACATAAACCATGACTTCAGCTCGAATTAGGATTTTGTAACAGAGAGATTTTAGTGCATGGTAACATATGATTATAGGTTCATTTAAAGGTATTCCTTGTTACTGATTGGGTGGCCATGGCATGCTATGCTAGGTGTCAACCATGGTCTATGAGATGCCTAAAATAATTTAGAGAATCATTTATGGTAAGAAAGAGTTCTAATGCTATTAAGAGTTAATATCATTTCTCATTGCCAATTAGTGATGAGCCTAGTAAGTCACACACATACACAAGATAATCACCAAGTTAAATATGATTTAATTGATTAATTAAAGAGTTTAATTGATTAATTAAATAGGTTTGGTTTCCAATAAGATTGCAAAGTCCCTAGCATAGCTTGAAACCAAATCTAGGTTATTGGATGTATAATATAAGTTAAAATTTATATTTAAAGTGTTTAAATATGAATTTAATTATGAGAAATTAATTATTGAAGATTAATTAATTAATTTATATTTGATATAAATTGATTAGAAGAGGAGAAATAATTATTTTGGGTTGAGAACTCAAAATTACAATACAAGGGTAATTTGGTCATTTCACAGGGTGACATGTGGCACTATGAGATGGTGACACATGGCATCATGGTTTGTCATTTGTTTTCCTATCATGCAAGATGATCAAAGTCAAGATTAAATCTAGCTTTGACACTTGGCTTAATGTGATTTGGTCAATTAAAATTAAGATGCAATCAGGTGATGACATGTGGTAAGGGTTTTAAGTGATGACCTAATTATAAAAGGGAAAGAATGAAAGAATAAAAACACATTCTGATTTTTATCTCATAGGTGCCACCACCTCTATGCCTTCTTCCTCTCTTCTTCTTCTTCTCTCATCAATTCAAAGAGAATTGCCCATATTCTCTTGAATTAAAATTGCTAGAAATTGTTTCTAGTGTCTTATATACATCTACAACCTCTCTAAAGGCAAATCCCTAATTTCTAATTGGTTGGCAAGGCTTGAGAAGATGTTCAAGAGGTTGCCATTAGTGATCTTGGTGTAAACAAACTAGAGGGACAACATTTGGGGTCTTAGGTGCTTCACAAAGGTACCAATCACATATACAGTGCATCAAAAGGTTAGTGCACATATTCTTGTATCAATCTAGGGTTCTAATGAATTAATTTGTTAATTCTAAAATCTTAAATGGCAAATGTAGATCTTAATACATATTAAAAGGGTTTTAATATGCAATTGAACATTGAAATCAATTAGGTATATAATGAATCTTGCATAATGCATAAGACCCTAGAAGAAAAATTTTGAATTCAATGTTCTAATCAAATAATTTTTATGCTTCTGCTCGCACATTAAGGAGATTAATTCTTAAATCCTTTGAATACTCTTTCAAGTAACACCAAGAGTGCCTTAATCAATCTAATCCTACTTTAGTAGAGTTAAAATTTATCAAGACCCATTAAGTTCCTCAATTAATATATAAATCCTCTTAATCCCTAGTCTATTTCTAGATCTAAGTTAATTAAGTCTAATTTCTTGATTATCTTTCATAAGGTTTTCTCATTTCGGTGCTTCAACCATGGATTAAAAACAATACTTAATGGGATCCTACACTAAGCATGTCATTGAGCACACAAAAAATAGATAAAACTTCATTAAAACCACCAAATATAGATTACCCAATCAAAATCTATAGAATATCTCAACTATTACATCTCAACTCCAGAATCTAAGGAAAAACTACTCACTATCCATAATATTACAAGAAATTTTGAGTAAATATGGAAATAAAACTTAAATCTATGCTAAGAACTAAGAATCCCAATACAAGAAAGGTAGAAAATAGGGAACAAAAGAAGAAAGCTCCAAATCTAATTTAGAAATGGAGAAGTGACACCTATGCTCTGTTTTTCTGACTCTTTCTCTGTTGTTGCTCTTTCCTTCCTTTTTTTCTCATTTCTGAAATGAGATAAGGACATATTTATAACTTTTTGACAAGTAGCCCTAAAATGGTGTGTTTGACGTAAAGTTCACGTGAGAGAATCTTTCACAAGCTCATTATGAAGAGTTGCACAAGTTGTGCAAGTTTCTTATGCAGATTCCATGGAAAATTGGTGGTTCCAGGTGCTTCTCGTGATGTTGCATAAGCTATGCAGGTTGGTTGTGCAGTTTTTTTCAAGCTTTAGAGTCTTCTATGAAACTGCATAAGTGGACTGCATAATTTATGCAGACTCTTATGCAGTTTTCGGCAGGTTTAGGGGCTCTCTCCATGAAGCTGCATAAGCAAGGAATGAATCTGCATAAGTTATGTAGTAGCTTATGCAAGTTTTGGCTAAGATGATTGTCTCCTCCATGAAGCTGCATAAGCAGAGTGCGAGACTGCATAAGTTATGCAGTTTTCCGTGAAGCTGCATAAGCAGGGCGTGAACTTGCATAAGTCATGTAGATTTTGGCAGGTTTGGGAATTCGCTTCTTCTTCTTGTGCAGAACTGCACAACTTGTGCAGCAGGTTATGCACATTTCGGCCATTTTGCATTCTTCAACTTTCAAGCTTTGTTTTTGATATCTTTGGCTATAGGAATCACTCCTCATTGGCATAATTTCTTTTTAGTCCCTCAAAAATACTATTTTACCTACAAAACAAAGCAAAATTACAAATTAACTCAAAAATTGACAATTATGGAAAACTGTTTCAATAACTAATAAAATTAGCTAAAAGTGACTAACAAGTGAATGAAATGGGCATGAAATCTAACCTAAATGACTATGTAAAATGCATGTATCAAATACCTCCAAACTCAAATCTTTGCTTGTCCTCAAGCAAACTTTAAAATATAATGCAATTTTTTTAAGGGTGCCTTGCCCAAAGAGCTATGAAAATCACCTATTAAAGTAACTTAACATACCTTTAGCCATACCAACAATCCATATACCCATCCTTCAAGATGCAAAGAATCTAATGCTTATCCAAGCTTTCACCGCTTAGCCATCAAGTCAATTATCATCCAAAATTCCCAAACCAACCAATCAAAAGAGAAAGTCATGCTCAAAAAGAATTCTAGAACAATCAATAGTCAAAGTGTCTCTATATAGAATGATGGAATTTAATGAGTGAATGAATGAATTTTCAATCCCATAGGCAAACTCCCTACTCCTATCTCTACTAATGTAGCAAGTACTATCAAGAGATCAAAGGTCTTTTAGGGATGTAATGGGGCTATGGGGTTCAAAATGAGGTTAAGAAGGAAAAGGGTAAAAGGGATTCAAAGCATGAGAATATTTTCAATCTTGAAAATATAAGGTACACTTTTTTTTAATTTCTTTTTTTTTTAATATATATATATATATATATATAAAGAGGAGAGAGATACACAATGAGAATTTTCAAGTGCTAGCCTATTTTACAAAATATATAAAATGGAGGGACACTTTGATACTTTTAAACTTGTATCTTGTATCTTCTCTTGATGATTGTCTCTAAATGTAACGCCCCTATTTGCATAGCCTGGTATATTTCACTGTTCTGGTGACCGGTGTCGGTCCGGACAATTAAGAGGATTAGAACCACACTTAAGACAACTAGAGAAGCCATAAATACAAATAATTAGTAATGTTCAATTAGTTAAGTATAAATAAGAAAAACAGAACATAAGAAGTTAAACGAGCCGAGAGTCACAGCGATGGGTGACCTTCTCGGGAAGGACTACGAAGTCATTTTAAACTCAAATTTCAAATCGTAAAATGTGACGTTGCGGTCCTTAGGACCCTTACTAATAAGGCTTTAGTGTTGACGAGAGGAGGTGCTGTGGAGGAAGAGGGTCCAGCTGGAGATGGTGTTGGCTATGCAGATTCTGCTGGGGTATCCTGTGCAGATTGAGCAGGTTGTGCAGGTTCAACAGAAGGCTGTTGGACTGCTGGTGCAGATTGTGCCTCTGGTTGTGTAGGTGGTCCTGAATCTGCTACTGGTTGTGCAGTGTCAGATGGTGGCAAACTGAATCCAGTCTTGTATAAGTGAGGAGCATCAAAATATAGAGTGTCTGAAAGTGCTGGTAAAGGATGCTCTTCCGAATCAAAGCCAAAATGTTTAGCTATAACAGTTATGAGCCCACCTATAACTATATCACCTATAGATTTGGTAGCAGTGTGCAACACATGTTCACAAAAGAAGTAACCAGAAGATATTTTGACTTTGTGAAAAGCACACCAAAGCATGAATAGGTCAGATTTTCCAACAGCACCAAAACTAGTCCCTCGGCCCAAGATAGTGCTAGTAATAAGCCTATGGATAAATCTAAGTGCTGGGTCTATTATTTGGGAGGTCTTGGATCTGCCAACATAAAAACCCTGAGATTGGTTTGTAATATCTCTCCAAAACTAAACGGCATTCCAAACACCTTTATTTGCTACCTCTGTACCTGTATATGGGACCCTAAATAATCCATCAATAGCAAACCCAAAGATAGTATGAAATTGGTCCAATGATAACTCTCTATCCTGCCCTAAGCACCTAAATTTCATAATTGGCTTGTAATCCATCTCATGCAATTTTAACGTAGCAAAAAATGAGGAAATAAATTCCAAAACTAGGGCTGGATAAACTAACTCTTATCTATGCACAAATTCTATCCAACCTAGACCATCAAGGTAGGCAATAACACTATCAAATAAACCAATAGATTGGAGGGCATCTGCAGAAATGTACCTAGTGGGTTGCACTTTTCTGTCCTTTAGCCACTTAAAAGTTGCCTTATGGGTTGCATCAAGAAGAGGTGAAGGTAATTTGGATACCTGTGTTACAGTGGATGAGGATTGCTTCTTACTAGAGGAGGGAGATTTGGCTTGTGGGTTAGAGGCAGAAGCTATGACACCCCTCACCCGATTACAGTGTAACCGAGCAAGACATGTCAAACTCGGTGCCGGAGCACCCTATCTTATCTTACTTTATTCCTTTAATCATTTTCAAGTTATTATCTTTTAATATCAATTATTTTTCGATTGAGAAACTAACGGAGTTTTCCCTATTTTATTATTATTTGACGTGTTTCACTATTCACCTATTTGAAATTCAATAATATTTTCAAATAAAGATCTCATCCATGCTCATCATTTCTGATAGTGTCCATACATTTCGATTCTTATTCATTACCATGCATATTTATTCATGCTCATTTCATATATCAAAATTTTCAAATTTCTATTAATCACATAATTTACAATTTACATAATATACAAATTAATTATAATTTCATAATTTATATTAAACCATACAATTCATTGGCCCTATCTATATGCATTGCTGAGGAGGTGATAACCTTGTACACTTCTGACACTTCTACAGATTTGGGCTCCAAAAATCTCAGTCAAAGTACCTGCGCGAGGAAACAAATTCATCGCGCTAAGCATTGCTGCTTAGTGGTGCAATAATATAACAAGAAAATAATATACAATAAAAAAAAAGAAATGAATCAAAATTTGGATACTCTGGATTTTAATATAATTTTATATAATACTTCTAATATTAACTATCCTTTGTTCTAATTTATTCCTCTTCAAAAGCGCTCAATTCTTTCATAATAATTAAATATTCTTACTCATTTATTTAATTGCTTATATTTTTAGTTGCTAATATTCTTAACTTATTTTAATAAATTTCACTGCCCAAGTAACCTATGACAGGTTGACTAAACTGGATAATGGGTCGTTGGCACTGGACACCGCGGTGCCTCGGGCCGTCATACCATAGGACACAGAACGTCAACCACGTATGCAATCAGAATGGCTAAAAAGCCATGATAACACATAATCGGGCATAAAAGCCATGAGTGCGGGCATAAAGCCATGAATGCAGGCATAAAGCCATGAGTGCGGGCATAAGGCCATGAATACAGGCATAAAGCCTTTCGCAGTACTGCTAAACAATACCCTATTGGCATGCCAATATATCCAATTTGACACACGTGTCTAGGCAATACATGGACACATAAGTACCATTAAATATTAACATGTCTTCTTATTTCACTATTTCATTATAAGTTTCAATTATAATTTATAACGTTTTAATTTTGTTCTTAGCAGAAGTATAAATTTCTAAATCACAACTCTATATAGTTTATGCATTCATCATAATTCATACATTCCTTACATCATTCATTTTGATCTCAATTCACAACAATGGTGTTCATGTACCATTGTACTCAAAACATTCTTTTTGTTTCAAAACATTCTTTTTGTTTCTCATATGCCATTAATTATGCAAAGTATAAATTTTTAGCTACCAAAGAGACATATAAGCCTTAACTATCTTTTTTTTTTTCATGATTTAGGTGCATTATCATTCATATTTCAAGTAGTCCATGAATGTTTAATGGATTTCAAATTTAGTTAAGTTTCCTTAAATCCTAGTGTCTCTCAATTCCAAAAATTTAAATCAACTATTTATATTATCTATATATTAACCATTACAATAGCTTTCTAATTTATTATACCCTTTCCTATATTATTGACTACAATAGTTCTTATAGTTTGTCCTTCTACTTTACATATTTTAGTGGTTACTATTCATTTAACCATCTCCATTCAAAAGTTGGCTTTTTGATTTATAATAAATTTATGGAGCCTAAGTTCACCAAGATATCACATTTTATATTTTATTTTTGTTAGCATTGATTGCCAAACTCAATTCCTAGCCTCCTAGGTTTTATTTCAAATTTTCAGAATTTGAGAACCAAATTCACTGTTCCATTGGACCTTGATACAGTAAAATTTTGACAAATCTTTCTTCATGAAAGTTGTTCCTTATTGTGTCTAGTTACATTTCACTTTTTGAATCATCCCATTTGGAGTTTTCTAACTCAAGTTATGGCTATTTCACCATAACTGGTCGGATTGCCTTTACCCAGAATTTCTGGGCAATTTTAATTCTGCCAGATTTGGTAGTTTAATTTTGGCTAGCAATTTCATTTAGTTAAGTCCAGAATTTGGGTTTATGTTCTACATGAAAGTTGTTCTAAATTACCTCAGCTTTCCATTGATATAAATTTCAGGTCAATTGGACCTTTCTCCACTGAGTCATGACCAATTGAATTAACACTGTTCATCTAGTCATTTTGCCCAGGCAAAATTGATGCTGCCCGAATTTGATTAATTTTTAGGGCATCCTAAGTTTAGTTTCTGGATAGGGTTCCTTCATCAAAGTTATCCCATTATGTGTCTAATTTCATGTTCAATTGGCCTTGCATCAATTGAACCTACACAACCCAAGTTATAGCTGCCCAAACATGTTGGACTCACATCCAGACCTGCAGGGTACATTGGACAGCATACCTAACCTCCATTCCCTTGGCACCATTCACTCAATTTCCTACTCAAACATGACCAAATGGTCACTAATTGACCATTACAACTTCTTTTCATCAATACATAAACAAAATCCCAATTTTGGTGCCCAAACCCTAACTCCAACAACTACAATTCTTCATGTACATACAATCCATGAGTTAAAACACCAAAATCATGTTCAATGGCAGCAATACACAACTATTATAAAATTCAAATTTATAAAACCCTAAGGTACCCTAAGGCTGCCAAAATTTCATGGGGCAAGTTCATACATCTTTAATTCATTTTTCATCAAATTTTCAACTTAACTCAACTTAGATTCATGCTTAGAAAAGAGTGGAAGCAAGAAAATTAGCACTAACCTCTTGGATGAATTTCTACCCTTCACTTTCCTTCACTTTTTCCTCTTATAATGGCTGCCCAAATCTTGCTTTAGTGGTAGGGACAAACTTTCATGAAGGAAAGTTAGGGTTTTGAGGTGATTTGGTTGAGGTTTGGAAGCTTGGCAAAGCTTTAAAGGTGGAAGAGAGGGAGAGAGTGTGTTACGGCTGGAATGAGGAAGAAATGAGCAGATGGCTCTTTTGATTTTTCATCCCATTTAACTTCTTTAATTGGGTTTATAATAAGGTGTTAAAATGTGATTGAGTGGGAGTGCTTTAATGACATAAGTAGGAGGTTAAAATTGTAATTTTAATTTCTTTTCTTTTATTTTCTTTTCTACTCAATTTTAATTTAATTTGTAGTAATATTTATTCATATTTTATGTCATAATAATTATTTACTTAACTGGACAAGTCGGTCAAAAATCATCTCCGAAGACAAAATAACCAAAATGCCCTCCGTTTGACTTATTTAGCCAAAATCGTCTGTACTAATTGAAAAATTTTTCTAAGTCTTTTCTTGGCATTCTAATGCCATAGAAACCTCAATGACTCTTCTTTGGAGTCTCAAAAATTATTTCGTGAATTTTTCCCTGGGTTTAAGGCTTCTAGTTGCGAATATCGCAAATTCTTACTAGGTTACCTATCGCTAGGGCATCGGCTCATTTAAATTGGTTGTATTTTATTTTTAAAATTTTTTCTAAATTTTTTTTATTATTATTTGAGTTATTTATGACTCCTCACTCTAGTATAAATATTTTTTCCAAACGTTCTAGCTGTCCGGATCGACACCGGTCACCGAAATAGTAGAATGTACGGAATTGCTACAGTGAGAGTGTTACAGAAACACTGGCCCCTTGTCGTTTGGAAGTCATAGTCCTGGGGTGTTTGGGTATAGGTTTAGAAGGGGGAGTAGCAGGTGGGTCCTTGCATTTTGCTGGAGGTGGCGCAGATGCAATGGGTCGGGTTAACTTGGACCAGATTCTCCTTTTGTAGGTAGGGTATCGGTCGGCGAAAAGGTAGGGGAATGAAGAAGTGATGCCGACAAAAGTGAGAAGGAGGGTGGTTGTGAATAGTAATGATGGGAAGTGGGAGGTGGAAAAGTAGGTGTGTGAAAATTTTGATTTGCACAGGACGTGCGAATTTCTGCATAAGGGGAAAATGGGTGTGCATAACTTATGCAGGCGCTTATGCAGGTTTCGGCAAGACTGGGAATTTCTGAAAAGTTAGTTGTGCAAGAGTGCATAAGTTATGCATGCTCTTATGCAAGTTTCGGCAGAAAAGAAATCCCAGTAAATTTGGTTATGCAATAGTGCATAAGTTATGCACTTGGTTATGCTGAATTCGATAGAAATGAGGATTTCAGGATTTTAAGTTATGCAAGAGTGTATAAGTTATGCATACACTTATGCAGATTTCAGCAAAAATGGAAATGGCAAAAATTGTGGCGGTTCAAGAGTGCATAAGTTATGCATGCCCTTATGCAGATTTCGGCAAGAATGGAAATGGCAAAGATTTAGTTATGCAGGATTGCATAAGTTATGCAAGAACTTATGCAGGTTCCGACAGAAATAAAAATTAAGGCAAAGTGAGACCCGAAAACTGCACAAGTTATGCAGTTACTTATGCACAATTCAACAAGATTTAGGTTACAATAAAAGTGCATTACAAGTTTGGAAAATACATGAGAATGAAGATATTTAACCCTATGAAGCATAAATCATGAAAGATTATCATTAAAAACACATCAATATATGCAGAATCCATCTCAATTGCACCATACAAGTTTGTAAAAGCAAGTTCTGCATAAGAGATATTTGTGAACAGTGTCATTTCAACTCAAACCCTGCAAATTAACATTCTAGCACATTAAAGCTCAATAAAGATCTGCACAAAGTTGCACTTATCCACCAAAGAAAATAGGCACTTCAAATTATGCTAATTAAATGCAGCATGTCCACATTGAATCACACAACCCAATTAAGTTCAAAACCACAAAAATGACCCACTTACCATAATATCAACATGATAAACACAGATATATAAAAGAAATACACCCAACCTCAACAAAGAAGCAAATAGCATATACTGCAGAACCTTTTGCTGAAGAATTTTTCTGCATAAGCCAAGAAGGGATCCTGCATAGAAAGCAATGAAAATAAATCAATCTTGGAAGAGTTAATAGATAAAATATCAGATTAAGAGTAACTCCCCAGCAGTGCAACAACCTTCATCCATTGAAATACATCTACAAAAGACAAAATTCAATAATGTCAAAAATTGAATTTGGGGAGATTTAAGACAAAAACAAAAGTAATGCAAATAAAAGTAAATCAACAAAAGCAAAATAAGAGAACTTAGGGTGCCTCCCAAGAGCGCTAATTTATAGTCCTTAGCTAGACTCTTGATGCATTTTACTAAAAAGAAGGTGTGGGATCAGAGAGCTTGTAATAGCTTGCTCTCTTTATTGATTCTCCAGTTATATAATGTTTCAATCTATGCCCATTGACCTTAAAATTCATAGATTTTTCACTCCAAATTTCAATTGCTTCATAAGGGAAAACTTTAGAAACTCTATATGGATCAGTCCATCTTGATTTAAGTTTCCTTGGGAACAATTTCAATCTTGAGTTGAACAACAAAACTGAATCACCTTTTTTAAATTCCTTTTTCCTGAGATGCTTATTATGCCAAACTTTAGTTCTTTCTTTATAAATATGGGCATTTTCATAGGCATCCATCCTTAATTCTTCAAGCTTATTAAGTTGCAATAGCCTCTTCTCACCAGCTTGCTTGAGATCAAAATTCAAGGTCTGAATGGCCCAA